>NC_072473.1:37033181-38233181 GCF_027574615.1 Eptesicus fuscus | reverse complement strand
GTTTCTATCAAAAATGGGTGTTGGATTTTGTTGAATGCTTTTTTGCATCTACTGATATGATTATGTGATTTTTGACTCTCAATTTGTTTATGTGATGTATCATGTTTATTGATTTGCGGATATTGTACCAGCCTTGCATCCCTGGAATAAATCCCAGTTGGACATGGTATATGATTTTTTTAATGTATTGCTGGATCTGATTTTCTAAAATTTTGTTAAAGATTTTAGCATTTATGTTCATCAGGCCTGTAGTTCTCTTTCTTTTGTAGTGCTTTATCTGGTTTTGGACTTAGGATAATTGGAAGTATTCCTTCCTTGGATTTTTTGGAATAGTTTGAGGAAATAGGTGTTAGTTGTTATTTAAAGGTTTGATAAAACTCCTCTGTGAAGCCATCCAGACCAGGGCTTTTGTTTGCTGGGAGTTTTTTGATTATTACTTCTATTTCATCAGTTATTGGCCTGTTCAGGTTTTCTGATTCTTCCTGATTTAGTTTTATGAGAATGCGTTTTTCTAGGAATTAGCCCATCTTATCCACATTGTCCAGCTTGTTGGCATAAAGTTATTAATAGTATTTTCTTACACTCCTTTGTATTTCTGTGGTGTCAGTTGTTACTTTGCTAATTTCATTTCTGATTTTATTTATTTGGGTCCTCTCTTTGTGTCTGGATGAGTCTGGCTAATGGTTCATCAATCTGGTTTATCTTTTCAAAGAACCAGCTCTTGGTTTCATTGATTTTTTTGGTATTATTTTTTAACCTCTATGTCATTTATTTCTGCTCTAATCTTTATTATTTCCTTCCTTCTACTTACTCTGGGCTTTTCTTATTGTTCTATTTCTAATTCTTTAAGTTGTAGGGTTAAATAGTTTACTATTTATGTTTCTTGTTTTTTGAAGTAGGCCTGTAGTACTATGAACTTTCCTTTCCATTGCTTTTGCTATGTCCTCAGGATTGCTTTTGCTATGTCCTAGAATTTGGTTAGTTGTGTGTTCATTTTCACTTGTTTCTAGGAAGTTTTTTTATTTCTTTCTTGATCTCATTGGTAACCCATTCATCCTATATAATTAAAAGCTAATATGCAAATTGTCCCCTCAACTTGGAGTTTGACCAGGGGGTGGGGATAGCCAGCCAACTGCCTGCAGCCCCTCCCCGCAGCCGGTCCCATCCCCAATCAGCCCCTGCCACCCCGATTGGGAGCGGGCCAGCCGGCCATCCACTTGTGGCCCCTCCCCCCTCGGTACCAATCAGGGCGGGCTGGCCAGACCCCACCCATGCATTAATTTGTGCACAAGGCCTCTAGTTCTTTAATAACATGATATCTAACCTCTATGTGTTTGAATGTTTTTGAGTGTTGATTTCTTATTTCATTCCAGTGTGGTCTGAGAAGATACTTGAAATTTTTTAAATACTAGGGGCTCAGTGCACAAATTTGTGCACCTTGAAAGGAACTGTAGGCTGTGAGGCTGCGGTGGGCACAGGGGCGGGTATCGGCCCATCCTCTGCACCCACACCCAGCCCCTTCTGCCACAGTCCCCAATCTCTTCTCTGCCGCCAATCCCGCTCCCGCCACTGCTGCTCCCACACAGTGACGGTGCCAGTCCCGCTCACACCCGCTAATTTGGCATGGAGCAATTGGGGCTGGTGCTAGCAGCGGGTGTGAGTGGGTCCTGTGCTGTCAGTGGGTGCGCACAGCGGCTGCTGCCCTGATCGCCCCTCTGGAGTAGGGAGAGGTGGAGAAGCCCTCAGGTGTGATTGAGGCTGGCAGCCGCCACATGCACCAGCTGATAGCACTGAGCAATTGGGACCGGCACCGGGCGCTGGCAGTGGGTGCAAGCGGCAGCTCCGATGTCAGCAGCGGGTGTTATCGGGGCCTGCATCGGCAGCAGGTGTGAGTGCTGGGCAGGACTGTGGCACACAGGAGCAAAGAATTTTTAGTAACCACCAGAGGCTTGCCCCGATGACAGCGACTGGTGTCCCGCCTTGGTCTGGCGCCGCCGCTCACCTGCTCCACCATCCCACCATGGCCAACACCCGCCATGTTCTGCCCTCTGCTGCCTGCTGCTGACACCCGCCATGTACCGTGTGTGCTCACTGGTGGTCAGCACACATCATAGCGACCAGTTGTTTGGTTGTTCTGACGTTTGGTCTATTTCCATATTAGGGCTTTATATATATAGACTAGAGGTCCAGTGCACTAAATTTGTGCATGGGGGTGGGGGTACTTCAGCCCGGCCTGCACCCTCTCCAATTCAGGACCCCTCGGGGAATGTCCGACTGCCTCTCGCAATCCAGGACCACTGGCTCCCAACCGCCCGCCTGCCTGCCTGATAGCCTCTAACTGCTCCCCAACCTGCCTGATTGCCCCTAACTGCTCCCCTGCTGGCCTGATCGCCCCTAACTGCCTCTGCCTTGCCTCGCACTCGGGACCCAGGATTCCCTCCTCCCACCGTTGTAGGCACCCGGGACCTGGGCCTCCCTCCTTCTGGCCAGCCGCAGGCACCCAGGACCTGGGCTGGCTTTGCCCAGGCCATGCACAGCCGCAGGGGACCGTGGGTGGGCGGCTTTGCTTGGGCTGCGGCCGCAGGCACCTGGGCCCATGGGGCAGGTGGCTTGTCCCTCTCCTGGGCTGCAGCCGCTGGTGCTGGCACCTAGGACCGTGGGGCGGGTGGCTTGTCCCTCTCCTGGGCTGCAGGTGCAAGCACAGCCACAGGTGCCTGGGACCACAGGGCGGGTGGCTTGTCTCTCCCCCGGGCTGTAGCCCCAGCCACTGGCACCTGGGACCACAGGCCGTGCGGCTTGTCCTTCTCCTGGGCTTCAGCCTGGCTGGTCTCCATTCCTCTTTCGTGAGCTCATTTGTGCCTGGCTGATCCCCATTCTTCTCTCCCCAGTGTTGAGTGTGTGAGCTGTTATGACGTGATTATGTGATGACCATTTGCATATTAGCTCTTACAGATTTTTGAACTTGTAGAGACTTATTTTGTGTCCTAACATGTTTTCTGTCTTTTAGAATGACTCATGTGCACTTGAGGAGAATGTATATTCTGCAGCTTTGGGGTGAATTATTCCATAAATGTCAATTAAATCCATCTGATCCAGTGTGTCTTTTAGAGTCTCTGTTTCCTTGTCAATTTTTTGTCTGGAAGATCTAACCAGTGAAGTCAGTGAGGTGTTAAAAGCCCCCTAATATGACAGTCTTGCTGTCATTTTCTCCCTTAAAGACCTCTAGCAGGTTTTGTAAATATATTTAGGTGCTCCTGTATTGGGTGCATACGTGTTTACCAGGATTATATCCTCTTGCTGGATTGATCCCTTTAGTATTATGTAGTGACCTTTATTTTTTCTTGTGATAGCCTTCATTTTGAAGTATATTTTGTCAGATACGAGTTTTGCTACCGCAGCTTTTTTGTTTGTTTCTATTTACATGGAATAATTTTTTTCCATTTCTTCAATTATCCTGTGTGAGTCTTTTGTTCTGAGGTGGGTCTCTTGTAAGCAGCATATAATTGGGTCATGTTTTTTAAAAAATCTGTTCATATATCCTATGTATTTTGTTTGGAGCATTTAATCCATTTATATTTAAGGTTATTGATGGGTACTTATTTATTGCCATTTTAATTATATATGCCTGTGTTTCTCTCTTTCTCTATTTCTTCTCATTACAACAGTCCCTTTAGCGTTTCTTGTAGTGCTGGTTTGGTGGTGATAAACTCCTTTACCTTTCTCTGGTCTGGGAAGCTCTTTATTTCACCATTTATTTTGAATGGTAATCTTGCTCGACATAGTAATCTTGGTGTCCGGTTCTTGCTTTTCATTACCTTGAATACTTCATGCCAATCCCTTCTGGCCTGTAGAGTTTCTGATGAGAAATCGGGTGTCAGCCTTATTAGAGCTTCTTTGTAGGTAACAAATTGCTTTTCTCTTGCTACCTATCAGATTCTCTCTTTGTCTTTAATTTTTGGCATTTTAATTATGATGTGTCTGGGCATAGGCCTGTTTCGGTTCTTCTTGCTTGGGATTCTCTGTGCCTCCTGAACTTGTGTGACTTTTTCCTTCACCAGGTTAGGTAAGTTTTCTGCCATTATTTCTTCAAGCACATTTTCTATCCCTTGCTCACTTTCTTCGCCTTCTGGCATACCTATTATATGAATGTTGTTACATTTCATGGTGTCCCTTTCCCTTAAGTTGTCCTCCTGTTTTTTAAAAATGTTTTCTGTTTGGTTTTCTGATTGAGTAATTTTTTTCTACCCTGTCTTCTAATTCACTGATCTAATCATTGTATTGTCCTAATCTGCTTGGTAGTCCTTCCACTGTGTTCTTTATTAGTGCAATATCATTTTTCATAGTATATCTTTTCTCATGTTGAGAATCTTTGCCATCATTATTCTGAACTCTATATCTGATAAATTTCTTTTCTCCCTTTCATTTAACTCCTCTTCTGGAAAATTCACTTGTTCTTTCATTTCTGGCTTTTTTTTTTTTTTTTTGTCTCACCATTTTGGCTGTCTGTTTGGGTTTGTGTCTGTGTATTAGGTAGGTCTGCTACGACTTCCAATCTCTAGTGCAGGACAATGCCAGCCACTGTTTGTGACTGCTAGATAGAATAGCTTTTAGCTACCCAGGCCTTCAGGGCTAGTTCCTGTTATTTCAGTTAAGTTTTATTTTTAATTTTTATAAATTTCTCTTTTAAAGTATGAGATACATACCGTAAAGGACACAAATCATAAGCTTGAGGAATCACAAAATGAGCATATTTGTACAATCATCCCAGTCAAGAAATAGAACATTACCAGGACCCCAGAAGACCCCTCTGGTGTCCTATCTCAGTCACTACCATCCTCCTCCTCTTTATGGCTAACCATTATTTTGACTCCTTATACCGCTTTTTAATTTTAAGGTGATTTTTGAACTTCTAACTTGTTTAACTGGTTCACTAAAAGTACTTTTCTAATCTTTGAGGGAATAATGCATTGATCATGATTCTGAACCTGAATTTTGTTTCCTTTTTAGAGTGGACTTCAATGTTCCTATGAAGAACAACCAGATAACAAACAATCAGAGGTAAGGTTCCTGCTAAGCATTGTGCTAGGTTATGATGTGTGTTGGTGTAGCTATGAAGGATGAAATGGTTAAAAAAAAATAGGATGAAGTGGTTTTCCTTTCTTATCATACAACTAGGATAATTTAAGTGATATGAATGAACATGGATTTTCACCAAACTACCCTTGGTCTGTTTTCTTTGGAGAATTTTTATGAGAATTTATTTGTGCCAAATTGATGACATATGCCAGCGAGCAAGATTTCAATAGCTCCCTGGTCAGCTTTCTTAATGAGAATGTAGAAATTGAAAAAATTATCTTAAGAAAGTGATTTTTTTTTCTGCCCCCGATTTTTGAAAATTTGAAGAATTTGGGGTTATGCATTTTTAATGAATGTCAGAGTTTAAGGTTTCTTGTCTTCCCTTGCAAAATGAACTGTGCAAGAGAAGGATTTTTAAATTACTAATAATTATTAAGGTTATATGTAGTATTATAAACGCCTATTCCAGTTTTGGTCCAGATAAAATCAGTTTTTGAGAATTTTGACGTAAGGGAAAAGACTTTAGAAGTAATATTTTCAATCTGTGTAGATTGAGAAGCAGAAATTTAAGTGGTAGTACTGCTCTTGCTTTTGACTAGATTGTGATACAAGTTTTTTAAAAAATATTTTTATTTTTATTGATTTCAGAGAGGAAGAGAGGGAGAGAGTGTTAGAAACATCAATGATGAGAGAGAATCATTGATTGGCTGCCTCCTGAACACCCCTCCCCCCCTCCCCCCCTGTACTGGGGATTGAGCCTGCAACCCTGGCATGTTCCCTTGACTGGAATCAAACCCGAGACCCTTCGGTCCACAGGCTGACACTGTCCACTGAGCTAAACTAGCTAGGGCCAAGGTTTTTATTTTAAGTTTTATTTGTTTCTTTTTACCACTGTAAAGATGTTTATTTTTTTCTTTTTATTGAATTTATTTCAGTTACACTGGTTAACGGAATTATATAGTTTTCAGGGGCACAATTCTACAACACATCATCTGTAAACTGTATTGTATGTTCACCATCCCAAGTAAAATCTCTTTCCATCACCATTTATCTCTCCTTTACCTTCTTCTACCTCTTCCCACCCACTCCCCTGGTAATTACCACACTGTTGTCCATGTCCATGAATTCTTTCTTTCTTTTTTTTCAATCTCTCCTCCACCTTCCAGCCCCCTCCTCCAGTATTTTAAATTTTAAATGAAAGTTTTGAGCTTGAAAGGTGCTTTTCAATTATTAGACCAGTGTTGTCTAATGTGAATATAATATGAGCCACACATAATTGAAAATTTTCTAGTTGTCACATTAGAAAAGTAAAAAGAAATGGGTGAACTTGGTTTTAATAATATATTTTATTTAATTCAGTAAGTCTAAAATAATCATTTCAATATGTAATCTGCAAAATAATCAAAGGGACATTTACCTTTTTTGGTATTAAGTCTTTGAGATCTGGCGTGTGTTTTACACTATAGTACATCTCAATGTGGGCTAGTCACATTTCTAGCATCTAAGAGACATATGTGTCTGACGGCTATCATATTGGACTGTTCATGTCTAGATCCAGAACTATCTCAGATATTGGCCCCAGAATAGAGCCTGACTGTCTGCCAAGAACATTTCTGCTGTACCATAGTGGAAGGTCTTTGTACAAGGCAGCACTGACCCTTCTTGAGTTACATTATTTTCTGCAGTACACAGAAAAGATTGGAAGTATGGCTGCCTGTGAAGGTATTTTATGAATAAAAAGTAGAAAAACATGTCAGAGTAGATCTTTTCATGTTTAGAAATCCATGGGGTTTAGAAATAATAGAACTTGCTGACAAAGGAGAGCCCTGAATATTAATTTGTTTTCATTGGGCAAACTTTATACCTGATAAAGATTTACTCTTTATTTGGTATAAATGATTTTTTATTTTTATTTTTTATTTATTTATTTATTTATTTATTAAATATATTTTATTGACTTTTTACAGAGAGGAAGGGAGAGGGATAGAGAGCTAGAAACATTGATGAGAGAGAAACATCGACCAGCTGCCTCCTGCACACCCCCCACCAGGGATGTGCCTGCAACCAATGTACATGCCCTTGACTGGAATCGAACCTGGGACCCTTCAGTCTGCAGACCAACGCTCTATCCACTGAGCCAAACCAGTTTCAGCTAAATTATTTTTTATATATGCTAAATAGCATAGGTTTTTTAGAAACATAACTTGTTTTTTGTTACTCCATACTCTGATGTGCTGAAATGTCACCTTATCAGAGACTGTCCCTGGCCACCCTTCCTAAAATCCCCTCCACCTCTGTTCCCCATTCAATCTTTTCCCCTTACTTTGCTTTATTTTCTCCATAGTTATCACCATCTGAGATTGATATATGTTGTTAATTGTTTTACTAGAGGCCTGGTGCATGAAATTTGTGCACGGGGCCGGGGAGGGGCCCTCAACCCGGCCTATGCCCTCTCACATTCCGGGACCCCTATGGGATGTCCGCCTGCTGGCTTAGGCCTGTTCCCCTGGGAGAACAGGCCTAAGCCGGCAGGTGGACATCCCTCTCACAGTCCGAGACCCTTCGCTCCTTACCACCCACCTGCTCGCTGCTCCTTAGTGCTGCTGCAAGAGGCGGGAGTGGCTCCCGCCATCGCCGCTGTGCTTGCCAGCCATGAGCCTGGCTTCTGGCTGAGCCACGCTCCCCCTGTGAGAAAGAAAAAGGGCTTTATGTTTTATGAGGCCATGAATGACATATTTCCCACTAATTTCTAGGAGTAACCTTGTTCTACCTGTACTGCCTCCTGGGGGCAGCTCCTGCTTTGAGCGTTTGCCTCCTGATGGTCAGTGCGCATCATAGCGACTGGTCGTTCTGGTTGTTCCACTGTAACAGTCACTTAGGCTTTTATTATATAGACTAGAGGCCCAGTGCATGAATTGGTGCACAGGTGGGGTCCAGCTGGCCTGGCCCCAATCGGAAGATCAGGGCCGGGCCTGTTGGGAGGAGGAGACGGCCGGCCCGCCACGATCAGGGCCTGGCCAGCCTGGGGGAGGGGCTGTCGGCTGATGGGGGATTGGGGGCCAACCGGGGGCGGGGCTGGCTGGGGGAGCAGCCGTGGAGGGTGGGTGTTGGCTGGCCACCCTGCCCTCGATGGGGTGGGAGAGGCCGATCAGGGGTGGCTGGCCGGGGGGAGGGGCCATGGGAAATGGGGTGGGAGAGGCCTCCTGCATAAGGGGCAAACCATGATGAGAATGTATAATCCTAGTTGGAGGGTGGGCATTGTAATTAACTTCTTCCCCTGAACATGTATCTGAGGATCATCAGTGAATTGCTGAAAGTACATTTGAAGGAATTTGGAAAAGAAAATGGGCTTTATGTTTTATGAGGCCATGGATGACATATTTCCCACTAATTTCTAGGAGTAACCTTGTTCTACCTGCTGTCTCTTTCTGGTTGCAGAATCAAGGCTGCCATCCCAAGTATAAAATTCTGCTTGGACAATGGAGCCAAGTCAGTTGTTCTTATGAGCCACCTGGGTCGGCCTGATGGTGTCCCCATGCCTGACAAGTACTCTTTGGAGCCAGTTGCTGTAGAACTCAAATCTCTGCTGGGCAAGTAAGTGTCAGCTCTGGCGCTGGTGGACGTTGGGATAGGAGATGTTGTCAAGCATATTGTTACTGGTTCTTAACTTTCAGACTGCTTAAGTCTCTCCATCTCATGCTCTCCCCAGGGATGTTTTATTCTTGAAGGATTGCGTGGGGCCTGAAGTGGAGAAAGCTTGTGCTGCCCCAGCTGCTGGGTCTGTCATCCTGTTGGAGAACCTTCGGTTTCATGTGGAAGAAGAAGGGAAGGGAAAAGATGCTTCTGGGAACAAGGTAGGACCTGTGATTTTAAGAATTTATTTGTATATTTTTATGTATTTCAGAGAGGAAGGGAGAGGGAGAGATAGAAACATTAATGATGAGAATCATTGATGGACTGCCTCCTGCATGCCCCCTACTGGGGATTGAGCCCACAACCTGGACTTGTGCCCTTGACCGGAATCAAACCCAGGACCCTTCAGTCCACAGGCTGGTTGATGCTCTACCTACTGAGCCAAGCCTGCTAGGGTGGACCTGTGATTTTTGACAGTGCTGTGAGGAGGGCTGAGTCTGTAAGAGATTGATTGAAGAATAGAGGAAGTTCATGTTTATTTTTCCATAGACACCTTTTTGAAGTATAACATACATATCAAAATGCACAAATGCACAGCTTGATGAATTATCAAAAAGTAAACTAACACCTGTATAACCACCACCTAGGTTAAGGAATAGAGGTTCAAGGGGTTTTGAAAACCTTTGAAAAATATGTGAATAACATTTGGGTTTCAGAGTATTCAGTTAACATGCTGTTTCCAACTGTCCATTTGTCATACATCTGGCCTATGGTATACAATAATTTTCTTTCTTACACGATGTCATAATCCTATCAAAGGGTAGGCTGTGATTCCCAAGTGCTGAGTGCAGATGTTCATAGATGGTTTTGGGGATGAGTGTCCATGCACCCCCAGGTGTTCTTCCAGCAGAGTCAATTTAATATTTTCTTTTGTTTTTCAAGGATGAAACAGTTTTCCTAAGCAATAGGACCTAGCATGTTATTGAAGGACAATCTGTTCTTATTTAGAAGGGGGGGAATTAACTTAAAACTTGAGCTTGGTATTTTTAAAACAGTAGGTTAAATTTGATATAATTCGGATTTTCTTTTTAAAAAAATATTTTTATTGATTTCAGAGAGGAAGGGAGAGAGGAAGAGAGAGATAGAAACATCAGTGATGAGAGAGAATCATTGATTGGCTGCCTCCTGCACGTCCCACACTGGGGATTGAACCCTGACTGGGAATCAAATCACGACCTCCTGGTTCATAGGTCAGTGCTCAACCACTAGCCATACTGGCTGGGCTAATTTGGGTTTCCTTATAAAAGAATTTGTGAGCAGAAAAAGTACTTTCCTAAGTCAAGTGGAAAGGGACAATGATTGTAGTTGGGTAAATGATGGTCATAATGATAATGCTTTGGATTTAAGGCATTTTTCTTAAGAATTGTAAAGCATTTTTTCTTTGGATTTCTCTTTAAGATCACGAAGTATAAGTATCATCATTTCATAAAGAAACTAAATTTCAGCCCTGGCCAGATAGCTTAGTTGGTTAGAGAGTCCTCCCAATATGCCAAGGTTGCGGTTTGATCTCCAGTCAGGACACATATAAGAATCAGCCAATGAATACATAAATAAGTGGAACAAAAAATCTCTCTCTTGAGCCCACCCTCCCTCCCTCCCTCCCTCCCTCCCTCCCTCATTCTCTAGACAACAACAAAAAAAGAAACTGAGTCTTAGAAAGGCAGTCATTTGACTAAAGTTAGAGTCAGTGGTTCTTCTGTTGCTGAGCTTTATATATAGCTCAGTCCATTAGATATGCAAACCTTTTCTGTAGAAGGCCAAACAGTAAATATTTTAGACTTTGTGGGCCATACAGTCAATCACAACCGTATATGGTCTCTGTTGGAACTACTCAACTCTGCTATTGTCATGCCAAAACAACCATAGGAAAAAAACAACACACACACAATAAAAAAAGGAACCCCCCCAAAAAAGTTCCGAAAGCAACCATAGATAGGTAACCCACAAAACCAAGTTACTATGACCTGACAACTGGAATTCAAATATTAAACGATATAGCTGGCTCTTGGAGGATGATTTGGGATTTGCCTTATTGGTAGAAAGGAAGCTAAAGGCATCCCTTGAGTGCTTTGCATTCTTAAGGTCTTTTGTGTCTTGGGGAACAAGATACTCTGAGGCTAGTGTCTCACTCTTCTGACATTTCTTTCTTTTTTTTTAACTTTTATTGATTTCAGAGAGGGAGAGGGAGAGATAGAAACATCAACAAGAGAGAATCATTGATTGGCTGCCTCCTGCACGCCCCCTACTGGGGATTGAGCCCCCAACCCGGGCATGTGCCCTTGACTAGAATTGAACCTGGGACCTTTCAATCCACAGGTCAATGCTCTATCCACTGTGCCAAACCAGCTAGGGCCTGACATTTCTTAAGGTCACTGGAGTGCCTTCTTTCAAGCAGTTTCTTTTCTTAGCACCACAGGCTTTGGTCGTCTTGCCTTATTGTGCCTTTGGCATGATCTTACTAGTAGAAGTAAAATGCTGACCTAAATTTGGTGCCCTTTTAGACCGAAACTCGAGCTGCACAGACTCTAGGACTTGAGGCAGGAGGCAACTGAAAAATTGAGGCAAAACCTTTTATTAAGGAAGTGAGGAACTAACTACGCTAGTCTATGACTTTTAGTGAGGAACTAACTACGCTAGTCTATGACTTTTCTTTAGTTGACGTTACATTTAGTGTCCACTAGCTTTCGATGCTTGAAGTTTCAGGAGCAGGTCATGAGTTTAAAATGGGTAAAAACAAAGCGAGGACATAAAATGTTTCCTTTATCCAGTGTCTCTGCATTGGTCTTTTAGGGGCATTCTCTTCCTTCTAGTTATTGGCAGAAGAAAAATGAGAAGTGGATTCTGATTATTATTATTAATTTCTAAAGCACTTGCATGAAGAGCTTTCAATTTGCCATTTTGCCTCAAATGATTCTTGAATAGAGGGGTTATTATGCCTTTTTAATATGGGAAGATTTTAGGGATAGAGAGCAACTTGCCAAAAGTTAATGCTGTGAATTTGTGTCAGAACTGGGCTTAGAACTCAGGTCTCCTGTCATCGAGGCATTGTTTTCATTACTATATGAATCATCTTCCAGTCACCAGTAGCTGATGATATTCCATTCTAGAGAGATTATGGGGGCTTTGCAGTCTTTAGTTTTAGCATTAGTGTGCCTGTATTCTTTGGGTCATTAGAAGAAAGCTCTCATGTTCTTTGTGGCAGCTGCTTTCATCTTGATACGTAGGAGGATGGGAGTGGGCAATGACTAAAATGAACATCTGCTTTGTGCTGTGTCATCTCTCCCTTCATCTGGCTTCCTGTGCATCTTTGCTTAGTCTCCTCCCAGAGACTTTGTTCATCCTGCCATCCTGCTTTTTGTCCCCTTTGGGAGGTGGTATCCCTGGATAGTGAGCTGATATTTCAGAGCCCTCTATTTTACTTATTCTTCTTTTTTTGTAGAAGTGTATTTCTTATTTTCTCAAATGCCTAACTTCAGGAAAGGCCATATAAAATACCTCCTTTTAGTGAGCATAAAATGTTTCTGAGGTCCTTTTCTCTTGTCATGTTTCTGTCTGCCTGTTCTGTCCCAGCCTGCTGTTGTTGCTTTCATGAGGAATATGTGTGAGGACCTCTCCCTTTGCAGAAAGGCTTGGGTAGCCAGCATTCTTTCCTCTCTTATAAGGAGAATATGTTAAAAATGAGGAAATGAGTCAAGGAGAGAGAAGACTAATCAGAATCTTGTTCTAGAAGTAGGGGAGAGGCCAGTGAAAAATGAGATGTCGTTATTAGCCTTATGTGATTAAGCAGTTAAACCACGGGTCAGGAATCTTAGGTTTGCAATTTGAGGGAAGGCAAAGGAGAGAAAAAACATGTAAAGTTGACCAAAAGACCTGGAATACTTGGAGGAAAGAGCAGACCCTGTTGCTAGTTGTAAATATTGATGTCTCACTAACTCAGGGTCTTTAGAGAATGTTCAAGAAGACTCTTTGTATGAAATGCTTTTATAGTTGTCTTTGCAGCCATCAACATTTACTGTTCTTGGTTTTTCCTTTCTTTTTTCTCTGCAGGTTAAAGCAGATCCAGCTAAAGTAGAAGCCTTCCGAGCTTCACTTTCCAAGCTAGGGGATGTCTATGTCAATGATGCTTTTGGCACTGCTCACCGAGCTCACAGGTACTACGAGTCTTATTTGATATTAAGCTGGGAACAGTATTCTTCTGTTTACTCAAGCAGCCCAATCTCTGGGTTGCTTTTAGAGACATCTGTAGTATACTGTGATCCTATAGATTCTATCTCTAATTGTAGCTACCACTTAGATTGTGGTTCTTGTTGAGTGTCTCTGATCCAAAGTGGAAATAAAAGTAAAAGGTGAGAATTGGAGCTTTTTTTGATCTTCAGTAAGCAGTTGCTTGTTCTCATTGTGGATGTTTCATGTAAAGTTCACCCTCTGTGAACATTTTGGCATCAGAATCTTATGCTGTCAGTAGGAAGAAAATTTAGGAATCTTCTCTTGTCATCAACTGGCTGATTATTTATTGGAATTAAACCCTTGGCCTGAAGACTACTAATAATTGGGTATATTAAATTCTGCTTAAGGCAGTTGCTTTTCATTTGCCCCTTGACACTGCACTATTAGTAAAAAATTTACACCTAAGTGTTTTTGTTGCAGTTTAGGGATGAAAATCATGGTCTCCTGGAATCTCCAAAGTATTTCAGTGATAAGGAGATGGTCTCTAGAATTGGGGAGAATTGGTAGGGACTGACTACAATTTGAATGTCTCTGGTCTTTTCTAGCTCTATGGTTGGTGTCAATCTGCCACAGAAAGCTGGAGGTTTTTTGATGAAGAAGGAGCTGAACTACTTTGCCAAGGCATTGGAAAGCCCAGAGCGACCCTTCCTGGCCATCCTGGGCGGGTATGAAGAACTCTTCAAGATTATGCTTTCAGTAATGTGTTTGCCTGGTAGGAGGCCATAACTTGGGTGTTTATTGTCAGATAGCACAATCAAACTGGGTAATAGAGGAGAATTTAATAAAGAGACTATCTACAAAGGTATGGGTAGCTTTCAGAGAAACTTAACGGGGATAGTGCAGTAATCTGGGCCAAGCAACAGCTATTACCATCCCTAGGCCTGAAGGGACAAAGAGAGGGAATGGTTTCCAAAATCCAGAGAGGGTAGATGTATGGAGAGGGCTCTCTGATAGGACAGGGGACATAGGGATAGATATATGTCATGGAGGGAGCCAGGGAAATAATATTCTGATGTCCCTTCAATCTTCTGCTGATGCACTCTTCTCGCCCCCAGTTGGCTGCAACCCAACTAGAAGCCAGAGGGCAAGGGAGTCCCTTGAGGAAGTCCATGCAGGTCAGCCTCTTGGGATAGAGAATAGGGCTGAGAAGGAATAAAAAATGGTTCTGGAGAAAAGAATGGGAAAGGTCCACCACAGGTGCTCATCGAACAATTTTAATTTTTGATGCCTTTGAGCCTTTCAGAGCCATATAATCTGGCCAGGAATAACTAGGAGAACCTCCTCATTTGTGTTTAATATATCATTTAGAACTCATTTCTCCAGATCACATACCATTTTATATTTTCTCCTATGGGTAAATATACTATGTGAATAATTATATTGTGATGGCTTAGTTAAAATAGAAATTTTAGAATTGTGGGTCAAGAGGCTAGCTGGTTAAATTTTAGGCAATAGAGTAGGGACAGGGACCTGGCACTGCTTGGAAAAGATAACTTCCTATCACTTGGCATGGCTAACTAGGTACCAGCCTCTTTATGACTGTGAGCCTCTGACCCTTCTATGAGTAGAGCTTTAGTTCTCATGGGAATGAACACGCTCAGCATTCCCCTATGAAAGCTGACTCTGGAGTTGAGTGTCAATTTCACATAGCATAATTGCTCTCCAGGTTTTGTGAGCCCAGTTTCAGGGTCCTAAAAATAATTCAGGTGGGTACGGGTCATCTGTGTCTTGTGACCTTATAAAGTTCAGACTGATTGTTGCTTCCCTGGAGATTAGCAATTGAGCTGATTTGATTTTCTAACCTTCTGTAGACATGGAATTTGGGAGTGAGTGCCACCTAGTGGTTATGATTAGGTTTTAAACTCAGCTTGAAATATTTGTTTTGGGGAAGCTGATGTGGAGGGTTTTTGTTTGTTTGTTTGTTTGTTGTTGTTTTTTTGCCACCTTTCTTGCAGTGTAGTCTCCTTAGACCATTAATGATTTTGGGAAAAATTTTACTTTTTATTAAAAGACATTATTGTGGAAGCACTCAAACACTCACAGAAGTTAAGAGAATAGTATAATAAACCCCCAGATGTCTGTCACCCTGCTTCAACAATTTTTGACATTTTTGCCAATCTTGTTTCATCTACTGTCTAACGCTTTTTTTTTAATCAAGAGTATTTTACAGCAAGCCTTAGCCCTGGCCAGGTGGCTCGTCGCTCAGCACACCAAAAATTGTGGGTTCAGTTCCGGGTTGGGGCACAAACCTAGGTTGTGGGTTTGATTTTCAGTCAGGGTGCATATGGGAGGCAACCAATTGATGCTTCTCTCACATTGTTTCTATCTCTTTTTCCCTTTCTCTCTCTCTCTCTCTTTTTCTCTCTCTCTCTATTACTTTCTCTCTCTAAAATCAATAAACATATCCTTGGGTGAGGATAAAAAAAATAAAGTAAGCCTTAGATATCATATAATTTCACTTATAATACTTCTGCATGCATCTCATAACTGATAAGGATACTTCTTTTAAATAACTGCCTAACAAAATTTAACACTTTCATCTATAGTATCTCATCTGTATTCAGAAGTTATCTATCATCTCATAAATATCTTTTTACAGTTTGTTTGAATAAGGATCCAAATGAAGTCCATGTATTACATTTGGTAGTTAGGTATCTTTTATTCTGTGATAGTCCCCTCTTCTTCTTTTTTTAAAAATATACTTTTATTGATTATCAGAGAGGGAGAGAGATATAGAAACATCAATGATGAGAGAATCATTGATTGGCTACCTCCTGCAAGCCCCCTACTGGGGATTGAACCCGCAACCCAGGCATGTGCCCTTGACTGGAATCAAAACTGGGACCCTTCAGTCCACAGGCAGATGCTCTATCCACTAAGCCAAACTGGCTAGGGCAGTCCCCTCTTTAGTATTTTCATTCCATTGATTTATTGAAGTAGTAGGGGATTTGAGTTATATCCCACATTCTTTAGAAGAGTTTGAGTCTCTTTACTTTCCTCTTATTTTCTCCCCACCTCCCTTCCTCCCTCCTTCTCTCTCTGTATAACATTACTCCATTCTGACCCTTCATGATGACCAGTCTTGAGAAGTGAGATAAACAGTCTCTTGTCATCCATTTCCCCACATCACTATTGTTCTGAAACCCCGTTTCACAAATCCTAGCATAGTGCCTCTCACAGGGTAGCCATCATCTTTTTTTATTGAATGAAGAGGAAACAAGCCCAGGTGATTTGTTCATTTAAGTGGGATTTAGATATATAGGAATGTAAATGGAAGGCAAGCTATTACTTAGTGAGGGACATTAAAGGTTGTGCTTTAAGTGAACTCGTTTTTCGTTAGAGCTTTTTTCTTTCACAGGGAGATGGAAGGACATCTGTATTTATTGTCTTATTTCCCTCTACCAAAGGAGTAAGGGTCTTTGTTTTTGTCAAGTGATTTTTCTTGAGACCTAGAATAGTGCTTGGCACATAATAGGTACTCTGTAAATATGTTGGATCAGGTGATCCAAAAGAATAATGAATGCCATAAAGCAAATGTCTCAGTGCGTATCTTTCTATTTTTGCTCAGTATGTATTAGTTTGGTAAATAATCTGATCCTTGCTCTAGAGTTAAGACAGTTTTGAGTAGGCTCGGGGAAACACAATTAGCAATCTTGCTCAGGCATAATTAGTAATCTTGACCCTCTGATTTTTTTGGGGGAAAGAAACAAAATAGACCTATTTGGAACTCATGGTTCCTTTAGACCAGTGATGGCGAACCTATGACACGCGTGTCAGCACTGACACGCGTAGCCATTTCTGATGACACACGGCCGCTGAGGCGGCCGCATGCCGAGGATGAAACATTTGCTGCTCCTGAGGATGAAACATTTGCGAAATAATGTTTTTTCCTCAAAGTGACACACTACCCGAGTTATGCTCAGTTTTTTGGCGAAGTTTGACACACCAAGCTCAAAAGGTTGCCCATCACTGCCTTAGATGATAGTAGGTCTTCTTAGCCATTTTTGGGCTAGAGCCATACCATAAAAGAATTTCTTAGAAATGAATTGGCCTTTTGGGTTAAAGAAACATAGGCAAAGTTAGCCAATACTTTCGTCACTTTGTGGGACATTTCTCTGTTTCTGTGCCTTGATATAAAAACTCAGGTTCTATGTATTATCACTTTGTCAATTATTTGTTCTTTTGGTGATGATTCTTGCTTTCCCTTCTAGAGCTAAAGTTGCAGACAAGATCCAGCTGATTAATAATATGCTGGACAAAGTCAATGAGATGATTATCGGTGGTGGAATGGCTTTTACCTTCCTTAAGGTGCTCAACAACATGGAGGTAGGAAACCAATGACAAGTGGATGTGAAATAGCTCTTGATGAGAAATAGAAAGAAAACCAGCTTTTGACATGAGCCCTAAAAACTCCCATTTTTATTTATTTTGGCAAGTTGTTTTTCTTTTATCTTGGAATTGTTCTTTTATATTGTATTGTATCTTCTTCCTGTCTACTTTGTGAGGTAATAGTGTTCTTAGTATAGAGGCTGATCCTCATAATTTTGGTCTCTTGTGTAGATTGGCACTTCTCTGTTTGATGAAGAGGGAGCCAAGATTGTCAAAGACCTGATGTCCAAAGCTGAGAAGAATGGTGTGAAGATTACCTTGCCGGTTGACTTTATCACTGCTGACAAGTTTGATGAGAATGCCAAGACTGGCCAAGCCACTGTGGCTTCTGGCATACCTGTTGGCTGGATGGTGAGTCACTTAGGTGGTTGATAGTGTGAGTGAACAAAAATATTTTGGTATCATTCATTCAACCAACCGACAAGCATTTTTTAAAAAAAATATATCTTTATTGATTTCAGAGAGGAAGGGAGAAGGAGAGAGAGATAGCAGCATCAATGATGAGAGAAAATCATTGATTGGCTGCCTCCTGCACGCCCGACACTGGGGATTGAGCCCACAACCTGGGCATGTGCCCGGACCAGGAATCAAACCGTGACCTCCTAGTTCATAGGTCAATGTTCAACCACTGAGCCACGCCGGCTGGGCCAACCAACAAGCATTTTAAAAGAATCTCCAAGGAGGTCTGTTAGAGAAGGCTCCAAATGTTGCATTGAGATCCTCCTTAGAGGAGAATCCATGGGGGAAAAGCAATGGTATCAGATTGCTGTTGTCTTCATAGGTAATGTGGGGACCAAACCATTTTTGTTCATCTGTTGATTTCTTAAGTATTTAACTATGTGCTAGGGATGGGGCTATTTTGAATTTTTGTTTTGCTATGTAGAAACTGGTATAAGAAATCTATGAAAATATAAAGATAGTAAAAATATACTGATTACAAGCAAGGAAAAATGTATGTGTATATTCAAGACTAATTTAGTTGATTGTAGTGTTCTCAATTTTAATAGCTGTATAAAATTGTATCATGTTGACATACTAGTTTGCTTAGTCATTTTCTTTTTTTTTTCACTTTTTTTTTATTGAGGTATTATATGTGTACATATCTTACCATTAACCCCCCACCCCACACCCATACATGTAGTCATTTTCTTTTGTTAGTCATGTAGATTTTATTTAGTTCAGTGTTTCTCAAAGTGTGGTCCCAAGAACCATTACTATCATTTTGGAATTTGTTAAAAACAACAACAACAAAAACAAGTTCCTGGGCCCACCCCAGACCTACTGAATCAGAAATTCTGGCGGGGGTGGGGTAGAGCCCAGCAATTATACTCAAACAAGCCCTCCTGGTGATTCTTATGTATGCCAAAGTTTGAGAACCACTGATTTGTTCAGTGTTTTTCAACTTGGCACTATTGACATCTCAGGTAGTTTTTGTTTTGTTATGGAGGACTGTTATGGCATTAGAGGGTGTTTAAGACATCTTTGACTACTAGGTGCTAGTAGCATCCCCCACTCCCCAGTTGTGACAACCAGAAATGTCTCCAGACATTGCCATGTATCCCCTGGGAAGGGGCAGAACTGACCCTGATCGAAAACCACCAATCTAGTTCTTCACAATAATACACAATGATAATAGTGTGGCTAAGAAAGTTATTTTATCAAATAACCTTTGAGGTTTTCCCTTAGACTTGATCTTCCATAAAGGGCATGAACATGTTTATAATTTTAAAAGACTGAAGAGTATATTGGTTCTAGAAGAAACTCTGGTGTTCAGCCTTAAGTTCTGGTTTTGGTAAAGGTGATATTTGTTTCTCTAAGTAGATTTTCTTGGTAGCTCATCCTCTCTATTAACTCTGTCCCATAGGGCTTGGACTGTGGTCCTGAGAGCAGCAAGAAGTACGCTGAGGCTGTCACTAGGGCTAAGCAGATTGTGTGGAATGGACCTGTGGGCGTATTTGAATGGGAAGCTTTTGCCCAAGGGACCAAAGCCCTCATGGATGAGGTGGTGAAAGCCACTTCCAGGGGCTGCATCACCATCATAGGTAAGGGGTCATCTATGGAGCTCCTACCAATGTGAGCTGGCAGAATTCTGATCAGAGGAAAGTAGAAGGGAAATAGGTAAGTTTTCCTGGGTTTTTTGGCACAGTGACTCTTGAGAGCTAAACAGTTATATTATTTATGGAGGAACCTCTTAATGAGATGGAGTTGGGGTTTCATCAGCTTTTGGTTTGGGCTTGCAAGTACATGACTGAAGTTTTGATGCCAATTCTTTTTTTCCTCCTTTCCCATTTTTACTTGGCTTCCATTCAACAGGTGGTGGAGACACTGCCACTTGCTGTGCCAAATGGAACACAGAGGATAAAGTCAGCCATGTGAGCACTGGGGGTGGTGCCAGTTTAGAGCTCCTGGAAGGTGAGGTTCTTCCTTGATTTTTTGGCTTATTTGGGGGAAGGATGAGGGTTATGCAGTGAGAGGTGGGTAGAATGGAGTGGTGATAGTAAGTAGTATTGTCATTAGCAGTCATTTTTAGCTGGGCAGTACAAATGGAGGAGCTTGAAATTAATCTCCTGCCATCCATTTGAGGTGGGGAGGGGCCTATAGGAAAACTTATTCTCAAAGAGGTTATGGTCTAGTAGACCTGGGACCCAAATTGTAAAAGATAGCCAACTCCTGGCCATATATCATAAAGAAGAGCTGACATATTATTGGGAAGGTAGAAAGTGACAGATCTGGCTTAGTGAATACTATAGTAATACTGTCTCTTTGTGTGTGTTCTCTCAAAAACAGGTAAAGTCCTTCCTGGGGTGGATGCTCTCAGCAATGTTTAATATTTTTCCTGCCTTTTGGTTCCTGTGCACATCCCCTTAGTGAACTTAGTGCTTTCCACATCTCTACTTGATATTAGCTAAAATCTTCCCCCATGTCAAGATTCAGCTAATGGCCAAGAGATGCAGCCCAGGAACACTTAAACGGTTGCACAACATCTCAGCTCAACTTTACTGCACCCTGGACTTGCTTCCATTCTTCAGGATCCCCTTTGAATTTCTTAGTGACTAAACCATTATGCATTCTACAGTGCATATATTTATATTTTGTCTGTTAAAAAAGTAAGCTGTTAGCTTAATTCTCTTCTTGGAGTAGCTTATTCTGATTAGCTTTGTCATTGTTTTGCTACTCGCATGAAAACCAGGTGAAATTCCAGTTGTAGGGAGAGAGGGAGACAAAGTTGGTCATCTGTTAAATAAAAGTATTCATTGAAACTGGGATTCTTTTCCTGTCATACTTTGTTAGAGTGAGAACAGACTTTTCAAAGGATCAAATTATCCACATTTCTGAATGGAAGAAATGGGGCATCCATGGTGGGGAGGTGGGATTAGATAAATGTCTACTCTTTTATGCCACACATTGTGATACTTTATTTTACATTTTATTTTTATCTGTTACACATGAATGTAATTTTTTTAATATATAGATTTTGTTATTTCAGAGAGGAAGGAAGAGAGAGATAGAAACATCAATGATGAGAGAGAATCATTGACCGGCTGCCTTCTGTACACCCCCCACCACAATTGAGCCCACAACCCAGGCATGTGCCCTTGACTGGAATTGAACCCGGGACCCTTCAGTCCACAGGCTGACACGCTATCCACTGAACCAAACCAGCTAGGGCTAATTTTTTTGAATATATGTTTTTATTGATTTTAAAGAGAGGAAGGGAAAGAGAGAAAGAGACATCAGTGTGAGAGAGAAACATCTATTGGTTGCCTCCCACACGCACCCTGACCAGGGTTTGAACCCGTAACCTGGTTATATGCCCTGCGGTGCACAAGACAATGCTCAACCAACTGAGCCACACTGACCAGAGCCACATGAATATAATTTAAAGTCAAGGCTTATAACAGAAAAATAGGCCTCATCTCATTCCTCCCACTTGTGATTCCCACTCCCCAGAGGTGATCACTTTCACTTTCAACTCAGCTTTTTTTTTTTTTATGGTATTTGCCTCCATATTTTAAGTATTATGCTTATTCTGTTAACTTCTTGATATTTTTTTAAGAAAGGTGTCTATTAATTTTATACATGGGACAATTTAGCTCACTTATAGACTCTTCCACAGTACTTCTATTCTTCATTTTCCCAATATAGTTTTATCATAATTCTAGATTAAATTATACAATTGTAAGTATTATTCACATCTGAGCTATGTCATATGCTATGATTACATTTACTTATGTGACTTATTATTTTTTTTACAGGAAATATCTTTATTCAGGAGTTCTGTTTTTTTTTATTATTTATTGGGGTGAGATTGGCTAATAAGATTATATAGGTTTCAAGTGTACATTTCTCTGATACATGATATATTGCAATATACAGGATATATTGCATACCCACCAACCAAAATCAAATCATCTTCTGTCACAATATATATATGCCCCCCTTTACCCTTTAACAACCCCTACCCTCTAGTAACCACCATATGTTGTCTGTGTCTATGAGTTTCAGTTTTATATCCCACATGAATAAAATCATATAGTTCTTGGTTTAGTTTCTTCTGACTGACTTATTTCACTTCCATAATATCCTCAAGGTCCATCCATGTTGCAAATGGCACTATTTTATCTTTTCTTATGGCTGAGTAGTATTCCATTATATATAGGTACCACATCCTCTTTATCCAATCCTGTATTGAACACTTTGGCTGTTTCCATGTGTTGGCCACCATGAATAATGTTGCAGTAAACATAGTGGTACATATATCTTTGCAAATAAATGGTTTCAAAATTTTCATGTAGATACCCAGAAGAGGTAACTAATTTTTTTCAGGAAGCACCATACCAGTCTTAATGTGGCTTCTTTTTTTTATAATAGCCTTTATTTATTTTACTAGTGTCCTGGTGCATGGATTCGTGCACATTGAAAGGAAATTAATTAGAAGAAATACTTTAATATCGCTATTTTCATCTTGCTAATGAAAAGAAAATAGGATTCTACCAAGTCTCCTATCTACCTACTCTAGGACTAATGTGAAGATCAAATGAGATGAGGCACGGGAAAACGCTTCACAAACATTTGGTTAAACTAAAATGTTTGCACCTGGCTATAAAGCAAGGTGGCTTCCTGGGCTGAAGAAACTCCAAGGAGGCCAGTCGCTAGGGAGAGAAAGCTGGGCGTTGCTATGTGATGTCATTACCCGGTGCCCACAGCCACCACCAGTTCAGGGCTGGGCTGGGTGTTGGGCTACATTTTGCACCATGGGGTCTTGGTAGCATTGGCTGCAATTTGTTGGGGTGTCGCTCTAGGGTGGTGGCACGGCCCGTGTCCCACTTGGGGGAAGCCGAGTCTTGGTTTGTCGGCACCAGGTCTGCGGTGCCATTTCTCTGTAAATGGCCAGTGTGTGTCATGGCAGCTTCTGTGCTGAGTGGAAACAGCCTTAAGTGCCCATCAGCAGATGAGTGGATTAAAAAACTGTGGTGCATCTACACAATGGAATACTAGGCCGTGGTAAAAAAGAAGGAATTCTATCTATGCCTCCATCTTGACTGGAAGTCTCTTTGATCCATTTTGAATTAATTTGTATATGTGGGGACAAACTGTAATCTAGTTCTTTCTTTTGCATGTGGCTTTCCCATTTCCCCAGCACCATTTACTGAAGAGGCTTTCTTTTCTGCATAGTGTGTTTTTGTCTCCTTTGTCAAGAATTATTTGTCCATATACATGTGGTTTTATTTCTGGGCTCTCAGTTCTGTTCTATTGGTCTGTGTGTCCATTTTTCTGCCAATACCATGCTGTTTTTTTTAATTTAATAAATCTTTATTGTTCAGATTATTACAATTGTTTCTTCTTTTTCCCCCCATAGTTCCCCTTCACCCAGTTCCCACCCCACCCTCTGCCCTTAACTCCCCCCCACTGTCCTCATCCATAGGTATACGATTTTTTCCAGTCTCTTCCCATACCCACTACACCCCTTTCCCCCTGAGAATTATCAATCCACTCCCATTCTATGCCCTTGGTTCTATTATATTCACCAGTTTATTCTATTTCTCAGATTTTTAATTCACTTGATTTTTAGATTCACTTGTTGATAGATATGTATTTGTTGTTCATAATTTTTATCTTTACCTTTTTCTTCTTCCTCTTTTTAAAGAATACCTTTCAGCATTTCATATAATACTGGTTTGGTGGTGATGAACTCCTCTAGCTTTTTCTTAACTGTGAAGCTCTTTATCTGACCTTCCATTCTGAATGATAGCTTTGCTGGGTAGAGTACTCTTGGTTGTAGGTTCTTGCTATTCATCACTTTGAATATTTCTTGCCACTCCCATCTGGCCTGCATAGTTTCTGTTGAGAAACCAGCTGACAATCGTATGGGTGCTCCCTTGTAGGTAACTAACTGTTTTTCTCTTGCTGCTTTTAATATTCTCTCTTTGTCTTTTGCTCTTGACATTTTAATTATGATGTGTCTTGGTGTGGTCCTCTTTTTGTTTGTATTCCTTTTGTTTGGGGTTCTGTGCACTTCCTGGACTTGTAAGTCTTTTTCTTTTTTCACCAGGTGGGGGAAGTTTTCAGTCATTTTTTCTTCAAATAGGTTTTCAGTATCTTGCTCTCTCTCTCGTCTTCTGGCACCCCCATAATTCTGATGTTGGTACACTTGAAGTTGTCCCAGAGGCTTCTTACACTATCTTCAAATTTTTGGATTCTTTTTTCTTTTTGCTTTCCCGATTTAGTGTTTTTTTGCTTCTTTGTATTTCAAATCTTTGACTTGATTCTTGCGTTCCTCTAGTCTGCTGGTGGGTATCTGTATAATATTTTTTATTTCGGTCAGTGTATGTTTAATTTCTAGTTGGTCCTTTTTCATATCCTTGAGGGTCTCGTTAAATTTATCGGTCTTTTCTAGGAAATTCTTGAAAAACCTTATAACCGTGGTTTTGAACTCTATATCCAGTCATTTGTTTTCCTCCATTTCTTTTGTTTGTGATCTCTTTCTTTGTCTCCACATTTTCGCTGCTTCCCTGAGTTGGTAGGGTGGCTTTGTGTGCTAGGTATCCTATATGGCCCAGTGGGTCGGCCTCCCAGTTACCTGAGGTGGACACTCTTGGTGCACCCCTTTGTGGACTGTGTGTACAGCCTTGGAGTTAATTCTTGATTGTTGGTGTCACTGGGAGGAATTGACCTCTCGGCAAATTGGCTGTGAGGACCCGCTGTGTCTATAATGGAAGAACTGATGTGCTGGAGACATATTTATGGGGCAGGACTTGTTTCAGTGGGGCTTTGGTACTCACTGAGTCTGCCTCATAATGTGTCACTTATGGATTTGAGTAGTTGAAATCTGGTGTCGTCTCACACTGACCACTAGATACACTAGCTTCTGGATCTCCAGTGGGGTGCAGGTCAGCTACTGTCTGAGGCCACGCAGCAGGAGCTACAGTGAGAACTACAGTTTTCTCCTCTTTGCTTGGGGTTTGGAGGTTTTGGAGCTGTCTGACCAGAGCTGCAGTTTGTTAGGTTAAGCTGTGATAGGGCAGGCCATTTATATGCAAAAGCCGCTGTGTGGAGCTTGGGTGGGTTTGTAGATTGTGCGGGGCGGGGTCTCAGGGAGTCACTAGGCTAGGGCGTGGCAAACAGCGATGGCTGTCAGTCAGCTGTCTCTGCGTTTCCAAGTCCCCGTATCCTGTGCCCCAGCGCAGTAAACAATGATTGCTGGGCACACCTCTGCAAGAAAGTCACCCTCACTTTCCGACCCGATGGCAGACAGTCCAGCTTCTCCCCGTAGGAGTTTTGGTTCCCAGCGTCACCCCTGAAACTGGAGTTCAGAGTAATCGGGAGCTTGTCTCCCTTCGGGTTGAAAAAAGCAATGCACCCAGTTGCCTGCCGCCAGCCTGATTTGTGCGCCTCTGTACCTCAGCTTTTCAGTGCTTGTGCACGTCTCAATGCTCTTTTCTCTTTCCTTCTGGTTGTAGAACTTCCACTCAGCCAGCTTTCCCGTGGTTCTGGGTGATAGATGTTTTGTCTTTTAGTTGTAGTTTTGAAATTGTTGTGCGAGGCAGCAGTTTAGGTGTTTACCTATGCCGCCATCTTGGTTTCTCCCAATACCATGCTGTTTTGATGATCTCAGCTCTGTAATATAATTTGAAGTCAGGTAGTGTGATACCTTGGCTTCATTCTTTTTTCTCAGGATTGCTTTGGCTGTTTGGCATCTTTTATGTTTCAATACAAATCTGATGATTGCATTAAATTTGTATATTGTTTTGAGTAATATGGCCATTTTAACTATGTTGATTTTTTTCAGTCCATGAATACAGGATATTTTCCATTTTGTTGTGTTTTTAATCTCTTTTAATAATGCTTTGTAGTTTTCATTATATAGGTACTTCATATCTTTTATTAAGTTTATCCCTAAGTATTTTATTCTTTTTGTTGCAATTGCAGGATTTTTTTCAATTTCTTTTTCTGAAGTTTCATTTTTAATATATAGGAAAGCAGGGGATTTTGCACATTGATTTAGGGTTTTCTATATACACAATCATGTCATCTACAAAAGTGACACTTTTACTTTTTCATTCCCAATCTGGATGCCTTTTATTTCTTTCTCTTGCCTGATTGCTCTGGCTAGGACTTCTGGAACTATGTTGTATAGGAATGGTAAGAGTGGTATTTTTGTCTTTTTCCTGATTTTAGAGGGAAACCTTTCAGTTTTTCACCATTGAGTATGATATTGACTGATGGTTTGTTATACATGGCCTTTGTTATGTCCTTCTATTCCTATTTTATTGAGTGTTTTAATCATACATGGATGTTATATCTTATCAAATGCTTTTTTTGCATTATTAAGATCATATGATTTTTATCCTTTGTTTTGTTAATGTGGTGTATTACATTGTTCAGTTTATGTATGTTGAAACATTCTTGTGCCCTTGGAATGAACCCACTTGATTATGATGTATTATTTTTAAAATGTATTATTGTATTTGATTTGCTTGTATTTTGTTTAGGATTTTTGCATCTATATTCATCAGAGATATTATTGGTCTGTAGTTTTCTGTTTTTGTGTTATCCTTGCCAGGTTTTGGTACCAGAGTTACAATGGCCTCAAAAATTGTGTTAGGAAGTATTGGCTCTTCTTCAACTTCTTGGAAATAGTTTGAGAAGAATAGGTTTCAAATCTTTGAGTGTTTGGTAGAATTCACTCATGAAACCATCTATCTGGTCTTGGATTTTTATTTTTGGGAGGTTTTTGATGGTTTCATTTTCCTCACTTTGTGATTCAGTCTAAGGAGCTTATATTTTTCTAGGAAATTACCTATTTATTCTAGGTTATTGAATTTGGTGGCCTATAGTCTTTCATAGTATTCTAGTATGATCCTTTGTGTATCTGTGATGTCTGTGGTAACTTTTTTCATTTCTGATTTTGTTTAAATGAGTCATTTTTCTTTTATCCTTATCTAGGCAGGATTTTTGTCAATTTTATTAATCTTTTCAAAGAACCAGCTCTTTGTTATATTAATTTTTTGTATAGTCTTTTTGTTCTCTATTTCATTCAATTCTTTTCTAATTTTTATTATTTCCTTTCTTTTGCTGACTTTGGGTTGATCGTGTTCTAACTTTATAGTTCTTTAAGATATAATGCTAGGTTGTTTACTTGCAATTTCTCTTTGTTTCTTGAGATAGTCCTGTAACGATATAAACTTCCCTCTTTATTATTGCTTTCGCTGCATCTTAGAAGTTTTGATATGTCATATTGTCATTCTCATATTTTTTATCTCACCTTTTATGTATTTGTGTTTATTGAACAAAGTTTTATATTTTTATTGTAACAAAAATCAACTAACTCTTAAGATTGTTTACATATTTAAAAAAGTAACTTAGATCCAGTTGCTTAAATTTTGATGTGTTTTCTATTTACTTTTTTAAATTAAAATAAATGTTCCCCTGAAACAAACCATAACATAACACCTTATTAGAGATGGCCTTGTTGGAGGAGTTCTCTGTGCTCCCATTCCAGTTTATCCTGGCTGCCCTCTAGGTAACGCTCTTGGGGATTCTTTTCACCTGCATTGGATCTCCCCTTTCCTGTATTCCCGTTCTCCCCTCTTTCTTGGTTTACTGTTCTTATGAGACATGAAACTCCAACTAGCTTCCTGAGAAAGAGTGCCTGGGAGGCAATATTTTTAAGACCTTATATATCTGAAAATATCTTTATTCAAACTTGCCTGTTTGACTACAGAATTTCAGCTTATATATCAGTTTTTCAGATTTGAAGACTTCGTTTCATTGTCATTGCTGAAAATCATTCTGCACTTGATCTTAGCCAAAAGACCAAGAAGCAATTCTAGTGACATTCTAATTCTTTATTGTCTATATAATTTTACCTTCCTTTTCCTTTCCTGTCATTGTAATGGGGTTTCTGGAGTGAGCAGACGTAAACATGAAATTTCAAAAGTCCATGTTTAACCAGAACTTCTCTGCTGGACATTTTGCATACTAAATATCTATTTTACCTTTATGGATAGAGAAATACTTGACCTCTTGGGCAGGATCACAGAGCTAGTAAATAACAGCAGGTAGTCAGGTCCAGATTTGTCTGACTCTAATGGCTGGTGCTTCTTATTGTGCCTCCCTGAAATGATGCTTCTAGACTAGCACTTTTTTGTTTAACTTTTGGAGAAAACAGCAAAAGAAAATTTTAGTGTTTTTTTTTTAACAAAATAAAATTTTATGGCTTAATTTTTTTCTTAAAAATACATTTGTATTTTAATTAATATTGTCCCTACAGTTGTAATTAATTTTAAAATGCACCATGTTTCTGCTTAACTTTAATGGTATGATGTACCTTGGTTTGAAAAGCAGAAATTCTAGCCTAATTTTCTTTTTGAAGATGAGATCCAGACATGCTACCCATAGATCCAGCTAATTAAAGTCACAGCTGGGCCAGAATTTTAGCATACTGATGACTCCGCACCCCTCCCCCCCATTACTTTTCCCCTAATATCTTATTTCAAATGTACATAGGAATTGAAAAAATTGTAAAAACCCATAAACCTAGCACTTAGACTCTATAACTACCAATTTATCCATCTATCAATCTGATTGTACCTTTTAAGTACTTTCTACTAAACTCTGCTTCCAGGATTTCCCATTTATTTGGGTCATTAATCCAGAGAATGAATGGGGAAATACAAATATTTGAGTACCTGCTTTATGCTTAGGACATAATGGAGGGAATGTAAGATAACATTTGTCCTGAAGTAGTTTACAACTCTTTGAGTACAATTTTTTTTAATATATTTTATTGATTTTTTACAGAGAGGAAGAGAGAGGGATAGAGAGTTAGAAACATCGATGAGAGAAACATCGATCAGCTGCCTCTTGCACACCCCCTACTGGGGATGTGCCCGCAACCAAGGTACATGCCCTTGACCAGAATCGAACCCGGGACCCTTGAGTCCGCAGGCCGACGCTCTATCTATCCACTGAGCCAAACCGGTTTCGGCTCTTTGAGGACAATTTATGAGCATATAAACTAGAATAGTGCCAGGATGTGCTTCCTGATTTAATATAGAATTAGGCATTACTGATAAAACATGGCCAATGTTTAGGCTCAACTGTAGCATATTCACTTTCAACACATAGACAATATATGCATGCCTGTATATAGACAAGATTATACTCTTCATGTCACAAACTAATTCAATCCCTTTGGCTCAGTGTTTTCTGCTTCCCTTCTTTTCCTTTTTTATGACCAAACCTTCCCTGTAGGACATAAGAAAAATCAGAAAGAGGTACAGAATGAGACTCCTTTCTACCCAAGTTCCCTAGCTGCCCGTTTCCCTCCTTAGAAACAACCACTCTAAGATCTGTTTCCTTCAATGTGGAGTTACTTAATGCATATAAAAAGCATATCTATGTGTGCATATACATATTAAGATATATATGGTGGCATATTATACACATGAATTTGTACTTGCTCTTATGATTAGTGTTTTCTTCCTTGCCTTTGAGTACTTAACTTCCCTGCACTCTGGACTTCTTAGATCACAGTGTGCATTATATCTTCCATTCTCCCACATGCTGGCTGTATTCCTATATTCATACTCTGATAAGACACTTGTTTCCTATTTCTTAAAAAATCCACCTAGAAGCTGGAGGACAAGAGCTGCCTTAAGTCATTCTTAAAGCTAGTTTAGGTGGAGGTAGTTAGGGAAGGGTTATCTGCAAGATAAAGTGGTCTTTGCCTCAAAGAGCAATCCACCCACTGGCTGATCTAGTAAGTGAATGAACAATCATTTACATGTATGAATTCCCACCAAAGACAGAGCATGTTTTTTTTTAACATATTTAAACCTCTATTCTTTTTTATTTTGCTTCACTATTTAGAGTCATGCTGGTTCTAAATAAAAACAAACAGTTCCTTGATATAGAATTAATTCATCCATTAAATTTTAATTGCTTTTTGGTCCTCAGAATTACTGGGCCTTGTTTATCTTCCCTGTATCTTTTATTAAAAACCCTCACCCAAGGATATGCGTTTATCGATTTTAGAGAGAAAGAGAAACATCAATCGGTTGTCCCCTGACTTGCCCCGACCAGGGATAGAACCTGCAACCGGGGTATGTGCCCTGACCTGGAATCAAAACCCGCAATTGTTTGGTGTACAGGATGATGCTCGTAAGTCAAAAAAGAAAGATAAATGAAACAATTTTTTATTAATAATCTTGGAACAAATACATTAACAATTCATGAGTTATATAACATTTTACAATTTTGAAAGAACTTTCACATATCAATTAACCCTCACAACATCCCTGTGAGGTAGGCAGGGTCAGTGTTATTTTCCTATTACTAGTGAGGAGAACAAGGCTCAGAGGTAAAATAAGGTCACACTGTTGGTAAAGGATGGAGCCAGGACTAAAACTTAGGCCTTTTGACATGCTGCCTCCCTGAGAACATTCAAGTAATGATTTCCTATGCTATATATAATGAACATTTCTCTCCTATGATGTTGATCAGATCTGTTTTTATAAGTTTGATACCACCTTTTCCTAACATCCAAAAGCACTCAAAATAAGACATTTCTTCCCTGTTACTGGAGTAATTCTCTATCAAATGGCATCCTAAGATAAAACTTGTTTGTATTTTAAATTTTGAAAATCCTCAAATATGAAAATTCATTACAGGAAATTCTGTAAAAGTAATCATGTTGAATACGTCAAACTTAACTTAAACAGAAATTGCACAAACCTGTTTATTTTTGAAAGCTTAGCAATCTTTCCCAATAAGGTATTTAGATGTGTATAAAAAGGGAAAGGTGTTTAGTAACATTACTGGGAAATCTCAGCAGAGTGTAAGTGCAGTTCACGTCACTAATTTGTTGTTGGCCTTCTACGGGAAGGAAAACCATTAGAAAACTTTCAGTTGTGATCACATCTTAAGTGTGACATCCTCAGCAACAAACTAGAAGAAATGATCTGAATTATACCAATAGGAGGGAAGTTCAAGCAGTAGTGATCAAAGCATGTATGCATGTGGTAAAAAGGAAGAAAATACTTGCTCTTCAGTGGTTTGGCCTAGGTCCAGTGTAAATATACTCATCAAGGCAGATTTTAAGCTACAGCATCATCTATGTTAAATTTAGAAATGTGAAATATGGTGGAGTTATCAACTTGGAAAATAAGACTGAATATAAACTACCTATCAAAAAGAGAGTAAAGCTCAATGGGCATAAAAGGCAAAGGATAACAAATTTCTCTGGTATAGAGAGAAAAAGCAAATGGAAACATCCAAGTTAAAGTGAACTGTAGAACAGTGGGCATATAAAACAGGTTTTAAATATATGAAAATGGTACTAAGGTGTATTATTAGGAATGATATTTTTAAAATTCCAGTTTTGGCCTTTTAAATTTAAGAGCAATAGGGAGAAACTTAAGCCTATGGGGAGGAGATGGTGCAGAAAATGAATGGGATCTAGAAACGAGGTTGAGGAGGTAGGAAGTTAGGGAACACCAAGAAACAAATATGGTACTTTCCGGCGTATAAGATGACTGGGCGTATAAGATTTTCCTGGGTTAAAAAGTTTTATATGCTGGAAAATATGGTATATTGGACTATATTGATGGGATTAGATATAATGGATTAGATATATTGGACTACCATATTTTCCGGCATATAAGACGACTTTTTAACCCAGGAAAATCTTATATGCCCAGTAGTCTTTATGTGCCGGAAAATATGGTACATTCAAAACTGGATTTAGAATCTTAAATCCATCCTTTCCAGAGTACTAAGTTGAGAGAACTATTTATAAAAGTAGGTGACAATAAAAGTGACTATTTTAACTTACAAAAGAAAGTAGTACTTGAATGTAGATTAAAAATTATGCTGTAAAAAAAAAAAATTATGCTGTAAAGATCAGTTCACTGATCAGGCCACAGAAACTGAAACTTAAGTGCTATTGTCAGTGATACATGGCAGAAAACTGCTTCCAAAAACAGAATTGTAGGACTCAACGTTAGTGGAGCTATTAAATAATTGCTTAACTTTTTCTACTTGAAGCCTAATGAAAAAACACTGGCAGCCTTACTTAAATCTAACAGTTTACATAAATATGAAAAATACTGCAGCTGTCTTTGTTTTCCAAGATAAAACTTGAGAAGATCTAGAATGTTCTAGTTCAGTATATTGGGCTCAAAACCAACTATGCATCTGAAATGCATCTAGATTATTTCCTTACAGAGTATCACTGTCATCATCATCTTCATGTTTTCTCTTCAATGGGTTTGATTCATTGGCTGTGTTCTGTGATGAAACCATGTTGGCGGTAATAAGAATATTTTTTGGTCCAATCATTGAAGGATTAATTAGAACATTTTGAACTGCAGTTGTTGCAGGAACTGTAAACAGAGAAGAAAACATCCCCAAACTATGAATTAATTACCCAGGATCAGAAACAAATGGTAAAAAATATTCAACAGAGTTCAGTGTAATTCTAATAATTTCAATAGCATGAAGTGCAACTACATAGAAGAAACTCAGGTAATTATAATTATACTGCATTAAAAGTTGAATTAAATTTTATTTATTTTAAATATATTTGTATTGATTTCAGAGAGGAAGGGAGATAGAAACATTAATGATGAGAATCATCGATTGGCTGCCTCCTGCACGCCCCTACTGGGGATTGAGCCCACAACCTGGGCATGTGCGATGCTCAACCACTGAGCCATACCGGCCAGGCTGAATTAAATGTTAAATTAGTATATAGTATAAGGTTAAAGGTTTTCTGTTAGCTTTTTTGAACTTTTAACTACCTAAAACTTTACTTAGTACTTAGTCATGGGAAGCAGTGCACTGGATTCATCATGGTACACACTATATAAGTTCAAGGTAAGGAATCTTGCTCCCCTCATAGGCCAATATTTTATATACATAGTTTACTGTGTGTGGTTAAGTTTAAGATGTGAATCTAAGCATGTGCATTAATAAACTATACTATATATGTCTCCTTCCATGAAGTGAGTAAAGGTACACTTTTCTTTTGATGTATACTCAGTTGTATCCTTTTCTTGAGCTTGAACCCCAAGTGCTTTCTCCTGAAGCTGCCTTAGGTTTGTGGGCCCTAACTTATTTTAGTTCACAGTGTTTTTTGAGAATCTGATGGTCACACTGAATACTCTCCCTAACCCCCAAATGTTATATATACTTAAAATTTCATATATTGTAATTTTAGTGGGCTCATAGACCCCCTCTGAAGATTTGCAGCATTACTGCCACCTTCTTATGATATTTAAACAATTTAACTCTTGCTATAGGAACACAAACTGTTCTATAGTCACAAATTATTCAGAAATTTTAAATTCAGAAAAAAATATTTTAAAAGAACCACTCACACCACCACCCCCCTTCTCCACCCATGATGTTACCTGGTTTGACAGGTGTGAACTGAGAAGGTGGAATCTGCACTGTAAATATTTGGCTTGTCACTGATACTGGAGGTACAATTTTATTTGTATCAGACACTGTTTGTGGGGTTGCTGTAGTTGTAATTAACAGACTATGTTAATTAGATGACTTATAAAGGTTCATATTCTGCCCTCCTTAGCTTACCAGTAACTACCTTCAAAGCATAGGGAAGTAATAAAAGGTGAGAAAAAAAATCATTAGAAATAAGAGTAAAGTAACTTCAAAAGTGTTTACAAACTCAATATTTTAGATGCTAAAACTTCAGGATAGTGCAGTGGTAAAGAATGTAGGTTCTGGAACCTACCTGCTTGTGTTTGAATCCAGGCTTTTATCACCTACTTAGTATGCTTGGGCAAGTTATTTAATCTTTTTGTACCTCTCTTTTTTCATCCATCAAATGGGGACAACAGTACCTATTTAATAGGATTCTGTGAGAATTAAAATAATCCACGTAAAGCTCTTCAAACAGCGACTGGCATAGAATTTTAGTGACAGGAAATCATAAAATTGAGTGTTTAAATAAGCTAGCAGAATAATGACCCACGTTTTCTATTAATTACCCTATATGGCACTTTTAATTTTTGTCATTTGCTGAAAACTAGAAGTCTATTATGCCCATGAAGTTAAATCAACACACATCTAACAAAAGCCTATCAAATATACCCTTTGGGGTTCTCAGGTAGGCAAAAAATATTTATTTTTTATATTCAGATTTTTTTTTAAATAGAGATCTTGGAGATAACCATGTCCAACACCTCTCATTTTAATTCAACCCTTTAATCCAAGGTAAAATTTAAATACCACCTCATTTTATAAATTTTTTTATTTGTTCAGACGTCATTGCCTGCCTCTGGAATTCCCTTAATATGTTATAGGAGCTTTAATATTAGTGTCTTATATTGTTCCCTCAATTACAACCCTCTGCTAACCTTTTTCATTCTTATGAGCACATGGCTTTTGTGCCTTGCTCCTAACAGGCACTCAACAAATATTTGCTTAATGAATGAATTTCCCAAGACTCAAAGACTCAGTGTGTAAACTAATGTCATAGCTCTCTCAAAAAATGCATTTTTGGAAACATGTATGTTCCTAGTTTTTCCCTTGGGGATGCAAGGTTTTCCATATATCCCTTTCCTCTGGAACCAACCTGCCCAGGGATAGTTATTTGAAAAACTACAACTATCATTGGAAAAAAATCTACAACTGTCATGATCTCCAGGGACAAAGCAGAAAGCCTTAATGGGGGAAGAAAGCCCCAAAGTACATAGAAATCTGGGTTCTAGTGCTTTCTCTTACAAACCCAGGAAGTGAGAATTTTATATCTTTATACCTAGGCAAGTTTTCTTATGTATTAAAGAGTGGTTCAAAGAATTTGATGAAGTTTAATGAAGCAGTCATAAGTTTTATTTGGTCAAGAAAACTCACAGTAGGTAGGTGTTTTCTTGGCCATTACTATAAGGAATTGTTAACATTTAAGTAAGTATGGAGTTTAGGCTTTAAAATTCAACAGAGTAGTTGCTTAGGTCTTACGCATTATAAAACTCATTGGAAAAAATTTTAAAGTTAAAAAAATTGCACCTTTTATTTTAAAATATGGTTTTAGTGATTTCAGAGAGGAACAAAGCGGAGGTGATAGAAACATTGATGAGAGAAAAACATCAATCAACTGCCTCCTGCATGCCCCTATTAGGGATCCAGCCTGCAGGATGTGCACTGACCACATGAACCCAAAGCCCCTTGGTTCCTGGGTCAACACTCAACCTCTGAGCCAAACTGGCCAGGCAAAACTACAGTACTGATTGTAGCAAAAAGGCCAAGAAGTGATCTAACTAGGATTAAAAATCACAACTGATAACTAACATTGGTTAACTTACGAAAAACACGTGTAACTGATTACCACAGCTTAGACTTAAAAAAAAAAGGGGGGGGGGCAGCCCTGGCCAGTTTGGCTCAGTGGATAGAGTGTCGGCCTGTGGAATGAAGGGTCCCGGGTTCGATTCTGGTCAAGGGCACATGTCCAGGTTGCGGGTTTGATCCCTGGTGGGGGATGTGCAGGAGACAGCTGAACGACGATTCTCTCATCATTGATGCTTCTATCTCTTTCTCCCTCTCTCTCTCCCTTCCTCTCTGAAATCAATATAAAAAAAGCGTATTCACTTAAATATGAATCTACAGACGAACAGTATAGGACCAAAACCTTAAACAAATTTATATGCAAATTTCTGTTCACAGAGGTCACATTAAGTTAGAAGTGTACAAGTAATACTATACAAGGCTGGTTTGAAAATGCTGAAATGTAACTTCATATCCTAAGCATATGAAGAGATTATCTACACACCTCAAAAATCAAATGGTGCTTATACCAGAGCTACATGACATCTACAGGACTCAAGTTATAAGCAATAAGAGCCAAAAAACAATACTGATCAAAGAGAAGGGAATTTTTTTTCTGAAAATACTTTGTGAAAGAAATCCAGCAAGAATTTAAGACAACAGAAATCAGGAAATCTAAATCTATTATTTATATACTAGAGGCCCGATACACAAAGATTCGTGCAAGAATGGGTCTTCCTTTCCCTGGCTGGCGGCACCGCCTTTGCTCAGGCCCGGAGCCGCCTTTCCGCCTTCCCACGCTGCCCAGAGGCCCGGAGCGGCTGGGGTAGTGCGGAACGCCTGTGTCCCGCCTCCGTCTGCTTGGTGCCTGCATATGCAAATTAACCCACCTTCTTTGTTGGGTTCATTTGCATACTCCTGATTGGCTGGTGGGCATTGCAAAGGTGTGGTCAATTTGCATCTTTCTCTTTTATTAGTGTAGATTAGAGGCCCTGTGCACAACATTCATGCACTGGGGTGAGGGGATCCCCTCAGCCTGGCCTGTGCCCTCTTGCAGTCCAGGACCCCTCGGGGGAGGTCCACCAAGGGGTCCTTAGCGCTGCTGCTGAGGTGGGAGAGGCTCCCACCACCGGCGCTGTGCTCGCCAGCCATGAGTCCGGCTCCTGCGTTGAGTGTCTGCCCCCTGGTGTTCAGTGTGCACCATAGCGACCAGTCGTTCCACTGTTCTGTTGATTTGCATATTAGCCTTTTATTATTAGGATTTCTTTATTATCTAATCAGTGACATTACGAAGATGCCAATGGTTTCTTTTTTTTATTGTTTAAAGTTTTACATATGTCTCCTTTTTCCCTGACTGACCTCCCCACCCACCCCAGCCACTACTAAATATCTTTCTCAGCTTGAGAACATTATACTAAGTGAAATAAGTCAATAATAAAAAGCTAAGAACTATATGATTTTACTCATATGTGTGATATAAAACAAACTTGTGAACACAAACAACAGCGTGGTGGTTGCCAAAGGAAAGTAGGTGGGTGGAGAAGGGAGTTTTAATATATGGTGACAAGAGAAGATTTGACTTTAGGTGGTGAGCACATGGCACATTATACAGATCCTGTAACATTGAAACCCACACCTAAAGCCTATATATTCATGTTGACCAATGTCACCCCAATAAATTTAATAAAATAAATACCATTCTCCACTAAAAGGAACCAGAGCTCTTTGGAGAAATGGCTGATTCTAGGACTGGGGTAGAAATATAACATGAGCTTGGAACATCTTGTGCCAGAAAGCAAGAAATGCTCAAAGAATGATGGATGGGCACAGATAAAGGCACTGATGAAGGGGTCAGTATACAGGGGTGGGGAACCTTAATTCTGCCAACGGCCATTTGGATATTTATAATATTCACGGGCTATACAAAATTATCAATTTAAAAATCAGCCTGTTGCCTTAACCGGTTTGGCTCAGTGGATAGAGCATCAGCCCTCAGACTAAAGGGTCCTAGGTTCATTTCTGGTCAAGTGCATGTAACTCACCATCCTGCAGGAGGCAACCAATCGATGTGTCTCTCTCACATCCATGTTTTTCTCTCTCTCTGTCCCCTTCCACTCTTTCTAAAAATCAATGGAAAAATATCCTTGGGTGAGTATTAACAAACAAACAAACAAATCAGCCTGCTATATTTGGCCAAACATTTAATTAACTCACCCCTAATGCCTTGGCAGGGCCAGACCAAATGATTTCTCAGGCCTTATATGGCCCATGGGCCAGACATTCCCCACCCCCTGGTATAGGACAATCAATGCTTCTTCTGAAGCGGTTAGTATTAAAACCGAATTTTTCCCCTTTGATATCCTTAAACTTTTTGTACATTTTTAAACTTTCTTTTGACTTCATTCTGTTGTCAATTTATTCAGAAATTTCTTTAATTTCTGATAATAAATTGGCTACTGCCATGAGTGTATTTGGCAACTTCATTTGTATAGGAGGCAGAAAGGACACAGCTTAAATTATTGGTATTATAGTTTATACCAACCACAAGGTTGGGTAATGTCCAAATTTATACTCATTTGGGATCAGATATTCTTTGTGGCTTTCTCATTTTGAAATCTGATAACAATATATGTCTATAGCTTTACTAGAGGATGAGTAAATGTAATGATGGCAACACACATATGGGAATTTCTGACTCACCTTTTGATTTGGATTATAGTTCAAAATCAAGTGCTGAGGCACTTCTTTACCATCCAGAAAAGGCATTTCCCTTCTCACTTACCTATAGTAGGAGTGGTAGGTCTGCTACTAACAGCACCAACACTTAACCGTGGAAGTAGTCTTCCTTGGTTAGGTCCCTAAGGGTTTAACAAATTAGTTTTAATGTTGTTCACATTTGACACCTAAACTTACCAGGAATGAAATTAGGATTGTTGATGTGAATTATTAATGGATAATCCATGGCAAGAATGTCTTGTTTTTGTTCTACTGGTGTTCTAAATTTAACATTAAAACTAGGGTTTTCATAAATGGATGAGTATGTATGTATGTACATATATAATTATATAGTATTTGGTTTAAGGTAGTCTTATTTGGGGATAATAGCTAACTTCCTTATAATTTTTAATCTTAACTAGTCAACATCTAAACCTCCCAAAATAAACTCTCTTAAAATAGTGGAATTTCAGACCTCAAAAGCAGCCAATGTGAGGAGAACTTTTTCAGTGGTGGGAGAGCCTTAGATCATATTTCAGAAAGCAAGTCCAATTCCTGATGGTGTATTATCAGGCTTCACTAAAAAACTATGGTAAAGTGGAAAGATTGGGAATTATGAGACCTGAATATCAGTCCTAGCTTTGCTACTAACTACATAGATAAATTCAGGATCACTTTCCTGATGTGAAATATGAGTGTTGGGTTAGAATCTAACCGTTAGATGAATACTGAAGCTCCTTTTAGCTCTAAAAATCTTAGATCTTATATATATATACCGTATATATGTATATTTTTAACATAGCAGCTCACTGCAGACATGGTGTTTTCAAAGCAGTAAATTAAAAAATAAATCCTAGTAATTTAAATTATCTTAGCTTTTAATCTACTGTATTATCTACTTGCTTTTTACAAATTCCCCTAATACAACTCAACTTTTTAAAAAGTTTAGACCAAAAATTAAATTTTTACCTTTTTAATTAAGGACTTCAGCCTATAGTTTGGAGATATTAAGCAGTATCTGTCAGGTGGCAGTCTGGGTCCTGCATATGGCTTAATCAGAGGTAAAGGGGTTTGATTTTTCTGCCTTGCGATATCCAGTAAAAACTAAAAAAAAAAAAAAAAAAAAGCCTTATTATAACTACAATGAAAAAATTGTAAGTCAAATTAACTTTAAATAAACGTTTGCTCACATCTCTTGGGGGAGGAGAGGTAAAAGATTGATCAGCACGACACTGGATTGCCAGTCTCACATCATCTGCATCAACATTAGGTTTCTTAGCATGGCTCGAATAAATTTTTGCATCGTCCAGAATTGTAGTTACATATCCTTTAAGAACAAAACATTGTTTTCTTAAACATGAAACTAGCTTAATATTTATGGCCACTTAATAGAAGATTCCATCAATTTCTGAATTAGTTTATGCATTTTGTTTTTAATACCTAATTGTTCTATCTCTATGATCAATTAAAAATATATCTCAGTATAAATAGCATTTCCCCTTATCTTGAGCTCTCTTTACTGATTTAGGCTGAATTCTATGATGTTAACCGTTAAAAGTAATTTAGTTGAAAATGTCCTTACAATAAAACAATCTTTTCAAATTCACAAAGTAGGCAAATTTTTGGTGTTTTATTAACTTACGGAAAGCAAATTCCAACATTTGGTTTATAACTCTTGGTTCGTACTCTGTAATTCCCATATCCTTCAGGATCTGTGCCATCACCTGTGGATTCCAATAAGAAATGCCAGATGCATAACGTAGGTATTAGAAATCAAGACTGGACCCAAGGCAGTGTTTGTACTTATGACACAAGGTCCCCGTGCTCTGGGCTCCAAACTTGTACTCCTCCTTTTCTTCACAAGTGAGTGTCAGGAACACACCAAATGCCGTAGTACCCTCTTTGCTGAAAACTTTTATTTTGGGGGGGAGACTAAGAGAGAAGAAGGCCCGGTTTGGTTTTCCCAGCGGGAGGCAGGGGTGGCTACAGCTGATTGTCATTTTCGGATGTGACGCTGGGGGAGGCTAGCTACCACCAGAACTCTGGACGCGAGAGTCTGGGCTCTCAGAGCAGCCGAGACGAAGAGGTGGCGAGGACCGAGGTCCCGGAGACAAAGCCTGGCTGCTGGCCTGCGCGCTCCGGCGGGGCTCCCGGATGGCGGGAGGGCGCCCCGGGGCGAGAACCCCCATCCCACTCCTTCCGGGCCGCGCAGGTTGGGCTGAAGCCAGCACGCAAGACTGTTCTCAAGCCTGCGCGAGGGCCTGCCTCCCAGGTTCCTGGCTGTGCCGAGCTTTGCGCCCCGCCTCTCATCTTTCGCACTCACCAAGGCGTCTCTCGGAGCGTTCTTGCCAGGCGCCATCTTGCCCGACTCCATGTTCTCCCGCCGCCGTTCGTCATCCGGGGAGAGAAAGCTGCTGGCGAGCTCCGCGCTCAGGCTCCACCCGCGGGGGGTGCGAAAGGCGGGGTTACCGCGACGCCCTGCAGGCCGCCTCCTCCCAGCCGCTCCCTATCCCCAAGGAGGAGGATGGAGAGCCTATAGGCTCGGAAGGTGCGGGTAAAACTTCCTTGAGAACTCCCAGGCCAACACTTGGAAGAGCTGAGAAGCTCCTCTTTCCGGTGTTCTCCGCAAAAGTGCACCAACAGGGCCGCTCTTGTCTTTTCTGGGGCTTCTCCTCACACCTCCCCTGCTGCCACTTTGGCCCCTTCAGTTTCCTTGGAATCCCTGCAGGGGCCCTGCCTCCACTGGCCCGGGTGGTCGAGTTGTCAGGTCAAAAGCAGAACACTGGTTAAATTTGAATAGCAGATCAACAGCTACATTTTTGGCATAAGTATATCCCAAATATTACCCGGGCTATACTTCTACTACAAAATTATGTGTTACTGATGTGACATTCATGTTAGGTCTGATCAAAGAATTGAATCAATACCCCCTCCCCTGGGAGCTGACCTTTAGGCCACTTCACATTGGACATTCCACTTGCTTAGACCACATTCCACTTGCTAAGACCATTATCTCTCCCCTCCGGAGTTTCCCAGAATCCGGACCTGCACAGAGAATTCTCAGCCCAGAAAAAGCCCGCCTAGAGTCCTTTAAAAACCTCTGACTCCCATCTTTGGGTGCTGGCATCATTTTGGGGCTCAGCCCATCTAGTATCCAGGTGACCTAATAAAGTCATAATTCTCCACCCCTTTTGGCCCCTGCATTCCTCCTTCGGCGACCCTAACAATTCACATTTAACAAGGTGTTCTGTGTTATTTGCTAAACCTAGCAATTCTGCTCTAATAGCTTGTTCTCCATACAACAGGCTCTTGGTCAGCTCTGGGCCCTGTCAAGATTGTCCATTTTATACTGATGAGAAGCTAAATCCTTTGACCACCTGCAGGATTCCCCTTTGGAGCCCCATTCAGCCTTGATCCTTGGCCCTGAATACTTTTCTTTCTGTCTCTGCTGAAGCCCACTCAGGGCCCTCGCTTGCCTCTCAGATGCCCTCCCCACCCCACTCTCCACGGAACAGTCTGATTTAAGAAAAATGTGCATGGCTTAACCGTCCCTGGTTTAAAGTGTTCCAAAGAGAACTCTTTCTGACTCCTCCACAATCCACTAATGCCCTAGAGTTCTCCATCCCAGGAAAAGGCACTTTGGTCCAGCAGTCAGTCATACTATGATCTTTCCCTCACAATCCACACTCAATCTAGTAGCAAGTCCTGTCAAGGTGACCTCCCAAAGTCTATCAGTGTCTCCATCCATCGTTACCATGTTTACAGTCTGAGCCAACAGCCTCCTCACCAAGACTACAGAAATTTTTAAAATATATTTTATTAATTTTTTTAACAGAGAGGAAGGGAGAGGGATAGTTAGAAACATCGATGAGAGAGAAACATCAATCAGCTGCCTCCTGCACACCCCCTACTGGGGATGTGCCCACAACCAAGGTACATGCCCTTGACCGGAATTGAACCTGGGACCCTTGAGTCCGCAGGCTGACGCTCTATCCACTGAGCCAAACCAGTTAGGGTGAGACTACAGAAATTTGTCCCCCAAATTGTGCCCCCGCCCCATTCTCCACACAACCAGAGAGATCTCTTAGTCATAAATCAAATAATTCTATTCCTTTTCTTTTTTTAAAAATATATTTTATTGATTTTTTACAGAGAGGAAGGGAGAGAGATAGAGAGTTAGAAACATCGATGATAGAGAAACATCGATCAGCTGCCTCTTGCACAACTCCTACTGGGGATGTGCCCGCAACGCACAACTCCTACTGGGGATGTGCCCGCAACCAAAGTACATGCCCTTGACCGGAATCGAACCCGGGACCTTTCAGTCCGCAGGCCGACGCTCTATCCACTGAGCCAAACCGGTTTCGGCTATTCCTTTTCTTAAAACCCTCCAATGGCTTTCCTCACACAAAAATTCATACTGATTTTTAGGGATTAATGGGCCCTTCAGTTTTGGGCAGGAGTTTACTTCATGGGACTTGTCTGAATTGGTCATCCCCAGGCATCCGTCTTGAACTTTGGGCAGCTTCCCCAAGAACCTTATATTCTTAGCACATTGTTTCCAGTGGGAACATTGATACCTATGCTCTGCAAGCACCTTTCCCAACTCACCGCAGGCAACCTCTATGAACGAGTAATAATTTTCTCCCTTTTGAATAGGTAGTATATATACAGGCTATACAATTTAAAAAATACATATTAAAAGATAAGAAAAATAAAATTTCTCTGGCTTCTTCTAGCCACTCATTTCTCTTTTCATAAAAGGCACCACTGTTTACCAGCTTCTTGTCTATATAAATTACAAATATTATCTTTATATCGTGTTCTCCCACCCAAATGGTACTAAACCATTAGGATGACCAACCTCTAGAGAGTAACCCAGGATACAGCTGTACTAGATGAAAGACCCATAATATATAGTAAATAATTGTAAACAAGTGTGTTATTGCATTAATATAAAAATAGTTATTCATTTAAAATTATATTTCTGTTTTATTTAGTTTTCTGTCACATACATGCTATTATTTTGGACTACTTAACAGTGGCAATTAGTAATATTTAATTTTAGTACTAATTAAATAATATGTGTAAGAAAATATTTTTATATTTCTGTTCTGTCATAGCAATTTATTTTAACTCTCAGATATTTAAATTTTATAGCTCATGTGGTACATTAATATACATAAATGTAAGACTTAAAAAAAGTAGAATATAAATACAATAAGACAAACAGCTATCATCTATTGTACATATTTAATAAGACAATCCCAATGAAATGTTTCTTTTGGCCCTGTGATACAGTAGGATATTTTTACTCTTTCTGTTTTGTTTCCCATAATACTTCTCTGAACTGCCTGCAGCCTCTAGGACATCTATTCAATACCTATAGAAATCCTCACTGCTATTTTAAAATAACTTTATATATAACTCATATGCCATACAATTTGCTAACTTAATTGTGTACGGTTAAGGGATGTCTTTATTCTATTCACAGAGTTGTGCAACCATTATACCATGCTTTTAGAACATTTTCATCCCCCCACAAAGAAACCCTACTTGGATAAAAAATTGACTCACTTATAGTCCCTATGTAATCTGTGCTTCACTAAGATACTACTTCTTATGTAGCTATCAGGTTTATCTGTCTACTGCACACTAATGTATTCTGAGTATTTGGAGGAATTGTTAGAGATTTTCAGATATTTACAACTACCATCCTGATTTACAGTAATAATAATTTTAAAAACTAGTATAATTTATCATCTAGGTTTATCATCGACAGTCATATAGCCCTTGGTTTCTTCTTGATTAGCTAATGGAAAATTTGTACTATAGTAAATAGTTCTTGTTATACCTATATAATTACTACAGGACAGGTAAAACTGTCTGTCACTAGCATAAAAGAAACAAAAAAAGCTAGGTCTAAAACAGACCCAGCTGAGTTCTGGGACATAATTTAATTGCCTGGGTTTTAGAATTTTATTTCATGGCTTTGAGATTTGTTACAAGGACCAATAGTCATTTTGCTTCTAATAATTGCCTGTTAGAATTTGTCTGGTGTATTCTATCCAGTCTTAAATGCTGCTGCATCACCATTATCATATCAGACTAGCATTCCCGTTGCAGGAAAAATCCTGCAATAGGGTTTCCTGCTGCACTCTACCCCGCCCCGCCTCCGCTCCTCCCTTGTCCCCCGGCCCGCCTTCTCCGCCAGCCTGCCCCGCTCTCCTTCCTTCTCCCCCGGCCCCGCCTTCTCCCCTCCCCCGCCCCCCCCGGCTTGCTTGCTTCTCCGCAGCTTTGCTCCCTTCAGCATCTCTTGGCTTCTTTCTACGCTGTCTTTGTATGCAAATTAGCCGCCATCTTTGTTGGGGTAATTAGCATACTCGTCCTGATTGGTTGGTGGGCGTGGCTTGGGTGTAGCAAAGGTGTGGTCAATTTGCATATTTGTCTATTATTAGGTAGGATGTTTCAGTAACTCACCTACAACAAAAGGAGAAGAAAGGATTAACTCTTTTTCAACTATAGACGATGTTTAATTGATACTCTTCTGATCTTGATCAGCAAAATCTTGGTGAAAATCCAGTTATCATGGATTAAAGTTCTGTGGTCTGATGTCATCTGTCCTTGAACAAAGGGAATGAAGGAACCAACAGCAACAACAACAACAGCAATTCTCTGACATCCAGGAACTGTTTTAATACAGTTAGGCCTCAGTATTGTTAGCAGCTTGCCTGGTGCTAGGCGATTTTATTCTCCTACTAGCGTTCCCGTTGCAGGAAAAATCCTGCAATAGGATTTCCTGCTGCACTCTACCCGGCCCCGCCTCCGATCCTCCCTTGTCGCCTGCCCCGCCTTCTCCGACAGCCCGCCTGCTTTTCCCTTCGCCCCAGGACCCGCCTCCACTCCTCCCTTCTCCCCCGCCCCGCCTTCTCCGACAGCCTGCCTGCTTTTCCCTTCGCCTCCGCTCCTCCCTTCTCCTCCCCCCCGGCTTGCTTGCTTCTCTGCAGCTTTGCTCCCTTCTGCAGCTCTTGGCTTCTTTCGAAGCTGTCTTGATATGCAAATTAGCCGCCATCTTTGTTGGGGTGATTTGCATACTCATCCTGATTGGTTGGTGGGCATGGCTTGGGCGTAGCGAAGGTGCGGTCAATTTGCATATTTGTCTATTATTAGATTAGATTGGACATAAACAACCTCAAGGAACACCAATATCAGACAGTCACTCTGGGACCATGATAAAGTGAGACAAAGCAAGGCCAATTCATAACTTCGTTTAAGCACAGACAAAAACAAGGGCACTGTGACCCATAAAATACCAAATATCCCCCTTACTCAAGTACCATAAGTAACTACTACTTCTTTACCAATTACAGCTTTATCTTTGTTGTAAATCAGCCTTTCCTGTAGATGAGACTTATTGTGATACCCAATCATAGAGTTGCCCCTATTTTCTGACAGCACCCAATCTAGAGTAAACATCTTCCTACTTAGATTCTCTAATATTCTATCTTTAAAAAAAATATTTTTATTGATTTCAGAGAGAGGAAGGGAGAAGGTATAGATAGAAACATCAATGATGAGAATCACTGATCGGCTGCCCCCTGCACGACCCCCACTGGGGATCAAGCCTACAACCCGGGCATGTGCCCCCAACCGGAATTGAACCCAGGACCATTCAGTCCGAAGGCCAACGCTCTATCCATTGAGCCAAACTAGCTAGGGCTAATATTCTCTTACTATGACTCCTCATAGTTCCCCATGTTATACATTCTCCCTTGCTGCAAGAAGTAATGCATACAGCTTGTTCAACTACAGGTGCATACCTGGTGCTCTTTAGTTTGGAAGGTATTGGCATTTGCTATCCATATATCCTCTTTGGTGAAGTGTCTCTTCTTCATCCCTTAATTCATTGTTGAATCGGATAATTTTTTTTTTATTGTATAATTTTAAGAGTTCTTTATGTATTCTGGATATAAGTCCTTTAACAGATTTGCAAATATTATCTCTTGGTCTATAGCTCATGTTTGCATTTTTCTTATGTTGTCTATTAAATTTCATTAAAAAATGTTTTTGAGGAAGTCTAATTTATCAATTTTTAAAATAGACAGTTGCTAGTGTCTCAAGGCCATCTTAATAAAATAGACTGTGCATTTGGTTACATACTTTTTTTATTGTCTAAAGTTTTACATATGTATCCTTTTTCTCCGTTTGATCCCCACTGCTCCCCAAGCCATTCCCACCCCGGGCAAGCCCCACCGCCCCAGTGTCTGTGTCCATTGGTTAGCTAATATGCATGCATAAAAGTCCTTTGGTTGGTCTCTAACCCCCACCCCTCCCCTGCCATTTGTCTCTGGATCTATTCTTGTTCATCAAATTATGTTGATCATTATATCCCACATATGAGTGAGTTCATGTGATATTTATCTTTCTCCGACTGGCTTATTTCACTTAGCATAATGCTCTCCAGTTCCATCCATGCTGTTGCAAATGGTAAAAGTTCCGTCTTTTTTATGGCGGCGTAGTATTCCATTGTGTAGATGTACCACAGTTTTTTAATCCACTTATCTGCTGATGGGCACTTAGGTTGTTTCCAAATCTTTGCTATTGTAAATTGTGCTGCTATGAACATAGGGGTGCATATATCCTTTCTGATTGGCGTTTCTGGTTTCTTGGGATATAGTCCTAGAAGTAGGATTACTGGGTCAAATGGCAGTTCCATTTTTAACTTTTTGAGGAAACTCCATACTGTCTTCCATAGTGGCTGCACCAGTCTGCATTCCCACCAGCAGTGCAAGAGGGTTCCTTTTTCTCCGCATCCTCGCCAACACTTGTAGTTTATTGATTTGTTGATGATAGCCATTCTGACAGATGTGAGATGGTATCTGATTGTTGTTTTGATTTGCATCTCTTGGATGATTAGTGACTTTGAGCATGTTTTCATATGTCTCTTGACCTTCTGTATGTCCTCTTTCGAAAAGTGTCTATTTAGGTCCTTTACCCATTTTTTGATTGGATCATTTATCTTCCTTTTGTTAAGTTGTGTGAGTTGTTTGTAAATTTTGGAGATTAAACTCTTATCTGAAATATCATTGGCAAATATGTTCTCCCATGCAGTGGGCTTCCTTGTTGTTTTGTTGATGGTTTCTTTTGCTGTGCAGAAGCTTTTTATTTTGATGTAGTCCCATTTGTTTATTTTTCTCCTTAGTCTCCATTGCCCTAGGAGCTGTGTCTGTAAAGATATTGCTACGACATATGTCTGCTATTTTGCTGCCTATGGAGTCATGTAGGATTTTTATGGTTTCCCATCTTACATATAAGTCCTTTAGCCATTTTGAGTTGTTTTTTTAAAAAATATATTTTATTGATTTTTTACAGAGAGGAAGAGAGGGTATAGAGAGCTAGAAACATCGATGATAGAGAAACATCGATCAGCTGCCTCTTGCACACCCCCCACTGGGGATGTGCCCGCAACCAAGGTACATGCCCCTGACCGGAATCGAACCTGGGACCCTTGAGTCCGCAGGCCGACGCTCCATCCACTGATCCAAACCGGTTTCGGCTTGAGTTTATTTTTGTGCATAGTGTAAGTTGGTATTCTAGTTTCATTTTTTTTAATGTATCTGACCAAATTTCCCAACATCATTTATTGAAGAGACTGTCTTGACTCCATTGTATGCTCTTGCCTCCTTTGTCAAATATTAATTGAGCATAGCTTGGGTCAATTTCTGGGTTCTCTGTTCTGTTCCATTGGCCTATCTGTCTGTTCTTGTGCCAGTACCAAGCAGTTTTGAGAACCGTGGCTTGGTAATATAGCTTGATATATGGTATTGTGATCCCTCCAACTTTGTTCTTCTTTCTCAGGATTGCTGTGGCTATTCGGGGTCTTTTTTTTATTCCAGAAGAATTTTTGAAGAGTTTGTTCTAGATCGTTGAAGTATGCCATTGGTATTAGTTACATACTTAAGGGGTATTTGCCTAATCCATGGTCTTGAAGATTTTCTACAATGTGTTCTTATAAAAGTTTTATAGTTTTAGCTCATATTTAAGTCTATATTTTGTATACTTGTATACGGTGTGAGGAAAGGGTCTAAATTCATCTTGTTGCATGTGGATATCCAATTGTTGAAAAAGATTTTTTCCCCTATTGATTTGCCTTGATATCTTTGTTGAACATCAATTTTCCATAAAGTTAAGGATCTATTTTTGGACTCTCTGTTTTGTTTCATTCACCTATATGTCTATCCTTATGACAGTACCATAATGTATATAAGTCATATACATTACAATCAAAAGAGAAGATGTAAGTGGGTTACATGAAATCAATTAGTGACAGATTAGGGAAGCAGGAAAAAGCAAAGCTGGGTGGGGGTGGGGGAACCTCTGGGAATGTATAAAAAGTGAAATGATAGATACATACTTTTTTTTTTACATATATGTAGTTAACAGGCAACAATTAACATGACAACAGTAACAATGGGGGATTTTGGTCTCTGCTCTGGTGCAGTGCCTGTGCTTTGAGGGTCTGCAAAAGGAAAATTACTTTGTTTTTGCAAAGGCATGTTTATCAGGTATGTTACAATAGAGCCTTAACCAGGCTCAATGGTCTGCAGACTGAAGGGTCCTGGGTTTGATTCTGGTCAAGGACATATACCTTGGTTGCAGGCTCAATTCCCAGTAGGGGGCATGCAGGAGGCAGCTGATTGATGTTTCTCATCGATATTTCTAACTATCCCTCTCCCTTCTTCTCTGTAAAAATCAATAAAATATATTTTATTGATTTTTATTTAATAAATCTTTATTGTTCAGATTATTACAATTGTTCCTTTTTCCCCCCATAGCTCCCCTCCACCCGGTTCCTACCCAACCCTCTGCCCTTACCACCCCTCCCACTGTCCTCATCCATAGGTGTACGATTTTTGTCCAGTCTCTTCCCGCACCCCCCACACCCTTTTCTCCCTGAGAATTGTCAGTCCACTCCCTTTCTATGCCCCTGATTCTATTATATTCACCAGTTTATTCTGTTCATCAGATTTTTTATTCACTTGATTTTTAGATTCACTTGTTGATAGATATGTATTTGTTGTTCATAATTTTTATCTTTACCTTTTTCTTCTTCTTCCTCTTCTTAAAGAATACCTTTCAGCATTTCATATAATACTGGTTTGGCGGTGATGAACTCCTTTAGCTTTTTCTTAACTGTGAAGCTCTTTATCTGACCTTCAATTCTGAATGATAGCTTTTCTGGGTAGAGTACTCTTGGTTGTAGGTTCTTGCTATTTATCACTTTGAATATTTCTTGCCACTCCCATCTGGCCTGCATAGTTTCTGTTGAGAAACCAGCTGACAATCGTATGGGTGCTCCCTTGTAGGTAACTAACTTTTTCTCTTGCTGCTTTTAATATTCTCTCTTTGTCTTTTGCTCTTGACATTTTAATTATGATGTGTCTTGGTGTGGTCCTCCTTTTGTTTGGATTCCTTTTGTTTGGGGTTCTGTGCACTTCCTGGAGTTGTAAGTCTATTTCTTTCACCAGGTGGGGGAAGTTTTCTGTCATTATTTCTTCAAATAGGTTTTCAGCATATTGCTCTCTCTCTTCTCCTGGCACCCCCATAATTCGGATGTTGGTATGCTTGAAGTTGTCCCAGAGGCTTCTTACACTATCTTCATATTTTTGGATTCTTTTTTCTTTTTGATTTTCTAGTTGGGTGGTTTTTGCTTCTTTGTATTTCAAATCTTTGACTTGATTCTTGTGATCCTCTTATCTGCTGTTGGATCTCTGTATATTATTTTTTATTTCAGTCAGTGTATGCTTAATTTCTAGTTGGTCCTTTTTCATTTCCTCAAGGGTCTCACTAAATTTATCGGTGGTTTCTAGAAAATTCTTGAAAAACCTTATAACCGTGGTTTTGAACTCTATATCCAGTCATTTGCTTTCCTCCATTTCTTTCATTTGTGATCTCTTTCTTTGTCTCCGCATTTTGGCTGCTTCCTTGAGTTGATAGAGTGGCTTTGTGTGCTAGGTGTCCTATAGGGCCCAGTGTCTCAGCCTCCCCAATTACCTGAGGTGGACACTCTTGGTGCACCCCTTTGTGGGCTGTGTGCACAGTCTTGTTGTAGTTAAGCCTTGATTGTTGTTAGTATCACTGGGAGGAATTGACCTCCAGGCCAATTGGCTGTGAGGATTAGCTGTGTCTACGCTGTGAGAACTTCTGTGCTGGAGACACCCTTATGAGACAAGACTTGCAGAAGCCTCTGTGCTCAGCTTGGATGGGGCGGAATCTCAGGGTAGAGCAGACAGCATTGGCTTCCCATTAGCCCTGCCTTAAGAAGCCCCTGGGTCTCAGTGTCCTGTGGTAATCGCTGCAAGCACCTCTGAGAGAAAGCTGCCCTTGAGTTTTGCCCGCTGCCAGACAGTCCAGTTTCTCCCCAAATGAGTCTGGGTCCCCAGAGTCTCGCCTGGAACTGGAGTTCAGAGCAGTCAGGAACTTTTGTCTCCCTCCCGCTTGAGAAAGCCCGCCACGTACTCAGTTGCCAGTCCTCTTTGTGTGCGCGTCTCTGTACCTCTGCCTTCTGCAGCTCCTCTGAGTCTCAGTGTGCTTTTCTCTTCCCTTCTGGTTGTAGAATTTCCACTCAGCCAGCCTTCCTGTAGTTCTGGATGATGTCCGTTTTGTCTTTTAGTTGTAGCTGTGAAATTGTTGTGTGAGGCAGCAGTTTAGGTGTTTACCTATGTTACCATCTTGGTTTCTCCTAATAAAATATATTTTAAAAAAGACAATAGAAGGACTTAGTTAAGGTGATGAATGACCTTTGTTTGGAAAAAACTGCCATAGGACATGAGTACCTCCCATGAACTGCTTTTAGTTGAAAGGTTTTAATTTCAGACCACCTTGTGTGAATTCTGTTTCTTAAGGGTCTGCAGCAGCTGCAGCCTCCGAATGAAAGAGAAAATTGCTGAATCATAGGATTGAACACAAATGTTATCTAACAAAGGATTTGTGAAGGGGAGGGGTAGAGGCACTTAAAAAATACCGTAACTCACAATGACCTGTGTGGTCAGGCTCCTTCTTCCGCACCAATCCCCCATGCTCTCCAATAAGTTGATGTGAGACTCTCCCCAGCCTGAATGAGGCAAGCATAATAAAAAACACACACACCTGTTATTTAAGAGTTACAGGGATGCTAATGTTTGACAGGAGACAAATACCAGGAACTAGGTTTGGGGGATGGTGATTCTCAGAGGGGAGTTTAGTCATTCAATGAAATCCAACTGCCTTTATTGAGAATTTGATGCCTGCATCAGAGAGAGAGGAATAGTTCTAGGAAAGATGATGTGTTCCCAAATACCTAAACTGAGGCAACCTGGTAAAAAAGTTTGGGAGGTTGGACAGTACCTATGGGGCAGCAAGGTCTGAAGACATCAGGCAAGCAGAAAAGGCTCTGGGGAATAGTCTATACTGGACAGACCAAGGTGAGACCAATGTAGAGAGAGACTGCAGGAAGAGCCACAGATAAAGCATTGAAATGGAAATGTGGGAGTTGGGAATAAAAAGTTAACAAGAAAGTCAACAAATCTCCAAAGTTTAGACTGCTGAAGGAGCCAATTACTTTGATTTGGAGGAGAAACAAGGAGGGTCTGGAAGAGACTGGAACAGAAACACAATTAAAAATGAAATAAAGAATACTGACAGATGTACTTATAACTTTCTTATGAGATCAAATGTTTTAGTCTTTGAACCATGGGCTGTCCAAACATCTCATTTAAGGGTAAAAGTGAGTCCACTGAGGTGAGGAACTTACTGTTTAGTGGCAAGACTGGTCTCCTGACTCCCAATTCTCCACTTTCCACCATCCACACCTTAAAATTAAGGTGAAAGAGGTCTGCATGCCATTTTGCATCACTACAGTTTTGCCTAGTTTAAGAGAGGTTCTAGACTTGAGGTTTGCTACAATTGAAAAAAGGGAAAGTTGTTTCTCAAAGGGCAGTACCATGTCTTACGTTTTTTACCCTGTTCACATGATCTCCAGGGTAGTATCCTCAAAATGACCCAAGAAATAGTAAGATCAAACTGGAGCATATGCTTAAGGGCTTTCTGTAAGCTGTTTTGGTCACTGAGGGTAGGCTTATATTTGATCTTAAACAAGATTTCTTTGTGGATAACTTTGATAATGCACACAGAGACCGATAATATATTTGCCAGGCAAATGATAAGCAACTCAGGGATTTATCACTAAAAGAATTTAGTCTAACTCTGGGAACCATAAAAACTGAGACAATTCAGAAAAGTAGAATGTGGAGTTGGTATACTGAAAACACCCTCATTGAAGTGTCAAAAAATAAAAGAAATGGAGCCACTTTAAAATGGAGCTGGAGCTGCAATGCCAGAGGAACTGCCTTGTATGTGTTATGCCTCAAATCCTTGCAATGTTAAAACAGGGCAAAATAACCTTTGGACTGGACCTAGGACATTTGTCCCATAAAACTGTTGGCAAAGATATCAAGAAAGCAGTTAGAACTACTGAACTAATGGCTCCTTAGATGGAAAATTAAAAAACATTGTTTAGAATTAACATTACTTTGTTATGTTATCTCACCAATAGAAATGTGTTCCTTCTATTGATGTAATTATTCTCTTTGCCTTTCTCATGGATGCCCATTGGCTTTGTCTCCAAATTGGAACACTATATGGACTTCTGCCTGAAACAATGAGTCCCATATAGCTATTCTTATTATTTTATAGTAAGCACTTGCTGCCACTCATTTTGAAAGGCCTTTTATTTTAGGTTAACATATCTGACCTAGTCAAACAGAATGTAAAGTGGCCTCGCCTTCATTGTCCATCATCTACTAGAAAGTTTATGCTTACTGAGTCCATGGATGGTTTTTCCTTGACTATGAAGTCCTCTTAGGTTCATGAACCTCCCTTCTTGTTTGGGAGAGGTAAAATACCTTTATTTGAGATTGGGAGGAGTTTTTCCCTCAAGGGTTGCAATTGCCCCAGGTGCCCACATGTGGTTGGATGCCAGTGGAGCAACAGGGTGCCATTTCTTGATGAGTAAGTACTCATTTGATTGTGCTCCATTGTTTCCTTTTCTTTTCTCTGTCTATTATGTTGTTATCATAAGAAAAAAGGTTTTATAAGGAGATGAATCCAAACCTCTCAGGGACAATAAAATGCATTCTTTAATTGATGAACAGAAGTTTCTAAAACACAAAATAACTTCTTTTTTTTAATTTTTTTATTAAGGTATTATATGTGTACATATCTTACCATTGTCTCCCCCACCCCATTCCCATACATGCCCTCACCCCCCCCCGAGTTTTGCGTCCATTGATTATGCTTATATGCATGCATACAAGTCCTTTGGTTGATCTCTTATCTTCCCCACCTCTCCCTAACCTTCCTGCTGCAATTTGACAGACTGTTTGATGCTTTACTGCCTCTGTATCTATCTTTTTGTTCATCAGTTTTTAATGTTCTTTATTATCCATAAATGAGTGAGATCATGTGATATTTTTCTTTCATTGACTGGTTTATTTCACTTAGCATAATATTCTCCAATTCCATCCAGGTTGCTGCAAATGATGAAAATTCCTTCTTTTTTATGGCAGCATAGTATTCCATTGTGTAGATGTACCACAGTTTTCTGATCCAGTCATCTGCTGACGGGCACCTAGGCTGTTTCCAAATCTTAGCTATTGTAAATTGTGCTGCTATGAACATAGGGGTACATATATCCTTTCTGATTGGTCTGTCTAGTTTCTTCGGATATATTCCCAGGAGTGGCATTACTGGGTCAAATGGGAGTTCCATTTCCAGTTTTTTGAGGAAACTCCACACTGTTCTCCACAGTGGCTGCACCAGTCTACATTTCCACCAGCAGTGCATGAGGGTTTCTTTTTCTCCGCATCCTTGCCAACACTTGTCGTTTGTTGATTTGTTGATGATAACCATTCTGACAGGTGTGAGATGATAACGCATTGTCGTTTTGATTTGCATCTCTCAGATAATTAGTGACTTAGAGCATGTTTTCATGTGTCTCTTGGCCTTCCTTCTGTCTTCTTTTGAAAAGACTCTGTTTAGGTCCTTTGCCCATTTTTTAATTGGATCATTTACCTTCCTTTTATTAAGTTGCATAAGCTGCCTGTAGATGTTGGAGATTAAACCTTTATCAGTGATAGCACTTGCAAATATGTTCTCCCATAGAGTGGGCATTCTTGTTTGTTTTTTTTTAATATATTTTATTGATTTTTCACAGAGAGGAAGGGAAGGGAGAGGGATAGAGAGCTAGAAACATCGATGAGAGAGAAACATCGACCAGCTGCCTCCTGCACGCCCCCTACCGGGGATGTGCCCGCAACCAATGTATATGCCCTCGACCGGAATCGAACCTGGGACCTTCCAGTCCGCAGACCGACGCTCTATCCACTGAGCCAAACCGGTTTCGGCGGCATTCTTGTTTTGTTGATGGTTTCTTTTGCTGTGCAAAAGCTTTTTATTTTGATGTAGTCCCATTTGTTAATTTTCTCTTTAGCTTCCATTGCCCTAGGGGCAGTGTCAGTGAAGAAGTTTTTTTGGCATATGTCTGAGATTTTGTTGCCTGTGGATTCCTCTAGTATTTTTCTGGTTTCCCATCTTATGTTTAAGTCCTGTATCCATTTTGAGTTTATTTTTGTGTATGGTGTAAGTTGGTGATCTAGTTTCAATTTTTTGCATGTATCTGTCCAATTTTCCCAACACCATTTATTGAAGAGACTGTCTTGACTCCATTGCATGTTCATGCCTCCTTTGTAAAAATTTAATTGAGCATAGTGGTTTGGGTCAATATTTGGATTCTCTATTCTGTTCCATTGATCTATATGTCTGTTCTTGTGCCAGTACCATGCTATTTTGAGAACAGTGGCTTTGTAATACAGCTTGAGGTCTGGTATTGAGATCCCTCCTACTTTATTCTTCTTTCTCAGGATTGCTGAGGGTCTTTTTTTATTCCAGATGAATTTTTGGAGAGTTCTTTCTAGGTCTGTGAAATATGCTGTTGGTATTTTAATGGGGAGTGCATTGAATCTGCAGATTGCTTTGGGTAGTATGGACATTTTGATGATGTTGATTCTACCAATCCATGAACATGGTATGTTCTTCCATCTGTTTACGTCTTCCTCTATCTCTTTTTTCAATGTCATATAGTTTTCCGTGTATAGGTCCTTTACCTCCTTAGTTAAGTTTATTCCTAGGTATCTTAGTTTTTTTGGTGTGATGGTAAATGGGATTGCTTTTTTAGTCTCTCTTTCTGTAAGTTCACTATTGGTGTATAGAAATGCCATACAAAATAACTTCTTAATAAAGCCTAAAGAAAATTTGTCCATCTGGGCAGGTACTTTATTTTTTTATTTTATTTATTTATTTATTTATTTTTTTTGGGCAGGTACTTTAAAATATCTTGCTGTTTGTCCTGTCCAAAACCTGACAAGATATTTCAAAGATTTTAATAACTCTGTTAATGGGGAAATAGCACCAGAATATTACTGGTGATCAGACCTTGGTTCAGCAACCTCAGTACTTGAGTTCTCGTTAAGAAAGATTTTCAGAGTCAAGATTCAAATTATAAGAGAAAGTTTATTTGGAAAGTCACAGAGGTAGAAAGAAGTGAACCAGCTGGGCTGCATGGGCTCAGGGAACAAGTTATGGAGGCAAAAGAAGGCTTCTTGGAGCTTAGGAGAAGGAAAGCAGAAGTAACACACCTGGGGGAAAGTGAAGGGGAAAGGCACAGGCATGCTCCAGAGAGAGAGAAAGCACATCCTGGGGAAAGAAGGGATTGGAAAAATTCCTGGGAGTTCTCAAGAGAGGGAACACCTCACTGGGTCCTCTGTCCTGTGGGTTTTTATCTCCTCTTTAAAGGCAGGGATTTTAGGGGAGGTCCCAGGAGAGGATCTCGATAGAACATTCATCAATTTTTCAGTTGTGTCCTTTCAGGGTGGTGGTTTCTATTGATTGGTTGGAGCCAGGGCAGGGGGGTCGTTAGTCATCATAGTTGGTCCTGAGGTCAGCCATGTTGTTGCCCTGCCTGGCCTTGATGCTTTTCTGGGCCTGGAGCTGAATCACAACTGAGGCCTTGATGTTATCTCTAGTTTGACCAAAACTCTGTCTCTGTGGTCGACAGACCCAAGGCTTTGTTCCTAAGATTACTTGATGTGGGCCAGAACCTCATTGTCCTAAGGGCTTAATGCTTAAGGGAGTGGTCATACAAGGGCTTGTATGGAAGTGGTATGAGACTATTCTACCTTTTTCCTCCTCTAAGGGGTTATAAAACCCCATGATCAGTGATATGCTAGGGGAGGAAAGGTCACCCTGGGGGCTTTCTGCCCTGGTGGTATTCCATATCTGGCCTATTATTCCTACTCTGCTCACGTCTATCTTACTGCCTACTACAATTCTGTGTTCAGAAATTTGGCAAAATTAGAAATCTTATAGATGCTTTAACCCTCAATAGCTTTCAGGGTTTTTCTACTGATAACCAGAAATGTAAATAGCTCAAACTGCCTACAACTAAACAAACCAAAGGGGAAAAATGGAAGAAGAATAGCACCCACCCTTTTTTTTAAAAAAAACAACATAAGTGTCTGAAAAGATTCCCTGCCTAAGCCTCTTTGTCTCCTTAAAAATTGCTTATCAAGGATAAATAACAAATCTTAAATTCTTAGCCATCTGAATGAATAAACTTAACTTATTTCAACTGTTACAAATTAATGGTTTTCTTTGCTGTACCTGTCTCATGGCTAAAATTTTAAAGTGAAACTTTCAAGTCTCTGGTTATGTCTATCTATATATATGTATGTGTATCTAACTCTAGAGGAAATTATTAGAATTGGCTTATATAAAGAACTCTGTTTAATTGACTTAAAGGAATCTTATATAAATCAAGAAATAGACGCTAAGTCAAATGTTTTTCTGTATCATGTGGTCTTGGAAATTATTTAATATAGAGGCCCGATGCATGAAGATTCGTACAAGAATGGGCCTTCCTTCCCCTGGCTGCTGGCACCACCTTCGCTCTGGCCAGAGCTGCCTTTCCACCTTCCCATCCTGCCCAGAGGCCCGGAGCAGCTGGGGAGGTGCGGAATGCCTGCGTCGTTGCCATGGTGATAACACAAGCATCCCGGCCCGCCCTGCCCCTGGTCGCTCTGCGCCTGCATATGCAAATTAACCCACCATCTTTGTTGGGTTAATTTGCATACCCACTCCTGATTGGCTGGAGGGTGTCACAAAGGTATGGTCAATTTGCATCTTACTCTTTTATTAGTGTAGATTAAAACTGTTTAAAATTTGGTTTAATTAAAACAGACATATCTATAATATTATCAACGTTTAGTATAGATATATTTTTAATATATGTTTTTATTGTTGATAGTATTACAGATATCTCCCATTTACCTCCAGCCCCCTCCTCCTAACCCCTACTTTCCCCCCAGGTCTTCACTACCCTATTTCCTGTGTCCATGGGCTATGCATATCTATATATATAAAAAGCTAAGTGACCAATCATCTGTCCATCTGACTGTCTGACTGACCAACCAGCTGGTACATATGACACGCACTGGCAATTTAAAAATAAATGTTGACTTGTGCATGCATGATACGTATAAATAAAGCTCTTGCTGGCGCCAATTGCACGTGATGCCAGAATGTATCTGAAGACCAACTATTGGCACAATATACCTCTGAAGCTGAAAGAAAGCAATGTCGTTGACAGAATATTGTTTATTATGCAATTTATATATTATTTTCATATACATTTTACTAATTTTCTTTCATCTCTGATACTTTTATTATAGAGAAAGGGCAAATAGCGATATTAAAATATTTTGTATTTTGATTTTATAATACTATATTATATATGCTATTTTGACATGTAATTTTTTGCAGTAATGTAATTACTGCACGAATCTTTCTTCTAACTAATTTCCTTTCAATGTGCACGAATCCATGTACCACGCCACTAGTAAGTATATAAGTTCTTTGGGACGAGAAGAGAAAAACATTTAGTATATTTTTATTTTATCTGGGTTTACAAAATATAAGTTTATGTTATCTCTGTTACAGTGTTTGTCAACAAGAACATAGCTTAGGATAATAATTGACTTTGCCTAAAGTCTTATAAAATTTATATGAAGAATCTAAGTATAATTATTTAGAATTAATAAATTAAAGAGATATAAATAAAATAAAAATTTTTTCTGGTGAAACTTTTCAATAATAATTGTTTCATGTACATGTATTTAAAAACAGTTTCCCAAAATATTTTGGTAATTTGAAAACTTGGAGTTTTATTAAGTTAAAATATGGAAAATAGACCATCTTTACCCCATTGTATGTACTTGCCTCCTTTGTTATATATTAATTGATTATATAGCCTTGGGTTTATTTATGGGATTTTTATTCTGTTCCATTGATCTATATGTTTGTTTTTATGCCAGCACCATGCTGTTTTGATTACTATAGCCTTGTAGTGTATTTTGATGTCAGGTAGGATGATACTTCTAACTTTGTTCTTTTTTGTCAAGATTTCCATAGATACTCAAGTTCTTCTTTGGTGGTTCATATAAATTTTAAGATGATTTGTTGTAGTCCTCTGAAAAATGACATTGGTATTTTGATAGGGATTGCATTGAATCCATAGATTTCTTTGGGTATTATGGACATTTTAATGATATTAATTTTTCCTATCCATAAGCATGATATATTCTTCCATTTATTTATCTCTAATTTATTTTTTCACTGTATTATAATTTGTTGAGAGCAGGTATTACACCTTTTTGGTTCAGTTTATTCCTAGGTATTTTATTAATATTTTGATGCAATTATAAATGGGATTGTTTTCTTAGTTGCCCTTCTTTATTGGTTTACTAGAGGCCCAGTGCATGAAATTAGTGCACTGGGGGGGGGGGGTGTCCCTCAGCCCAGCCTGCACCCTCTCCAATCTGGGACCCCATAGTGGGATCAGGCCTAAACTGGCAGTCGGACATTCTTCTAACAATCTGGGACTGCTGGCTCCCAACTGCTCGCCTGCCTGCCTGCTTGATTGCCCCCTAACCACTCCCCTGCCGACCTGATTAACACCTAACTGTTCCCCTGCCGGCCCGATTGCCCCCAACTGCCCTCCCCTGCTGGCCTGGTTGCTCCCAACTGCCCTCCCCTGCTGGCCTGATCTCACCCCCAACTGCCCTCCCTTGCAGGCCTGATCTTGCCCCCAACTGCCCTCCTCTGCAGGCCAATTTGGTTCTGATTTTTTAAAAAATTTCTTTATTGATTAAGGTGTCACATATTTGTCCTCATCCCCTCATTCCCATCCCACACCCCTCCCCACGGATGCCCCCACCCCCCTGTTGTCCTTAACCATTGGTTAGGCTTGTATGCATGCACACAAGTCCTTTGGTTGATCTCTCCCCCCTACCTCCACCCTCCCCTCCCCTCCCTCCAAGACTCGACAGTCCGATCGATGCCTCCATGTTTCTGGGTCTGTTCTTGTTCATCAGTCTATGTTGTTCATCATTTCCCCTAGATGAGTGAGATCATGTGTTACTAGAAATATACTTATAAGAACCAAACGTGAGACGAGCAATAATAGTTATGCTGACAGGCAAATGAATCAGTCTGTAGTGAGTTTCTTTCTGGACCAACAGTTCTTTTGAGATCCAATTTCAATGTCCACCAGTTCCTTATGTGTACATATCGGCACTGACTTTTCAGTTCTGGATGGTGGACAAATGGTGGTAATGCAAGTCTGACTCCCTCTGGTTTGGTCTCGCCCAGACCCAGGTGCATGCGGTCTCACCAGGACCCGGGATCCAGCCTCACCCAGACCCAGGGGTGCGCGGCCTTACCAGGACCCGGGATCCAGCCTAACCCGGACCCAGGGGCGCGCGGCCTCACCCGGACCTAGGGATGCGCAGCCTCACCTGGACCCGGGGGAGTGCGGCCTCACTTGGGCCCGGGACCCAGCCTCACCCGGATGCTGGGTGTGTGGCCTCTCCCGGATCCAGGGGTGCGTGGCCTCACCCGGGCCCAGGACCCAGCCTCACCTGGAGCCAGGGGTGCGCGGCCTCACCTGGACCCGGGGGCGTGCGGCCTCACCCGGACCCAGGATCCAGCCTCACCTGGACCCAGGGGTGCGGCCTCACCCAGACCCAGGACCCAGCGGGGCTTCATCTTCTTGATCCCAATTCCTGTCAGTCAATTCCCTCTCAGCAATTCCGTCGGCCATTTTCTCAAAGCTCCGGGGTGGCTGCTGCAGAACTCGCTAGGCGGCAGGCTCGGCGAGGCTCCGGTGTGCCTGGTGCGCGATGGCGGGCTGGTCCGAGGTCACTGTGACGGCACTTGGGTCTGCGGGGGCGGCTGGTCACCGGGTGAGCGCTCCTGGATCCGGGACCCAGCGGGGCCTCATCTTCCCGATCCCAACTCCCATTGGTCAATTCCTTCTCAGCAATTCCTCCAGCCATTTTCTCAAAGCTCTGGGGAGGCTGCTGCGGAACTCGCCGGGCAGCGGGCTCGGCGAAGCTCCGGTGCGCCTGGTGCGCGGTGGCAGGCTGGTCCGAGGTCGCTGCGACGGCGCTCGGGTCTGCAGCAGTGGCTGGTCACCGGGCATGTTCACCTGGCCGCTTCCGGGGTGCAGAGATTCTCAAAGGACTCGGAGGTCAGTAAGCGCGGACTCTCCCACCCCATGTGCTCCAGGGGCTCGTCTGTCTGTGCTCGGCAGCGAGTGGAGCCATCCCCTCAGCCAGAGACCACTCACGTTCCAGGCCGCCTTTGTGTCGCCAGAGCCGTAGTTCTTAAAGTGTGATCTTTGGCTCACCGGCATCAGCATCATCCCACATCCCCCTCTCTTTTATTCTACTTGTAGAGCATCCGCTCAGCCAGCCCTCCGGTGGTTCTGAATGGTGTCTGCTCTGTTTTCCAGTTGTAGTTTCAAAATTGTTGTGGTAGGCAACAATCAGGCGTCCGCCCTATGCCACCATCTTGGTCCTCCTCCAATTTGGTTCTGATTGGTCAATTTCTATAACAGTCAGTGTCAAAAGCTCCGCCTCCTAGGCAGCCATTAGCTCCTCACAGTTGACCCAGATTTGGTTCTGATTGGTTGGTTTTTATGCCAGTCAGCATCTCTGGGCCTATCAATGGGGCCTGATCAGAAAGGTGGGGCTGATCAGCAGTCCTGGTGGAGGCCTGGAGAGAAATGGAGGCAAGGCTGCTGACCAAGCCCAGAGTTAAAGAGAGAGGCAAGTGATGATCAACAGCTGCCACAGAGGCTAGGGATCAGACCTTGATTCTCTCTTTAGGCCTCTCTCTGGGCCTAATTTGCAGCACCCTCAGCAGTCAGTGCTGGGTCACTGTGCCTGCAGCCATAGCAGTTAGTGCTGAGTCACCACGGCAATCCAGCGCTGACTGCAGGACTGACTTCCGGTTGATCGAGCCTCCCGGTCATTGCGGATGTGATGGACCCAGGGTTTTTATATATTAGGACAGTGATGGCGAACGTATGACACGTGTGTCAACACTGACACGTGTAGCCATTTCTGATGACACGCGGCCGCTGAGGCAGCCGCATGCCGAGGATGAAACATTTGCTGCTCCCGAGGATGAAACATTTGCGAAATAATGTTTTTTCCTCAAAGTGACACACTACTCAAGTTATGCTCAGTTTTTTGGCGAAGTTTGACACACCAAGCTCAAAAGGTTGCCCATCACTGTATTAGGATAAAAATGCAACTTATTTCTGAATATTTATTTTGTATTCTGCTACTTTGCTGAATTCATTTACCAGTTGTAGTAGTTTTTTTTGGTGGAGTCGTTAGGGTTCTCTCTACATAGTGTCATGTCATCTGCAAATAATGATAATTTCACTTTTTCCTTTAAAATTTAGATGCCTTTTATTTCTTTTTCTTGTCTGATTGCTGTGGCTGGGACTTAAAATATGATGTTGAGTAAAAGTCGTGAGGTGCATGACCCTGTCTGGTTTCTGATATTAAAGAAAACACTAGGGAACATAGTCAATAATATTGTGGTAACTATATACAGTGACAGATGAGTGCTGGATTTATTGGGGTGATATCTTAGCAGATTATATGATTTCCAATCACTGGGTTATACACCTGAAACTAACGTAATATTGTATGTCAACTTCAATTGAAAAGTAAAAAAATGTTGTTTTTTTTTTAAAAAAAGGAAAATCCTTTTAGCTTTCCCCCATTTGGAATGATGTTAGCTGTTTGTCATATATGACCTTTGTTATGTTGTGGTATGTTCCTTCTAATCACATTTTACTCAGAGGTTTTATCCAATGGACATCAGATTTTGTCTAATGTATTTTCTGCATCTACTGACATGATCATATGATTTTTATTCTTCATTTTGTTTATGTGATGTATCTCATTAATTGACTTGTGGGTATTAAAAAAGCCTTGCAGCCCTGGCTGGTGTGGCTCATTTGGTTGGTCATCATTTCATGCACCGAAAGGTTGCTGGTTGATTCCTGGTCAGGGCACATGCCTCGGTTGTGGGTTGGATCCCCGATGCGGGATGTGCAGGAGGCAGCCAATTGATGTTTCACTCTCACATCAATGTTTCTCTCACCCTCTCTCTTCCTCTGAATAAAAAAATCTTTAAATAATCAATAAAAAAATCTTTAAAAAAATTTAAAAAATCTTGCATCCCAAGAGTAAATCCCACTTTGTCACAGCGTACGAACTTTTTAGTGTTCTGCTGAATTTGGTTTGCTAATATTTTGTTGAAGATTTTTTTATTCTATGTTTATCAGAGATAGTTTTGTATAATTTTCTTATTTTGTAGTGTCTTATCCTGGTTTTGGTATCAGCATAAACTCATAAAATGGGTTTGGGAGCCTTCCTTCCTGTTCAGATTTTTGGAATTGTTTGAGAAGGATAGATATTAATTATATTTGAATGTTTGGTAAAATTTACCTGTGAAACCATCTGGTTTAGGACTTTGTTTTCAATGGGATTTTTTTTATTACTAATTAGGTTTCTTAGGTAGTATCCTTTGTGTTAAGGTTTTTTGTTTCTTCTTGATTCAATCTTGGAAGATTGTATGTTTCTATGAATTTTTCCATTTTTTTTCCAAATTATCTAATTATTGGCATATAACAGTATTTTCACTTGATCCTTTGTATTTCTGTGGTGTAAGTTTTCACATCTCCTGTTTCATTTCTGGTTATATCTATGTGGGTCTTCTGTCTTTTTTATGAATCTTGATAAAGGTTTATAAATCTTGTTTATCTTTTCAAAGAACTAGATTTTGGTTTTATGATTATCACTTTTTCAGATTTTGTTTCATTTATTTCTTCTCAGATCTTTATTATTCCCTCCTTCTACTCCCTTTGGACTTTGTTGTTCTTCTGGGTTGTTGGGGCTGACCAGCAGCCCCTGAACAACGGATGAACAGATTACTCTGACACAGCTTCACTGTAAAAGAGAGGGCTAAGGGGTTACCTCGCTCAAGGATCCAAGCAACCTCAATTGCCTGCCTCGTTAGACTTTTATTGTAACAGCAGTTTGAGATAAAGTTTATCTTTAAGATACAATCAATAGGGTGAATAATCTTGGGAGGACACATGTCTTTACATTGTCCTCTAGGCAAGGGCATCTAGGGCTAAGCATAAGGATTCCAGTAAACACCCGGGGGTCTGCACGTACACAGACTTGTTTGGAAAGGTCAAGGAATAATTAGGGGTGCCACCTTCAACACTCCCCTAAGTCTCCCTTAAGTCATAATTCTGATAAACAGGGCATACAGCCTTCCACACACTTTCCTTTCTCAGAATGTCCTCCTTACAAACTTTCCAACCAAGTCTTGTGTGCTCCCCAACATCTCCCCCTTTTTTGTTTTGCTGAATGTAGAAGACAAAGGTGGTGAACTTTCTGCTTTAGAATGTGAGGGTCCGTGAAGTGCATTTACTGCTCCAGTTCTGATTTTACAGACTATAAGAAAAACAAAAAGAGCAATGGTTAGTTATCTGGAGTGCTTAGAGTGTACTCCAATAATTGCTCAGCTTCTGCCATCAGCTTCTTCATCATTCTGCAAGTTATTCTGGGGGCCATCTGGGTCCAGGGAAGGTGCATCATTTGGGCCTGTAGAGTCCCCATGTTCTAATTTTTCATTTTTGGAAGAGGATCGGTCCCATGCCATGCTATGATAGGGTTTAATCTGGCGAGCTGGAACCAATAGTGGCCCTGTGGGGGTAGAAACAGGCATATCCTCTCCCCCATGTTAATTCATTGGGTCCTATCCAGTTATTAGTGTCCACATCTTTCCACAAGACTTGTGGTTTCTGAGGTGGGGTTATTGAGGATTGAAAATGATCATTCAGATTCAAAAAATTAAGGTTAAAGAGTGTTTTGGTATTATAGCAGGGTCCTTGAGTCCCATAGTCCCCCTTTTTTGTTTTACTAGCATATCCTTCAGGGTAGCATGGGCACGTTCAACGATGGCCTGCCCTTTTGGATTGTAAGGGGCTCCCGTAGAATGCTGGATGGATCAAGTTTCTGCAAAAGTTCTGCTATAAGCAGACCCATTATCAGTTTTTATCTTGGTTAATATAGCTACAATTGGAAATAGGTTTTATTGAATTCATGCTAAGAAACATATTACCACTTATTAAGAATTGCCTGCCCTGACCGGTTTGGCTCAGTAGATAGAGTGTTGGCCTGTGGACTGAAGGGTCCCGGGTTTGATTCCAGTCAAGGGCATGTGCCTTGCTTGCAGGCACATCCCCAAGTAGGGGGTGTGCAGGAGGCAGCTGATCAATGTTTCTAACTCTCTATCCCTCTCCCTTCCTCTCTGTAAAAAAATCAATAAAATATATTTAAAAAAAAGAATTGCCAAATACTGGAGGGACAGGTAGGAAGAGAAATATATAATTTATCAAATTGCTTTAAAAATGTTTCCTTATATCTGAAAAACAAAAAGTTTAAGAATCAACAATACTTGCAAATGACATGGAATCTTGTCCTTTGTGCAGAACACAATATTCTGGAATAACAATTAGATCTCTAAGTGAAAACATAATCCTATATAATAAAAGTTTAGCATACTAAGTGTCTGGTCGTTTGGTCGGCCATTCAACCAATCAAAGCGTAATATGCTAACGATATGCTAAGGCCGCTCAACCACTCACTATGACGTGCACTGACCACCAAGGGCAGACAGTCAACCAGTTGACCAGTCGCTATGATGTGCACTGACAACCAGGGGGAAGACACTTCGACCAGTAGTTTAGCTTGCTGCTGGTGTCTGGCCAATCAGGACTGAGACAGGCTGGACATGCTCTGGAGCCCTCCCATTGTCCCTCCCCGGCTGGCCAACCTCCCGCATCCCTCCCCGGCCCTGATCGTGCACCAGTGGGGCCCCTCGACCTGGCCTGAGTCCTCTCACAATCCAGGATCCCTCAGGGGATGTCTGAGAGCCAGTTTTGGCCCAACAGCAGAACAACCGGTTGCTATGATGTGCACTGACCACCAGGGTGCAGATGCTTAATGCAGGAGCTGCCCCCTGGTGATCAGTGTGCTCCCACAGGGGGAGCGCTGCTCAGCCAGAAGCCAGGCTCATGGCTGGTGAGCACAGTGGCAGTGGTAGGGAACGAGCCTAAGCTGTCAGTTGGACATCCCCCAAGGGCTCCCAGACTGCAAGAGGGTGCAGGCTGGGCTGAGGAACCCCCAGAGTGCACAAATTTTGTGCACAAGGCCTCTAGTATGGTTATTATTATTTGACAAAGCTTCCCATGTGTAGGGTGCACCTGAGCAAAGAGTCGTCGGCTGAGTCCAGCGGCGTCGGCAAAGCCATGTCCTGGAAACATACCTCACCAAAGGCAGGGATGTTGTCAGTCCTGACCTTTAACTCAGGAGCCAGGGAGTGGGTGTAATTATCTGAGTTCAGCTAGGCACCAGGGGCAGATGCAATTAGGGTCCAGTTAGGCCTGGAGATTATGAGAAGCCACAAGAATGAAGAATTGCAGCTTGATCTTTAAGCATGACTTCACATAATTTCCTTTGTCTTAAACTCTGGTAAAACTTCCTGGTATCATGCTATATATAATAAACGTGCTGCACTAGCTCTGGGTCACTGTCTCTTCATCCGAGAACAGTGACCAGATCTCTTCATCTGGTCCCAGCTTTACCTACTGTCTCTGTGTCTGTCTTTTTATTTTTATCAATCCCCCGTCACCCCTACTCAGTACTCGTCCGCTCTCTAGCTGTGCTGGTTGTGGCAGAGAGAACACTCATACCCTTAAGTAGAAAACTTTCCTTCATGAGAAAGCAAACAAATACTTGAGGCATTCCAGAGCCTATTGGAGTGATCTAAAGCCAATTCTAAGTCAAGAAAAGGTTTCGTAAAATTCAAACCCTGGGAGGATTGTCAAATTTATTTTGCCAAAAGATAATATATCAAAGTATATTAGACACAGACAGGCTAGTAAAGTTCAGTTCCTACAATTAAAAGATGGCCTTTTTGTAAAACACACCTGATTAATATGAAATATAACCATTTTAATTATTTATAAAACTTTTGCTTCCTTGGTAGAAAAACAAGAAAGATCTCTTCCCTATTAACAGACGAGAGAAGGATTACCCAAAATAAGGTTTATTCTCTAACTTCATTTGTCCTTGGGAGTGGTTAGCAAATGACATTAATTGGATTTCTGCTGTCTCCCTGAGTACATTGATATAAGCCATTTACCCTCTGGTTATACCCTCTGGTTAGGGAGGCAAAATGCAAATCATTTACTTTTTAGTGTCCTTGGTTTAGGGAAGATAAGATTTACTAGAGCTCCAAATTGCTGTTTAATCATCTCAGTTTTCCATTTCTACTTTGTTCTGGCTGTGTCACTTATATAATTTCCTTTCAATACTTCTCTTCGCAAAATTCCACAACTTCTACAAACTTTCTACAACTTTCACAAATTTTTCATCAGAAATCTTACAATTTTCAGAACTAACCAGCTTTAGAATCCACTTTCTTTTTCCTTCAAAATGAATCTCCATGCCTCATGCTTTCCATTACATCAAAACCATAATTTCTTTCTAATTAGTTAGAATTCTTAGCCATTAGAAGCCTTAATTTTTAGGTGAAATATAAGTAATGAACATTTCTCAGATTAGCAATACATTCACATTTTAAGAGATATTTCAAATGAAATACAAGAGATTCAAATCCATCCTCTGGATTCTCCATACAAGGCAAACTCAGGTTAATTAATATTTCAGTATCCTGTTATTTCAAAATACCTAGATATTTAATAATTTTTACTATTTAATTCAGCAAACTCCAAAGTTTTAAGTTACCAAACACTTTGGAAAACTATGTTTAGGCATATATGATTACCACTGGAAAAGCTTTATCATATACCCTTCATTTTAGTTAAACTTATTTTGCCTTAACAACTTTGAGATTTTAATGTCAATTATTATTACTCAAGGCATTTTCCTTGGCAAATTTTGTAACAGAGATAACTCACTGGCTTTCAGTGGCTTTAATGCAGTGGTTCTCAACCTTTCTAATGCCTCGACCCTGCTAGCGGTTCTCAACCTGTGGGTCTCCCCACAGGTTGGGAACCACTGCTGTAGAGCCTAAGACCATTGGAAAACACAGATATTTACATTATGATTCATTAACAGTAGCAAAATTACAGTTATGAAGTAGCAACGAAAATAATTTTATGGTTGGAGGTCACCACAACATGAGGAACTGCATTAAAGGGTCACGGAATTAGAAAGGTTGAGAACCACTGCTTTAATGTTAAAATAATTTTTTTTTACAAAAATGGGAGTGGCCCCCCCCCCCCCCCACTGCTATTTCTGCAGCCTGCTGGAAGGCACTTTTACAGGTCTAATCCTCCTAGGAAAAAGACTTGGGGGGGGGTTAAATGATTATTTCCCATATTTTTTCTTTCTGAGTAAACTAACAACATGATATCTTATATATAAGAAGAGATCTTAAAAACAGAAACAGAAAAACCCCTACAGTAAATAAATGAGTACTCATAAAAGGGTGGTCTGGGACATTAGCCTTAGAATTTTCAAACTAAGTCCCACAAAGGTAAGAAAGCAAGCAAAGAACATCAATCAGCAACCAAGTTACATTATAGACAGACAAGAACTTTCACTAGCCATGAGTTTCCAGTAGCTAATGACTTGAGAGAGAGAGAGCAGGAAGGATCCCCAAGATTAAGAGTTCTTGGCAGCTGCTGGGAAGTTCCTGCAATCCCTGCCATGTGTTCAGCCTGCTACAAGTAGCTGGGCCCCTCAGCAAAGTGAAATATGCCTCATCCTAAAATTAAACCAAACAACAAAGATACATAGAACAACAATCAACAGACACTCATATATACGATGTTTACAGGTGCACATAACACACAGACAATACTTAATAAATCAGAGTTCTTTTCATGGATCTTTCAGAAGATGTCTTAAAGTGCCCAGGACTTTCAGCCAGATTGCAGCCCAGAGGGCTCCCAGGTGGGGTCACCAGTGAACACCTACAAAAAGCCTGTTGTTCACAGATCTTATCATATTCTGCTCTCCATGGCAAATATTTAATGGCATCCAGAGTTGTTTTGGCCAAATCTGCCAATCCCAAGGCATCATATGGTAATTTTTAGAAAAAGCATTAAGGAGTCCTTTTGTAAACAGACTGTTAGCCCCATTTTCTCTATTTGATGAGCTTTCCCACAGCGGAGACAGAGGATTGGGGGCCTTAGGTATTATAGGCTCTACTTGAGGGGGAGGGGGCGGTGGTAAATTCTCCTGGCATTCTGCAGGCTTTTGATCCTCAATATGAAGTGTGCATAGTGCAGCTCAAACAAGAGGCCACATAGTTAAAGATGACAAAGGCACTCGTTTTCCCTGAGCCTGATTTCTCTTTAAATTCCTGCCTACTTGTTCCCAGAGATCAACATCTAATGTTCCATCATCAGGGAACCAAGGATTATAAATTATAGACACCATTTGCTTTTAATAACTTTTTAACTAACAAAGAAATCTGTTACTCAGTGGACAGTTGCTGTCCTATTGTGAAACCTCAGCTGAAAAACAATTCCCTCGAACTTGGAAATCCCAAGGTGGCTCCAATGACTTACTGTGCAGTTACTTTCATTTCCTTCCTCTTTGTTTTGGAGGGCTCTGCTGTGTCTTGTTGCATTCCTTGGCCCTCACATGGGGGCACCACCTTGCCTGGGCTGACCAGTAACCCCTGAATGATGGATGAATGGATTACTCTGACACAGTTTCACTGTAAAAGAGAGGGCTAAGGGGTTACCTCGCTCAAGGATCCAAGCAACCTCAATTGCCTGCCTCGTTAGACTTTTATTGTAACAGCAGTTTGAGATAAAGTTTATCTTTAAGATACAATCAATAGGGTGAATAATCTTGGGAGGACACATGTCTTTACATTGTTCTCTAGGCAAGGGCATCTAGGGCTAAGCATAAGGATTCCAGTAAACACCCGGGGGTCTGCACGTGCACAGACTTGTTTGGAAAGGTCAAGGAATAATTAGGGGTGCCATCTTCGACATTCCCCTAAATCCCCTTATGTCAGAGTTCTGATAAACAGGGCAGACAGCCTTCCACACACTTCTCTTTTCTCAGAAAGTCCTCCTTACAACTTTCCAGCCAAGTCTCTTGTGCTCCCCAACACTGGGTATGATGGGGAAAAGAGACATTTTGGGGGGCTAGCAATCTGAATCTAGTCACTGCCCCTTTAATTGTCTGGTCCTGCAAGACCTGTTTACTCCCATTTTATTATTATTTTTTTAAATATATTTCATTTATTTTTTACAGAGAGGAAGGGAGAGGGAGAGAAGAGAGAGTTAGAAACATCGATCAGCTGCCTCCTGCACACCCCACACTGGTGTTTACTCCCATTTTAGAGAGGCTAGAAACCATCCCCAGACGAAGTTATCAGTGCTGGTGCCAGGCCAGGCCTTTGGTTGAGGTCTCAAAGCCCCAGCACATGGGGCTCTTTAAGAACTTGCAAAAGGGACCGGAAAACCCCATATTTGGGAGACAAAGACTGGGAAAGATATAAAAAGAGACAGCTTCCTCCATGTTGTTGCTCAGAATTTGAACGAAATTTTTATCTCTGAGCCTGCTGGCGTAATAATAATAAAGTGTAACTCTATTTCTTTAAGCATTGCTTGGGTTTTCTCTGGTCTTCTGTAACATCTGTTTCCCTGAACTGGGAAGCCCAATAACGCGTTCCTTTTGGCCTCTGGTGAGTGGGCCGGGTTTGGGGCTTGGGGGTGCCGGATAGGCCTCCCAGAGGCGCCGCTCTGGTGATTTAGGAGAATTGAACCAGGAAACTTCGGGTGCTCCCGGACCTCATCCTAGGACCCAGCCAGAATCTGGAGAAAGTGGGCGGACACTTCTGGACCTGTTTACAGAAACGGTAAGGTAGGGGCCCCAGTCAGTCAGGCCTACTCTGAGTGAGTGGAAGGGGGAGCTTGATCACCGCCCCAGAAGTCATATGACTTCCTCAGGTAAATCAGTCAGGAATCGGGTGGACTGTTTAAACTCTGAGTGAGTGTCTACTAAAGTGCAGTCCAAGTTCAGGCATGCCTTTAGGGGCAGAAAATGTAGCTGAACACTACTTAGGCAAAATATTTGCCTCAGGGACTTTCTGTGGGTGAAAGTCAAAACTTGAACTGTCTGGTGTATGAATGTAATTGTGAGAGCCTGTGTGAAGCAAAAGCTACTTTGTGCCATCTGGCTGTACACATGAGAGTATTTGTTATCTCTTTCTGTTATTTAATTTGTTTAAAGATAGGGCAAACCCCGCTTTAGGGGGAAGCCTAATTGTGTATGGTGAGGCTGAACACTGTGACAGCCTGCAGCTTTCCTAAGCAACTGCTAAGAATTCTTTTCTCAAGGTCATTCTTGCTCTCTATCTCGGAGGGAATTAGCCCACTTAGCTAATGAAATTTCTGTCTATGTTTGTACAGTAGAGACTTTAATTTTCTATTCCCTGATTTATGATTTTGTTATGTTGGGTTGAAATTTTAAAATTCTAAGGTTAATTTAAAAGTGTAAAATTTGTAAAGGTTGCAACCCAGAGAAGTTTAAACAAAGGCTAGACCACTACCCTTTCTCCCCTGTTAAGGCTTGTTGGGTTAAGATTAGTACATTTTCTCATGGCCTGTGTAAGGCAAGAGAGAAAGACTGCCAGACTTTTATGACTTTCCTGGGTGATTTCTGCTAACTTTTCATAATTAACTGCTTTGTGGGCTGCCTTTTTCAGCCCTTCTAGCAAGCAGAGAATCATGTGGTCCCAAGACCTGTGACCTGCCTGCCCTTCCTGATAGATTTACAGTGGCTCTCTGTTAGGGACAGCATCTGCTCTGACTGGGGGAGGAAGAGAGCCAAAAACTGCTCCGGAGTGGGTGTGAGATGGGGTGGTGGCAGTAGGATTCGATGGGTAGGGTAGTAGGATCTCAGCCTGCTGAGATGAAGGAGCCCTAGGCTGGAGGACAGGGGGGTGGTCAGAGAGATCAAAAGTGGTAAAGGAGGAGGAGTATTTGAGATCCTCTGGGGGCTTAGAGTAAAGAAGGAAAAATCTGGGAGGGAGAGCAGCTGTTACAGAGAGAAGGTGTCCTTAAGTGTAAAAAACCTGGATATACAGGATCTCAGACCACTTACCTTGTTTCCCCTACTAAGGACAGAGTAAATGGTTAATGCAGAAAGCGGGGTGTGGGGGTGGGGGTGAGTGGGGAGAGCAGCGAGAGATAAGATTTTGTTGATTTTCTGGGGGGTCTAGTCTGTCTTTGGTTTCTTACCAGGTGTCTTATCTGAGCTATGCTGGGCTCAAGGCCACAAGCTTTCTGCAAAGCATAATAAATCTTTCTCTGCCCCGTTTTATTCTCTTTAACCCTTCCAGTACACAAAGAGAAAATCTCATTGTCCAGCCAGATTAAAAAGGTTTCTGTCTCCAAGCCTGGCAGGGCAGGGTTACTGGGTATTTCTTGGGCTACGTCAGAATGTTCAGCAAAGGAATTTTAAGATATGATATTTTATTGGCCTGACTAGAAAAGGATTAATTCTATAGTCAAGACCAAATTTCAAAGTTATTAAGGTATAATAAAGAATTTAAATAAAGCTTTTCAGAAATGATCGAAGGGAACAGCCAAGATAGCAATTTACAATCCCAGCCTCCCCCCTCAGGAGGAGAGCTATCTTAATAAGGTCTCAACCGCCATAAGGCCACTGCACCATCAGAAGCCAGCTTTTCTAGGCTGCGAAAGGAGATAAAGCAGTAAAAAAGAATTAAAAACTCTGCTAGAAGACCCTCGTGGCTCAGCTGACTAGCTACACCAGTGGTCGGCAAACTCATCAGTCAACAGAGCCAAATATCAACAGTACAATGATTGAAATTTCTTTTGAGAGCCACATTTTTTAAACTTAAACTTCTTCTAACGCCACTTCTTCAAAATAGACTCGCCCAGGCCGTGGTATTTTGTGGAAGAGCCACACTCAAGGGGCCAAAGAGCCGCATGTGGCTCGCGAGCCGCAATTTGCCGACCACTGAGCTAGACTAAAAGAAGGGGGAGTAATTTGAAAATCAGTTATAGCTATCTGGGAAAGGGAGCACCTAGCTGGCCCGGGTGTTCTCCAAGCAGATATAAGATTTCCAAAGCCCGGGAGCCCCAGTGGGACTCAGAACCTAAATAAAGCTATTAAAAGAGGCTCAGAAAATCTATGTACATAAAATTAAGAAAGGCAAAAACAGAAAACTAACATAATGCTACATGTTTTAATTTGCCTGCTCTTAGTTTTATCACAGAAGGTCTCTTGTACTTTGTTAAAGGCATATTTTCTTGAAAGCAAAAGTATATTTAAAGTGTGATCATAAATGTTAATCTAAGAAATGCTGACTGTTGACTTTTTAGTAATCATTGAAGTTTCTAAGAATAAGGAATTCTAATACATTTTAAAGAAAAAAGCAAGAAAAGGCCAGTATAAGTTACTGAAGATATAACAAAAAGAAAGAATATTAAAGTAAAAGTACTTAATGGAAGGTCTGAGGCATAGTTATTAATTTTTTTAAAATATATTTTATTGATTTTTTACAGAGAGGAAGGGAGAGGGATAGAGAGCTAGAAACATCGATGATAGAGAAACATCGACCAGCTGCCTCCTGCACACCCCCTACCGGGGATGTGCCCGCAACCGATGTACATGCCCCTGACCGGAATCGAACCTGGGACCCTTCAGTCCGCAGGCCGACACTCTATCCACTGAGCCAAACCGGTTTCGGCTAGTTATTCATTTTTAAAGGACATAGAAAGAAGGTTTAAAGGTTAATTTAGAAATATAAATTTTATTTTAATTAATTTATTTTAATTTCTTTATTAAGGTATTACATATGAGTCCTCATCCCCCCATTACCCCCCAAACCCCCCACTCATGCCCTCACCTCCCTGTTGTCTGTGTCCACTGGCCACGCTTATATGCATGCATACAAGTCCCTTGGTTGATCTCTCTCCCTTATCCCCACCCTCCTCTACTTTTTCTCTGAGGTTTGATAGTCTGATTGATGCTTCTCTGTCTCTGGATCTGTTTTTTTTTTTTAATTTCTTTATTGATTATGGTGTTACATATGTGTCCTTATTCACCCATTACCTCCCCTCCATCCCTCCAACTCATGCCTTCACCCCCCTGTTGTCTGTGTCCATTGGTTAGGCTTATATGCATGCATACAAGTCCTTTGGTTGATCTCTCGCCCTTACCCCCACCCTTCCCTACCTTCCCTCTGAGGTTTGACGGTCTGATCTATGTTTCTCTGTCTCTGGATTTATTTTTGTTCATCAGTTTATGTTGTTCATTATATCCCATAAATGAGTGAGATCATGTGATATTTATCTTTCTCTGCCTGGCTTATTTCACTTAGCATAATGCTCTCCAGTTCCATCTATGCTGTTGCAAATGGTAAGAACTCCTTCTTTTTCACTGCATCATAGTATTCCATTGTGCAGATGTACTACAGGTTTTTAATCCACTCGTCTGCTGATGGGGCATTTAGGCTGTTTCCAGATCTTAGCTATTGTAAATTGTGCTGCTATGAACATAGGGGTACATATGTCCTTTCTAATTGGTGGTTTTAGTTTCTTGGGATATATTCCTAGAAGTGGGATTGCTGGGTCAAATGGGAGTTCCATTTTAGTTTTTTTTTTTTAATTTCTTTATTGATTAAGGTGTCACATATTTGTCCTCATCCCCCCATTCCCATCCCCCACCCCTCCCCACGGATGCCCCCACCCCCCTGTTGTCCTTAACCATTGGTTAGGCTTGTATGCATGCACACAAGTCCTTTGGTTGATCTCTCCCCCCTACCCCCATCCTCCCCTCCCCTCCCTCTGAGGCCCGACAGTCCGATCAATGCCTCCTTGTTTCTGGGTCTGTTCTTGTTCATCAGTCTATGTTGTTCATCATTTCCCCTAGATGAGTGAGATCATGTGTTACTAGAAATATAGTTATAAGAACCGAATGTGAGACAAGCAATAATAGTTATGCTGACAGGCAAATGAATCAGTCTATAGTGAGTTTCTTTCTGGACCAACAGTTCTTTTGAGACCCAATTTCAATGTCCACCAGTTCCTTATGTGCACATGTTGGCACTGACTTTTCAGCTCTGGGTGGTGGACAAATGGTGGTAATGGAGGTCCGATTCCCTCTGGTTTGGTCTCGCCCGGACCCAGGGGCACGGCCTCACCCGGACATGGGACCCAGCCTCACCTGGATCCAGGTGCGCACAGCCTCACCTGGACCCAGGTGTGCGTGGCCTCACCCGGTCCTAGGATCCAGCCTCACCCAGACCCAGGGGTACATGGCCTCACCCGGACCTGGGATCCAGCTTCACCCGGACCCAGGGGCGTGCGGCCTTGCCCGGACCTGGGGGCATGCGGCCTCACCCAGACCCGGGACCCAACTTCACTCGGATCCAGGGGCACACGGCCTCACCCGGACCCGGGATTCAGCTACACCCAGACCCAGGGGCGCGTGGCCTCACCTGGACCCAGGGGCGCGTGGCCTTTCCCGGAGCCAGGGGCGTGGCCTCACCTGGACCCGGGATCATTTTAGTTTTTTGAGGAAACTCCATACTGTTCTCCACAGTGGCTGCACCAGTCTACATTCCCAGCAGCAGTGCACGAGGATTCCTTTTTCTCTGCATTGTTGGCAACACTTGTCGTTTGTTGATTTGTTGATGATAGCCATTCTGACAGGTGTGAGATGATACTGCATTGTCATTTTGATTTGCATCTCTCGGATAAATAGTGACTTTGAGCATGTTTTCATATGTTTCTTGGCCTTCCATCTGTCTTTTTTCAAAAAGTTTTTATTTAGGTCCGTTGCCCATTTTTTTTTTCCTTTCATTGACTGGTTTATTTCACTTAGCATAATGTTCTCCAATTTCATCCAGATTGCTGCAAATGGTAAGAATTCCTTCTTTTTTATGGCAGCATAGTATTCCATTGTGTAGATATACCATAGTTTTCTGATCCAGTCATCTGCTGACCGGCACCTAGGTTGTCCTTTTGAAACTTTTGAGTTCCTCCAAGTTGATAGTTCTGGTAATTTGCACAGTTGTACCCATCATGGGTTTTCTGTAAGTAGAGTGATTCCTGTGCATGTCTAGGGTAGTTTTCTGGTTAAAACACCAGGAAGCCATTGCTGTTCAGAGGATAATGATCTAAGGAAAGTTTAAGGTGACCTGCAGGCAGAGTATCAGCAAAGCAGGTATATTTGATATCCTCAATCTGGGACATTTTCTGTGCCTCTGATAAGAGGAGTAGCTTAAAGTTTTTTGTTTCAGCAGAAGGCACCAAGTCGTCTGTGCTCATTTTTGCTGTTTCCAGAATCATTCCCATGTTTACACTTCCAGGAGATGTTATGAAACATGGGGGAAAAGGTGTTGCTTTTCTTTTTAGAGCAAAGGATGTCCAGACTTGGTCCCTCTTCTTTTTTTCAGTGCTAATTTGTTTTCTTAGCAGTGTAGATATTTTATAATATTATGATCATTGGTATCTCCTATGGAAAACAGCGAGAGATTCCCTAAGTCCAGGCCTTTTCACCCTCCAGTCAACACTCTCTCTCTGTCATTCCTGCTCTACCCATCAGATTCTTCTCCCTCACACAAAACATCATACCCCTAACACTTCTTTTTTTTTTTTTTAAGCAAACCTTTTTATCTTTACAGGTAAGTCATTGTAAGAGCATTAAAGGCCAAACTTCCCTGCAAAAAGGAAATGTCCTTGTGTGTTGTATACTGCAGAAGGCAGAAAAGTGTGAAGTCTGGGGTAAATCAGCCTTTCTTCTAAATGTGTGTACATATGTGCTCAGGTGAAAGTGAAGGTCAAGAGGAAGCCTTGGATGGGCTTTGATCATATTTCTGTTCTACCCAGGAGTTAGACACTCTTCTCGGTGCTTCCCGGGCTCCTGACACAAACCCTTACTGTGACATTCATCTCAATGAATTATAATTTTTGTCATGTATTTTTATTATGTATCTAGAAAACCATAGTAATATCTGTATATTAATATGTATCATATATATTGCATGTCATATTTAGACATCTAAAACATTTATATATTATATTAAATGTTATAGATAGAAATTACTTACTTGTCTTCCCAACCGGACTGCAAAGTCCTTTTTTTTTTCTCTACAACTGAACCTTTTTTTTTTTCTCTACAACTGAACCTAGCTTTTTTTTTTTTTAAATTTCTTTATTGATTAAGGTGTCACATATTTGTCCTCATCCCCCCATTCCCATCCCACACCCCTCCCCACGGATGCCCCAACCCCCTGTTGAACTTAACCATTGGTTAGGCTCGTATGCATGCACACAAGTCCTTTGGTTGATCTCTCCCCCCTCCCCCAACCCTCCCCTATCCTCCCTCTGAGACCCAATAGTCCGATCGATGCCTCCTTGTTTCTGGGTCTGTTCTTGTTCATCAGTCTATGTTGTTCATCATTTCCCCTAGATGAGCGAGATCATGTGTCACTAGAGATATACTTATAAGAACTGAATGTGAGACGAGCAATAATAGTTATGCTGACAGGCAAAGGAATCAGTCTGTAGTAGTGAGTTTCTTTCTGGACCAACAATTCTTTTGAGACCCAATATCAATGTCCACCAGTTCCTTATGTGTACATGTCGGCACTGACCCCTCAGCTCTGGATGGTGGACAAATGGTGGTAATGCAGGTCCGACTCCCTCTGGTTTGGTCTCGGCCGGACCCAGGGGCACGGACTCAGGGGTGTTGCTCATTTTTTGATTGGATTGTTTATCTTCCTTTTGTTAAGTTGTATGAGTTCCCTGTAAATGTTGGAGATTAAGCCCTTATCGGTGATAACATTGGCAAATATGTTCGCCCATGCAGGGGGCTTTCTTGTTGATTTATTGATGGTTTCCTTTGCTGTGCAAAAGCTTTTTATTTTGATGTAGTCCCATTTGTTTATTTTCTCTTTAGTTTCCATTGCCCTAGGAGCGGTATCGGTGAAGAAATTGCTTTGGCATATGTCTGAGATTTTGCTGCCTGTGGATTCCTCTAGTATTTCTATGGTTTCCCATCTTATGTTTAAGTCCTTTATCCATTTTGAGTTTATTTTTGTGTATGGTGTAAGTTGGTATTCTAGTTTCATTTTTTTTGCATGTATCTGTTCAATATTCCCAACACCATTTATTGAAGAGACTGTCTTGACTCCATTGTATGTTCATGCCTCCTTTGTCAAATATTAATTTGTCTTAGTGGTGTGGGTCGATTTCTGGGTTTTCTATTCTATCCTATTGCTCTATATGTCTGTTCTTGTGCCAGTACCAGGCTGTTTTGAGAACAGTGGCCTTGTAATACAGCTTGATATCTGGTATTGAGATCCCACCTACTTTGTTCTTCTTTCTCAGAATTACTGCAGCTATTCAGGTGTTTTATTTTTATTCCAGATGAATTTTTGGAGAGTTCATTCTAGGTCTGTGAAATATGCCATTGGTATTTTAATGGGGATTGCATTGAATCTATAGATTGCTTTGGGTAGTATGGACATTTTGATGATGTTGATTCTACCAATCCATGAACATGGTATGTTCTTCCATCTTTTTACATCTTCCTCTATCTCTTTTTTCAGTGTCCTATAGTTTTCCGTGTATAGGTCTTTTACCTCCTTAGTTAATTTTATTCTTAGGTATCTTAATTTTTTTGGTGTGATGGTAAATGGGATTGCTTTTTTAGTCTCTCTTTCTGTAAGTTCACTATTGGTGTATAGAAATGCCATAGATTTCTTGGCATTAATTTTGTATCCTGCTGCATTGCCAAATTCATTTACTAAGTCTAATAATTTTTTGATGAAGTCTTTAGGTTTTTTTTATATATATAATATCCTGTCATCTGCGAATAAGGACAGTTTTACTTCTTCTTTTCCAATTTGGATGCCTTTTATTTCTTCTTCTTGTCTGATTGCAATGGCTAGTACTTCCACTACTATGTCGAACAGGAGTGGTGAGAGTGGGCATCCCTATCTTGCTCCTGTTCTTAGGGTAAATGGTTTTAGTTTTTTGTCCATTGAGTGTGATGTTGGCTGTGGGTTTGTCATATATGGCTTTTATGATGTTGAAGTATGATCTTTCTATTCACACCTTGCTGAGAGTTTTTATCAAAAATGGGTGTTGGATTTTGTCAAATGCTTTTTCTGCATCAATTGATATTACTATGTGATTTTTATCTCTCAATTTGTTTATGTGATGTATCTCGTTTATTGATTTGCGGATATTGTACCATCCTTGCATCCCTGGGATAAATCCTACTTGGTCATGGTGTCTGACCTTTCTGATGTATTGTTGGATCCGATTTGCTAGAATTTTGTTGAGGATTTTGGCATCTATGTTCATGAGGGATATTGGCATGTATTTCTCTTTCATTGTGTTGTCTTTATCTGGTTTTGGTATTAGGGTGATGCAGGCTTCATAGAATGAGCTTGGAAGTGTTCCTTCCTCTTGAATTTTTTTGGAATAGTCTGAGGAGGATAGGTTTTAGTTCTTCCTTGAAAGTTTGGTAAAACTCTCCTGTGAAGTCATCTGGCCCCGGGCTTTTGTTTGCTGGAAGCTTTTTGATGACTTCTTCAATTTCTTCCATAGTTGTTGGCCTATTGAGATGTTTAGATTCTTCCTGATTGAGTTTTGTTTTTCCCCCCATTGTTTTATTAAGGTGTTACATCGGTACATCTTCCCATTGCACCCCCCACCTCACTCCCATACATGCCCTCACCCCCCAGGGTTTTGCGTCCATTGGTTATGCTTATATGAATGCATACAAGTCCTTCGGTTGATCTTATATCTCCCTCACCTCTCCCTAACCTTCCCGCTGTAATTTGACAGTCTGTTTGATGCTTTACTGCCTCTGTATCTATGTTTTTTTCAGCAGTTTATAATGTTCTTTATTATCCATAAATGAGTGAGATCATGTGGTATTTTTCTTTCATTGACTGGCTTATGTCACTTAGCATAATGCTCTCCAGTTCCATCCAGGTTGCTGCAAATGGTAAGAATTCCTTCTTCTTATGGCAGCATAGTATTCTATTGTGTAGATGTACCATAGTTTTCTGATCCAGTCATCTGCTGACTGGCAACTAGGCTGTTTCCAAATCTTAGCTATTGTAAATTGTGCTGCTATGAACATAGGGGTGCATATATCCTTTCTGATTGGTCTGTCTAGTTTCTTAGGATATATTCCTAGGAGTGGGATTGCTGGGTCAAATGAGAGTTCCATTTTCAGTTTTTTGAGGAAATTCCATACTGTTCTCCACAGTGGCTGCACCAGTCTGCATTCCCACCAGCAGTGCATGAGGGTTCCTTTTTCTCTGCATCCTCTCCAACACTTGTCATTTGTTGAATTGTTGATGATAGCCATTCTGACAGGTGTGAGATGGTACCGCATTGTCATTTTGATTTGCATCTCTTGGATAATTAGTGACTTAGAGCATGTTTTCATGTGTCTCTTGTCCTTCCTTCTGTCTTCTTTCAAAAAGATTCTATTTAGGTCCGTTGCCCTTTTTTTTGTGGATAATTTATCTTCCTTTTATTAAGTTGTATAAGTTGCCTGAGGATGTTGGAGATTAAACCTTTATCAGTGATAACATTTACAAATATGTTCTCCCACACAGTGGGCTTTCTTGTTGTTTTGTTGATGGTTTCTTTTGCTGTGCAAAAGCTTTTTAATTTGGTGTAGTCCCATTTGTTTATTTTATCTTTAGCTTCCATTGCTCTAGGAGCAGTATCAGTGAAGAAGTTCTTTTGGCATATGTCTGAGATTTCTCTGCCTGTGGATTCCTCTAGTATTTTTATGGTTTCCCGTCTTATGTTTAAGTCCTGTATCCATTTTGAGTTTATTGTTGTGTATGGTGTAAGTTTGTGGTCTAGTTACATTTTTTTGCATGTATCTGTCCAATTTTCCCAACACCCTTTGTTGATGAGACCGTCTTGACTCCATTGTATGTTCATGCCTCCTTTGTCAAATTTTAATTGAGCATAGTGGTTTGGGTCTATATCTGGATTCTCTATTCTATTCCATTGGTCTATATGTCTGTTCTTGTGCCAGTAGCAGGCTATTTTGAGAACAGTGGCTTTGTAATACAGCTTGAAATCTGGTATTGAGATCCCACCTACTTTATTCTTCTTTCTCAAGATGGATGTGGCTATTTGGGGTCTTTTTTTATTCCAGATGAATTTTTGGAGAGTTCTTTCTAGGTTTGTGAAATATGCCATTGGTATTTTAATGGGGATTGCATTGAATCTGTAGATTGCTTTGGGTAGTATGGACATTTTAATGATGTTGATTCTACCAATCCATGAACATGGTATGTTCTTCCATCTGTTTACATCTTCCTCTATCTCTTTTTTCAGTGTCCTATAGTTTTCCGTGCATAGGTCTTTTACCTCCTTAGTTAACTTTATTCCTGGGTATCTTAATTTTTTTGGTGCGATGGTAAATGGGATTGCTTTTTTAGTCTCTCTTTCTGTAAGTTCACTATTGGTGTATAGAAATGCCATAGATTTCTTGGCATTAATTTTGTATCCTGCTACATTGCTGAATCCATTTATTAAGTCTAATAATTTTTTGATGGACTCCTTTGGGGTTTTATGTACAATATCATGTCATCTGCAAATAAGGACAGCTTTACTTCTCCTTTTCCAATTTGGATGCCTTTTATTTCTTCTTCTTGTCTGATTGCAATGGCTAGTACTTCCAGTACTATGTCGAATAGGAGTGGTGTGCATGGGCATCCCTGTCTTGTTCCTGTTCTTAGGGGAAACGGTTTTAGTTTTTGCCCATTGAGTATGATGTTGGCTGTGGGTTTATCATATATGGCTTTTATGATGTTGAGGTATGATCTTTCTATTCACACCTTGCTGAGAGTTTTTATCAAAAATGGGTGTTGGATTTTGTCAAATGCTTTTTCTGCATCAATTGATATTACTATGTGATTTTTATCTCTCAATTTGTTTATGTGATGTATCTCGTTTATTGATTTGCGGATATTGTACCATCCTTGCATCCCTGGGATAAATCCTACTTGGTCATGGTGTCTGATCTTTCTGATGTACTGCTGCTTCTGATTTGCTAGAATTTTGTTGAGGATTTTGGCATCTATGTTCATGAGGGATATTGGCCTTTAATTCTCTTTCATTGTGTTTTCTTTATCTGGTTTTGGTATTAGGGTGATGCTGGCTTCATAGAATGATCTTGGAAGTGTTCCTTCCTCTTGAATTTTTTAGAATAGTCTGAGGAGGATAGGTTTTAGTTCTTCCTTGAATGTTTGGTAAAACTCCCCTGTGAAGCTGTCTGGCCCCAGGCTTTTGTTTGCTGGAAGCTTTTTGATGACTGCTTCAATTTCTTCCATAGTTATTGGCCTATTGAGATGTTTAGATTCTTCCTGATTGAGTTTTGGAAGGTTGTATTTTTCTAGGAATATGTCCATTTCCTCCACATTGTCCAGTTTGTTGGAATAGATTTAATAGTATTTTTTAACAATCCTTTGTATTTCGGTGGGGTCTGCAATTATTTCTCCTCTTTCATTTGTGATTTGTTTCTTGGGTCCTCTCTCTTTGATTCTTGGTGAGCCTGGCTAGAGGTTCATCAATCTTGTGTATCCTTTCAAAGAACCAGCTCTTGGTTTTGTTGATCCTTTGTATTTCTTTTTTGGTCTCTATTTCATTTATCTTCACTCTGATCTTTATTATTTCCTTCCTTCTGCTTACACTGGGCTTTTCTTGTTGCTCTCTTTCTAACTCTTTGAGTTGTAGGGTTAGGTAATTTATTACTATTGTTTCTTGTTTTTGGCAGTAGGCTTGTAGAGCTATGAACTTCACTCTCAAGACTGCTTTCACTGTGTCCCATAGATTTTGGATTGTTGTGTTTTCATTGTCGTTTGTTGCCATGATATTTTTTATTTCTTCTTAGATCTCTCTGGTAACCCAGTCATTGTTTAATAGCATGTTATTTAGTCTCCATGTGTTTGATTTTTTTGGATTGTTTTTATTGTGGTTGATTTCCTGTTTTATGCCACTGTGATCTGAGGAGATGCTTGATATGATTTCTATCTTCTTGAATTTGAGGTGACTTTGCCTGTAACCCAATATATGGTGTATCTTTTAAAATGACCTATGTGGTGCGGGTAGGGGGGAGAGATCAACCAAAGGACTTGTGTGCATGCATACGAACCTAACCAATGGTTAAGGACAACAAGGGAGTGGGGACATCTGTGGGGAGGGGTGTGGGATGGGAATGTGGGGATAAGGAGAAATATGTGACACCTTAATCAATAAAGAAATAAAAAAAAATAAAATGACCTATGTGCACTTGAGAAGAATGTATATTCTTTGGCCTTGCGTTGAAGTGTTCTGACGATGTCAATTAATTCCATCTGGTCTAGTGAGTCATTTAGGATTGCTGTTTTTTGCTGATTTTTTGTTTAGAGGATTTGTTCAATGGTGCTAGTGGGGTATTAAAGTCTCTTACTATGAATGTATTGCTGTCAATCTCTCCCTTGATATCCTCCAGGAGTTTTTTTTAAAATGTATTTGGGTGCTCCTGTATTGGGTGCGTATATCTTTGCCAGAGTTATTTCTTCTTATTGGATTGCTCCCTTTAATATTATAAAGTGGCCTTCCTTATTTCTTGTTATGTCTATCACTTTGAGATCTAATTTGTCAGATATAAGTATTGCTACCCCAGCTTTTTTTCATTGCTATTCGCCTGAAAAACCTTTTTCCATCCCTTCACCCTCAGTCTGTGTGCATCTTTTTTTCTGAGGTGGGTTTCTTGTAGACAGCAGATATATGGGTCATGTTTTCTTACCCAGTCCGTTACCTTATGTCTTTTGATTGGGGCATTTAATCCATTTACATTTAAAGTTATTATTGACAGCTACTTGTTTGTCGCCATTTTTATTCTTTACCCCTGTGTTCCTTTTTTGCTTCCTATTTCTGTTTTTTTATTTTTTATTTTTATTTTTTTACAGCAGACCCTTTAGCATTTCTTGTATTGCTGGTTTGGTGGTAATAAACTCCCTTAGTCCTTTTTTGTCTGTGAAGCTCCTGATTTCCCCCTCAATTTTGATTGCTAGCCTTGCTGGGTACAGTATTCTTGGATTCAGACCCTTCCTTTGCATGACTTTGTATATTTCATTCCATTCCCTTCTGGCCTGATGTGTTTCTATTGAGAAATCAGTCGCTACTCTGATAGGGGATCCTTTGTAGGTAACTTTCTGTCTTTCTCTGGCCACTTTTAAGATTCTTGCCCTAACTGGTTTAGCTCAGTGGATAGAGCGTCAGCCTGAGGACTGAAGGGTCCCAGGTTCGATTCTGGTCAAGGGCATGTACCTTGGTTGCAGGCACATCCCCAGTGGGGAGTGTGCAGGAGGCAGCTGATCGGTGTTTCTCTCTCATCGATGTTTCTAACTCTCTATCCCTCTCCCTTCCTCTCTGTAAAAAAATAAGATATATATATATATATATATATATATATATATATATATATATAAAAGATTCTTACTGTATTGTTGGTGTTTGCCAATTTAATTATAATGTGCCTTGGTGTCAGTCTTTTGGGGTTCATTTTGCTTGGGACTCTGTGAGCTTCTTGGATTTGTGTGGGTTTTGTCTTCCCTATATCAGGGAAGTTTTCTGTCATTATTTCTTCAAACAGATTTTCTATTCCTTGCTCAGTTTCCTCTCCTTCTGGAAGCCCTATTATGTGAATGTGGTTTTGTTTCGTGTTGTCTCAAAGTTCCCTTAGGCTCTCCTCCTGCTTTGTAATTTTCTTCTAGAAGCTGCTCTACTTGGGTATTTTTTCCCACCTTGTCTTCTAGCTCACTGATGCAGTCCTCTGCTTCTTCTAGTCTACTGTTGATGCTTTCTATTGAGTTCTTTACAGCAGCGATGTCGTTTTTCATTTCTTCTTGGTTCTTCTTCATTTCCTCTTGGTTCTTACACATATTGTCGAGTTTGTCTTCCATTCTTTTCATCCACCTTATGACCATTTCTCTGAATTCTTTCTCTGACAGGTTTCTTGCCCCCATTTCATTTACTTCCTTTTCTGGTTATGCCTGCTTTTCTTTCATATGTGGGCTGTTTCTTTGTCTCCCCATGGTCTCTCTTCTCCGGGTGTCTGATTATGTAGTTCTCTCTCTCCTGCGTTGATTTAAAGGCACAAAATACAGCATAACAAAGTACAATGCACAAGGCACTGAACACAAATGTATTCATGATATTAATAACCCCAAATAAAGGTAACCACCAGAGAAATGTGAATTAGAGGATAGGAGAGAAAGGAGGAGAGAAAAAAATGGAGTCCAAAAATGAAATTGGGAAAAGGAAAAAAAAGTAAGAGAGAAAAGAAAGAGAATAAGAAAGAAGAGGGGAAAAAACTATATATATGGGGATAAAAATCCAATTGAACAGCCACTATTCCCAACACATGCCTGCAACAAGTACCTGGAAATTAATGCAAACTACAAACCACAACTAATATTAAATGAGGTGAGGGAAAACAGAAGCAAAAAACAAACAAAAACAAAACAAAACAAAAAAACAAACAAAAAAGCAAAACAATCTCACAAACAAGCATAAAAAAACCGATATAATCAACAATCAAGCAAACAACAACAAAAGGACAGGGAGAAAAAAAATTTGGATAGGAAGAAAGAGAAGAGAGAGGTGTGCATGGACTTGGAGCAGGGGATTGTAAATTATATATATAACTAGGGTGAAATTTTAACAGGGGATAAAAAGAAGGAATAAGGAAAATCTTAAGCAGGATTAGGGTAAGAGAAACAGGACAACAAAAGGGGAAAAGTGAGGAAGAGAGTGATGGCATAAAGGTAAAGTTGAGATAGAGTAAAATGATGCTAAAGGAAAGATGAAAATAGAATGTAGAACACTAATTCCAAAGTAAAATAAAGAGAAAATAAAATGACACTTTAAAAAAAAAAAGTTAAAATAATAGTAGTAATAATACTGATTGAAAATAAAAATGTAATAATTAAAAAGGTAAAATAAAGTGAGGAAAAAAGAAAAAAAATTTAGTTTCTTAAGTAAAAGATGAAAAAAATAAAAATAAAAATGTTCAGTAGTGAAGTTCATTCACTTCCTCTACTGTTCTGTTGGTACGCCTGTTTCCTAGTCAGGACAGTACTGAAGTTTCCTTCGTTCCACTGCTCCTCAGTGTTGTAAGCCAGTCCTGATTTTTAAGCAGGCAGTACATCTTTATTTCTTATATTCCTTTATTTGTGTTTACACAAGAGTCAATTTGTGATTCAACCCCTGAGTGGCAGTGTTTCTGGATTGACGTTTGGGTCTATAGGTCCCCTCTAGCTAGTGTTTAAATTTTGTTTTCCCTGTGGCACTTAATACCGGTTTGGGGAGTGGGTTGCCCCAGAGTTGGTTCTCTGATGGTTATTCCCCGCTCTGATCCCCAGGTTCCACAAAAACACCTTTCCCCTGCAGTCTCTTAGAGTGTCCCCAATTGGGTGGTCCTATGTATTGGGCTTAGTAATCAAAAGCAAGGATTTAAAGAGGAAAAACAAAAGAGCCAGAGTAAGTGTGCGAACTTTGGGGCTGCGCACAAATCTGTGCAGTCATTTTTTCCCCTTGGGTCTAAGCAGCCGGCACCCTTTTTAAATTTTTAGGCTGTCCTTTTGTGCCCAGATCAAAATGGGTTGCTTTTTAGAGTTCCCTTCTGTTAGCAGCTTTGATGACCCCCTTCCACATTCACAGATCACACCAGCCCCAACAGCTATGGATTTTTCTAGGCGCAGGCTTCCCCATGTCTCCAGCTCCTGCCATGCGACCATTTCTCTCTCCTGCCAGGACCACAGACCTCACCTTATCCCAGGTGAAATCTGACCTTTCTGAGAGGGAATGTAGAGCTCCTCTGAATCCGCGTGCTTGTGCCACTTGGGGACCATTGTTCTCTGGTTCGCAGCTGTTCGGTGGGTGCTGTAGTTGTAGATTCCCCTGCTTTTCAGGCTTCCGATAACATCCACTTTCCCCTTCAAGATGGCATGGTCTCCGTGTCCAAGCCGGTCGCTCTGGGAGGGAACCCAGCAGCAGTGGGGGCTGCCCGGTCAGGGGAGCCCCGTCCAGCAGTCCCCCACAGTTTCCTGGAGTATAGCTGTCCTTTAACTCACCAACAAACACTCCCCGTGTGACCAGACACTCTCCCTTTGTTTTCTCACTCACACACTATCTTGCAGTCTGCCTTCCCGTCGGCAGCCATCTTCCTTCCCAACCTACTATGCCTTTTAGATCTCTTTTTTATGTTTTGAGTTTTATTCCCTATGCGTTTGTGACATTAGATGTGAAATAGAAATAACATATACATTTAGAAAGAACTTCTCCTTTCATAACTTTACTTTTTCTTCACCACTATTTATTTCTTCTGGGGTAATGTGCCTTTTGAAACACAGAATTAAGGAACAGACCACACTATGACAAAAGCTTGAATGAATATTATATTTCAGCCACAATCAAGTTGTTTTTGCTGTTTAAAGAACAAAGCTTCCACTGTAGTAGTAAAACCACTGTAAACATATCCTTGATATTTTTTTCAACATGCCAATAAAAAAGTAAAAAGTATGAAACAATAATAAAGCTTATAATTAACTTTCACTTATAAATGTAAATAACAAAGCAAAATCTCTTACATAGTTATACACATATGCATAAATATAAGTATTCCTTAAAACAATTTATAATATAAACTTGTAAATTTTTACTTAAAACCCATTTTAGTTAAATTTGATCCCAGTAATAAGCATGTAGAAAGTAGACCCCTTTCCATCTTCTTTAGATAGATTTTTAATTACTTCTGTTCAAATATAGGAATGCCAGTTGTCTGGTTTCTTAAGGAAGGTCTGTGTGTCATGTAGGGAGATAATTCCCTATAAGAACCTCAAAAATTAACAAAAACTCCATCATTCTCTTTTGATGGCCTGAGTAAGCAGCAGAAGAAAATTGGATACAACCTGGACTTTGACCAGGTTTATTTTCTTCAGTTTACAGACTGTACATTGCATAGAGCCTTTAGGAGCTTTTGGCTGACTACTAGGCTGTTCTAGCACTTGCACATTCTCTTTTATGGAGTAAATAGCCTTACTTTGCCTATCCAGTCAATACTACAAAGGAAGAAGGTGGTAGTACATTTTATTTAGCTGATGGGTCATTTTAGTTCTCATTTGATGGCATACATGCAAAGAGATATGTTAGTATGATTGAGAACTATTTGCTAATTTTATATTTTAAAAGGCTAGTTCTTACCTTTTAATTGAGGCAGAAAACCTTGATCTTGGACCCATTTTTTGAGTGCCAATACACAAATATTCTTCATCTTTTGGCAAATGATCAAATACATAATTTAGTTAATAGTTGTGGACTATAACTTTAACACTTAAAATTCTTTTTGGACCTCTAATAATGTGGATGCATAAATGAGAGAGATTTATAGGCACACATTTAATTACTTGTAAATTATTAATGGAAATTGTTATTTTTATTATAAATTATTTAAGAAAATACTTGCTCGAGAATCTCTTTTTCATTGATTTGCATTGGAGATGGGTTTACACTATTCTTAACATATTTCATCTCCTTTTTCTGGCAATGAGGCCTTCTTCTTGGGTACATAAGTCATGCTGGACAAAGAATGCTTTCTAAATGTAGACAGCCTTCTCCTAAAGTTCCCCCCTGAAAAGAAATATAGGAGAGGGTCAAAACAACAATTTGATGCAGCCAGAGACAAGGTTATGACCACTGACTTTTGCATTCTAAGGACAGAATCACAAGGTTTAGTTTCATTGTGTAAAAAGTGAAGGTGGATGGTACGTTGGATATGATATGGCATGAAGCTGATCAAAAAGGCAGCTGTTACGATTATAATCATTCCTATAGCCTTTTTACGACTTGATAGGTTTTTCTTCATTGAATTTTTTAGTAAGGTCAAAATGATCATTGTGTAACAGATGATTATAATAATAAAAGGAATTATAAATCCAATAAACAATGACACATAATGCAAGACCAAAATATGATTTTTAGCTTGATTATCCTGTGGAGGCTCAAAGCACTTGGTATTGTTTTTCTCATCTTTGTAAGGTGTGGACATTAAAAATGGAGAACTGGTCAAAATCACAAAAATCCAAATGCTAACACATACAAATCTGGCTTTTTTCTGTGTAACCAAATTAATGTTTTGGACTGGGAAAACAATTGCAATGCACCGGAAAAAGCTCATGGCTGTCATAAAGAAGATGCTACAATAGAGGTTGACATACAAGGCATAGGTGCTGAGGCGGCACAAAAAGTCACCAAAGAACCAAATGCCTTTGTGAACATAATAGACCACGCGGAGAGGCAGTGTACACACACACAGTAGATCTGATACCGCTAAATTAATCATGTATATTTGGAAGGCTGATTTCTCATGATATGTTTTTATGAGGACATAGAGCACAAAGCCGTTGCCAAAGAAGCCCACAACAGAGATCATAGAGTACAAGGTAGAATACACTTGATTGCGGAAGTCATCAATAGTGTCATTGCAAGTAATATTACTGGCAGAAGATATTGTCAGATTTCCAGCTCCATCCATGTTTCTCTAGGAATGTCAGCTTGTTGCCTACAATATATATATATAAAATCTTGTCAATTTTTATCAGACCATAAAAAACAGTAGTTAGTAAGCTTTCACTTTATGGTGTCACTATGTATGCATTTTGACCTTGGCAGGAAGCAAGGCTAGTAGGACAATGAGGAGGAATTCAACTGCACTTAGAACCCAGGAGAAACACTCTTTCTTACCTCCTTTTCCACCTGTGTTTGCTTGATAGACTTCCTCTTAATCTTCAAGAACAACCTAAAACAGCTCTGCTTTATTTTGTCTTATTACTCTAGTACTATTCTGTAAATCTTCCTTTAAAGTGAGTTTGTTTTTCAATTAGAGAAAAGCTCTAAAGAGAGTGGTATCATAAATATGAATCTATTTATCTAGTTATCTATCAATTGTTTTAATCACTTGTCATATATTTATTGGAAAAGCACTGAATTCTCTTGGAGAATAAAATGTGGGTGAAAATTCGTGGTTGCCCTAAGAAGAGGGCTTCCTAGGTAACATCTGCTAGGTGATGTTCCAACCTAGGAAAAATAATTGGATTTTCTATTAATGTAACTAATTCCCCTGGGGAATAATTTTATTCTAGAATATGGTTACCTCTATTTAGAACCACAGAACACCAAGGCTAGAGACATTTTAGAAGCCATCTAATTATTTTAATGAGGAAAATACAAAGAGGTGAAATGCATTTCTAAAATCTGTACCAAAAGTTTGGGCTCTGAGGAAAGACTAGCATAACTCATTGGAATATACTTTCTGGCTGAAGATATTGTACCTGTTCATCCTTGTTCTCTTCCTAGACTCACACTCAAAGCCTTAACTGTTGAAAAATACATGTTAATTTCTTTCATAACAAGAAGTTGTTACTTGGTGTAGCTTAGTTCAATATATCAGAGCAGTTAATCAGGGGCAAACTGATCAGATAAAAATGGGGATAAGGTAGTGATTTCTTTAATGTTCCTCTACATTATTTTCCTTTATTCTTTATAAGAAGGTGGGAGCAACTCATCAATAAATAATGGTAGATAATATTTGATTGAAGCCTAATTTGTTGGCCTTTTACACAGCTCTTGCTCCATGGTAAGAGAGGAGTTGGGGTTTGTAAGGTGAGAGGACTGCTTGAACATGAAAGAACTGCCAGCAATAGAGGGAACTGATCTTGTCTCTGCATAAGGACACAGAAACAGACAGCTATGATAGTGGTTGTGGGTGGGATATAACTCGCCACGCTTACTACTGCTAGCAATTATATCTTCTGCGAAGATATGTCATCCATCCATCCATCCATCCATCCATCCATCCATCCATCCATCCAACCATCCATCCAACCATCCATCCAAGTTCTGTTTTTTCCTTTCATTAAAAAAAGTCATTATTTTCACTAAGAACTGTTGGTATATGATAAAAAAATTGAAGATGAATCATTCTGAGGCTGTATATCTTAAAATGATAGAGAAAAATTAGTTCTCTTTCACCATTTGTCCTCTGAACTCAGGTGTAATTGTGGAAGAGAGGGAAATTGCCTAAACTTAATCTAGTCTTTTGTTTGTTAGCCTTGTATTGAGTTTCTCCTAAATAGAGCAGTGTTATGTTGTGAATCACTAGATGGTGCTGTTGAAATTTTTTACATAGCCTTTGTTTTAAGAAGTATACTTTAAGGGTACTAGGTAATTACCATCTGTCCTTCCACTATTGACCCCCACTATACCCTGCCACAAACTCTTTCTGGAATACTTTTTATACATGATAGCTTCCAATTATGTTATGTTCTTGCTCTAAAACCTTCAATGGCTCCTGAGAAACTTCAGAATAAAATCCAGATTCCTTGGCTGGATTAAAGCTTTCTACAGTCTGGTTGCAATGAAACTTTCCTAGCTTCTTTCTTACTTCTCCCCTTTGCAGATCCTAAAATTCAGTGGAAAAACTATTTAGCTATATACCAGGAACACTTTTTCACATGTTTTCCCACCTGCCTATCTTTTTTCATGAATTTCTTCTTCTTGAAATGCCCTTTCCTCCTTCTATGTGCAAAAACTACTCATCCTTCAGCTCAAATTACACCTTCTTAACCAAACCTTTTCTCAACCTCTATCCAAAGTAATTTCTATATTTTCCCTGCTGAGGTACTTTTAATCTAGCTTGCAGATCAATGATTTGTATGCATGTGTTATCTTCCCTCACAGACTTTCTGGATGATATATAAGAAGCACCACACACAGGGCTAACACATATGTACCTTGCCCATAAGTGCTCAGTAAGTGTTAATTGAATGAATAAGTTAATGATGGAACAAGTTTGGCATTTGAAAGGATTATTTATCATTCATAATCACTTAGTGTTACATTTTCATTCTAATTTACTTAAAAAATCTTTCCAAGTCGGGGAAAGGGGGGTAATGGGGGGTTAAGGACCCATATGTAATACCTTAATCAATAAAGAAATTAAAAAAAAAATCTTTCTAGTCTCAGAGTCCAAAGTGGCTCTGTTAAGTAAAGTTGCTTCCTAAATTATTAAGGAAGGCATTAAATCATAAAGGAACTGTAAGATTAAAAAACACCCATATCTTGATACAGAGTAATTATTTATTTGTCTGTTAAATAGTATAAATACATTTGAAACTCCCATATCTTTAAATAAAATATGCCAAATAAAACTGATAAAGAAATTAATAGAAACAGACAAAGAAACAGATGATCTTTATTTCCTTTAAGAAACTTCCCAGTCCTTGCAGACCAAAATAAGCTTTCCTAGTAATTTCTATATTTAGGTTCAATTGTTTATTTTTAAAATCAAGTCAACTGACTTAAAGTAGGCCATTAAAAAAGACTGTAAAATTCTCAAACTAATAATAAATCCTAAAAGGGGTAGGGATCATTTAGTCCAAACCACTCATTATACAGATGAAGGCTTTGCTTGCCTTCAACAACATTTAATTCATATTTATGGAATTACTGTGATTCCCCATTAATGAGACCCATGCTTTGTGGATACTGAGATGCCTAATATCCCATCTCTGCCTTTAAGAAGCTCATAGGATTATGAGGGCAAAGAGTGATGGCTCAGAGTGTAGAGAGATTACAATGCAGTATGAAAGAGTTATCATAGCACAAAAATGGTTATTAATTGATTAATATAAACAAGCAATAAACATAAGTGAACTTAATTTTAGTGCAAATGATGAAGGAAGTTACTTTGTTAAGATACTTTGCAAGTTAAAGAAACAGAGTCATTTAGAAAATGGAACCATACCTCTTTGTAGCACTGCAATTCTCTTCAAAAATGTTCCTGGTTTCTGATCAGTGCCTCTTATGATATAGTATCAGATGAAGCCTAAACTGAAATCAAAATGCTGAAAAGGAAGTTAAAGACATTAGAAGCAGTGCAGAAGGGTCATGGGAGCTTAGCAGCCTTAAACACAGATCCAGGGTGTGTGATGGGACATCAAAGCTCTACTGACAGATTTAGGACTAGTTATTGAATTCCATGCCTCATTCTTTTCTCTCCATTCATTTTTATATCCCCAGGATCAAAACTTGGGATAGAGACCAGGGCTGATTATTGATGTTTGCTTCTGTGTACACGTAACATCTGTATCTAAAGATGAATACAGTATTATAAATACTCTTTTTGCTATGAAGCCATGGTATTTACCCTATTTTCTCTTCTAAACAGTTTGTTATAAAGTTCAAAGGGGAAATAATTTAGGAGTTCATATCCAAGGATCTAGTTTTTTCCCCCAATTATTATTATTTTTTTTATTGTTTAAAGTATTACATGTAGTAGTACATATATCTCCTTTTTTTCCCCCTTGACCTTCCCCCAGCCTCCCCTACCCCCCCGTTGCATGCCCTCATTCCACCCCCCCAGTGTCTTGTGTCCATTTGTTGTGCTTATATGCATGCATACAAGTCCTTTGGTTGAACTCTCCCCCCCTCCCCAATCCTCCCTGCTTTCCCACTGTAATTTGACAGTCTGTTCGGTGCTTTACTGCCTCTGTATCTGTCTTTTTGTTTATTAGGTTATAATGTTCTTTATTTTCCATAAATGAGTGAGATCATGTGGTATTTTTCTTTCATTGCCTGGCTTATTTCACTTAACATAATGCTCTCCAGGTCCATCCATGCTGCTGCAAATGGTAAGAATTCTTTCTTTTTATAACAGCTTGGTATTCCATTGTGTAGATGTACTATAGTTTTCTAACCCACTCATTTGCTGATGAACATTTGGGCTGTTTCCAAATCTTAGCTATGGTGATTTGTGCTGCTATGAACATAGGGATGCATATATCCTTTCTGATTAGTGTTTCTAGCTTCTTGGGATATACTCCTAGAAGTGGGATTACTGGGTCAAATGGGAGTTCCATTTTTAGTTTTTTGAGGAAACTCCATACTGTTCTCCACAGTGGCTGCACTAGTCTGCATTCCCACCAGCAGTGCAAAAGAGTTCCTTTTTCTATGCATCCTGGCCAGCACTTGTTGTTTGTTGATTTGTTAATGATTGCCATTCTGACAGGTGTGAGATGGTACCGCATTGTCGTTTTGATTTGCATCTCTCGGATAATTAGTGACTTTGAGCATGTTTTCATATGTCTCTTGGCCTTCCTTCTGTCTTCTTTCGAAAAGATTCTATTTAGGTCCATTGACCTCTTTTTTATTGGATCATTTATCTTCCTTTTATTAAGTTGTATAAGTTGCCTGTAGATGTTGGAGATTAAACCTTTATCAGTGATAACATTTGCAAATATGTTCTCCCATACAGTGGGCTTTCTTGTTGTTTTGTTGATGGTTTCTTTCGCTGTGCAAAAGCTTTTTATTTTGATGTAGTTCCATTTGTTTATTTTCTCTTTAGTTTCCATTGCCCTAGAAGCAGTATCGGTGAAGAAATTGCTTTGGCATATGTCTGAGATTTCTCTGCCTGTGGATTCCTCTAGTATTTTTATGGTTTCCCATCTAATGTTTAAGTCCTGTATCCATTTTGAGTTTATATTTTGTGTATGGTGTAAGTTAGTGGTCTAGTTTCATTTTTCTGCATGTATCTGTCTAGGATCTAGTTTTTTAGGAATAAGACTTAGAACAAAAAATATCAAGTATATCTGTCTGAGATGTCCAACGGACAGTTTTCCCTGAAGGAAGGATGGCTTGAACCTTGGACCATTCTCCTTAAAAACTCATAATAGCAGTTATTGTTTATATCATTAATTTGGCACATATTATATACCTTTGGAGATAAACTGTTTTGTAGTTTGTATAGTTAACTTTTAGTGAGTGTATGTCTCTTCTCTTCAATGAAACTATATCATAAAATCTAACAGTATAACAAAACCTCAAGAAATGAGCAAAGAAGGGCTTTCTTTGAACAGTAGCAACTTGAACACTTTTATTTTAAATTTACAATATGTTGCCTGACAGCAACTTTCATCCTTGTTTGCAAGGACCCCAGAGACTTGGCACTTTTCATTTATCTGCGGTTTAAGTGACAACAAAATAAACATCTTCCTCCAGTTTATTCTTTGTAATTATAAATAGGCTGGAACTTTCCAAAAGAATTCTACTGAAAAAAAAAAAGGAAATCAAAAGGAAAATAAAGGAAATGCAAAAATATAAAACAGATAGGTTATAAAAATAGGGACCTGAATCTACTGTTACAATATTGCTGTTTGAGTCTACCTTATCCTTCAATAATTATTGTTATGATCTTCTTCAATTTCTTTTCCCTCTCTGAATTAGCATAGCTAGCCAATAGCTAGCAGTCTGGGTGAACTATGAGTTACAGGTGGGAAATAAAGTTGGCTTTAATATTTTGTTATTCAGGCAGTAATATATATATATTTTTTGTTTAACTCATCCTAGGTCTCTGTAATCAATACAGATATACTAACTGAATGCTAAATGAAAAAAAAAATCCTTTATAGTCTTGAAATTATGAGATTCCACTCATTTTATATATGGAGAAAATTAACTTTTGACTTTTTTACAATTTTGTGTTTAGATAAAACTTTTATTTCTCCCTAGTGTGGAAAGAGAAAGGGGACCCATCTATGAAAATTTTAATATTACCAGGCTAATATACTAGTTAACAATTTTCATGGTAGCTGTGCAATTATAATTTGGCCCACTCACTACATGCATGTGAGCAAATGTGGCATTGTCTGGGTAACAGTGTAATGTTTCCTCAAGTTTGGGATCCTGAGGTCCTGAGGTGTCTTGTATGCTTCCTTTAGTAATTTTGAGCTTTGCACCTAGCAAGCACTTAATACTTTACCTACTTTCCTCCTTTCCCTTTTCAGTTTCCTTGAGGACTCTTGTCTCTGACAACAGCTTTAGCACAATTTGATTTCAATTATTTAATTCAGGAGTTGCTCAGATATTTTATTGAGTGGCCAGATTATTATGATATCAATGCATAATAATCTGGCCACTCAGTGTGTGTGTGTGTGTGTGTGTGTGTGTGTGTGTGTGTGTGTGTGTGTGTATATATATATATATATATATATATATATATATATATATATATATTATAGAGGCCTGGTGCATGAATTCGTGCATGGGTGGGGTCTGGCCAGCCTGGCCAGGGGGAGGGGACATGGGCGGTTGGCCAGCCTGCTTACTGGTCGAACTCCTGGTCAAGGGGACAATTTGCATATTAGCCTTTTATTATATCGGATAATGTCTTATTATGGGCAAGGCCTCTAATTCAATTTTTTTAGGTAGTTAAAGGGAGGGGCAGACTTTTCACTTGAGCCTGAAGCTAAAATTGCCCTTAGCTCAAAAATATGCATACTGCTGAGGCTCATTCTGAACCCCCACACTGTTCTATTATGTGTATAAGTATTGGGTACCATCTTATCTCTTTAGTGAAAGGAACCTTTTATTATATTACAATGACTAACTTTATCTCATGAGTTGTGTTTTGGCTGCAAGGCTGTAACCAGTATTCATGCAGCAACTTCATCTCTTCTGTTAAATATTTCCCTGGCATATCTTTTCTTTTCTTTTCTCTAAATCTTTCTAGATTTTTATGTATTAAATAGGAATAGCCCATGGACATAGACAATAGTCTGGTGAAGGCCTGAAAGGGGCGGGTGCAGGGTGGAGGAGATCAATGGGGAAAAAACTAAAACAAAGGGACATCTGTAATACTTTCAACAGTAAAGATACATTTTAAATAAAAGAAAATATCTTAGTTGAAAAGAGTTTTATGTGAAATGATATAAGTAATTGCTCTACACTGTACTTTATATTCTCAACTCCTCTCAAAGAGATATTAATTGACCTTATGTTCACTTAATATTAATTGACCCTATGTTCACGACTGCAGGACTGACTTCTGCCATGCCGACCCAGCACTGACTGCCATGGGGGCTGTGGTCAGACCCTGTTTTTTCTGCTGGCCTCTGTCCAGGCCTGATCGCAGCCCCCTCTGCAGTCAGTGCTGGGTTGCTGAGGTGTCTGCAGCATGGCAGTCAGTGCTGGGTCACCAGGACTGACTTCCGCCACGTCGACCCAGCAATGACTGCCACGGGTGCTGCAATCAGACCCTGCTTTTCTCTCTGGGCCTGATCGCAGCCCCCTCGGCAGTCAGTGCTGAGTCACTGAGGTGTCTGCAGCACTGACTACAGGACTGAGTTTTGATGTTTGGTCCAGCCTTTGGTCGTTTTGGACGTTACGGACCCTGGCTCTTTATATATATATAATCTCCTCTTGGTTTTTACCCTGTCTTTTTGTTTCTCAACAGTTAACAAATGCCACTCTAAATATTTTATATGCACAGATATATGCACCCCTATGTTTATTGCAGCATTATTCATGGTGGCCAAGACTTGGAAACAGCCCAAGTGCCCTGCGATAGAAGACTGGATAAAGAAGATGTAGCAGCTATACACAATGGAGTACTACTCAGCCATAAGAAAGGATGAAATAACGTCATTTACCACAACATGGGTGAACCTTGAGAACATTATGCTAAGTGAAATAAGTCACACAGAAAAAGCTAGGAACCATATTATTTCACTCATATGTGGAATATAAAACTGAAAATTATGAACACAAACAGTAGTGTTGTGGTTGCCAGAGGGAGGGGGATGGGAGAGAAAAGGGTCCTAATATAAAGTGACAGAGAGAATATTTGACTTTGGGTGGTGGACATATGGTCCTATATACAGATTTTGTAATTTAGTAATCCACACATGAAACCTATATGTTCATGTTGACTAATGTTACCCCAATAAAATTTAATATAAAAATAATAAAAAAATAAAGAGCTTAGGGAAAAAAGAGTTAACAAATGCCTATAATCAAGTCCCAACTCTGTATTTCAGGCAACCCTCTCCACAAACTAGCCCTAGCCTCCTTATCCAACCTTCGGTTTCACAGAGAAAAGTGTTAATGGAAGAGGCCAAATAAGTTTTGCTACCTGAAGAAAGAAGAAATCCACTAGTAAGTACTAAAGAGAGTTTAGGGCTCTCAGAAAGAGAGCTTTGACACAATCTGTAGCATATTTTTGGATGTGCAGTTATTGCTAAGATATGCTGTGGAATGAAAGTGACAGCTTAATTATTGGAATAGTGACTCTTAGGAAAATTTGGTTCAGGGACATGGTTACCCTGATATTCTAGTTTAGAATTCTCATAGTCTTGACATGCATATCCCTCGAGTGAAATATAGTGACTCCTTAAAGTTGGCTAATATCCTTGCTCTTACAGTCTTACAGTACCAAAGTTTAACTTCTTTTTATTTTATCCTGTCATCATTTAAAGGTATGTGTGGTTTCCACCCAATATATCCCCCACCCTGGGCCCACTTCCAGCCTTGCCCCACTTGAATCATCTATACATGTAAAGAGGTAATATGCTAATTTGTTGCAGTGTCCAAGTCACCACCGGGCAGGAGCTGGTGAGTGGGGGTGGGGGTGGGGACTTCTGCCCCCTGTGCAGGCTCGCACAGGCCTGCCCAGCTTTAACTACATGCTGCCTGGAGGCAGAGGCCGCTCTCGACTGGTGGGAAGCCTGAGGCCACCCTAGCCCCTGCAGGTCCCCGGCCGGATAGTGGCTCAGTGGCAGGCGGTATCTCCATGCATGGCATCCAGGGGTAGCTGCGAGGGGCGCGGGGCCTTGCTGCGTCACTGCTGCTGCTTGGCAGGAGCCCGGTGGCCTGGAGCTGGAGTGGGTGTGCACAGACTGCCGCGCACGCCCCGCCCAGCCCTGCCCTGGCCCCACACCTGCCTCTGAGGCTCGCCATGGACCCCACCCTGTGCTTCAGGCAGGGAGAGGAGGCTCACGGCTGCTGGTGCCGTAGGCCACACCACCTGCTCCGCTGCCTGCCTGGATGGCAGGGACCAGAGTGTCCCGGGCCAGCTGCTCCCGCCCCTGTTGGTGGAACAGGGATGAGGGCGCTGGGTGCAGGGAGGGGACCTCAGCCAGGGTCCTCCCGGCGCAGGGAAGGGGCCTGGCCTGGGCCTGGTGGGGAGCTTAGGAAGTTTGGCTGAGCAGGCGCTGGTTCATGTCAACTGTTACTCTGCCATCTTCCTCCAGCTCTCCAAGCCAACCCCCCTGCCCCACCTGCCCAGGGGAAGGAGCGCTGGGAGACTGTGGGCCCGGAGACTAGAGGAAGAGTGCCCAGCGGGGCCTGGGCGGGAGCCAGTGCAGAACTATCAGGGCAGAGCTGCTTTGCCGTCTCAGTGAACTTTGCAACCGACCCAAGTAGGAAACCAAGAGGGGAGAGGTGGGAGCTGTGGATTCCCAGCGCTTTAGTCACTTGAAAACAGCCTCACTTGGAATGTGAGGCAGCTGTATGTTCAGCTGAGAAGTGAGGGGGCTGAACCCCACCGTCGCCTGCGCTCTAGTCAGTCCGAGGCCCGAGCATCCACCACGAGAAGGAAAAAACGGAGGTAGGGACCCGGAGGAAGGGAGGACAATTGAAGGAAACGTGTCTAGACTTTCCCCAGCCCTCTCCCTCTTTCCATTGCCTATAAAAGCCCCGGGCCCAGCCACAGTTCTGTCTCCGCCTTTTAGTCCCCTGTTCTCAACCACAGAGGAAAGAAATAAGGAAGGAGTCGGTGCTGCCTCCAGAAAGTATCTATATACCTGATTGGCCTGTTGCCTCTCCGGGAGCGGGCCTGAGCTGTCAGTAGGACATACTGTGAGGGCTCCCAGACTGTGAGGGAAGGCAGGCCAGGCTGAGGGACCCCCTCCCCCATGCATGAATTTTCGTGCACTGGGCCTCAAGTCTTTTGAATAATGAAACATCTATTTTAACATTGTTTATCCAATCTAAACAAATCACAAACATTTTTGTTCCTTTAAAAGTAAGCTCTTGGGAAGTAGTCAAGTATACTTGCTGTATCCAACAACCCTAATCAGGGGAGATGCCAGGACCAAGTTTGATCAGCAGAATGAGAGATGGAAATTTGTTTGCTTTCTAACATTTGAACTCTAAAATAATCTTAGGAGATGACCTTAATTTTGGAAGTTGGTTCCCAGAAGACTGTGAGAAAACTCCTGAAAATGAACAAATAAAAGCAGCTGTATTAGTCTAAATTTGGGGACTTTACCTTACTGATTGCACTTTGTTGGAGTAAAATAAATTATAAATACTTGGGAAAAAGGACTCACTTATGTGGGTTATTAAAGGTACAAGAAACCAAAGTATTTTTAAAGGAAAGCTATACTTTCTATAAGGGTCAAGAAGATAAGTGAAAATTTACACTGAGCCTTCTTTGTTCTCTAAAATATAAGAAGATTATGGAAAAATTCAAAATTAGAGAAAAAGCATGTTATTTTTTGTTTTTTTCTTTTTTTGTTTTTCTTTTCTTTAAAGCATTTTTTTTAAAGGTCAGTTTGTTGGTTTTACAAAATGTAACTTTTTGAAAGGTAGACAGTGTTGAGGGGGTGGCAGGAAATCTCTTCTGTTCACATTATGGGAAAGCAAGAGGGCTAAAGATGTTTAAAACACACAAAATTTTACAGTGAGATCATAAACAAAAATATTTTTTTCAACAGTTTACATTCAATGTTATTTTCTATTAGTTTCAGGTGTACACATAGTGGTTAGACAATCATACACATTACAAAGATTTTCCCTGATATTTCTAGTACCCACCTGGCACCTTACACAGTCATTGCAATATTATTGACTATACTAGTGACCCGGTGCACGGATTCATGCACCTTGAAAGGAAATTAATTAGAAGATTCGTGCGGTAATTATGTTACTGCAAAAAATTACATGTCAAAATAGTATATATAATATAGTATTATAAAATTAATACATGCATATGAATGGAGCCAGCGAGAGCTTTATATATATCGTGCATGCACGAGTCAACGTTTATTTTTAAATTGACAGTGCGTGTCATATATACCGGCTGGTTGGTTGGTTGGACAGTTGGATGTATGTACGGTCAGTCACTTAGACTTTTATATATATACTAGGGGCCTGGTGCACGAAATTCATGCACTGGGGGTCGGGGGTCCCTCAGCCCAACCTGCCCTCTCTCACATACTAGAGCCCTCAGGGGATGTCCTACTGACGGCTTAGGCCCACGCCCCACAGGGAGTGTACCTAAGCCTCAGTCTGGCCTCCCTTTGTGGGAGGCAACCGGGCTGGTCAGGGGAAGGCACCAGCCCCATCACCCCACTGCTGCAGCCACTGTCAGTCACCATAGCCACCAAGGTGTTTTCATCAACATGGACTCTAATCCCTTCACCAAGAAAAAATGACAACTTTCTTTAGGCATTTTCAAGATGTGTCTTTTATAGGATATGGATTTATTTATTTATTTTTATCCTCACCTGAGGGTATGTTTCCATTGACTTTTAGAGAATGTGGAAGAGAAAGGGAAAGACAGAGAGAAACACTTTGATTGGTTGCCTCCTGCATGAGCCCTGATCTGGGCCCCAGCCAGGGAGGAGCCTGCAACCTAGGTACAAGCCTTTGATCAGAATCAAACCCAGACCCTGCTGTCTGCAGGCTGAGGCATTATCCACTGAGTCAAACCGCCTAGGGCAGGATATGACATTTCTTAGCTTTCCAGCAGAGGACCTTCATTTTTTTTCTCCAGAAGTGTGGTGGAAAAACCCTAGATCATCTTTTTGGATTCTTATTACCCAAGTTACTAAGAATATTACCAATGGCATACAGGAAGCTTAGTCAATGTGCAGTCAGAAAAGGTGTTTCCTCTATAGTTCACACCAATGGAGGGCTGGGCCGAAGCTTTAGGCCTGGGCAGGCCTCTCCAGCTCCCTCTGATCACCAGCTCAGCCCCTGCCCAGGCCTGCCCAGACCAAAAGCCTCTTGGGCAGGAGCGGACCGCCAGCTCCCTACAACCAATCGCAGGGGGTTTGCTCCTGCCCAGGCTGAAAGCAGACCCCCAGCTCCCTGCCCAGGTGATTAATCGCAGGGGGTCCACTGGTGTACCAGGCCGAAGAAACCCCCAGCTCCCTGCAATCGATGGCAGGGGGTCCGCTGGTACACCAGGCCAAAAACCCCGGGTGGGCCTATCCAGCCATTGAGAGGTGCTGGAGGCTTTTGGCCTGGTGCACGAGCAGACACCCAACTCCCCGCTTTCAATGGCAGGGGAGCTGGGTGTCTGCTCGTGCACCAGGCCAAAAGCTTCCGGCGCCTCTCAATGGCCGGATAGGCCCGCCCCCTGTGCCTCTCAACAGCCAGCTAGGCCACCCTGAGTCCTGCCCCCCAGTCTCCCGCCGGCCCAATCGTGGCTGTAGCGGAGTGATGGTTATTTTATTAGGTTGGATAGATTTCCTATGCTGTACTTTACATTCCTGGGACTACTTTGTTAACTACCAATTGTACTTCTTAATCTCTTCACCTCTTTCATCCAGTCCCCTAAGCTTCTTCCCCTCTGGTAATCACCAGTCTGCTCCCTGCATCTGTGAGTCTGTTTCAATTTTGTTTGTTTACTCATTTTGTTCTTTAGATTCCACTTGTAAGTAAAATCCTGTGGTATTTGTCTTTCTCTGACTGACTTATTTCACTTAGCATAATACCCTCCAGGTCCATCCATGCTGTTGCAAATCATACGATTTCATTCTTTTTCATGGATAAGTAATATTCCACTGTATAGATGTACCTCAGCGTTTTTATTCACTTGTCTATTGATGGCCACTTGGGTTACTTCCATATCTTGGCTACTGTAATGCAATGAACATAGGAGTGCATATATTATTTAGCATTAGTGTTTTGGGTTTCTTCAGGTATAGTTGCAGCGGAATTGCTGGGTCATAAGGCAGGTCCATTTTTAATTTTTTGAGGAAACTTAATACTGTTTTCCATAGTGGCTGCACCAATCTGCATTCCTACCAAGAACACACAAGGGTTTCCTTTTCTCCATATCCTCGCCAGCACTTGTTTGTGAATTTATTGATGAGAGCCATTCTGGCATGTGTGAAGTGATACCACACTGTGGTTTTAATTTTCATTTCTCTGATGATTAGTGACTATGAGCATGTTTTCATATGTATATTGGCCATCTGTATGCTCTCTTTGGAGAAGTGTCTATTCGTGTCTTCTGGCTGAGATTATAAACTTTTGTTATTTTAAAGTTTAGTAATTGAAAAAAAAAATGTCCAAATAGAAAACCCTTAATTTAAGCTTTTTTTTTTTTTTTAAATCCCCACCTAAGGATATTTTTCCATTAATTTTTAGGGAGAGTGGATGACAGAGGGAAAGACAGAGATAAACATTAATGTGAGAGAAACACATTGATCGGTTGCCTCCTGCATGAGCCCTAACCAGGGCCCTGGCCGGGGAGGAGCCTGCAACCAAAGTACGAACCCTTGACTGGAATTGAACCTGGGACTCTCAGTGGATGTTCTATCAACTGAGCCAAACTGGCTCAGGCCTTAGTTTACATTTTTAAAATAGAAATGAGACCCACATAAGTTACAGAGGACATATTGTATGTTAGGTCAAATTGCTTCTGAAATAGTTGCAAAGAGACAGAGAGCTTGTTTCTTGCCCTGTTTATTGACTAGTGATTTGTAGTTTCCTGTGTCTTTCCCTTGCTCATAATTCTTGAAAAGTACTGAAATTTTATTTTTAACGTATTTGTATTGATTTCAGAGAGTATGGGAGAGGGAGAGAGATATAGAAACATCAATGATGAGAGAGAATCATTGATCAGCTGCCTCTTACACTCTCCCCTCTGGGGATTGAGCCCACAACCTGGGCATGTGTCCTGACCAGAATCAAACCTTGATATCCTGGTTCATAGGTTGACACTCAACCACTGAGCCATGTCGACTGGGCACTACTGAAATTTTCAATCTAAGAGATCTATGTAGGCAGGTATTGGCAAGTAGTCAACACTCACTGACATTTTGATTATACTAAACCACTCCTCCTTCAATAAAGGGAAAAAAACTCTGCTTAATTTTCTACTGAGAAAATGTCAATGTGGACATGGCAGCAGAAACCCAATAGACTTTAATCTCCACTTACTAGCTGTTTGATCTTGGGTGTTATTTAACATTGCTGATACTTCGTTTTCTTATCTGTAAAATGAAGGTAATAAAAGATAAGAGACAGGAAAATAATACCAAAGAGAGAAAAGAAGAAAACAAAAAATAATATCTAATATTGTACAAGTCAAAAGGACAGTTTAGAGAAGGAATATGGTCACTGATTTCAAAATTTTCCAAAAGACCAAAGAGAATGAAGTTAAAAAAATGGCAATTTGATTTAGTAATTAGGAAGCCAGTGGTGACCTTGGAGAAAATATTTTCAATAAAGCATTGAGTTTAAAACAAAAATACAAGGGTTAAAACTTTTAATCAGACTTTTTGGTCTCCATTAAACAGTTATCATAAACAAGAAGAGAAAAAGGATGAATGAAGGTATATTAATTTTCTACTGTCGCGTAACAAATTATCACAAACTTAAAATAGCACCCTCTTATTTTTTTCACAGTTTCCATGGGTCAGGAGTTCAGGTACAAGTTAGCTGAGTCCTGTGTTTAGGGTCTCACAGGGCTGCAATCAAGTTAGTCAGAACTGTGATCACATTTGAGATTAGGGATCCTATTTCAAGATCACTGGTTGTTAGAAGAATTCATTACTTGTTTCTGTATGATGAGTTCTTATTTTCTTAATGACTGTTGGCCAATAACCACTCTTAGCTACTAGAGGTCACCCTCAGCCCTTGATGCATGATCCCCTTCTCTCTCAACATGGTTGTTTCCTTTCTTACAGGACACCAGGACGAAGATTTTTCTCTTCAAATATTTCTGACTTCTATACCTTCTTTTAAAGGGTTCACCCTATTAAATAGTCCCACCCAGGATAATCTCCTTTTCAGTTAACTGAAAACCAACTTATTCGTACCCTAACACAAGAATGAAATCCCTTTATATTCATAGGCCCCAACCCTACACTCCAGGGGAGGAGATTATACAGAGCTGTACATAAGGGGTAGGAATCCTGAGAGCCATCTTTGAATTCCACTTACCAAAGAAGAAATGTCTAGAAGGGATTTTCTAGGGAGGAAATGTGGTCCAAAGTCAAGCTAGAAAAATCTGCAAAAATGTGGTAGCCATGGAAGTGTGGACTTATAAATAGAAAAGTAAGAATAATTGGTTAAGATGCTTCAGGTGGATGTTCATTTCATCTGAGACACCTATTTTTTTCCTGGAAAGGTAGGAGTGAAACACTATATTCTGCACATAAATGCTCCAACAAAAAGGGTTTGTCAGAAATCTTTGCCTTGAGTCCAGATGAAATCTCCTGGATAAATTATAACGAAGGTTGGGAATACAGCTGAAGATTTCTAGATAAAGGCAGAGTTTTGCAATGTTGAAAGAGGCTCTTAAAATAGGCACATATGCCACTGAAGAAAGACCCTATGGGGAAATGGAAGACCATCCAAATGCCCTTTAGTGTGGAGCAGTAGATGGTACCTTATTTCCTTGAGTTTTTCAGAAAATATTAATGCAGTGACATTCTTCTCAGGAATACATACAGTTTTGAGACATTGACAAGAACCTCCTCAGGTATCTATTCTTAATAAATGTAGTGAATTAGGAGTAGTCTTTGACAATGCATGTAAATAGCATATTAAAAGTTAATTTAAGCCTGGCCGGCGTGGTTCAGTGGTTGAGCATCAACTTATGAACCAGGAGGTCGTGATTTGGGGGTTGTGGGCTCGATCCCCATTGTGGGGCATGCAGGAGGCAGTCCATCAATGATTCTCTCTCATCATTGATGTTTCTATCTCTCTCTTACTCTTCCTTCTTCTCTGAAATAAAATATATATATTTAAAAATTAATTTAATTGAACAAATCTCTTCTGGTTTTTATTACATGATTAATGGCTTATTATTTTGTCACAAATAGAATAAAATGAAATGTCTGCTGTCTTGTCTAAATTACCTCAATGTATTAAATGATGAGCTAAACTTACTGAGGTTAAAACTGATAATTTTAAAGGATAAGGCTGAAAAACCTAATTGCTAAGTTTAACATCTATATCTAGAAAGATATTGGTAAAATTGCAATATCAGTTTATATTAAATACTAAGAATTATAAGAAGAAATTAAGTTAGTTTTGTTGGGAGAAGAGGCCATCAGCCTTATTTAAAACTTTAAATCTACATTTCATAACATACTCAAAAATAAAGCAAAAAAGATGGTATAACTATAGAACTTAATATTTTATGCCTAATATTATATTATAGTCATTTATTAAAAATATTTTCTAGGCCTCTATTATTTCTATTTATCTATTGGGCTTAACTCTTCTTATGTGAAGCTCCTTAGGACAGGCAGACTGTTTCACTAACTTTTGTGTTCTCAGCAAGCTTAGCTAGGAGCTTGAGACATGGTAAGCCCTCAAAGGTGTTACTGACTGACATTGAATTGGATAAGCTTATACTTGAGAATGATAACTGATCTGTGTTGGTCTTCTACTGATATAGCTGTATTTCACTGGGTTGGCCTGGGTCTACCACTCTTATTAATGTCATTGATAATAGGTAAGAAAACAGAATCATTATTTTATGCAGATGTTACCAAATCAGGTGGGTGGGGGTTACAATTCTGAATAACTTTGAGAAATTTAATGAATTGGGAGATGTAACTAAGATGAACGCTCAGCAAGTTTGTTAAATACCAGTCAAGAAATGTACTCTTTTGTTGTAAGTAGAGCTAAAGAGAAAGGAAAAAAGATGAGAGAAAGAGAGAGAGAGAGAGAGAGAGAGAGAGAGAGAGAGAGAGAGAGAGGCAAAGGGAGAAAGGAAGGAAATAAAGAACAAATAAACTAGGTCTAAGCATAGAAACAAGTTTCAACTTGTTTATAAATCAGCAGTGAAGAGGTAGTCCTGACTGAACACTGCCTTGATCATACCTATAGGAGAAAATGTAAATTTCATCACACTAGACTGTACTAAATTACTTCTTTGAGTCCCTTCTATTACTGTAAATTATTGGCATAATATCAAACTTGATTCTCTGAGGCATATTCAATTTTACAAATTATACCAGTGATAATCTGGGCACTCTTTACAACATAAATTGGTAGGACAAAAAGTAATTTAGCAGTGTCCTGGTTTTCAGGTTTTCATGAGAATTTGAGACCAGATATGATCACTGAGTGAGTCATATGAGAAGGGAGAGAGTTATGTTCTTACACAACTGTTAGGTGAAGAAGTCAGTTAAAAGGAAGTATGTGTCAGGATACTGAAAACAGTTCTTAAATAGTGGTACTCTGTTGAAGGAAGCTTTAAGAAGTGGCTGTAGCCGAAGCCGGTTTGGCTCAGTGGATAGAGCGTCAGCCTGTGGACTGAAGGGTCCCGGGTTCGATTCCGGTGAAGGGCATGTACCTTGGTTGCGGGCACATCCCCGGTGGGGGGTGTGCAGGAGGCAGCTGGTCTTTGTTTCTCTCTCATCGATGTTTCTAGCTCTCTGTCCCTCTCCCTTCCTCTCTGTAAAAAATCAATAAAATATATTTAAAAAAAAGTGGCTGTAAAATCTCTGTTTGGGATTGAATGACTTAGTTTTATAGAATGTTAGCGCCAGAAGAGAATTTAGAAAACATCAAATCCAACCAAACTTTCTTCATGACCCAGAAAGATACAAACAGAATTAGTGACAGAGTCGGGATGCCTGACTCACAGTCCAGTGCTATTTTCATTACACCACACTATTAAGTTTCAGATTCTACAAGACCTGTCACTAAACACTGACATAAGACATACTCATATACTGGTACAAATCATGGCATTTGAAAAAACTGTTATGTAAAGGACTACACAATAAGCCAAGGGTTGGTGCACTTCTTTGTTCTTTCTTTGGTTATAATATGGGGATACTGTTTATTGACTATTAGAAATTACAGATGTCTTTAAAAAATTTTTATCCTCACCTGAGGATATGTTTTCATTGATTTTAGAGAGAGAGAGGAAGAAAGAGGGAGAGAGAAACATCAAACAGTTGCCTCCTGTACGTGCCCCAGATGGGGATTGAACTCATGACCCTTTGGTGCGTGGCACAATGTTCCAACCATTTGAGCCACACAGGCAAGGGCACAGCTTTCTTTTTAATTTTATTGTTTCTAATCTTTTGAGTCCTTATAATTTATGCCAAATTATTAATGTTAAAGCAGTTGTGATCCTATCACTTTCCTTTCAAAGGACTCCAGTGACCTATTAAGTTGAACTCAAAGCATCATTCAAGACTACAATAATATTTTATCATAACCTTACAGAGTGACTTTCTATGGTTTATGATTTATTAAAATAGTGTTCAGCAGCCTGGGTGTAAAAGATAAAAAATGCAAATGCTTAAATTGATGTAATATTAGAGGGCTCCTAGAACAAATGTTATGGAAGGAAAATGGGGTAAAGGAAGTTAAGAATGCTACCTAAAGAATGGTTAAAAGTAAAACCATGAAGAAGTTTAGGAGATTTGGGAAAGATGGATGGACCAGGAGACTGGAAGATTCATTGAGCTTTAATAACTGGTGTAGTAGCAATAAGGAATGAAACAACTGAAAATATTGGAGATTATAGTCAGAGAATGTACACTGAAGTTTAAGATTTCAGTTGTGTGCTAATAAATAAGGCCCTAAGTATGATCATGGAATGAATAACCAAGGTGGAATGTGAATGAATGTTTTTCCACAAGAGGTGATCAAGAAAATTTTAATTCAATTTGCTGGGTTGGTTGTTTACATGAAAGATGAAGTTACCAGGATTTAGGGTAGAAAGGAAGATTGCAAGCCAAATACCAAAATATTCAGTGAATTATAGAAAAAGAAGTCTGAAGTCAATCGATGATGACATTAATAAGGAGGATTAGAGGGTAGCATAGATGAATGGCTTGTGCACTGTGTGAGGATGCTGGAGCCTCAGGAATTCCTCTTAAAGGGCCTGCACATGGACTTATTTGGACTCATTCTTTTTGAGTTTCAGTTTCTGCCTCAGCAGCTTGAAAGGAACTGGAGAAATACAGGGAGGAACTGAATTGTCTAGCATCAGGGCAAGAGCTTGGATGGGGAAAGTTTTCTGCCAGATAAAAGTGCTGGCAGAGGCCATTGTTCCTTTTCTGAGACCCGCACCACCACCACCACCACCACAGAGCCAGCAGGCAGGTGCCATATCTGAGTCTCCATACTGTTTGCCCTACCTTGGTGATTCCCTGAAACCCAACCCCACAACTTGCAGGCCCACCCAAGCCATTTCCAGTGGCTTTTCCATAAAAATGACCTCTCTTGCCTCATGCTTTGGACTTTTCTATCAAGCAAGCAACATCTGGCCACTGCATTTGTGTACCTCTTGCTAAGTGGCCCCAGGCCTGGCACTATTGGCAGCTGGCCTTGATTCACAGCGTGGCCTCTCCTGGGCACCTTTAGGCCCAACACAAGTAGCAGAAATCTGCAGATTTCTCTGTAACTCATGCCAGGTGACTCCAGGCAGGGCACAAACATTGGCTATATCTGAACCTTCTATGAGGCCCCAGAGCCAGTGTACCCAGTGGACAGCTTCAGACCATGCCAGATTGCAACCCTACCATCTCCATGAGCAACACAGTCAAGGGGTGAACTTGGTGAGCACCAAAGCCCCACTGAAGGAAGTTCTGTTCCATAGGGTTGACTCCTGAACAGCAGATCCTTCACTGTAGTCACAGCTGGTCCTAGCAACTGATTGACCTAGGGGTCAATCCCTCTCAGTGATCCCCACACCAATCAGGGCTCAACTATATCAGGACAGTACACACATGTCATATAGGGGTGCACCTGGAGCACTCAGTTCATGTGACTGGGAAGGCTGTACCACTGGACCCTACAGGACACCTACTACATAAGGCCACTCTATCAAGTCTGGGAGACATATCAGCTCTACCAAATACATACAAATATACATAGGGAAGCAGCCAAAATGTGGAGACAAAGAAAGAGGTAACAAATGAATGAAAGGTGAAATCTCCAGAAAAAAAACTAAATGAAACAGAGGCAAACAAACTACTAGATACAGAGTTCAAAACAATAGTTATAAGGATGCTCAAGGAACTTAGTGTAAACTTCAACAGCATGAAAAAAGGACCTAGAAATCATAAAAAAGAAACATTCAGAAATGAAGGATACACTAACTGAAATGAATAATACATTAGGGGAAATTAAGCGTAGAATAAATGAAGCAGAGAATCAAATCAATGATTTGGAATATAAGGAAGCAGAAAACACCCAATCAGAACAGCAAAAATAAAAAATAAACATAGTTTAAGGAGCTTCTGGGACAACAACTTCAAGCATACCAGCATTTGTATCATGGGGGTGCCAGAAGAAGAGAGAGAGTAAGAAATTAAAACCTATCTGAAAAAATAATGACCAAAAACTTCCTTAACTTGGTGAAGGAAATAGACATACAAGTCCAGGAAGTGCAGAGAGTCCCAAACAAGATAAACCCAAAGAGGCCCACATCAAGAAACATCATAATTAAAATGCCAAAGGTTAAAGACAAACAGAGAATCTTAAAAGTGCAAGAGAAAAGCAGTTAGTTACCTACAAGGCAGCACCCATATGACTGTCAGTTGATTTCTCAACAGAAACTTTGCAGACCAGAAGGGATTAGCAAGAAATATTCAAAGTGATGAAAAGCAAGGACCTACAACCAAGATTACTCTATCCAGAAAAGCTATCATTTAGAATCAAAGAACATATAAAGAGCTTCCCAGATAAGAAAAAGCTAAAGGAGTTCATTATCACCAAATTGGTATTACATGAAATGTTAAAGGGTCTTCTTTAAGAAGAAGAAGAAAAAAAGAAAAGAAAAAAATATGAAAAATAAAATAGCAATAAGTACATATCTATCAAGAAATGAATCTAAAAACAAAATAGATGAACAAGCAGAACAGAAACAGACTCATAGATACAGAGAACATTTTTTTTTTTTTTTTTTTAAATATATTTTATTGATTTTTTACAGAGAGGAAGAGAGAGGGATAGAGAGTTAGAAACATCGATGAGAGAGAAACATCGATCAGCTGCCTCTTGCACACCCCCTACTGGGGATGTGCCCGCAACCAAGGTACATGCCCTTGACCGGAATCGAACCTGGGACCTTTCAGTCCGCAGGCCGACGCTCTATCCACTGAGCCAAACCGGTTTTGGCGCAGAGAACATTTTTGATGGTTGCTAGGTAGGAGGAGGTTTGGGGACATAAGTGAAAAAGGTGAAGGAATTATGAAGTAAAAATTGGTTGTTACAGAATAGTTATGGACATGTAAAGTATAGCATAGGGAATATAGTCTATAATCCTATCTAATAAAGAGGGAATATGCTAATTGATCCTCACGCCATTGCAAAGATGATGGCGCCCACAGTCAATAAGAAGGGGGTATGTTAATTGACCACCCCGCCCTCAAAGATGGCGGTGCCCACAGCCACAAGATGGTGGTTCCCAGTCCCCTCAGCCCCGCTGGGGCAGCAGGCATGCCTGCCTCTGGAGTCCCCCAGTTCCCTCAGCCCCCCAGCCACCCAGGGCTGGCCCAAGGCGCAGGCAAGCTTTGGATGGTGGCTGCCCAATTGACGCCCAAGGCGCAGGCAAGCCTCAGATGTCAGCTTCCCAGCTGCCCAGGGCTGGCCCAAGGTGCAGGCAAGCCTTAGATGGCAGCTGTCCAGCCTCCCAGGGCCACCTGAGGCTCAGGTAACCAGGGCCGGCTGAGGCTTGCGCTGCCATCAGTGGCAGTAACAGAGGTGTGATGGGGCATTGCCTTCCCCTGATCACCAGGTCACCTCCTGCCCCTGAGGGCTCCCGGACTGTGAGAGGGGGCAGGCCAGGCTGAGGGACCCCCCCTCCAGTGCATGAATTTTCATGCACCAGGCCTCTAGTATTCTAATAACGAAGTATGGTGTCAGATGGGTGTGAGATTTATCAGGATGACCACTTAGTAAATTATATAATGTTTAATAACTGGGGTTTATGACTGAAACTAATATAATATTGTATGCCAACTGTAATTGAAAAATATAAAATGGTTAAAAAACAAATAACAAATTATATAAAGTGGCACCAGGGAGCCAGGAGATATATAATGGATGCTCTAGGTCTCATAGTACATGGGATATAGAAAAATAAGCAGCTTACTATTTTGGCTGTGTTAACAAACATTTTTTTCAGTTACAATTGACATTCGATATTACATTAGTTTTAGGTGCACAGCATAGTGGTTAGACATTTATATAACTTATGAAGTGATCTTCCCAAAAATCTAGAACCCCCTTGATACCATATATATTTATTACAGTATTATTTTCTATATTTCCTTTGCTATACTTTATGTTCCTGTGACTACTTTTTAAATATATATATATATATATATATATATATATATATATATATATAATTGATTTTTTACAGAGAGGAAGGGAGAGGGATAGAGAGTTAGAAACATCGATGAGAGAGAAACATCGATCAGCTGCCTCCTGCACACCCCCTACTGAGGATGTGCCTGCAACCAAGGTACATTCCCTTGACTGGAATTGAACCTGGGACCTTGCAGTCTGCAGGTCGACGCTCTATCCACTGAGCCAAACCGGTTAGGGCATCCTGTGACTACTTTTAAAAAAATATGTTTTTATTTATTTTTTTAGAGAAAGAGAAAGGGAAAGGGAGAGAGAGAAATAAACATTGATGTGAGAGAGAAAAATCAATCATTTGCCTCCCATATTCACCTGGACCAGGGACTGAATCTCCAACCTGGACATTTGCCCTGACCAGAAAACAAACCACTCTACTTTCAGTGCATGGGACCATGCTCAACCAACTGAGTCACACTGACCAGGGCTGTGAATTTTGTAACTGCCAATTTGTATTTCTTAATCTCTCACCTTTTTTACTAACCCCAAAACCCCTCCCACCTGGCAACCATCAGTTTGTTGTAAACGGTTTACTTTTGATGGTGAGGACAAAGTTTCTCTTGGGGTAGGGAGAATTGTTTGAAGAGATTTAGGATGTAGGAGCACTTATAATGGAGTTCCAGAGGGCAAAGTGGGAAAAGGGTTAGTAGAAATGTTAGATGTGGAAGGAAGAATTAGGAGGGAGGAAGTACAGGTTATTCTCAGGATGTTAGAACCTTAGAAAGCAGTGGACCACAGAAGTCGATGGTTCAACTACAAGATTCAGTTTTCTGTTTTTAGTTACTTCATGTTTCTACTTCTTTTTACTTTTTGTTAGCTCATTTCTTTGTCTAATCTCTACTACTAGATTATAGAGTTTTTGAGGACAAAAACTGGGTATAATTAATATGAATACTTTCTGTAGAATCTATCAAGGAGCATTACAGTTGGTGCCCAATGAATATGTTAAATCAGACTAACTCATTTCAAAATTGCTTTATTGAGGCACATTCGATCTATTGTTATATTAATTTCTTATTGTTTTGGTGTAACTTTTAAAAAATATATTTTTATTGATTTCAGAGAGAAAGAGGGGGGGGGAGAGATAGAAACATCAATAATGATGAGAAGCCACCTCCTGCACGCCTGCTACTGAGGATCGAACCCCCAACCTGGCATATGCCCTGACCAGGAACCAAACCATGACCTCCTGCTTCATAGGTCACACTCAAACACTGAGCCATGCCAGTTGGGCCCTTTGGTGTAACTTTAAAAACAGTAATTCCCCTCCCCCCCCCAGAACATATTACCAAAGCAAACAAGTACAACGTTGTATGAAACTAAATTTAAGCTGCTTGTTCCTCATCCAACTAAAGTGACATGCAAGTCTGACAGCAGAATTATGATTTACTGTGGGTCAGATAAAAGTAGGTCCAGTAGGTTCAACTATATTTCAAGTTCCTTGAGTGGTTATATATTCATGTTTTCTTTTTCCTATTTTACTTCCCCTTATACTTCTCCATGTTTCTTCTAGAGTGGTTAGCATAGTGCTTTGACTAGCAGGAACATAATGGACGGCTAGTGAAGTTCTATGCTACTCTCTTTTAAGAAAATATTATTGAACCATGTCAGTAAAATATGCTCCTTCTTATTCCAAGAATAGGTGTCAGTTTGAGCCAGAAGTAGTCTTTGTGATCCTGTTCCAATGATTTTTTACATGTGAAAAACTGAATCCTGAGGATGATAGTAGAATGGTCATGACTTGCTCAAGAGCACATAGCTAGTAACAGGGCAGGAACTAGAATCCAGGCATTACAGTCATCAGTCTGCTGCCCCAATACCAGCTCTTCCTTTTTATTTCCCTTCATCAATGTCAGACTTCCTATATAGTCAATTGAGGTTGTCAGAGTGCAAGCAAAATCTGTGACATGCAAATGTATGGTGTTAGGTTTTGCTTCTCTTTCCCTTTAAGAATTTATCAACTTCCATGGCATAAAATGATTGCTTTCATGTGGATAACTCAAAATCTCCCACCCTCGCCAGTGTGGCTCAGTTGGTTGAATGTTGTCCTGTACATCAAGAAGTATCTGGTTTGATTCCTGGTCAGGGCACATACCTGGGTTGTGGTCTCAATCCCCAGTAGGGGCCGTGCAGGAGGCACCCACCTGATGTTTCACTTTCACAGCGATCTCTCTCTCTCTCTCTGTCTCTCTCAAAACCAATAAAAAATATTTTTTTAAAAATCTGTCTCAGCTACAAAATACTCTAACATTAGTCTCTCATTTTCAACTGCCTATTAGATTGCTTTTCTTGTATCACATGCCTTGTTCTCCTTTTCAAATGTTTATAGACAAGTATATGTTTTTTCCCCCAAAATCAACTTCTCCCACTGATTTTTCCTTTCTTTTTTCATGGACATGAATAGTCTTCCAGTCACTCAGGCACAGAACCTGGTAGTCATATTTGATGCCACTCCAACCTGATATCATCTCTCACATGCAAATTCCAAGTTCTGTTCATTCCTTTATTGTAGTATCAACTGATTCTCGCTCTTCCACCAAATCAGTTCAGGATTCTTATTATATGATCCCTTGGCTAAGTGAAGATACTTGAACTATGCATCTTTTTTCACCCTTACATGAAAGGTCAAAGAGGTGAACTTGGCAATTTTCTACTTATAATTCAAGATTCAAGTTGAAGTTATCATTCTCTATAAATGCTCCATTGTTCATGGTTCTATTATCTTTTTACAGTGCTTACCAATTAATCGTTTTGCTTACAAATCTGTCATACCCATTTAGATGGTAAGCTCATTAATGATAGTGAGTCTGCTTTATTAATTTTTGCTCTCTTCCTCTCCTAATTGAGCAACTTTGGAAAAGTAACTCCCTGGTATTAAGTGCTTTTGAGTAATAGAGTATTTAACTCCCCATGGTGGGATCTACGAGGTCTAGAGAGAAGTATGTTTTTGTGTGTGGAAATGCAGATGTTATTGTGCAAGAATCTAGATAATGGTTTAAAGTAGAAGCGAAATGTGGACACCTCTAAGAGGGTAGAGTCTATTTAAAAAACCCTGTAAAATCTAAAAGAGTATAGGAGACCATGACTTGTGAATGGACATTTTATAAATCACTGGAGAAGAAAGGAATGGGGGTAGGCAGATGAATCCACACATTTAGAAAGAAATAGAAGGCAAAGAGCTTAAAACAAAGAAAGGCAAAAGTGTTCTAGTGGGGCTGAAAGAGAGTTCAAAAGTAGCCTAAGCCAGAGATTGATGAGAATCTGAAGACCGTGACAATAAGTTCTGGGTAAAACTAATGATGGGTGTTTTTTAATTCAGTCATCAGGAGAGACTGAAAGATTAAATCAGTATTCAGATGTATTTTTATGATGCTATTAAATTGAATGACTCCCCAAGACTTCCTTTACTTTTCTAGTAAATGTTAGCATGCACCGGATGGTCTGCATGTATTGGAGGACTGCCAACAGGAGGGGGGTGATGAAGGCAGGGCCAAAGCAGAAGAGGAAGTGGGGGAGGTTGCAACTCAAGGCTCAGCTTTCTAAGGCAGATACTTCTTCCACTTTTGCTGAGCAGTGGCAAGATGTAGGAAACTTGGTTATCATGAGGGTACAGCTCATGGGGCCCTACTTTTATTTGGTCAACTCCCCAGTGCCTCCTTTTCCTATTCTTTATGTATCCTATTATTGTCAAATGAAAAAGTTGTGCTGTTCAGCCCAAAAGGCTAAGCTCAGGAAGGTGAGGGACGATACCCCTTGCCCCTAGATTTATTGAGGTATAATTGATGAATAAAATTGTAAGATATTTAAAGTGTACAATATAATGATTTGACAGATATCTACATTATGAAGGGGTTATATCCAAGTTGATTAACTGGGACAATATTTTATTAATTTTTTGATACGCAGGTATTTGTTGGATGGATACATGCATGGAGACTCACCAAAGAAGAGTATTTTGCAAACAAAGCACTATAAAAATGCAAATTGTTTTGTTTCTCTTTCCTGCTCATACTGGGCTGAGCTCAGGTTTCACTTCCTGACACCAACTTTGATCACCCCATTCTACATTTCTATCTCTATTTTTGAACTTGTATTGTGTTTATAGTTTGTACCAATAATATGGCAGTCAGCATTCTAATACCTTGTATTATATCTTCCCACGTGTAGGAATCTTGTCTCCCTAAGTAGACTGTGAACTACCCCAGGACAAAAAGAAACAGTCCAGCTTTTTTTTTCTTTAGCTCTGTGGATCCAAAGCCTAGCCTATTATAATGTTTCACACATAGAAAAATGTGCAATAAATGTTAATTGAGTGATTGGTTATTGAATGACTGCAGCAGAGCTATACATCTTCTATGGGGTTTGAATCTATAAACAACCAGGCTTGTACTAATGATCCCGATGGCTTTCCTCCATGTAATAAAAGATTGAGGGAGCCCTTATCGGTTTGGTTCAGTGGATAGAGCATCGGCCTGCTGACTAAAGGGTCCTGGGTTCGGTTCTGGTCAAGGGTATGTACCTTGGTTGCGGGCACATCCCCGGTGGGGGGTGTGCAGGAGGCAGCTGATCGATGTTTCTAACTCTCTACCCCTCTTCCTTCCTCTCTGTAAAAAATCAATAAAATATATTTAAAAAATTGAGGGAAAAGGAGTAGAAAGACCCTCACTGTAGCCTTATTATCATAATAAGTAGTTTTTTTTCACTTGGCTTTTTCAAGGATATGCTTAGCAGCATCCTCATTGGTACTAAAAACTACAGGGGAGTTGATAGTGCACTGCTGACAGTTCCAAGATGCTTCCTCTCTAGTAGCTTATTCCTCCTTAAGGGGAGAACATCACACTCATCAAATTGGGCTACTCTGTTGTCAGTTGGATTCAAAACACAGGACAATGCCAAGTCCAAAAAAGACTTGGACTATGGCATTCAGAGCTAATAACACAGTGTGCCCAATATATAGTACTGTGACAGAAATGTTTATTGTTGATCATCAGAATAAAGTGATGTATAAGAAGAAACTTGAAGGGCAATGCAAATCACAAAACAGCAATAGGTATCTTGAGGAGTGTATGAGTGTGGGTGGGAATGCACAGTGGAAGAAGAGGTCTATCCTTAGTCCGAGTGATATAAATATGTTATAGATATATAGCTTATATATGTCTGCAATTGTGGTAGAGCACTAACTAGAGGGCCTACCCTCTTCCATGGATACCTGAATAAGTCTCTAGTTAAATACTAGAAACCTGGAATCCTTGTAAGTTCTGAGGCCATTGCTCATAGCTGACTCTGAGGCCTGTCCCTAACTTCTTGGTATTTAGATGCCTGGATCTTGGAAGCAAAATAATTATTCTCTAAGAGATTGCTTTTATTGAAGGCTTTTGTCTTAAACAAGAATTAAAATTTAGGTTAAACATAAAGGGCAACAAATTTTGAATAAAAATAAGCTTTTGATATCTTCTGAGGCCTGAACTTCATAGGAATTTCGGAATAAGTACCTAAGATGTGTCAAAGATGTTTGAATGCTGTTACTGTTAACTTTATTCCATGAATCATGTTGAATCCATGACAATAGAAAGACAACACTATGTAAAAACAGAAGCTGTTAATATGAAATAGATGAAAAATCTTAAGTTCTATATGTTAGACATCTCAAAATGTGATTCCAAACTGGATTTTTTCCTTTTTAGGGAAAAGTGGTTGATGGAAAATTAAAGAAAGCCTGAATATGCCAAGTTTAGATCTCAGCTCCTTTTTCTTTTTCCATCAGCCACATTTCAGTAGGCGCTCAAAAGTCTGGGATATATTGATTCAATAAAAACTCTAAATAAATAAGATAATTACATTTTATTCATCAAAAGGAAATCTAACTCTGTTTAAGTGTTCAAGGGTCTATGTTTATTTTTCTGTTTTGCCTCTTTCCCCCTATTTTCTAGCAGGGTCCTTCCTTAATTTTTTCCAAATATTTATTGATTTTTCTTTCTTTTATCTCATATGAACTTCCCTCTAAATGTGAGCGCAAAACTGGGAGACACAAAGAATGGAGAGGTCATGATAGGCTGAGATGAAATGAGGAAGCAGGGTGAAGAGTTTTGTGGTGCATGACTTAAGTTTAAATAGCGGTCTTCTCTATCTACCTATAAAGAGTTCTCAGTTGAAGGCAAAAGTAATTGTCAGTTGATGGTGTTTTAGTACCAGTATTGTAACATAAATTAATGGACTTAAGATGTCTGGATTTATAATCTGGTTAAATTACTTCCTTTGTTGTCTTTTCCGTAAGGATAATGATGTACCACTATCTGCTATGACTCTATCAACAATCAACAATCAATCCAAATCAACAAGTTAGTATTCTGATTCATGAATCACTTTTGTAGGGTTGATTAGCATGAATCTGTCTCCTAGAAGTTTGCTCATCCTTATTGAACTGGAAAATGTTTCTCACTGGCTTTCAAATTATACCCTGTAGACATCTATGTAGCCTGAAACCCAAATAACATTGGTTTGAAGGATAAAAATGACTTTAGGTCTTTGTATTTTATGGAGTGACACATGCACTTTACCTACCTATATATTCTGGGAACATGATTTGTATTATAACCAAATTGGTGGTTGGACAAGTGGCTTTAGGACAGAGCAGTGAAATATTGTGTTACATTCAGAACTTTATGTAAAAATTGTTTTGAACCTTAGGATTTAATCCTGAGAACAATGGACATAATGGAAGTAATAGCTAATGAATAAATATGGGTAGTGTTTTCACAGAAATACTTCTTAAATACTACTCTTAAATATTTTATTCCCCTCTCTCTAAAATCAGTAAAACATTAAAAGTAAATAAATAATAAGTAAATAAAATTCAGGTATTGTAAAGTTAGTGGTTACCGGAGGGCTGGATCCTACTGACATGTCCAAGGAGTTGGATGGGATTGCTGATACTTAGAGTGAGGCTTCTGGTCTAGAGCTATAGTGTTGTAAGCAGAAAGTAACTGGCCCTACTCCCTCCATATGCTATCAAATTTGTTGTGTATTTTATTAACTTGGAATGAACTTTAAATAAAACCCTTTTGTAAGGCGGTTTATATTTTCAAGTTGCTTTCATATTTATATTTATTATTTTAATGATCTAAAAATATTCCCATAAGCTCATTACTACATTTGGTACATGAGGAAACCAAGAAAAACTGATGCTTAGTAATTTGCTAAAGAACACATAGCTGATTATAAGACAAAAGTAGAATGAACTCCCAGCTATCCAGGCTGTTTCCTTTCCACTGAAACCTGAGCAGCAAGGTAGTTTAGAGCAGCCACTGTTAAATTGCAGAATTTATGACAGAGTTCAAACTGGAAGATTGCTTGAAGCAAAAATTCTCCATGTTTGCTTATATTAGAGTAACTTAATATTTATTGAGTGTTCATGGTGTTTATAAAGCATGATGCTAGTTATTGTTGGGAAGGGGAGATTTAAAAGAATAAATAACTCGATACCTTCTCTCAAGATGCTTGTTACCTTTTGAGAAGAAGAATTGTATTTCTGTAACAGAATAGTGAGGAACTAGGAAAATTCCTAAGTAAGTGGATGGAATAGGAAATGGAAACAAGGAAATTAAACAAGCTAAACAATTTGGACAGTTGCAGCAGCTTGTAAATAACAAATCATTATCTTCCCCGAAACCAAGGACACTGAAGGCAAATGGTTAAAGCCTCCCCAATTAAAGAATGCAGGAAAGGAGGGGGTAAGGGGGAAGGGAAAAAGGGCAGTTTTATTTTACTTCCTAAACAGAGAAGCCAGCAGTCTCGGGGCTTGGCAAGATAAAGTTGCCAGGTGCTTCTCATGAATTCTGGGAAGGCCACAGCAAAGTAAAATTGCACCTTGAGAATTAATCTGTACCAAAATATCCTGCAAAGGAATTTTAAAACCTATAGACAAAAAGGAATAAAATATTAAACCTCTATTAGGTGGGGACTTCCCAAATTAGTTGGGAAGTCAATCTGCACCTTATAGGGCAGGTATATTTTGATAAATTTGCTTTTTTGATAAATTTGCTTTGTTATAAAGAAATCATTTGCTATCACTTGTTTGAAGTCTTTACTGAAAGACTGACAAGAACCGAGGAGAGGACAGCCCTCCCCCTCCAACTCACAGGGGCTGTCGGATAACACCTTTTCTGGTGTTTTGGGGTGCCTATAACATTTCTGTGGTTTCTATTTCCTAAGACCTTCTTCTTCCTCTGGCCTGAAAATGCAGAAACTGCACAAATTTCAGTCCTTGGTCATCTCATAGATTTACTTTCTCTAAGTTGAGGCATTTTTATGGCATTGGCTATCAATCATAATCCCCAGATTTAACTTTGGCCTGTACCTCTTACCCATTACTCACATTCAGGGCCATTATTTCCAACCATCCATAAGACATTGTTCCTTGGAATTTTTGCCATCTCCTCAAACGCAATAGGTCAAAACAGAACCAAGCATGTTCTACATTCCCTATTTCTGTCCCCAAATTACCTAATTCTAGGAATAGCAGTAGCATTACAGATCTCACAGGTTCAAATTTTCAGAGATATTGTTGACTTATTTCTTTCTTATGCTGCCTGTATCTAATCATTCACCTACTTCCATCTATTATTCTTTTTAAATGTTTCTTGAGTTCTTATAAAGTCAATTTCCACAGCTATCAACCTAGCCTAGAGCTTCATTAAACTTTACTCCCATCTCCATTTTTCCCAAGGTGTAGTCAGAACTATGAAACTGTCAGATTCATATTCTCAAAATGTTTTTCATCACTTATTCAAAGTTTGCTAATAAGATTTCCCATTAAAAGGTGCCTGGAATTTAATGTCTAATAATCTTGTCTTAAATTTCTATCCAAATTCATTCCCTATTATTCTTCAACTCAATCCCTTTACATAGCAGATCAGGTTCCTTGGTGAACCCTGCAGGTACGACAGTAAATTCCTCAAAGGCAGGAACTACCACTTACCTTGCTCTGTTCCACAAACTGTATTGAGCTTAACTAATACTTATTTACTGGATTGCAATGTATTTGAGATATTTTCATAAGAACATAAGAAATAAAAAATGGATCAAAGTAGTAGTCCACGAAGAGCTATATTTTTGGGGAGATTATGATAGCTTTCTTCCATGACATTAAACGCACAAGGTTGAATGTGTACCTTAAGGATCGTTGTCATTTCCTTAATCCAGGGATGGGAGATCTTTCTCTCTGCCAAGGGCCATTTGGATGTTTATATCATCATTCACAGGCCATACAAAATTATCAACTTAAAAATTAGCTGGCTATATTTGGTTAAACATTTAATTAATTCACCCCTAATGCCTTGGCAGGGTCAGACTAAATGATTTTGCAGGCCTTATATAGACCGTGGGCTAGACGTTCCCTACCCCTGCTTAATTCCTTATTATCACCAATGATTCAGCAAAGGCAAATTTATAATTTCCTGCACCATGGAAAAAATATTGATTTTATTCCAGATAACTAGTTTCTAAACACATCAAACGTTTAATTAAAGGCAGGAGGGAAAAGGTAATAGAAAATGAAATTGATAGTTCTAGATTAGGAAGACAGATTGGATTTAACAGCAAACTTTCTTTAACCTACCATTCTTTTGGGGCTCACTAGCTCCCAGGCTGATTTATTTTATTTGCAGGAACTGATGGGCATACAATGCAGTCCCAAGTCCAGGTTTAGTTATATTTTGTTTTTGAATAATCACCTGATAAATATATGGTGTCATGGCGTCTCTCTGGATTTCAAAGAAATCAGACCACTGGAAGGCAGAACAACTGAATTCAAAATTCTAAGATTTTTCTTTTTTTTTTTTAGCTACTGATGGAACCCACAAACCATTTATTTACCCTTGAAAACAGCTTCTTTGCTGCTAAGAAGAATGTGCCTGGCCAACGATTTTAATTAAAATGTACGAAGTGTTGGCTCTGTAAACCTGGTTTATGTCAGATATGTCTAAGATACTAAACAGACAATGCAATTTCCTTATAGTTCTGAGAGCTTTCTATTTTTAGTCTCTATTCATAACTTGCCAATTTCTAGTTGTGTGGTATGTTTACAGACTATTTCTTAGCCTCTCTGAATCTATTTCCTTATTTGCAAAACAGGGATAGTAACACCCCATCTAAATTGCAGAATATTGAGAGGTTCAAGTGGGATAATGAATGTTAAAGTACCAGATAATTCTTCACTGGTTTACCTTCAGCAGCCACTATAAATTTTCTTCCAATAGTGAAGGAAACTGCTACTACAGATTACAGAAACTCCATTAAGGCTTTAAAATAGGATTTTAAAATATGTCCTACATTTCCAACTTAATTGCACAGGTGCTGGAGGCTGGGGGAATGTGTTCACTGTATTTTGCCACATTGAGCCCCTACCTAGCAGAAGCACTGAGCAGACTGATTGGATTATCGAATCCCTGACCAATAAAAAAAGCAGAAATAATTCAATTCATATTGGCAGCCTAATTTAAGGCAGGTAAGGTAGATCCCCAAACTCCCAGAAATTTGCTAAAATCAACAAAATTTTACTGCATTCAGTTCTAGTCCTAGCAATGAAACATTGAATATCCTTACCTGCTAAGTTCAAGGTTGACACTTCAGAGTCCTTTTGAACTCACTCTCAGAAAACAAGTCTTCAGTAAATCCAAATCTATCTGTTTCTTGAAGAGCTAAGCCGTCATTGGTGACCTCCACAGTGAATCTAAATACTCCAGAGGGTCCTGAAAGCGCAGTTCATTCACAGGACACCTGCTCTTTAGGCAAGCTTCTTTGAAAACATGGGTTGCTGTTGTTTTTAAGAGCAGAGAGGGTAGAGCACATGTCAGCCAATGTATATAGATTCTTCTTCCTCTTTCAGATTAGTTTTCAAACTGTTTTAAGTACGCCTAAGTTTTACTTCTCTGGTGGCAAATGGGGGAGGGGAAGGAAGAGAGAAGGAAGAAGAATAGAAACTGGAGACTTGCAGCAGGTTATTTTGTGTGCACTGGTAAATGAACTGTTATCCTTAGCTCCAGCAACAGAATCTTCAGGAAATCACACAGCTGCTGTGAGATGGGAAGCAGGAAGGAATATATTCTGTCCAGCTTAGTGCTCTCTGACTTTTATGACTTGGGGGTGGTTAGACTATTTGTAGGCGGAGAAAGATAATCCTACTGGTATATAGTAATTTGTTATTATGTGAAACTTGATCTTAGGCAAGATAAATTAATCCTCTCTCTTTCTCTCCCTCCCTTCCTCCCTCCCTCCTTTTTGACACTCATGGATCTGTCCACATTCTAAAAAGGCTTTTCTTTTCTGGTGCCTTATGTCCTGAAAAATAATTGCCTTAGTTTGAGCTTTGTTTTCTGAAATCGCCATGAAATACATTGCCTCCACTGAATTAAAAGTGGGTTGTTTTTTTGTCACACTGAGAATAGTCTGGAATGTTTGGGCTTGCTGTCAGTGGTTCTGTGTTAGGAGTTTGCAATATAGGTTAATGCTCTTGACCTTTGGCTAGGTGCTGGGGTGTTGTTGGAGATATCAGATGCTCTGTATGGCTTCTGGAAGATAGGGACATGACAATATGCTACATGCTGATTTGAGTTTGGTGTAGCATCTTGATGTTGTGAACCAAATGAAGAGACCCTGATGTGAGTTGTTTACATCAATTATATTGAGTTATATTATACTAGAGGCCCAGTGCACTGGGGGTGGGGGTGGGGTCCCACAGCCCAGCCTGAGCCCTCTCACAGTCCAGGACCCCTCGAGGGATGTCCACCTGCTGGCATAGGCTTGCTCCCCACACTGCCGTGAGCCCAGCTTCTGGCTGAGCAGCACTCAGGGGAGCGCACTGACCACCAGGGGGCAGCTCCTGCATTGAGTGTCTGCCCCCTCATGGTCAGTGCACAGTATAGCGACTGGTAGTTCTGCCGTTTGGTCGATTTGCATATTAGGGTTTTATTATATAGGATAAGATAGTCTATATGGGGATCGGCATATTTATGCTAATTTTAACACTTTAAAAACATGGCCAGATAACTAATAACTAATTTGATTGTACTCAGTAAAACATGAGCCCAGCAACAGCCCTTTGGCCTGTTACATGCTGCAGGGACAAAGCCATTTATCTAGTACTAGAGGCCCGGTGCATGAAATTCGTGCACGGGAGGGTGGGGGGCGGGTGTCCCTCAGCCCAGCCTGCACCCTCTCCAATCTGGGATATCGCTCTCACAATCCAGGACTTCTGGTTCCCAATGGCGTGCCTGCCTGCCTGCTGAATTGCCCCTAACCGCTTCTGCCTGCCAGCCTGATCACCCCCTAACCACTCCCCTATCAGCCTGATAGACACCTAACTGCTCCCCTGCCAGCAAAATTGCCCCTAACTGCCCTCCCCTGCAGGCCTGGTCACCCCCAACTGCCCTCCCCTGCAGGCCTGGTCACCCCCAACTGCCCTCCCCTGCAGGCCTGGTCACCCCTAACTGTCCTCCCCTGCTTGCCTGGTCACCCCCAACTGCCCTCCCCTGATGACCTGGTCACCCCCAACTGCCCTCCCCTGCAGGCCTGGTCACCCCCAACTGCCCTCCTCTGCCAGCCTGTTCATCCCTAACCACCCTCCCCTGTAGGCCTGATCACCCACAACTGCCCTCTCCTGCTGGCCATCTTGTGGTGGCCATCTTGTGTCCACATGGGGGCGGCCATCTTTGACCACATGGGGGCAGCCATCTTGTGTGTTGGAGTGACAGTCAATTTGCATATCAGGCTTTTATTATATAGGATTTGCATAATTACAGCATTATCTCACACCCAACCTGGCACCAGGGCTCTAAGGTTTCTGAAATATTCATCTTTGTTCATAGAATTCTTGGTTGTGGTAGTGGTTGGGAGAAAAGGCCAACAAACCAAATCAAAGGGGTAGATAATATTTGGACCCAAGACCAGACACTTTAATAATCTCTGAGGAGTTTTACTAACTAAAGATACACTATAACTAAAATTTCTTCAACTAAATTTGGGTCCCTAGAGCTCTAGAGGAAAGTTCATAAGGGAGAGAGAGAGTTAGCTATCACTTCCTCTCCAGTCTGGACTGTTATAGTTATCTTTGTTTTTTTAAATATATTTTATTGATTTTTTACAGAGAGGAAGAGAGAGGGATAGAGAGTTAGAAACATCGAACAGCTGCCTCCTGCACAACCCCTATTGGGGATGTGCCCGCAACCAATGAACATGCCCTTGACTGGAATCGAACCTGTGACCCTTCAGTCTGCAGGCTGACACTATCCACTGAGCCAAACAGGTTTTGGCATGTTATAGCTATCTTAAGCTATGGTAGAATGGCAGTTAATACTCAGGTAAGGAAGGAAAGAAAAAGGAACTAGTTCTTTCACCTTCAACATGGCACCACAGCAGCCGGGAAGAGAGGGGATGCCCTGTGTTGCTTCTCTGTCATTCCCTACTCATTTCCTTCCTTAGCTGCTTCTCTGCTTTCTGAGTGATAGGAAGGGCAGTACTCCACCAATCCCCAATTAGATCTTGGCCTTATACAGCTGCATCAATTTATACCATGTTTACTATAATTGACAGAATATTTTTAAAAATCGTCTTTCCTTACCTCTACATCCTTTCTTATACTTTCTGTACATTTTCATTGCATACTTATCCTCATATTTTCTGGCATTTAAGGATATGGTAAAATGCCCATACTGATAACTCTCTGCTGCTATCTCTACACTTTTTCTTCTTTTCTCAGACTTTGTCAGGTATTATTTTAATAATGAGGTTGAGAGTACCAAGTAGGAAAGGGTGAGAGAGCAGAAGAATAAATAATTTTTAAAATATAATTTTATTGATTTCAGAGAGAAGAATGGAGAGGGAGAGAAGGACAGAAACATTAATGATGAGAGCGAATCATTGACTGGCTGCCTACTGCACACCCCCTACTAGGGATCGAGCCCACAACTCAGGCATCTGCCCTGACCGGAAATCATACTGCAACCTCCTGCTTCATAGGTCAATGCTCAACTACTGAGCAAAACTGGCTGGGAAATAACATGTAATTTTGTGAGGACTTTGTCTTAGTGAAGGACAATTTGGATAGAAGGTTAAAGGATTTCCATTCACACAATTTTCACAACATTAATGACTAGCCATAGGATTCATAGCTTACATAAACTAATAGAGCTGAAAAGGGACCTTTAAAAATAATTTCCTTTAGATACTTTTTAAAATGATTTCTTGAGTCACCAGCTCATTGTGTTCCTACCTGTTAGCTCATTGCTTTGTTTGGTTTGTCAAATAAATAAATCTAGTCTAAATCTCTCATATTACAGATGAAGAGACAGGCCAGAGAGAGAGAGACTTTCTCAAGATCTATTTCTTTTACCATAAAAATCAAGAAGAGTACTTTTTTTCTTTTAGAACTGAAATTGTTTCACAATCAATATTAAAGGGACTTTGGAATTCCAAAATGGTGACAGAGTAAGTGGAAGTTACACTGACACTCTCCCAGGACCAAATTGGATTTATAACTAAAATAAAGAAAAACCATTCTGAATGACCAAATGAAGACTAGCTGGAGAGAATCCTGATAACCAAGGATGGAAAGTAGATGCCTCATAGAGAGTATGGAGGTGCAAGAGGGCTGCTGGTCTCCCACAGACAGCAGCTGAAGTCCCAGAGGTATAGCTCAGCTGTGGGGGGTTTCCACAGAGAACTCTGGGGTCTAAACTGTAATCTGGGCTCCCCAGCTCAGAGCACTAGAACTGAGAAAGGTGCCCATATAACATCTGGTTTTGAAAATCAGTGAGGTTGCTGTCTGCCAGGGAGAGATGGCTGGAAATGCAGGCACCATCTTAAAGGGACAATGCACAAAATTTCATGTGCAATCACTCACCTTGGCCTCTGGCTGATGGAGATCAGAGTGGACTAGAGCTGTGTGAGGAGAAGCCAGGGTTGTGGATCTGGGGATAGAGCTCAGAAGGCAGGTGCCCCAGTTTTCTGTGCTGAGTTATACCCTCATACTGCAGAGGATATCTTTCTCAAGAAGACCATTACTATCCAGGCAGCTTTTGCTCGCAGGAGAAGAAATTGCATCACCCTGTTGGAAAACCTCTTGCGAAACACTGTAGAGTCTATGCCTTGCTGTGGTCTATAACTTGAGGCTCATTAAGACTGAATATAACAATTAGACCATAGGCAAAGGCAGATCTCTGGATGTTTTGAGACTTTGCCTGATCTCCTTCTGGCAAAGCAAACCTTGGTGCAGGTCTTGGTCATTTCCAAAGGCACTCAGCCACAGCAGAGGTTAGCTGCAAACTGTAGATTGCTGATAGCTCCAAACAGGGTACTGGGGGAAAATCACAAACAGTGTCTGAAATTGTCCTGCACCAGAGACTGTGAGTCCTAGCAGATCTATTTAATATAAGCATGTCAAACTCAAAGGCTAACACTGGCTAAATAAACAAGGTGTAAGTTTATGTGGGCCACAAAAAAGAAAAGCTTCAATTTTCATAGAAACGTAGGTTTATTTCAACAGAGACATGCTGACTACAAAGGACTGAAATAAATAAGTAATCATTAACATAAAGTAATAGAACATTTAAATAAAAATTAATATTTTTCTTCAACATTAACTTACCAGACACTGAATAACTGCACAAATTAATAAGAATAATGCAAATAAACCTATTTTTCTTGTTCTCCAAAAAGCAAAGTATTTCCTGTTGCGCACACCAAACAAGTCAGTACAAGACTGATGACGTGGTAATCAGCTGCTAAAATATTTGCTGCTAGTATTAGTGTAGAGAAATGGTGCCTGTGCTTAAGGCACATAAGGGAAATGAATGCAACACGATTAAAGTAATCAGTCATTAGTGAACATTATAGTCGTTATTAATAATTATGTATAACAAGATATTGTAAAAATTAAGTTATGAAATTTTTATTAAAACATTTCTTACATGCCGTTATATTGGCTGGGCTGCAAAAATATCTGTTGTGGGCCGCATGAGGCCCATGGTCTGCAAGTTTGACTTGCTTGATCTAATATATAGACACAAATGCAAACAGGGAGCCAAAATGGGAAGACAAAAAAACAAGCCCCAAATGTAAGAACAAGAGAATTCTCCAGAAAAAGTGCTAAATGAAATGGAGATAAGAAATTTATCAAGATATAGAGTTCAAAATAATGATGACAAGGATGCTCAATAGCATGAGAACAGATACAGTGAAAAATGAACAGTCAGAAGTAAAGATTGACATAGCACTAATAAAGAACACATTGGAAGGAATACATGGCAGATTAGAGACATCCAAGGATCAGATCAGAGAATTAGAAGACAGGGTAGAAAAAGATATCACTCAATCAGAGAGTGAAAAAGAAAAAAATTAAAAAACAGGAGGACAGCTTAAGGGAGCTGCGGGACAGCATAATACTTACAATATTTGTATCATAAGAGTGCCAGAAGGGAAGAAAGTGAGCAAAGGATAGAGGATATGTGAAGAAATAATGGCAGAAAACTTCCATGTCCTAACCTGGTGAAGGAAAATGTCACACAAATTCAGAAGGCACAGAGAGAAGAACCCAAAGAGGCAAGAAGAACCCAAAGAGGCCCATGCCCAGATACATCATAATTAAAATGCTAAAAATTAAAGACAAAGGCAGAAAAAAAAGACAAAGACAGAATCTTAAAGTCTGCAAGAGAAAAGCAATGTGTTACCTACGAAGGAGTTCCCATAAGGTTATCAGCTGATTTTCATAGAAACTCTATAGGCCAGAAGAGAATGGCATGAAGTATTTAAGGTAATGAAAAGCAAGGATCTGAAACCAAGACTACTATATCCAGCAAGGCTATCATTCAAAATAGATAGTGAAATAAAGGGCTTCGCAGAAAAAAATGGCTAAAGGAGTTTTTCACCACCAAACCAGCATTGCAAGAAATGTTAAAGGGACTGCTGTAATAATAAGAAGTAGAGAGAAAGAGAAGCATACACATAAAGAATTAAAATGGCAATAAATAAATACCAACAATAACCTTAAATGTAAATGGATTAAATGCTCCAATCAAAAGATATAGGGTAGCTGAATGGATAATAAACCATGACCCAAATATATGTTGTCTACAAGAGACCCACCTCAGAACAAAATACTCTAACAGGATGAAAGTGAAGGAATGGAAAAGATTTCCATGCACATGCAAACAAACAAACAAACAAATAAAAATCCACTAGGATGGCAATAATCATATCTGACAAAATAGACTTCAAAAAGAAAGCCATCACAAGGGACAATAAAGGTAACTACATAATACTAAAGGGATTGATCCAAAAAGAAGATATAACCATGGTAAACATATATGCACCCAATATAGGAGCACCTAAATATATAAAAAAATCTGGAGGACTTTATGAGAGATATTGACAGCAATACAGTCATATAGGGGACATTAACATCCCACTGACTTCACTGGATAAAACTTCCAGACAAAAACATCAACAAGGAAACAGAGACTCTATATGCCACAGTGGACAAGAAGGACTTAATTGACATTTACAGAACATATCAACTCAAAGCTGCAGAATATACATTCTTCTCAAGAGCACATGGGTCATTTTCAAAGATAGACCACATGTTATGACACTAACTAAGTCTCTACAAGTTCAAGAAGATTGAAATCATATAGAACATCTTTGATTACAATGACATGAAATTAGAAATCAATTACAATAAAAACACTCTAAAACATTCAAACACATGGATACTAAATAGCATGTGATTAAAGAATGAATGGGTTACAAATGAGATCAAGAAAGAAATTAAAAACTTCCTGGAAACCAATGAAAATGAACACACAACAATGTAAAATCTATGAGACATGGGGAAAGCAGTCCTGAGAGAGAAGTTTATAGCATGACAGGCCTAACTAGAAAAACAAGAAAAAATTTTAATAAGCAATCTAACCCTACAACTTAACTTAACGAATTAGAAAGAGAACAAGAAGAGAAGCCCAGAGTAAGTAGAAGGAAGGGGATAATAAAGATAAGAGTGGAAATAAAAGACATAGAGACTTAAAAAGCAATACAAAAGTTCAATGAAGCCAAGAACTGGTTCCTTGAAAAAATAAACAAGAGTGATGAACTTTTAGCCAGATTTACCAAGAAACAAAGTGAGAGGAGTCAAATAAATAAAATTAGAAATGAAAGTGGGGATTAACAACTGAGACCACAGAAATACAAAGGATTGTAAGAGAACCCTATGAAGAACTATGAAGAACTATATTCCAATAAGCTGGACAATGTGACTGAAATAGACAAATTCTTGAAAAATAAAATCTCCCAAAACTGAATCAGGAACAACCAGAAAATCTGAATAGGCTGGTAACTATTGATGAAATTGAATCAGTAATAAAAAACTCCCAGCAAACAAAAGCCCTGGTCCGGAAGGCTTCACAGGGGGGTGTTATCAAATATTTAAAGAAGAACTAACACCTATCCTCCTCAAACTATTAAAAAAAAAGATCAAGAGGAAGGAGCATTTCCAAATTCCTTTTACTAGACCAGCATTACTCTAATTTCAAAACCAGATAAAGACACTACAAAGAAAGAGAATTATAGGCCAATATCCCTAATGCACATAGATGCTAAAATCCTCAACAAAATATTAGCAAATTGGATCCAGCAGTACATTAAAATGATCATACACCGTGGCCAAATAGGATTTATTCTGGAGATGCAAGGTTGGTATAATATTCACAAATCAACAAATGTGATACATCACATAAACAATTTGAAAGACAAAAATCACATGATTATACCAATTGATGCAGAAAAAATATTCAACAAAATTCAATACCCATTTTTTATTAAAAAACTCTCAGCAAAGTGAGAATAGAAGGATTATACCTCAATATAATAAAGGCCATATGTGACAAACCTACAGCCAACATACTCAATAATCAGATCTAAAACCACTTCCCCTGAGAATAGGAACAAGACAGTGATGTCCACTTTCACCACTCTTATTAAACATAGTACTGGAAGTCCTAACCATAGTCATCAGACAAGAAGAAAAATAAAAGGCATCCAAAATGGAAAGGAGGAAGCAACATTGTCATTATTCATGAATGACATGATATTGTACATAGAAAACCCTAAGGAATCATACTAATAAAATGGTAATATGCGAATTAGACTAGACATCTTCCAGACATCCTTCCAGACAAAGCCATGGTGGCAGGGCTGAGGCAGAGGTGGTTAGGGGAAATCAGGGGAGCAGTTAGGGGGATCAGGCTGGCAGGGGAGAGCAGTTAGGGCAATCAGGCTGGCAGGCAGGTGAGCAGTTAGGAGCCAGCAGCCCCAGATTGAGAGAGGGATGTCCAACTGCCGGTTTAGGCTTCATCCCACAACTGGAAGTTGGACATCCCCCGAGGGGTCCCAGATTGGAGAGGGTGCAGGCCAGGCTGAGGGACCTCCCCCCATGCACGAATTTTGTGCACTGGGCCTCTAGTCCATTATAAAAATGACTAGATTTAATAAATTAATTCTGCAACCTAGAAGGATACAAAATTAACAGAAATCAATGGCACTTTTGTAAGCCAATAATGAAATCTCAGAAAGAAAAATGAAAAAACAACCCCATTTATCATTGGTACAAAAAATAATATACTTAGGAATAAAATTAACTAAGGAGATGAAAGACCTGTACTTGGAAAACTGCAGGTTGTTGAAAAAAAAGAGACAGAGGAAGATATAAACAAGTGGAAGAATATCTGTGTTTATGGATTGGTAGAATCAACATCATTAAAATATCCATAGTACCAAAAGCAATCTATAGATTCAATGCAATTCTTAGTAAAATACCAATGGCATATTTCATAGATCTAGAACAAACAATACAAAAATCTACGTAGAAGCAAAAAAGACCCAGAATAGCTGCAGCAATCTTGAGAAAGAACAAAGTTGAAGGAATCACATACTAGATATCAAGTTATACTACAAAGCCACTGTAATCAAAACATCCTGGTGCTGGCACAAGAACAGGTATATAGGTCAAAGAAACAGAACAGAGATCCCAGAATTTGTCCCAAGCCAATATGCTCAATTAATATTTGACAAAGGAGGCAAGAGCATACAATGGAGTCAAGACAGTGTCTTCAATAAATTGTGTTGGGAAAATTGGCAAGGTACATGCAAAAAAATGAAACTAGACCACCAGCTTACACCATACACAAGAATAACCTCAAAATGATTAAATGACTTAAAAGTAAGTCATGATACCATAAAATTCTTAGAAGAAACCATACCAGACTTCAAAACTACAACTAAAAGACAAAACGGAATCATCCAGAACTACAGGAAGGCTGGCTGAGTGGAAATTCTACAACTAGAAGGGAAGAGAAAAGCACACTGAGACTCAGAGGAGGTGTGGAAGTGAAGTGTGGAGGTACAGAAGCGCGAGCACAGAAAGGGCTGGCAACTGAGGATGCGGTTGTTTTTTTCAATCAGGAGGAAGACACAAGCTCCTGACTGCTCTGAACTCCAGTTCTGGGCAAGACTCTGGGGACCCAGACTCATACTGGGGGGAAACTGGACTGTCTGGCATCGGGCCGGAAAACGAAGGTGGTGTTTTCTCTGAGGTGCTTGCAGCGATTACCGCGGGACACTGAGACCTGGGGGCCTCATAGGGCAGGGCTGAAGGTCAACCATTGCTGTTTGCTCCACCCTGTTGATTCCCTGAGACCCCGCCCCACCCAATTTACAACCCCATGCCAGCTGTGCACAGAGGCTTTTGCATATGAATGGCCTGGCCCTTTGCAATCTAAAATTACCCAACAAACTGCAGCTGGGTCAGAGAGCCCCAGAACTTCCAAAAGAAGGTCCAAGGCTCCACAGCAGCCTGCATTGCTTCACAGCTGGGCCTCATCTGGGTGCCTCCAAACCCCAAACAAAGAAGAGGAATCTGCAGATCTCTCCGTAGCTCCTGCTGGGTGGCCTCAGGCAGAGCTAAATTTGCACTTCCTTGGAGATCCAAGAGCCAGTGTACCCAGTGGTCAGAGTGGGACCACCCAGATTACAACTCCTCAGATCCATAAAGGACACACTCAGGGGGCAGACACAGTGAGCACCAAAGCCCCACTGAAGCAAGACCTGCCCCATAAGGGTGTCTCCAACACAGAAATTCTCCCATCATAGACACAACTGATCCTCACAGCCAATTGGCCTGGAAGTCAATTCCTCCCAGTGATACCAAAAACAATCAAGGCTTAACTACAACAAGACTGTGCACACAGCACACAAAGGGGTGCAACAAGAGTGTCCACCTCAGGTAATTGGGGAGGCTGAACCACTGGGCCTTATAGGACACCTAGCACACAAAGCCACTCTATCAATACAGGGAAGCAGCCAAAATGTGGCGATAAAGAAACAGGTCACAAATGACAGAAATGGAGGAAAGCATACTATTGGATATAGAATTCAAAACCATGTTTATAAGGTTTTTCAAGAATTTTCTAGAAACCACCGATAAATTTAGTGAGTCCCTTGAGTATATGGAAAAGGACCAGTCAGAAATTAAGCATACACTGACTGACATAAAGAATAATATACAGAGATCCAACAGCAGATTAGAGGATCACAAGAATTAAGTCAAAGATTTGAAATACGAGGAAGCAAAAAACACCCAACCGGAAAAGAAAAAAAAATCCAAAAATATGAAGATAGTGTAAGAAGCCTGTGGGACAACTTCAAGTGTACCAACATCTGAATTATGGGGGTGCCAGAAGAAGAGAGAGAGAGCAAGAAAACCTATTTGAAGAAATAATGACAGAAAACTTCCCCTACCTGGTGAAAGAAATAGACTTACAACTCCAGGAAGTGCAGAGAACCCCAAACAAAAGGAATCCAAAGAGGACCACACCAAGACACAATCATAATTAAAATGCCAAGATCAAAATACAAAGAGAGAATATTAAAAGCAGCAAGAGAAAAACAGTTAGTTACCTACAAGGGAGTACCCATACGAATGTCAACTGATTTCTCAACAGAAACTATGTAGGCTAGAAGGGAGTGGCAAGAAATATTTAAAGTGATGAATAGCAAGAACTTACAACCAAGGTTACTCTACCCAGCAAAGTTATCATTCAGAATTGAAGGGCAGATAAAGAGCTTCACAGATAAGAAAAAGCTAAAGAAGTTCATCACCGCCAAACCAGTATTATATGTAATGCTTAAGGCTATTCTGTAAGAAGAGGAAGAAGAAGAAAAAGGTAAAGATAAAAATTATGAACAACAAATACATATCTATCAACAAGTGAACCTAAAAATCAAGTGAATGAAAAAATCTGATGGACATAATATACTGGTGAATATAATAGAATCACGGGTATAGAAAGGGAGCAGACTGACAATTCTCGGGGTGAAGAGTGTGTGTGGGGCGCTGGAAAAGACTGGACAAAAATCATACACCTATGGATGAGGACAGTGGGGCAAGGGTAAGGGCATGGGGTGGGGTGGGAACTGGGTGGAGGGGAGCTATGGGGGGAAAAAAAGAGGAACAACTGTAATAATCTGAACAATAAAGTTTTATTTTAAAAAAAGAAAGAAAAACAACAACAACAAAAAACAAAAACAAAAACAAAAAACAAAACAAAATAAAAAACAAAAAAGGAAGAGTCCATACCAGTAAGCAGGAAAACCGCCGACTTCTCTCCTACCAATATGTTTACTGATTCATCTCCTAGGGCAAATGAAACTAAGGGGAAAATAAACAGATGGGATTACATAAAAATAAAAAGCTTCTTCACAGTAAAAGAAACCATGAATAGAATGAAAAGAGAGCCCACTACATGTGAGAACATATTTAGCAATGATACATCCAATAAGGGGCTATTTTCCAAAATATATAAGGAACTCATGCTAATTAACAAAAGGAAGACAAACAATCCAATTAAAAAATGGGCAATGGACCTGTATAGACACTTCTACAAAGTGAACAAACAGAAGGCCAAGAGACATATGAAAAAATGGTCAAAGTCACTAAACAGCTGATGTAAGCAAATTAAAATGACAATGAGGGCTCACCTCACACCTGTCAGAATGGCTATCATCAACAAATCAACAAAGGACAAGTGTTGGGCAGATATGGAGAAAAGGGAACTCTAGTACACTGCTGGTGGGAATGCAGACTGGTACAGCCACTGAGGAAAACAGTATGGAGTTTCCTCAAAAAATTAAAAATGGAACTCCCATTTGACTCAGTAATCCCACTTCTAGGAATATATCCTAAGAAACCAGAAACACCAATCAGAAAGGATATATGCACCCCTATGTTCATAGCAGCACAATTTACAATAGCCAAGATTTGGAAATAGCCCAAGTGCCCATCATCAGATGAGCGGATAAAAATATTTGGTATATTTACACAATGGAATACTATGCAGCTATAAAAAAGAAAGAACTCTTACCATTTGCAACAGCATGGATGGACCTGGAAAGTATTATTCTAAGCGAAATAATCCATTAAGAGAATGATTAGTATCACATTATCTCACTCATATGTGGTATCTAATGAACAAAATAGATCCAGAGACATGGAAGCATGGAATAGACTGATGAATTTTAGTCAACGGCGGGGGTGTGTGGTTGTGTGGGGAGTGATTAACCAGAGAACTTATATGCATATAATAAAGCAGTAATATGCAAATTGACCCTCACACCCTCACACAAGATGGCTTCCCCCATGTGGTCAAAGATAGTCACCACAAGATGGCCTGCAAGGGAGGGTAGTTGGGGGCGGCCAGGCCTGCAGGGGAGGGCAATTAGGGGTGACCAGGCTGGCAGGGGAGGGCAGTTAGGGGTGACCAGGTTGGCAGGGGAAGGAAGTTAGGGGTGACCAGGCTGGCAGGGGAGGGCAGTTGGGGGAGGGAGCAGGCCTGCAATGGAGGGCAGTTAGGGGCAACCAGATGGCAGGGGAGAGCAGTTGGGGCAACCAGGCCTGCAGGGGAGGGCAGTTTGGGGGAACCAGGCCTGCAGGGGAGGGCAGTTGGGGTGACCAGGCCTGCAGGGGAGGGTAGTTAGGGGCAACTGGGATGGCAGGGGAGGGCAGTTGGGGGCAACCGGGCCATCAGTGGAGGGCAGTTGGGGGCAATCAGGCCAGCAGGGGAGCAGTTAGGCTTTGATCAGGCTGGCAGGGGAGTGGTTAGGGGGTGATCAGGCTGGCAGGCAGGCGAGCGGTAGGGAGCCAGCAGTCCCAGATTATGAGAGGGATGTCCAACTGCCAGTCGGACATCCCCTGAGGCTCCCAGATTGGAGAAGGTGCAGGCTGGGCTGAGGGACAGCCACCCTCCCCCAGTGCATGAATTTTGTGCACCGGGCTTCTAGTATGCATATATAATAGCTCATGGACACAGACAATAGGTGAAGGCCTGAGAGAGGCTGTTGCGGGATGGCGGTGGTCCACGGGAAAAAAAAGAACAAACAAAGGGGACGTATGTTATACTTTTAACAATAAATATATATTAAAAAGAAATAAAATTAAATATACATGAATGAAATAAAATTACATTTTTTGTGGTACATTTACATAATGAAATACTACACAGCTCTAAAAAAGAAGGAAATCTTGCCTTTTGTGACAGCATGGATGGACCCGGAGAATATTATGCTAAGTGAAATTAGTCAGTCAGAGAAAGACAAGTACCATATGATTTCACTTATATATGGAATGTAATGAATAAAATAAAATAACAAAAGAAACTATCAACAAAATTATGGATATTTTAATGATGTTGAATAATAGCAAAAAAAAGTCTGTTTTCAGACTCATGGGTACTGAGAACAGACTGAGAGCTATCAGAAGGGATGGGCATTAGGAAGCTTGGTGAAAAAGTTGAAGGGATTAAACAAAGAAAAAAACACCTCATAGATAGATAACACAGTCTGGTGATTACCAAAGGGGTGGGGAGGAGATAGAAGAAGATAAAGGGGGGGATATATAATGATGGAAGGAGACTTGACTTAAGGTGGTGAGCACACTATGTATTATACATGTGATATATTATAATTTTACACCTGAAACCTATATAATTTTATCAACCAATGTCACCTCAATAAATTTAACAACAATAATAAAATTCTGTTCATCAGTCACACTATCCACATTTCAGATGCTCAGTAGTAAAATATGGATAGTGGCTATTGCATTGAACCTCTCAGATTCAGAATAGATTTAAAAATTAATACTGTGTTTGAATTAGCGAGTATAACTAGTACAGGGTAATATAACTAAGTGCCAAAGTTAGAAAAAGAACCCAGATTTATGGCTCCCTCCCTATCAAGAGTGAATAGATTTATATTCACCCCCTTTGTATTAATTTCTAACTCAGTGTGGGTCTATAGGAATAACTGAAGTACATTGAGTGTGTGTGACTTTATGTGAGGGCTTTGAAATTTCAGAAGGAGGGTATCTAGTTAACATGGATGAGGGAGCTCCTTTGCATGGATTTGTACAGTTCTTCTCTTTCTCCCCTGACAGGACCAAAAAGAAAATATATATAAAGTTTTAGTGTAAAGTAAAAAAAAAAAAAAAAGATGCAAGATGTTAACGATGATAAATTCCAGCTTTATCTCTTCCTAATTAATGTTTGCCCCTCAGCACAGTTGGAGATGGGTGTGGGTCGGGAAATAGGATTGGTGCCATTTTGGCAACTGAGGTGAGAGTGTCTGTTGGGTTCATATGGTCAGGGAATCTGCTAATAGCTTATAAACCTATGAACTGGGCAGTTTGAACTTGTCCCCACCTCAGCGTTTGCTCTAAGAGAGGATCAGTAATAGAGGAATTAGGCAAAGACTTTTACTGAAAACCAGATCTTTCCTTATTTGAAGGGACTATCTATAACTATTTAAAACTGTGCCAACTCTTGGTTTTTCCAAAGAACATAAAAGAAAATTTCCTGAGAAACTACTATGTCATAAATTCCTGGTGAAAATGCTTATATAACTGGAGACTAGTCTATTAATATTTATTTTAGGTTTCCTAAGAAATCCACAGCTCCTCAAAGCTTTTGCTATTCCAAACTTGCTAACATAAGCCTGAAATAACTTTAAGTGTGCGTCACAATGAGAGTTTTCTATTAGATATCTATAATTTGAGACCCATTAAGAAGAAGTGACCCAAGGACTAACTCTTATAGGAGAGTTCATTCACTATGGATGGGAAATATTATTGTTCTTATTAGGAAAAAAAATGATAGTAATATCAGCTCTGCCTATTTCACAATACTATAAAGTAAATAACAGATAAAATTATTTCATTCCTTTTAAAACATTTTTACTTACAATTATAGTTGACATACATTATTATATTCGTTTCAGGCTGTCCACCCCAGTGAGTAGACATGGCATAACTTACAAAATGATCATCCTGATAAATCTTGCACCCATCTGACACCACACATGGTTATTAGAATATTATTGACTATATCCCCTATGCTGTACTTTACATCCCCATGACTATACTATAACTACTAATTTGTACTTCTAAATCTCTTTACCTTTTTCACCTAGTCCCCCAACCCCTTCCCATCAGGCAACCATCAAAATGTTCTTTGTATCTATGAGTCTGTTTCTGTTCTACTTATTCATTTTGGTTTTTTAATATTCAATTGTTGATGGATATGTATTAATTGCCATTTTGTTGTTCACATATTTGATCCTATTTGCCTTCTTATTCTTAAAGAAGAACCTTTAACATCCTACATAATAAAGAGGTAATATGCAAATTGACCCTCACGCCCTTGCACAAGATGGCCACCCCCATGTGGTCAACGATGGCCACCACAAGATGGCCTGCAGGGGAGTGTAGTTGTGGGCGATCAGGCCAGCAGAGGAGGGGAGTTGGGAGTGACTGGGCCTGCAGAGGAGGGCAGTTAGGGGCGACCAGGTGGCAGGGCATGGCAGTTAGGGGCAACCAGGCCAGCAGGGGAGGGCAGTTGGGGGCAACAAGGCCTTCAGGGGAAGACAGTTAGGGACAACCAGGCAGCAGGGGAGGGCAGTTGGGATTGACCAGGCCTACAGGGGAGGACAGTTGAGGGTGACCAGGCCAGCAGGGGAGGGCAGTTGGAGAAGGCCATGTTGGCAGGGGAGGGCAGTTGGGGGCAACCAGGCCTACAGGGGAGGGCAGTTGGGGGGGGGGACCAGGCCTACAGGGGGAGAGCAGTTAGGGGCAACCAGGTGGCAGAGGAGGGCAGTTGGGGGTGACCAGGCCTACAGGGGAGGGAAATTAGAGGCAATCGGGCCAGCAGGGGAAGGCAGTTGAGGACTATTGGGCCAGCAGAGGAGCAGTTAGGTGTTGATCAGGCTGGCAGGTGAGTGGTTAGGGGGTGGATCAGGCTGGTAGGCAGGCAAGTGGTTGGGAGTCAGCAGTCCCAGATTGTGAGAGGGCTCCCAGTTTGGAGATGGTGCAGGCTGGGCTGAGGGACCATCAGGCTGTCCACCCCAGTGAGTAGACATGGCATAACTTACAAAATGATCATCCTGATAAATCTTGCACCCATCTGACACCACACATGGTTATTAGAATATTATTGGGTATTCTGTGGGTATTAGAATATTATTGGGTATATCCCCCCAGCCACCCCAGTGCATGAATTTCATGCACCAGTCCTCTAGTCTGAAATAATAAAAGGCTAATATGCAAATTGACCAAACCACAGAACGACTAGTTGCTATGATGCACACTGACCATCAGGGGGCAGACGCTCAATGCAGGAGGTGCCCCCTGGTGGTCAGTGTGCTCTGACAGGGGGAACGCTATTCAGTCGGAAGCCAGTCTCATGGCCAGCGAGCCCAGCACTAAGGATGTCCAACAGTCATCCAGCAGTATACTCGGCTCCTGGACTGCAAGAGGGTGCAGGCTGGGCTGAGAGACAACCCCCCAACCCGAATGCACGAATTTTGTGCACTGGGCCTCTAGTTCCATGCTATAAATGTACCACAGCTTTTTATCCACTCATCTACTGATGTGCAGTTGGGCTGTTTTCAGATCTTAACTGTTGTAAATTGTGCTACTATTAACATAGGAGTGCACACATTCTTTTTAATTGGGTTTCTGGTTTTGAGGATATATTCCTACAAGTGAAATCACTGGCTGAAATGGTAGTACCATTCATATTTTTTAAGGAAACTCCATAATGACTATACCAGTCTGCATTCCCACCAGCAGTATACTAGGTAAGTGTCTAGGTCCTTTGACCTTTTTAAAAAATATATATATATTTTTTATTGATTTTTTACAGAGAGGAAGGGAGAGGGACAGAGAGCTAGAAACACCGATGAGAGAGAAACATCGATCAGCTGCCTCCTGAACATCCCCAGTGGGGATGTGAGCACAACCAAGGCACATGCCCCTGACTGGAATTGAACCTGGACCCCCTCAGTCCACAGGCCGATGCTCTATCCACTGAGCAAAACTGGTCAGGGCCTTTGACCATTTTTTAAATTGCATTGTTTGTCTTCCTTTTGCCAAATATGTTCTCCCATACATTGGGCTCCCTTTTCACTTGGTGATGGTTTCTTTTGCTGTGCAGAAGCTTTTTATTTTGATGTAGTCTCATTTGTTTATTTTTCTCTTTGTTTCACTTGCCCTAGGCGTTGTATCAGTGAAAATTTTACTATGTGAAATGTCTGATATTTTGCTGCCTAAGTTTTCTTCAAGAATTTTTATGGTTTCATGACTTACATTTAAGTCTTTTATCCATTTTGAGTTTATTTTTGTGTATCGTATAAGTTGGTGCTCTAGTTTCATTTTTTTTGCATGTACCTGTACAATTTCCCCATCATTTATTGCAAAGACCATCTTGACTCCATTGTATGCTCTTACTTCCTTTGTCAAATATTAATTGAGGTGGGCATGTGCCCTGACTGGGACTCAAACTAGGACCTTCTGGTTCATAGCTCAACCACTGAGCTAAGCCAACTGGGCTGAATTCATTTATTAAATCTCATTTAATTGCATCATGTTTTGTGTCCATTCAGTTACCCTATGTCTTTTGATTGTAACATTCAATCCATTTACATTTAATTTTATTATTGATAGGTACTTATTCACTGTCATTTTAATTCTTTATGCCTATGTTTCTCTCTCTAGTTCTTGTTCTCATTACAGCCTCCCTTTAGCATATCTTGCAGCACTGGTTTTGTACTGATAAACTCCTCTAGCCTCTTTTTATATGGGAAGCTCTTTATTTCACCATCTATTTTGAATGATAGCCTTGTTGGATATAGTAGTCTTGGTTTCAGAGCCTTGCTTTTCATTTCCTTGAATACTTTATGCCATTCCCTTCTGTTCTGCAGAGTTTCTGATAAAAAAAATCAGCTCACTGTCTTGTGGGAGCTCCTTTGTAGGTAACAAATTTATTTTTCTCTTGCTTCCTTTAATGTTCTCTCTTTTTATTTAATCTTTATCATTTTAATTACGATGTGTCTAGGCATGGGCCTGTTTGTTTTCTTCTTGCTTGGGACTCTCTGTGCCTCCTGAACTTGTGTGACTTTTTCCTTCACCAGGTTAGAGAAGGGAAGTTTTCTGCCATTGTTTCTTCACATGTTCTCTATCCCTTCTCTCATTATTCCCCTTCTGGCACTTCTATGATGTGAATATTGTTACATTTCATGTTGTTCCACAGCTCCCTTAAGCTGTTCTGATTTTTACTTGTTTTTTCTTTTTGGTTCTCTGATTGAGTGATTTTTTTCTAGTCTGTTTTCTAATTCACCGGGTCCAGTCCTCAACTTCTCCTAATCTGCTGTGTATTCCTTCCAAGGTGTTATTTATTAGTGCTATTATCATTCTTTATTTCCTACTGGTCTTTTTTTATAATGATTATATCTTTTCTCATGCTGTTGAGCATCCTTTCCATCATTATTCTAAACTCTATATCTGATAAATTTCTTTTTTTAAAAATATTTTATTGATTTTTTACAGAGAGGAAGGGAGAGGGATAGAGAGCTAGAAACATTGATGAGAGAGAAACATCGACCATCTGCTTCCTGCACACCCTCCACTGGGAATGTGCCTGCAACCAATATACGTGCCCTTGACCGGAATCGAACCTGGGACCTTTCAGTCCGCAGACTGATGCTCTATCCACTGAGCCAAACCGGTTTCAGCAATGATAAATTTCTTATATCCATTTCATTTAGCTCTTCTTATGTAGAATTCTCTTGTTCTTTTATCTGGGGCTTGTTTTTTATTTCCCCATTTTGGCTGTCTGTTTGGGGTTGTGTCTATGTATTAGGTAGATCTGGACCCCACAGAATACCTATTATATTAGGCCAATCCACCAAGCCTGGAATATTTAGAAGCTCTAACTAATACATAGAAATAAACACAGGGAGGCTGCCAAAATGAGGAGACAAGGAAACACATCCCAAATAAAATAATAAAACTCCCAATCTCTAGCACAGGACAAAGTCAGACTCTGTTTATGACTCGCCCTGCATACCCTGTTTGGAACTATAAATAATCCACAGCCTGTGGCTCCCTTTTCTAGGGATGGCTATGTTTGGAAAGGGCAAAGATTATCTTCCTAATCTCTGATTTTATCCACTGCTTCATCTACATCACTGTTCACTCTCAGTAATATAACCTTCATTTCCTGTAATGTATTCTTTACTTCTGATTGGTTCCATTTCATGTTTCCTAGTTCCATCTTTATGTTTTCTGTCTCTGTTGAAGTTCTCAGTAACTTCAACTACTCTTCTTCTAAATTCATTGATCATCTTTATAACCAGTGTTTTGAACTCTACATCTGATAGATTGCTTGTCTCCATTTTGTTTAATTCTTTTTCGGGAATTTTGTTTTATTATTTTATTTAGGATATGTTTCTTTGTCTCCTCATTTTGGCAGCCTCCCTGTGTTTATTTCTATGTATTAGTTAGGGTACCTAAATCTCCAGGGCTTGGTAGATTGGCCTAATATAATAGGTGTTCTGTGGGGTCCAGTGGCACAGCCTCTTCGATCACCCAAGCTGGGCACTGTGTATACCCTCCTGTTGTAGTTGAACCTTGATTGCTGTTGGCATGTCAATGGGAGGGATTTATACTCAGGTCTATCAGCTGAAAGTACTGGCTGTGACCACCACCTACTGTGAAGGATGAACCCCACAGAATAGGACTTACTCAGAAGGACTCTGATGCCCATTGTGTCCACCCCTTGAATGTGTCACTTGTGGAGGTGATTGGGTGGTGCTTGGATGTGGTTTGAAGATGTCCATTAGGTGTGTTGGCTCTGGAGCCTCCCAGGAGGTTCAGAACATGATCATCTGCCCCCTTCGTTCTGCTTGGGGCCACCTGATATGAGCTATAAAGAGAACTGCAGATGGCTGCTACTTTTGCTGAGCTTGAAGGTGCCCAGGCAAGGCCAAGCTGTGAACCAAGTCCAGCTGCTGCTAATGCCAGGCCTAAGGCCACTTAGCAAGAGGTACAGTGCTAGCTGAGGCAAGATACTGCTTGTTTTAGAGATTTTAGGAAAGTCTGAAGCATGAGCCAAGACAGGCCATTCATGTGGAAAAGCCATTTTAAACTACTTGGGTGGGCCCACTAGTTGGGTTTTGCAGGTTCTCAGGGAATCACCAGGGTAGGCAAACAGTGTGAGCCAGTTGAGTAGAGACTCATATATGGCATCAGCCTTTCAGTTCTGTTGGGGTTGAGCTCAGAAAAGGAACAATGGCCTCTGTCAGCACCCATGTCTGTGCCCCAGCTCTTGCCCTGATACCAGACACCCCGTATGTCCTTGGGTCCTTTCAAACTTCTGCTCTAGCCCTGGAGCTCAGAGGGAGTGAGTCTAAATAAGTTCATGAGTGGGCCCTTTAAGAGGAACTTCTGGGTCTCCATCTGCCCTTCATCTCACTCAGCCTCAATGCCTGCAGGTTTTTATAGCTAAAAGTTATGAAGACTTCTCTTCCTGGCACTGGAACCCTGGGCTCAGATTCCCTGCGTGGGGCTGGGACTGTCGCTCTTCAGGGGAGAATGTCAAAGTCAAGATATCCCTCCTGATTTTTATCTGCCACACGTGGTTGTGGGAACAGCCAGTTCCAAGTCTCTGCCCTTCCTAGCTTTCTAGATATGGCTTCTTCTTTAATTCCTTAGTTTTAGGACTTCCATTCAGGTGGTTCTGATTAATGGTTGTTCTGTAGTTTAGTTGTAATTTTGCTGTGGTTGTGGGATGAGGTGAGTACTGTGTTTACCTATGCCATCATCTTGATAATAAGTGACCTCATTTCTTGTTTCTCTATCCTCCTTTCCTGTGCAGTGCTGTTTCTTACTCAAAATATTGTGTAAGTTCTTGTAAGTTTTCAGAGAGAGAAATTTGAGTAACTCCAAGATAATTTGGGACCCTGTAAGGTTTTAAAATTCCTGGGCAGGGGATTATTTCTATTGAAGATCTAGGTGCAAACTCTCACTTTTATATCTGGAGCTAAGTTTGCCACAGTGACAGCATCTTCCAGGTGCATTTCTATGTGTTTTCTCTATGTATGGGCTAATGAAGTGCTGTTTTTAAAACTGCCTTAGCTTTTGGAGCTCTCTGAAGGTAAAGTGAAAACATTCATTTGACTTGAAAATGAAGTCCCAAGACCTGGGTTTATTATTACTCTGTTGCTTTTGGTGTAATCTGGGAGAGAGCAAGTCACTTAAAATTTTCTGTACTTCAGTTTTCCAATTTATAATGAACTGGAGGCCCAGTGCATGAAATTCATGCACTGGGGGTGTGTGTCCCTCAGCCCAACCTGCACCCTCTCCAATCTGGGACCCCTGTGGGATCAGGCCTAAACTGGCAGTTGGACATCCCTCTCACAATCTGGGATTGCTGGCTCTTAACCACTCGCCTGCCTGGCTGCCTGATTGCCCCTAACCACTCTGCCTGCCAGCCTGATTGCCCCCTAACCACTCCCCTGCCGGCCTGATTGACACCTAATCACTCCCCTGCTGGCATGATTGACACCTAAATGCTCCCCTGCCAGCCCGATCACCCCCAACTGCCCTCCCCTGAAGACCTGGTCACCCCCAACTGCCCTCCCCTGCAGGCCTGGTTGCCCCCAACTGCCCTCCACTGCCAGCCATCTTGTGATGACGTGGGGGTGGCCATCTTGTGACTCTAGGGCGTGAGGGTCAATTTGCATATTACCTCTTTATTATATAGGATGATGGTGAAGGGTTAATAACCACCACTATGTCACTTCACTGGGAATCAGAGTGAGATAATGCATGTGAAAATGCTTGCGAACTGGAAATAGCTGTACAAACAATCTCATAGTTATTTCCTAGTATTATGGGAAATCCCCCAGGGGCCTATTCAGCAGCTGTTTCTGACATTTTCCCTTTATCTCAGCAGGGAACAGCCATCATTCTAGACAAGAAGGGAAACTGACTTAAACATTTTATTTTGGGGCCTAATCTTTAAACCTAGCTTTACCACCCATACTTTAAAAAAATACATGCAGGATTAGATTTTGTCCAAAAATTGGAAGCAAATAAAGCATGTTTTTAATGTTTCCAACTCCCCTTTATCTTTTAACTAGAGGCCCAGTGCACAAAATTTGTGCATGGATAGGGTCCCTAGGCCTGGCCAGTGATCAAGGCTGATCAGATTCCCTGCCTCCCCACCTACTCCTTCCCTCACTCCCTCAGTGCCCTGCTGCCACTGCTGGTCACCTGTCATGTTCCGCGCCGCCCCCTCATGGTCAGCGCACATCATAACGAGCAATCAAACTCCTGGTCTCCTGGTCGAACTCCCAAGGGGACACTTTGCATATTAGCCTTTTCTATATAGAGAGATTTTTTTGTTTCCTCTTTATATTTTTACTTTTTAGCACCCAGTATCCAAAGGGAGTAGAGGGTAGCAGAAGAAACTTTTCTGAGAGGTTGTATGCACTAATGGCTAGTAATGTAACCTCTGGAGGTAAACAGATCTGAGCTGAATCTTGGTTCCAACACTTACTAGTTGTGATCTTGGACAAGTTATCCAATCTCTTAGCTACTTATATTTCTGGACTGAAAAATTTGGCCAATAATTACACTACCTTAGGGGTTGTTATAAGGCTTAAATGCAATTGTGCCTTGCACAAATTATGTTTTCAGTAAATATAACTTTATTGTTATTCACATTATGGTTGTGCTCACTCAGATTTATTTATATTTTAAAGTTACCAACCAGGAAATAGACACTGTCCCAAAGAACAACTTCTGGGTTGGAGCGTTAAAAACTCGTTCTAATTGGAGCAAAAAATAAGCAAATGAACAAATGTATAAATAAATAAGTATATATATTTCAGACAAATATGCTTTAAAAAATTTCCCACATCTTAGCCTTGCTGATTTGGTGGTTTGTATAAGTCAGCCCTTAGGCAATATTGGGCACAAATTTGAACACAGAATATTTATTTTTTCAATGATATTTCCATACCTTTTCCAATCCACATCTTTTTGGTGATTTTTAAAAACTTTTGCCTACAAATGATCAGAATGCTTTATTTGATATTGGTTATCTCCTAATACACATGTGTAACCCTGTTCTGTCCAGAGTGCTTTCAACACTGAATGTCTGGTGCCTAGATTGGCTGGTCAAGGCTTTGACCTTGACTAAAACAATCTTAAAAAAAATAGAGATTTTTGTCCCTGTTATTCAGAAAACAGAACATATGGTATGTATCTCATAGGGCTAAGTTGGATCCCTAGATGTATAATAGGTATGGTATGAAACAAAAGGCTTTGTTTAAAGTCATGATTTTTGGCATGGAACACACTTCTATGGATCAACCTCAAGTTCACTTTGTCATTTTACAGATTTCCTTTGATTCCATGAAGTTGTGCCTGACAATTTATTTCTCAACCAGGGAGAAAAAATTTTAGCAAAGTTGTGAAAAGGGACAAATATGTGGTTATTGGTCAGTTGAACATTTTCTTATACAAGAAAAATATACTTAATAGGATGAGAAGGAAATGTTTATCTGATGTTCATGTACTCAAACTGATCACACTTTTGTCACATTTATTAACATACAGCATAAGCTATTGTCTTTTAATTTCTCATTGTTGATCAAATGAAGTCTGTGAAAAGTACTTGAAAATGGTAATATATTATAACATTCTGATATTATTATTTGTAATTAGCTTAGTGTTTGGTTGTGAAATGCTCTTTTTAGAGAATGTTGAACTTTACTTTTTGTGTTAAGATATTATTGGTATCCTTCCTCCCCTGAAGTGTTTCTAATGCCCACCTTGATTACTAAATAAAGCATATTCTTAAATCTGCTGACTATTCAATCTCAAGGAAGCCTTGAATCCGGTATTATTTAAACAAATAAACAAGAAATCATCAGGAGTAGTCTAAATGGTAGCTGTAAGAGTTTATCTTTTTGTTCCTGAGATAGCACATTTTACTCATTTTGGGTAAACTGTCAGTTTTAAGCAGGAAGTGCTGATAGCATTATATGCAAATAATCACTCCATGTTGCATAACCATTACCTCCTTTCAGATTTTAAGAGTGTGTCAGATAGTCTTTTTTTTTTTCTTCAGATAGTCTTGTTGTACCTAATAGGTACTTAGGAGAACCTGTCAGAAGAACATTTTAAACAAAGAAGAAAAGGGTTTAGAATTCTAAAAGTCTCTCCACACTGTGTATGTCTTCTTGGGGTATGGTTTATCTGACAAACATGTGAAATTAACTCTGAATTTGCCAGTCCAGCAGGGTCAGCCCTGAGGAAAATTAGGGAATAAATGACTTTTATTTACAAATCTCCTCTCCTCTCCTCTCCTCTCCTCTCTTCCCTTCTCTCTATTAATCTCTGCTGTCTGGGCATCCAGTGCTTCTCTTCTAATGCAGATAAAGTTTCAACTGTTTGAAAGAAAATAGATCTGAGAAATCACTAACATTTCAGTGTAAATACATTTAAATTGTTCTTTTCTGAAATGTCTTTATTTTATTTTAGTTATATGAAATACAAAATATCAATAAGAAAAATAAAATCAATAAAAAATCATCCATGATCTCACCATGGTGAATTAATCCACTTTAAACATTTATGTGTGTGTGTGTGTGTGTGTGTGTGTGTGTGTATGTATGTATATATATATATATATATATATATATATATATATAAAATTTCTTTATTGATTACGGTGTTACATATGTGTCCTTATTCCCCCATTTACCCCCCATCTCCCCCCACTCATGCCCTCACCTTTTTTTTTTTTTCATCAAAATGGGATTACGTTATTATGGGAACCATGCCAGTTCCCTGGATAGTCAAGGCCAGTGGGACCACAGAGGCCTTGTTATCAATTCACCAGAATGGCCAAAGGCCACTCTGGGCATGTACCTAAATGGAATGTTCAAGGACTCTGAGCCTGGGAATCCTAATCAGACCAAGATACCATGAGCGGGTGCAAGGACACATGGTACACTGTGCCCTTCTGTAGCAAATATGATTGATGAAACTATTTGCATGAAGCCTTTGTCTAAATAGTATAAAAGTAGGTTACTGACCAGCTAGTTGGCTGGAGTAGGCTGGAGTCAGCTGAGGATGGAGTGAGAAGAAGTCTGCTAGAGAGAGCAGCTAGGATGGAGTATGTGAAGAATACTGCTAGAGAGAGCAGCTGTGCAGAAGAGACAGGAGAAGCTGCTGAACTGGAGATCTCAGATACCGCTACAATGTGAGGTGGTGAGTCTAGGAGGCAGCGTGCGGCTGCTCAGATAATAGTTGTGGGTACAGAGACTGATGCTGCTTTATGGGAAAGATATACTAGTATGTTCACCAGTCAGTGTCCAGCTGCCTGCCTGTATGGATTTTTCTGTGAGGACTGTTCTTGTCTGATGGCTGTATGGCCACTGGCTTCAACAATAAAGACTCATTCTTATATACCTACAACTTCTACATCTCCTTCTCCATCTCCCAAGACCCTCTGCCATGTTCTGACCAGACTCAGAACAACTCAGAGCAACAGAGCTCATGCAGAGCTCCTGCTGCGTGCTCTGACAAGCCTAATAATAAAAGCCCAGGGTTGTAACTTGTAACAAAGGCTGACCAACCTGGAAGTCAGTTCTTGGTTGCAGTGGCGACCTTCACAGCCGCTGCCACATGCTATGGGCTCGACTGGTTGGCTCCCTCCAGCCCATAGAAGATTGGCTAGCTGCAGCTGGTGGAAAGCAGTGAGCCCAGGCCGAGCTGCCCTGTGATCACGGGGCGAATAGCCAGGCCGAGCTGCCCCGAGATCACAGGGCAAAGAGCCCGGGCCGAGCTGCCCCTCCATCATGGGGCGAACAGGCCAGGCCCAGTCTCCCCGCAATCACAGGGCGAACAGGCCAGGCCGAGCTTGGCCAAGCTGCCCCGCAATCCCAGGTGAAGAAGCCGCTCTGCTGACCAACCTGCACTAGGGACCTGTTCAGGTGCGTGGCGGGGAGTCCGGGGCCTCTAGCCTGCAGCCATGAGAAGTCTCCCTCTCCCCAGAGTTAGGAGAACCAGCCCAGGTCTACCCAGCGGCCTGGTCCTGACTGTGGGGGTGAGTTCCTGCAGGCTGGGGTTTGATCCCCACACATTAGCAGTAGGAGAACAGTGCCTTTGTTATTGCTGTGTGTCCGGATTTTAATTGGACAAATACCCGGTGTCCTGGGCGCCAGCTTAGCAAAATCTTTTAGGAGGAGAATTCTGTCTGGGTTTCCTCAAATTCCCTCAGCCCCTACTCACCCCTATGTAAAGGCACAGAACAAGTGAGGCCCCTTAAATAAAAATCAGAGGTCTCCAGCAACGGTGGGCCTCTCTCATCACAGTCTTTTGGACTGGATGGCATTTGAGTATTTATCTAGGCACCTGACAGAGAAACACAAGTTCAAGTCATGATCTCTGCCCTTAAAAAATTCACAATCTTATTAGAGCGAGTGGATGATAAAAGCGCAGTAATAACATCAGAATGTAAGGCAACAATACAGAGAGGAACAGAGGCAATTGCTAGGATGATTTTCCAATAATTAGTACAAAGAGTAAGTGCTGTGAATTAAATTAAAAAAATATGTGTGGAAGTAGCTGCTTCATGAGTATGGCATCTCTTCCTATTTTAAAGGAAGCTGAGTTCCATGTGAACTGTGTACTATGTGATGATATCTGAGGCACAGGACAAGGGAGGCCCTAAGTGTACTATGCTTTGATATTTGAGTCATTATTTATTGTTCAATGTGATTTATTTCTGTACGCCTCAGTTTTGTAATAGTTAAATTACTAGAATAATACATCTTGCTATAAAATATTACTAGGATGATCAGATGACATGTATTGTTATTTTCTATAAATGAACACAGTCTCTGGTATTCTAAAGTGATAGGTATTATAGAAATATTCAGATGGGGAGACCTACAGGATTGATTACAAGTGAGGCTTACTATCACAACCCAAATTTATTGCTTAAAAAAAAAAGCAGGGAGCCAACTAGAAACTGAACCAAATATAATCCCTTGAAGGGCAAATGTATATTGGATAAGCTTTGCTATTACAAGAGCAAGAAGAAAAAATTCAGATGCAAGAATAAAAACCACATTGTATCCACTCTAAGTAGCTGTTAAAGAAAAAGAATGATATACTATGAAAAAACTTAATACAGATTGTAAAGACATTTGTTCAAAGAGGATTTCCTAGAGTAGGTGATATTTCAGTTATGACTGGGCGTATAAGATTTTCCTGGGTTAAAAAGTCGTTTCATACACTGGAAAATATGGTAGCCAATATACCTAATCCATTATATCTAATCCCATCAATATAGTCCAATATCCGTATTTTCTGGTGTATAAAACAACTTTTTAACCCAGGTTAAAATTTCATTTCAATGTATTCATTCTTAATATACTAGAGGCCCAGTGCATGAAATTCGTGCACTGGGGGGAGGGGGCAGTCCCCTCAGCCCAGCCTACACCCTCTCCAATCCGTGACCCCTCAGGGGATGTCTGACTGCAGGTTTAGGCCCAATCCTGGGGATCGGGCCTAAACTGGCAGTTGGACATCCCTCTCACAATCCTGGACTGCTGGCTCCAAATCACTCACCTGCCTGTCTGCCTGGTTGCCCCTCACTGTCTTCCCGCCGGCCTGGTTGCCTCTTACTGCCCCTGCTGCTGATGTGGTTGCCCCCAACTTCCCCCCCTGCTGGCCTGGTCGACCCCAACAGCCCCTCCTGCCAGCCTGGTTGTGCCTCATGGCCCCCTCGCTGGCCTGGTTGCCCCATGCAGCCTGCTTGTTCAGTCATTTGGTCATCCCTCACTAACCCCCCTGCAGGCCTGGTTGTAGGCAGCCATCTTGTGAGGGTGTGACAGTCAATTTGCACATTACCTCTTTATTATATAGGATAAAAAGCAATTGATTTGAGTATGTTAACCTTTTGCACTCGGATGTCGAGTGTGACTCGACACGGTTAGCATTAGAATAAAGGAATCAAGAAAAAAGCAAGTGAGTGCAAAGGGTTAATCCTGTATTCTGTAGCATTACTAAATTAATTAGTTCTAGGGCCTATTTTGTCCAGATTTCTTGTGATTTCTATTGTAAACAATCATATCATTTGTAGGTAGGCACAAATTTAGTTCTTTTCCAATCTGTATGCTATTTATTCCTCTTTTCTTGCTTTCTTGCAGTGGGCAGAACTTTCAGTACTATCTATCTATATAAAACCCTAATATGCAAATAGACTGAAGGGCAGAACAACTGAACAACCAAACAACCAGTCTCTATGATGTGCGCTGACCACCAGGGAGCGTGTGTGGAACATGGTGGGCGTCATCAGTAGGTGGCAGAGTGCAAAACGTGGTGGGCATTAGCCGCTGCAGGATGGTGGAGCAGGTGAACAGGGGCACCAGACCAAGGCGGGGCGCCGGTTGCTGTCATGGGGGTGAGCCTCTGGTGGTTATTGAAAATTCTTTTCTTCCATGCACGACTGTCCCACCTAGTGCTGACACCTGCTGCGGGCACTGGCCCCACTCACACCCGCTGCCAACGCCAGAACCACCACTTGCACCCACTGCTGGCACCCGGTGCTAGTCCTGATCACTTGGCACCGTCAGCGGGTGTGAGTGGGCAGCTGCTGGCCCAATTGTCCCTGAGGGCTTCTCCACCTCCCCCTGCTCCAGAGGGGCATTAGGGGTAGCAGCTGCTGCTTGCACCCACTGATGGTGCCAGCCCCTCTCACATCTACTGCTAGTGACGGTCCCAATCATTCTGCGCCATCAGCACGTGGGAGCAGCAGTGGTGGGAGCAACAGCTGTGGGAGCAGGGCTGCCAGCAGACAAGGGACCAGGGACCACTGTGGGAGGGGACAGGCAGGGGCACAGAGGATGGACTGAGACCCACCCCTGTGCCCACTGCAGCCTCCCGGCCCACAGTTCCTTTCAAGGTGCATGAATTTGCGCACTGGGCCCCTAGTGTTGAATAAGAGTGATGAGAGTCAACATCCTGGACTTGTTACTGATCTTAATGGGGGAAGCAGTCAATCTTTCATGACTAAACATGATGTTACTTGTAGGCTTTTTATACATTTCTATATTATTTTGAGGTGATTCCCTCTGATTATTTTATTTTAAAGTTTTAGCATTTAAAAATTTTATTTTTCAATAAGAGTTAAAATTCAATATTATTTTATAACTAGAGGCCTGGTGCACTAAATTCGTGCACAGAGGGGGGTTGTCCCTCAGCCCAGCCTGTACCCTCTCCAATCTGGGACCCCCCAGTGGGATCGGCCTAAACGGGCAGTCGGACATCCCTCTCACAATCTAGGACTGCTGGCTCCTAACTGCTTGCCTGCCTGCTTCCTGATTGCCCCTAACCACTTCTGCCTGCCAGCCTGATCACCCCCTAACCACTCTGCTGCCAGCCTGTTTGTCCCCAACTTCCCTCCTCTGCCGGCCTGGTCACCCCTAACTGCCCTCTTCTGCAGGGTTGATCACCTCCAACTGCCTTCCCTTGCAGGCCTGGTCCCTCCCAACAGCCCTCTCTTGCTGGCCATCTTGTGGTGGCCATCTTGTGTCCACATGGGGGCAGGATCTTTGACCACATGGGGGCAGCTATATTGTGTGTTGCAGTGATGATCAATCTGCATATTACTCTTTTATTAGATAGGATAGAGGCCTGATACAGGAGTGGGGGCCAGCTAGTTTGCCCTGAAGGGTGTCCCTGATCAGGGTGGGGTTCCCTTGGGGTGTGGAGCGGCCTGAGCGAGGGGCCTGTGATGGTTTGCAGGCTGGCCACACCCCCTGGCAACCCAAGTGGAGGCCCTGGTATCTGGAATTTATTTTCCTTCTACAATTGAAACTTTGTAGCCTGGAGTGGAGCCAAACTTGGGGCTCCCTCCGAGGCCGGCAGACATTTCTGTTGGGGTTATAATTGAAACTTTGTTGCCTTAAGCAGGTGGGCCCAGCCAGGGTGTGCGGAAAGCTTTGCTTCCCCTGTTGCTGGGGGCAACCCTGGCTTGCTCTCTCAAGCTCCATTCTGCCGCCATTTCTGTTTGAATTTGTTTACCTTCTTTTTTTTAAAATATATTTTATTGATTTTTTACAGAGAGGAAGGGAGAGAGATAGAGAGTTAGAAACATCGATGAGAGAGAAACATCGATCAGCTGCCTTCTGCAAACCCCCTACTGGAGATGTGCCCACAACCAAGGTACATGCCCTTAACCAGAATCGAACCCATGACCCCTCAATCTGCAGGTCGAAGCTCTAACCACTGAGCCAAAATGGTTTCGGCTGTTTACCTTCTATAATTGAAACTTTGTAGCTTGAGTGGAGGCTTAGGCCTGGAAAGGGCAGGCGGAAAGCTTGGCTTCCTCTGTTAACTAGGAAACCTTGCTCTCTGTGGCTGTAGCCATCTTGGTTGGGTTAATTTGAATACTAGCTCTGATTGGATGGTAGGCATGGTTTGTGGGTGTGTTGGAGGTATGGTCAATTTGCATATTTGTCTATTATTAGGTAGGATAGTTTTAGGTGTACAGCACAGTGGTTAGACAATTATATAATTTATGAAGTGATTTCTCCAATAATTCTAGTACCTACCTGGCACCATACATAGTTATTACAATATTATTGACTATACTAGAGGCCTGGTGCACTAAATTCGTGCATGGGGGAGTGTCACTCAGCCCAGCCTGCACCCTCTCCAATCTGGGACCCCTTGAGGGATGTCCGACTGCCCGTTTAGGCCCGATCTCGGTAGGATCGGGCCTAAACAGGCAGTCGGACATCCCTCTCACAATCCAGGACTGCTGGCTCCCAACTGCTCGCCTGCCTGCCTTCCTGATTGCCCCTAACCACTTCTGCCTGCCAGCCTGATCACCCCCTAACCACTCCCCTGACAGCCTGATTGATGTCTAACTGCTCCCCTGCCAGCCTGTTTGCCCCTAACTGCCCTACCCTGCAGGCCTGGTCACTCCTAACTGCCCACCCCTGCAGGCCTAGTCACCCCTAACTGCCCTCTCCTGCAGGCCTGGTCCCTCCCAACTGCTTTCTCCTGCAGGCCTGGGTCCCCCCAACTGCCCTTCCCTGCAGGCCTGGTCGCCCCAATTTCCCTCCTCTGCGGGCCTGGTCACGCCTAACTGCCCTCCCCTGCAGGCTTGATCATCCCTAACTACCCTCCCTTGCAGGCCTGGTCCCTCCCAACTGCCCTCCCCTGCTGGCCATCTTGTGGTGGCCATCTTATGTCCACATGGGCGCAGCCATTTTGTGTTGGAGTGATGGTCAATTTGCATATTACTCTTTTATTAGATAGGATTCCCTATGCTGTAGTTTATGTTCCCAGGACTATTTGTAACTACCAGTTTGTACTTAATCCTTTCATCTTTTTCACCCAGTCCCCTAAGCCCCATCTCCTCTGGCAACCATCAGTTTGCAACCTGTGTCTATAAGTCTGTTTCAATTTTGTTGGTTCGTTCATTTTGTTCTTTAGATTTCACTTGTAAGTAAAATCGTATGGTATCTGACTTATTTTACTTAGTATAATACTATCCAGGTCCATCCATGCTATTGCAAATGGTAACATTTTATTATTTTTTATGGCTTAGTAATATTTTATTGTATACTAGTATATGTACCACTACTTTATCCACTGGTCTATTGATGGGCACTAAGGTTGGTTCCATATCTTGGATATTGTAAATAAAGTTAAAATGAGCATAGAGGTGCACAGATATTTTTAAATTAGTGTTTTAGATTTTCTTCAAATAAATGCCCAGAAGTGGAATTGCTCAGTCATAAGGAAATTCCATATAGACATGCGTTTATTTCTGGGCTCTCTATTTTGTTCCATTGATTTATGTCTCTATATTTATGCTAATACCATGCCATTTTAATTGGTTTACTCTTGTAGTGTAGTTTGTTCTTGTTTTTCAAGATTGCTGTGACTATTCAGAGTCTTCACTGATTTCACATAAAATTTTGGATTATTTACTGGAGTTCTTTGAACAATGCCATTGGTATTTACAATTTTTTTATTATTGAGAGTATTACAGATATCCCCATTTCCCCCCCTTTGCTGCCCTCCACCCAGTTCCCACCCACCCCAGGCCTTCACCACCCTATTGTCTGTGTCCATAGGTAATGCATATATGCATATGAGAACTTTGGTTAATCTCTTCTCACACCCCTCACCCTTTCTCTCTGAGATTCATCAGTCTGTTCCATGTTTCCATACCTCTGATTCTATTTTATTTATCAGTTTATTTTGCTCATTAGATTTCTTATTTATTTTGATTTTTAGATTCAATTATTGATAATATATATTGCCTCCTCCTCCCCCTTCTTCTCCTCCTCCTCCTCCTCCTCCTCCTCCTGTTCCTTCCTCTTTTTCCTCCTTCTTCTTCTTCTTCTTCTTCTTCTTCTTCTTCTTCTTCTTCTTCTTCTTCTTCTTCTTCTTCTTCTTCTTCTTCTTCAAGAATGACATTCAGCACTTCAGGTAATACTGTTTGGTAGTGATTAACTCCTTTAGGTTTTTCTTGTCTGTGAAGCTTGTTATCTGACCCTCAATTATAAATGATAGCTTTGCTGGGTAATCTTGGTTGTAGGTCCTTGCTATTCATCACTTTGAATATTTCTTGCCACTCCCTTCTGGCTTGAAAAGTTTCTGTTGAGAAATCAGCTGACAGTCCTATGGGCACTCCCTTATAGTTAACTAACTGTTTTTCTCTTGCTGTTGTTTAAGATTCTCTCTTTGTCTTTAATCCTTGGAATTTTAATTATGATGTGTCTTGGTGTGGGCCTCGTTGAGTTTCTCTTGTTTGGGACTCTGCACTTCCTGGATTTGTAAGTCTATTTTATCCACCAGGTAGGGGAAGTTTTCTGTCATTATATCTTCAAATAGATTATCAATATCTTGCTCTCTCTCTCCTCCTTCTGGCACTTCCATAATGTGAATATTGGTATGCTTGAAGTTGGCCCAGAGGCTCCTTACACTATCTTCATATTTTTTATTCTTTTTTTCTTTTTGTTCTTATGACTGGGTGTTTTTTGCTTCCTCATATTCCAAATTGTTGATTTGATTCTCAGAATCCTCTACTGTTGAATCCCTGACCAGATATTGAACCATGACCTCCTTGTCCATAGGTCAATGCTCAATCATGGAGCCATGCTGGCCAGGCAATTTAGTGTGTTTTATATTATTAAAGTTATTGAGGTGACATTGGTTAATAAAATTATGTAGGTTTCAAGTATACAATTCTATGATATATAGTATGTATATTGCATTGTGTTTAACACCCCAAGTCAGATCTTCTGTCACCACATATTTGACCCCCTTTACACTTTACTACCCCTCTAATCCCCCTTTCCTCTGGTAACCACCACTGTTATCTGTGTCTATGAGTTATTGCTTATTTGTTTTACTTGTTTGTTCATTTTTTGCTTTCAATTTTATATTCCACATATGATTGAAATCTTAATGTTCTTGACTTTCTGTCTGACTTATTTCTGTTATTATGACATTCTGAAGATCTATCCTTTTTTTTTTCACAAATGGCAGTGTTTCATGTCCAGTGGCTTACAATTTTACCTGGTTAAATTTATTCCTAGGTTATTCATTTATTTATTTTAATTTAAATTCTTTATTGTTTAAAGTATTACATGTGTCTCCTTCTTCCACTGTTGACCACTCCCCAGCCACTCCCACCCCTCAGAACATGCCCTCATCTCCCTATGTCTGTGCCCATTGGTTTTGCTTATACGCATGCATACAAGTCCTTTGATTGAACACTTACACGCCACCCTGCCTTCCCTCTGAGGCTTGACAGTCTGATACTTCTGTGTCTCTGGATCTAATTTTGTTCATTATATTCCACAAATTAGTGAGATCATGTGATATTTACCTTTCTCTGACTGCCTTATTTTGCCTAGCATAATGCTCTCCAGGTACATCCATGCTGTTGCAAATGGTAAGAGTTGTTTTTTTTTTTTTACAGCAGCGTAGTATTCCATTGTGTATAGGGCATTTTAACTGTGCCAGTACCACAGTTTTCTGATCTACTCATCTGCTGATGAGCACTTAGGCTGTTTCCAAATCCTAGCCATTGTAAATAGCGCTACTATTAACATAGAGATGCATATATCCTTTCTGATTGGCATTTCTAATTTCTTGGGATATATTCCTAGAAATGGGATTACTTACCCAGTAATTTACCCAAATGGAAGTTCCATTTTTAATTTTTTGAGGACACTCCATACTGTTTTCCACAGTGGTAGCACCAGACTGCATTCACACCAGCAGTGCAAGAGGGTTCCTTTTCCTCCACATCCTCTCCAGCACTTGTCATTTGTTCATTTGTTGATGATAGCCATTCTGACAGGTGTGAGATGATATCTCATTGTTGTTTTGATTTGCATCCCTTGAATGATTAGTGACTTTGAGCATGTTTTCATGTGTCTCTTGGCCTTCTGTTTGTTCACTTTGGAAAAGTGTCTATTTAGGTCCTTTACCCACTTTTTGATTGGATTGTTTATATTCCTTTAGTTAAGTTGTATGGGTTCCCTATTCCCTATACATTTTGGAGATAAAACCCTTATCAGCCCTGGCTGATTTGGCTCTGTGGCTAGAGCATTGGCCTGCAGACTGAAGGGTCTTGGGTTTGATTCCAGCTGGGGACACATGCCTGGGGTTGTGGGCTCAATCCCCAGTAGGGGGTGTGCAGGAGGCAGTTGATCAGTGATTACCTCTCATCATTGATATTTCTCTCCCTCTCCCTTCCTCTTTGAAATCAATAAAATATGTATTAAAAATCCCTTATCAGATATAATATTGGCAATTTTTTTCTCCTGTGCAGTGGGTTTTCTTGTTGTTTTCTTGATAGTTTCTTTTGCCATGCAGAAGTTTTTTATTTTGATGTAGTCCCATTTGTTTATTTTCTCCATAGTTTCCATTGCCCTAGGAGCTGTATCGGTAAAGATATTGCTATGACATATGTCTGCTATTTAGCTGCCTATGGATTCTTCTAAGATTTTTATGGTTTCCCATCTTATGTTTAAGTTTTTTATCCATTTTTGAATTTATTTTTGTGTATGGTGTAAGGTGGTGATCTAGTTTCATTTTTTGCATGTATCTGACCAAATTTCCCAGCACCATTTATTGAAGAGACTGTCTTGACTCCATTGTATGCTCTTGCCACCTTTGTCAAATAATTGAGCATAGTGTCTTGGGTCGATTTCTGGGTTCTCTGTTCAGTTCCATATGTCTGTTCTGTGCCAGTACCAGGAAGTTTTGAGAACAGTGGCTTTGTAGTATAGCTTGATATCTGGTATTGTGATTCCTCCAAATTTGTTCTCCTTCCTGAGGATTGCTGAGGCTATTCGGGATATATATATATATATATATATATATATATATATATATATATTATTCCATATGAACTTTTGAAGAATTTTCTCTAGGTCTGTGAAATATGCTGTTGCTATCTTAATGCGGATTGCATTTAATCTATAGATTGCTTGGGGTAGTATGGGCATTTTAATGATGTTGATTCTACCAATCCATGAACACAGTATATTATTCCATTTGTTTGTCTTTCTCTATCTCTTTTCTCAATGTCCTGTAGTTGTCTGAGTACAGGTCTTTTATATCCTTAGTTAAGTTGATTTCTAAGTATTTTTTGTTGTTGTTGTTGCAAAGGAAAATGGGATTGTTTGTTTTTAGTTTCTCTTTCTGTGAGTTCATTATTGCTGTATAAAAAGCCATAGATTTCTAGATGTTAATATTGTATCCTGCTATATTGCTGAATTTATTAAGTCTAGTAGTTTTTTGATGGAGTCTTTAGGGTTTTCTACATACAATATCATGTCATCTGAGATTAATGACAGTTTTACTTCCTCTTTTGCAATTTGGATGCTTTTTATTTTTTCTTCTTGTCTGATCCCTATGGCTAGCACTTCCAGTACTATGTCAAACGGGAGTGGTGAACATGGGCATCCCTGTCTTATTCTTGTTCTTAGGGGAAATGGTTTTAATTTTTGCCCATTGAGTATGATGTTGGCTGTAGGTTTGTGATATAAGGCTTTTATTACGTTCAGGTATTATCCTTCTATTCCCACCTTGCTGAGAGTTTTTATCAAAAAAGTGTGTTGGATTTTGTCAAATGCTTTTTCTTTGTCAATTGATATGACTATGTGATTTTGATCTCTCAATTTGTTTATGGGATGTATCACATTTATTGATTTGCGGATATTGTATCATCCTTGCATCCTCGGGATTGGTCCTACTTGGTCATGGTGTATGATCTTTCTGATGTAATGCTGGATCCAATTTGCTAGAATTTTTTTGAGGATTTTGGCATCTATGTTCATGAGAGATATTGGCCTTTAATTCTCTTTCATTGTGTTGTCTTTATCTGGTTTTGGTATTAGGGTAATGATGGCTTCATAGAAGGAGCTTGGAAGTGTTCCTTCCTCTTGAATTTTTTGGAATAATCTGAGGAGGATAGGTTTTAGTTCTTCCTTGAATGTTTGTGATAACTTCCCTGTGAAACCGCCTGGTCCCAGGCTTTTGTTTTCTGGGAGCTTTTTAATGACTGCTTCAATTTCTTCCATAGTTATCAGCCTATTAAGATTATTGGAATCTTCCTGATTGAGTTTTGGAAGGTTGTATTTTTCTAGAATATGTCCATTTCCTCCAGGTTGTCTAGTTTGTTGTAATAGAGTTGTTCATAGAATTTTTGAACAATCCTTTGTATTTCTGTGGGGTCTGTTGTTATTTTGCCTCTTTCATTTCTGATTTTGTTTATTTGGGTCCTCTCTCTTTGCTTCTTGGTGAGCCTGGCTAGAGGTTCATCAATCTTATTTATCCTTTCAAAGAACAAGCTCTTGGCTTCATTGATCTTTGGTATTTTTTTTTTGTCTCTATGTCATTTATTTCTGCTCTGATCTTTATTATGTCCTTCCTTCTGCTCATTATGGGCTTTTCTTGTTGCTCCCTTGCTAATTCTTTGAGTTGTAGTGTTAGATGATTTATTACCATTTTTTTTTAAGGTAGGCCTGTAGAGCTATAAAGTTCCCTCTCAGGGCTGCTTTCATTGTATCCCATAGATTTTGGATTGTTGTGTTTTTATTGTCATTAGTTTACAGAATGTTTTTAATTTCTTCTTTGATAACTTTGGTAACCCAATCATTGTTTAATAGCATGCTATTCATCTTCCAAGTGTTTGAGTTTTTTGGATCGTTTTTTTATTGTAGTTTATTTGTATTATTATGCCATTATGGTCTGAGAAGATGCTTGGTTTCATTTCAATCTTCTTGAATTTGGGGAGACTTTGCTTGTGACCCAGTATGTGGTCTATTTTTGAAAATGTCCCATGTGCACTTGAGAAGAATGTATATTCTGTGGCTTTGGGGTGAAATGTTCTGAAGATGTCAATGAAGTCCATCTGCTCTTGTGAGTCCTTTAGGATTGCTGTTTCTTTGCTGATTTTTTTGTCTAGAGGATTTATCCTGTGGGAGTCAGTGGGGTATTAAAGTCCCCTACTATGATTGTATTGTTGTCGATCTCTCCCTTGATATCTTTTAAGAGTTTTTTTTTTAATGTATTTGCGTGCTCCTGCATTGGGTGCATATATGTTTACCAGGGTTATATCCTCTTGTTTTATCGACCCCTTTCGTATTATGAAGTGGCCTTCCTTATCTCTTGTTATTGGCATTTAATCCTTTTACATTAAAGTTCTTATTGAAAGGTACTTGTTTGTAGTCATTTCTATTTTTGTGCCTGTGTTCTTTCTTATCTTTTTATTTCTTCTTTTTACAGCATTCCCTTTAACATTTCTTGCATTGCTGGCTTGGTAGTGATGAATTCCCTTAGCCTTTTTTTGTCTGTGAATCTCCTGATTTCCCCTTCAATTTTGATTGATAGTCTTGCTGGATAGAGTATTCTTGGATTCAGTCCTTTGCTTTGCAACACTTTGTATACCTCCTTCCTTTCTAGCTTGATGTGTTTCTGTTGAGAAATAATTTGATAACCTGATGTGGGATCCTCTGTATCTCTCTTACAGCCTTTAAGATTCTCTCTTTGTCATTAACATTTGCCATTGTAATTATGACGTGTGCTTGGTGTGGGTCTTTTGGGATTCATCTTGCTTGGGATTCTGTACTTGTGTAACTTTTTTCTTCCCCATATCTGGGAATTTTTCTGTCATTATTTCTTCAAATAGATTTTCTAATTCTTGCTGCTCTTCTCGTCCTCCTGTCAGCCCTATTATGCATATGTTACTTTGTTTTGTGTGTCCTAAAGCTCCCTTAGGCTCTTCTACTGCTTTTTAATTTTTTTCTCCAGTTGCTGTTCAGATTGAGCTTGTTTCTCTACCTTATCTTCTACATCACTAATTTGGTCCTCTGCTTCTTCTAGTCTACTGTTGAAACCTTCCATGGTGTTTTTGATTGTAGCTATATCACTTTTCATTTCTTCCTGATTCTTGCATAAGTTGTTGATTTTCTCATCCATCCAGTGAATGAATTGTACACTCATTACTCTGAATTCTTTTACTGTCATGTTGCATGCTTCAATTTCAGTAATATTCTTTCTTGGTGACTCCTCATTTTCTTTCTTCTGGGGAATGTGTTGTCTCCCCATTCTGACTATCACCATAAGGTTCAAACTTCGAGTTGTGTGGGCCTGGGCTGTGTGCAGTGGGAGCTTCGCACCACCCAAGTGTAATTGAAGAGCTCTGACACGAAGATGTGTGGCTACCGTGAGTTGGTGGGAACCAGGCTCACCCAGAGTCAGCATTACCAGTGCTCAGTGTGGCCTTGTGTGCGCACCTAGAATCAGCGACCCCACCTGCACCATGCTGAAATAGAGACCCTGCTGGCGTGTGCCAAAAATCAGAGCCCCCTAGCGCATGCCAGGAGTCAGAGTTCCCCTGTGCCTGCACCAAGAATTGATTATCAGAGTCTCTGTTGCTTTGTGTGGCCTCTCGCTGAGAATCAGGGTCCCTGTGTGCACATGCACCAAGAATTGGAGTCTCTGGCTCTTAGTGTTAAAGCACTGGGTGTCAGGGATCCCAGGCACATGTGATAAGAAACACAGTAAAGTCACTGGTTCTTAGTGCTGCCTCCTGCCTGGAGAATCGGAGTCCAAGTCAGCTTGGGGGACTGGGTTGCACAGTAGCACTGTGTCGGCAGGAGGTCCACTCCTGCAGTGCGGAAAACAGACTTCCGTGTGCGATCTCCCAAAATTGAAGTCAGGTGGCATTGCTGCCCTGCGTGGGCTTCGGGTTTGGTCTCCCGATTATGTTGTGGGGAACAGATTCCCAGTGTCTGCGCACTCCCAGGCTCAAATTCCTGTAGCGGAGCTGCAGCCCATGCGAGGGGAGGTCTATCAGTTACTATGGCACTGCCTGGGAGCCTGCGGGGAGGGTGATAGGCTCTGTGACTCACAGAAATCTGCGGCCGGGATGTCTGGATTCTTGGTGTCTGTGGGTCTGTAGCTGTGCTCGCAGGTCTCTGTCCTCAGTGGCTGCAGGGTCCTGGTTTGTGTCTGAGACCAGACTGGGTGGTGCTGAGGCCAGGATCCTAGTCTCAAGTACCTCTGTTTCTCAAGGTGGCGTGGTCTCTATGCCTGCACTGGCCTCCCGGAGTGTCCGTGTTGGGAGCGGGGCTCTGCCATCTACAACTGCCCAGTTTGGCAGCCCCTTGGAGGATCTGCAGAATCTAACTGTCCCTAGCTCATTCACACACACACCACACACGTCTACACATTCCTCTATCGCTCCCTCACTCTCTCACACTCTCTCCCTCCCTACCTTCCTGCCAGTAGCCATCTTCCTTCCTCAAGTAAGTTTTCTAATCCTTGCTTCTCTTCTTGTCCTTCTGGCACCCATATTATATAGATGTTACTTCATTTCATGTTGTCACAAAGCTCCTTTAAGCTCTCCTCCTGCTTTTTTTTTCTTCTGCAATTGCTGTTCAGATTGGGTGTGTTTTTCTTCCCTGTCTTCTGTCTTGCTAATTTGGTCCTCTGCTTCTTCTAGTCTACTGTTGAAACCTTTCATCATGTTTTTTTTTTTAAATTGTATTTGTATCATTCTTCATTTCCTCTTGATTCTTACATAGGTTGTTGATTTTCTCATCTAGCTGGTTAAGAACCTGTATGACTCTTACTCTGAATTCTTTTTCTGACATATTGAATGCCTGCATTTCATTTTGTTCCTTTTTTGGTATTTCCTACTTTTCTTTCCTTGGGGGGTTGTTTCTTTGTCTCCCTGGGCATCCTGCTTGGGGTTTGAGAGGTTGAAGACCCTATCAGGGCAATGGTCCAAAAATCATTAGCCCAGAGCCTGGTTCTGCCTTGAGTCTCATGCTTTTATTGTCTCTGCTCTGAGTTGTATCCCCTTCTCCCATGGATCTTGTCCCTCAGTTGTCTTCTTCAGATGCTCAGGGTGGTAGGAGTGTGTGAACAATTCCTCTGGTGTGCAATTCCCTGTGAGGATCCAAAGTCCTCTGGCATGGAATTTGCTGTGTAGCCTCGGCACCAATGGCAGGTTGGCACCCTAGGTTCCTCTGTTAGTGCACTTGCACTTTGGTCCTGTGGTTCCTGGTTGGGTACACCGGCTTGTCCCAGTTCACCCTGGCAGTGCTCTCCGGTGGCCTGGAGTGGAGCATGTGCTGGATTGCTCCTGGTAGCCCCTGCAGGATTGTCCCAGTGGCTGGGGAGAAGCAAGTGCAGGTTTCTCTGGGTTGCACAGTCAGAGCTCCCCTGTGGCCCTGAGTGAGGTGGGCACTGGATTGCTTTGGGTTGCCTCTTCCAGTCTGAGGTGGAGCAGGGGCAGGTTGTTCTGGGTCACACAGTCCACACACTCCTGTGGCCTAGAGTGGGGTGTTGTCTGGGTTGCTATGGTATCAGGTCCTGGGTCTTGGGGTGGATTGTGTGCTGGGTGTCTCTGGGTCAGGCTGCCAGTATGGTTTTGTAGTCTGGGGTGGGGGTAGGGAATAGGGAATAGGGTACCCACTGGCTTGCACTCACTTTAGGATCTTGGAGCCAGATCCTAGGAAGCTGGGTTCCAGGTTGGTGAGGAAGCCTGGTGCAGGAGCTCAATCTGGCAAGTGCTCCCTGCAGGTGTCTGAGAACCTTCCGGGAGGTATTACACCACTCACTGCCAGGGCATGGTGGTGGTTCCACATGGGTTATGGCTGGCAAGTGGCATTCTCTAGGTGTCCTCTACCCTTCCTTATTGAAAATTGTCTCCTCAGCTGTGTCTAATTTGTTAATTCAGGGTGTATGTTCTCCGATTTAGTTACACTTCTGTCCTGGCCCTAGGAGGAGGTGTGTGACACTGCTGCCTATTCAACCGCTATTTTTTCAGTCTTGGTATTTTATTTTATTTATTTATTTATTTATTTATTTTTTATTATTTTTTAATTTCTTTATTGATTAAGGTGTCACATATTTGTCCTCATCACCCCATTCCCATCCCACATCCCTCCCCACGGATGCCCCAACCCCCTGTTGAACTTAACCATTGGTTAGGCTCATATGCATGCACACAAGTCCTTTGGTTGATCTCTCCCCCCTCCCCCCACCCTCCCCTATCCTCCCTTTGAGGCCCAATAGTCTGATCGATGCCTCCTTATTTCTGGTTATGTTCTTGTTCATCAGTCTATGTTGTTCATCATTTCCCCTAGATGAGCGAGATCATGTGTCATTAGAGATATACTTATAAGAACTGAGTGTGAGACGAGCAATAATAGTTATGCTGACAGGCCAATGAATCAGTCTGTAGTGAGTTTCTTTCTGGACCAATAGTTCTTTTGAGTCCCAATATCAATGTCCACCAGTTCCTTATGTGTACATGTTGGCACTGACCCCTCAGCTCTGGATAGTGGACAAATGGTGGTAATGCAAGTCCGACTCCCTCTGGTTTGGTCTTGGCCGGACCCAGCGGCACGGCTTCACCTGGACTCAGGGGCATGTGGCCTCACCTGGACCCAGGTGCGCGCGGCCTCACCCAGACCCGGGACCCAGCCTCACCCGGATCCAGGGACACACGGCCTCACCCGGACCCAGGGGAGCGTGACCTCACCCGGACCCAGGGGCGCGTGGCCTCACCCGGACCCAGGTGCGCATGGCCTCACCCGGACCCGGGACCCAGCTTCACCCGGATCCAGGGGCACACGGCCTCACCCGGACCCAGGATCCAGCTTCACCCAGACCCAGTGGCATGAGGCCTCACCCGGACCCAGGGATGCGTGGCCTCACCCGGACCCAGGTGCGCGTGGCCTCACCTGGAACCGGGACCCAGCCTCACCCAGATCCAGGGGCTCACGGCCTCACCCGGACCTGGGATCTAGCTTCACCCGGACCCAGGGGCGCGTGGCCTCACCCGGACCCAGGGGTGCGTAGCCTCTCCCAGACCCAGGGACACATGGCCTCACCTGGACCTAGGTGCGCACGGCCTCTCCTAGACCCAGGGTCGCGTGGCCTCACCCAGATCCAGGGATGCATGGCCTCACCCGGACCTGGGACCCAGCCTCACCCGAATCCAGGGGCACATGGCCAAGCCCGGACCCAGGATTCAGCTTCACCCGGACCCAGGGGCACATAGCCTCACCCGGACCCAGGGGCGTGTGGCCTCACCCGGATCCAGGGGCGCACGGCCTCACCCGGACCCAGGGGCGCGTGGCCTCACCCAGGCCTGGGTCCCAGCCTCACCCGGATCCAGGGGCACATGGCCTCACCCAGACCCGGGATCTAGCTTCACCCGGATCCAGGGGCGCGTGGCCTCACCCGAACCCAGGGGCGCGTGGCCTCTCCCAGACCCAGGGTCGCGTAGCCTCACCCGGATCCAGGGGCGCACAGCCTCACCCGGGCCCGGGACCCAGCCTCACCCGGACCCAGGGGCGCGTGGCCTCTCCCAGACCCAGGGGCGGATGGCCTCACCCAGACCTAAGTGCGTGCGGCCTCACCCGGACCCGGGACGGTATTTTATTTTTTGATGCAATTGTAAATGTGATTGTTTTCTTAATTTCTCTTTCTGACAGTTAATTATTGGTACATAAAACTTACCAAGTTTGGAATATTAATATAGTACCCTGCTGCTTTACTTAATTTATTTATCAATTCTAATACTTTTTTGTTGGCATCTTTAGGGTTCTCTGGAAGGAGTATCATCATTATTTAAGACAATTTGAGTCAGGGTTTCTGTTAGACAGAGCTGTGAATAATATAACTGATGTAATTTCCATATAGGCAAGAGGCAATCAGATGTTTTAATTTGATTAAAAATCTATTGTCTATGAGATTATCATCAAAAATTATCATGCCACAAAATTAACAAAATATATATTATTACCTAGAATTGGGTTGTTTCTGAGGAACCATGACCTTCATCTAATATTAGAGTTATCTACTTTGAAATGTTAAGAGTATAAATAGATCATTAGCAATTTGAATTATGCAGTAGAGAGCAAATAAGGAGAATTCCAAGTAAAGGAACATGATTCTAACAGATGCGTCATGAATAAAAAAGAGATATTAAGAAAAGCAATAAGAAGTATTCCCAATCTCATTAGAATCTTTCTATGTTAGTAATATTTTCTTTAATAATCATGACTGTAGGTTCAAGGCAGTAATTTGGGTTCCAGTTCTTTCAGATATTATTTATCAGCTAAGCTAGAAGTCCAATGAAAGAGTTGCAGACAACCCTTCTACTTTCCTGGAAAAATGAGGAGATAGAAAGTTTTAGCACACTATTTATAAGTGCTGCTGACTGATGACATAAATATAGAGGAATGTGAGGAATGTATTCATTTTTGAAAGTCGAAGGTCAATTTTGATTTATTTACCAATGAAGTACAACACTCATTTCTATGGACTGCTCTCTCTCTCTCTCTCTCTCTAATCTTTTCAATGTTTACTGCCTACCCATTTACTGTTTTTGATGATTTCCTCATTGTTTGACTTGACAGTAGCTGATTTCAACCTTGGGTGGCCTTAATCCCAGTATAGTGTCTTCTCATTAGGCCACTGGTTCCTTGCCTATTTCAGTATGTGGACTTGCTTTTGGGTGGGGTTTTCTTCTGGCATATATCCAATTACTCATCAATCTGTGAATGTTCTTAATCCCTCCTCTCCCATTTAGTTGCTATTTCTGCATCTACCTTTTATTTTTACACATCTACCCCTCTAAACAAAAGTTATGAAATCTTTTTTTTAATCCTCATCCAAGAACATGCTTAGAGAGAGGGAGAGAGAGAGAGAGAAGAGATCAGTTTGAGAGAGAAACATGGATTGGCTGCCCTCCATATGAGCCCCTGACTGGGATTGAACCTGCAACCAAGGTATGTGCCCTGATGCAAAATTGAACCATCAATCTTTTGGTGCACAGGATGATGCTCAGCCAACTGAGACATCTGGCCAGGCAGCAGTGAGTAAAATCTTAACATTATGACATGCCAAAGAAATCTTTGCACTATTGATTTAAGAACTTAATCAAATTATATTTTTAATCTTTATTGTAAGTATTACAGATGTCCCCATTGCCCCACTCCACCCAGTTTCCACCCCATCCCAGAACTTCATCACCCTATTATCTGTGTCTGTAGATAATGCATATAAGTTGTTTGGTTAATCTCTTCCTGCTCCCCCTCCCCACTTCCCTCTGAGATTCATCAGTCTGTTCCATGTTTCTATGCCTCTGATACTATTTTATTCATTAGTTTATTTTGTTCATTAGATTCCTTGTTCATTTATTTTGATTTTTAGATTCAATTATTGATAGCTTTCTATTGCCATTTTATTGTTCATATTCTTGTTCTTGTTATTCTTGTTCTTGTTCTTGTTGTTGTTCTTCTTCAAGAATGACCTTCAGCACTTCAGGTAATACTGGTTTGGTGGTGATGAACTCTAGGTTTTTTTTTGGTCTGTGAAGTTCATTATCTGATTTTCAATTCTAAATGATAGCTTTGCTGGGTAGAGTAATCTTGGTTGTAGGTCCTTGCTATTCATCACTTTGAATATTTCTTGCCCCTCTGTTCTGGCCTGAAAAGTTTCTGTTGAGAAATCAGCTGGCAGTCATATGGACGCTCCCTTGTAGATAACTAACTGCTTTTCTCTTGCTGTTTTTAAGATTCTCTCTTTGTCTTTAACCATTGGCATTTTAATTATGATGTGTCTTGGTGTGGGCCTTGTTGGGTTCCTCTTGTTTGGGACTCTCTGTGCTTCCTGGACTTGTAAGTCTATTTCTTTCACCAGGTAGGGGACGTTTTCTGTCATTATATCTTCAAATAGATTTTCAATACCTTGCTCTCTCTCTCCTCCTTCTGGGACCGCCATAATGTGAATGTTGGTATGCTTATTGTTGTCCCAGAGGCTCCTTACACTATTTTCATATGTTTTATCCTTTTTGTTCTTATGACTGGGTGTTTTTTGCTTTCTCATATTCCAAATTGTTGATTTGATTCTCAGAATCTTCTACTCTACTATTGAATCCCTGTAAATTATTCTTTTTTCAGTTAGTGTATAAATGCCAATTGGCTCTGAGACACCCATGTGGAACAAACTTTCTTTAGTGGGGCTTTGGTGATCACCAAGTTTTCTCCTTGAAGTTGATGCTCATGGATGTGTAAAACTAATCTCACATGGTCTGAAGCTGTGCACCAAATGCACTGGCTCTGGGGCCTCCTGGGAGGTGCAAAGTCAGCCACTGCCTTGGGCCACCCAGCACAAGCTACAGAGTGATCTGCAGATGGCTGCTACTTTTGTTGGGCTCAGAGGTGCCCAGGAGAGGCCAAACTGTTAGCCTTGGCAAGCTGCTGCTACTCCCAGGGCTGGGGCCACTTATCGAGGGGTAAGAGGTATGCTGAGTCCAGCTGCTACTTTTCGAGAGATTATAGGAAAGTCTGGGACCTGAGCCTGGACAGGCCATTCATATGGAAAAGCCACTGCAAACTGCTGGGGTGAGACTGCAAATTGGGTGGGGTGGGGTCTCAGGGAATTACCAGGGCAGGGGGAACAGTGTGAGCCAGATTGATGGAGACTCAGATATGGCACCTGTCAGTCAGCTCTGTAGTGTGTGTGTGTGTGTGTGTGGTGGTGGTGGGGGGCGGTTTCAGCATAGGAACAGAGACCTATGTGAGCAGTTTTTTTTCTTTTTTCTGGGAGAAAGTTGCTCCTGAGTTCTTGACCTGATGCCAGACAATTTAGTTCCTCCACCTATGTCCCAGGATCCTTTTAACCTGCTGCCCCAGTGCTAGAGCTCAGAGGGAGTGAGTCCGAGTAAGTCCATGTGCTCGTTCTTTAAAAGGAACTATCTGGATCTCCAGAAGACTTTTTGTCACTCAGACACAATCCCCACTTGATTTTATACCCCAAAGTTATGGGTACTTCTCTTCTCAGCACTGGGACCCTGGACTGAGGGGTCTGGTGTGGGGCTGGGACTCCTTGCTCCTCATGAGGCCTCTGCAAACAAGATATCCCTCCTGACTGAAAAATGCCACAAGTGGGTGTTGGACCAGCCCATTCCTTGCCTCCACCCCTCCTACCAGTCTCAATGTGCTTTATTCTTTAATTACCTAGTTGTAGGACTTCCATTCACCCAGATTTCAGGCAGTTCTGAATGATGGTTTTTCTGTATTTTAGTTGTAATTTTGATGTGGTTGTAGAAGGATGTGAGTACTACATTTACCTATGCTGGCATCTTGGTTCCTTCCCATATATGCTGTACATCTTAAACTTATGAAGTGCTGCATATCAATTGTCTCACAATAAAGCTGGAAAAATGATAGACAATAATTTTTATTTTTTAAAAAAATTGAATTTATTGTAATGACATTGGTTAATAAAATTCTATAGGCTTTAAGTGTACAATTCTATAATATATCATGGCATTGTGTGTGTACCATCAAAAGTCAAATCTACTTCTGTTACCATATATTTGACTCTTTTTATCCTGTACTGCTTTCCCCATCCCCTTCTTCCTCTGGTAACCCCATACTATTGTCTGTATTTATGAGGGATTTTTTTGTCTTTGTTCACTAGTTGCTTTCAGTTTTATATCCCACATATGAGTGGGATAATATTGTTTTTGACTTTTTATATTTCACTTATTTTGCATAGCATACTCTCAAGATTCATCCATGTTGTCAAAAATGGCAGTATTTCATCTTGTCTTATGTCTGAGTAGTATTACATTATATATATGTACCACATGTCTTGATCTGATCATCAGTTGAAGGAAGTTTTGGTTATTTCCACATCTTGGCTACCATGACTAATGCTGAAATGAACATAGGGGTGCGTGTATCTTCTTGAATAAATGCTTTCAATTTTTTTTTTCAGGGAGACACAGAGAAGATTGGTTGCTGGTTCATATGGTAACTCTATTCTTAGTTTTTTTGAGGAACCTCCATACTGTTTTCCATATGGCTATACCAGTTTTCATTCCCACCAGCAGTGAATGAGGGTTCCTTTTTCTCTACAACATCTACAAACTTGCAGGTGTGAGGTGGTGTTTCATTGCAATTTTGAATTGTATTTCTCAAGTAGCTAGGGAAGTTGAGCATCTTTTCATATATTTGATGGCCATTTTGTATATCTTATTGAGAGAAGTGCCTGTTTAGGTCCTCTGCCAGTTTTCAATTGGATTATATGTGTTTTTTATTGTGGAGTTCTTTATACATAACTTTTATTTAAAAATTTTTGGTGGGACATTGGTTAATGAAACTATATGGCTTTTGTTTTTCTTTGTTTTAAAAATACTCATATCAATATATATGTCAATTATTCTGTGACTTCATGTTAGCCAAACTTTGTATCATATGACCATTCTAAAACTCAGCTGATTATAGATTAAGATTCAATGTAGGTTTTAATTTTGGACAATGATAGGTAATTTGGCCAGAAAATAATAAGTAATCTTGATCTTTATGCTTAAAATTCTCTTTCTGAAAAAATTTCTTGAAAGGAATAGCATTATGAAAATTTCCACCTTTATTTAGAGATTGCTGTCCTATAGAAATATAATCCAAACCATATATAGAATTTAAAGTTTTCTATCAGCCACATTAAAATAGAGTAATTATAAGCAGGTTAAATTCATTTTAATAATATATCTTACTTAACCCAGCATATTTAAAATATTATCATTTTGACATGTAATCAATATAAAAATATTAATATAATATTTTACATTCTTTTTTGTTATAAAGGTTGGAAAATGGTGTGTATTTTATTTTATCTTTTTTTATTGAAAATATTACAATTGTCAGCATTTTTTTTACCCCATTGACCCCCCTCCACCCTGCTCCTGCTCCCTCCCCAGGTCTTCCTGGCACTATTGTCCGTCCATGGGCTATGCATATATGCATATAAGTTCATTGGTTAATCTCTCCCCAGCCCTCCTTTCCTGAGAAATATGTCAGTCTGTTGCATGCTTCAATGAGTCTGGATATTTTTTGATTGTCAGTTTATTTCGTTCATTAGATTCCACATATAAATGAGATCATGTGATACTTATCTTTCTCTGATTTGCTTATTTTGCTTAGCTTAACACTCTCCAGGACACTACATACTGCCCCAAAGGGTAAGAGACCCTTCTTTTTTACATCTGCATGGTATTCCATCATGCAAATGTACTACAGCTTTTTTTTTTTAATCCAACCTTAGTGTTGTTTCCAGATATTAGCAATTATAAACATAGAGATATATGTACTCTTTCAGATTTGTGTTTCAGGATTTTTAAGATATATTGCCAGAAGTGGGATCATTGGGTCAAAGCCAGTTCCATTTTTTAATTTTGTGAAGAAACGCCATACTGTTTGTTTCCCACCGTGGCTACAGGAACCTGCATTCCCACCAACAGTTCACACGGGTTCCCTTTTCGCCATATCCTTGCCACCACTGTTTGATGATTTATTGATAGTAGCCATTCTGATAGGTGTGAGGTGATACTTCATTGTAGTTTTTATTTGCATCTCTTTGATTATTTGAGGATTTTTCATATGTCTAATGGTCATCTGTATACCCTCTTGGGATAAGTGTCTATTCAGGTATTTTGCCCATTTTTATATTGTACTGTTTGTCTTCCTATTGTTGGATGTATAAATTCTTTTTTTTTTCTTTTTCTTTTTTTTTTTTAATGAATCTTTATTGTTCAGATTACAATTGTTTCTCCTTTTTCCCCACATATCTCCCCACCACCCAGTTCCCACCCCCCTCTGCCCTTATCTCCCCCCCCCCCCCCACTGTCCTTATCCATAGGTGTATGATTTTTGTCCAGTCTCTTCCCATACTCCCCACACAGACACCCCTTTCCCCCTGAGAATTAGCAATCCACTCCCATTCTAGGCCTCTGATTCTATTAAGTTCACCAGTTTATTCTGTTCCTCAGATTTTTAATTCACTTGACTTTTAGATTCACTTGTTGATAGATATGTATTTGTTGTTCATAATTTTTATCTTTCTTCTTCTTTTTCCTCTTTTTAAAGAATACCTTTCAGCATTTCATATAATGCTGGTTTGGTGGTGATGAACTCCTTTAGCTTTTTCTTATCTGTGAAGCTCTTTATCTGGCCTTCAATTCTGAATGATAACTTTGCTGGGTAGAGTAGTCTTGGTTGTAGGTTCCTGCTATTCATCACTTTGAATATTTCTTGCCACTCCCGTCTGGCCTGCATGGTTTCTGTTGAGAAATTAGCTGATAATCGTATGGGAGCTCCCTTGTAGGTAACGAACTGTTTTTCTCTTGCTGCTTGTAAGATTCTCTCTTTGTCTTTTGCTCTTGGCATTTTAATTATGATGTGTCTTGGTGTGGTCCTCTTTGGATTCCTTTTGTTTGGGGTTCTGTGCGCGTCCTGGACTTGTAAGTCTATTTCTTTCATCAGGTGGGGGAAGTTTTCGTTCATTATTTCTTCAAATAGGTTTTCAGCATCTTGCTCTCTCTCTTCTTCTGGTACCCCCATAATTCTGATGTTGGTTCGCTTGAAGTTGTCCCAGAGGCTTCTTACACTATCTTCAACTTTCTGAATTCTCTTCTCTTCATGCTTCTCTGGAGGAGTGTCCTTGGCCTCTTTGTATTCCAAATCTTTGAGTTGATTCTTGCAATCCTCTAGTCTGCTTTTGGGTCTCTGTATAATATTTTTTATCTCAGTCAGTGTATGTTTAATTTCTAGTTGGTCCTCATTGAATTTATCGGCCTTTTCCATGAAATTCTTGAAAAACCTTATAACCGTGGTTTTGAACTCTATGTCCAGTCGCTTGTTCTCCTCCATTTCTTTGGTTTGTGATCTGTTTCCTTGCCTTCTCATTTTCGCTGCTTCCCTGAGTTGGTAGGGTAGTTTTGTGTACTAGGTGTCCTATTGGTTCAACGGGTCAGCCTCCCAGTTACTTGAGGTGGACACTCTTGGTGTACCCTTGTGTACTGTGTGTCCCCCAGCAGGAGCTACAGCAAGGGCTAGTTTTCTCCTCCTTTGCTTGGGCGGATTTGGAGCAGTCTGACTAGAGCTACAGTTAATTTGGTTGAGCTGTCACAGAACAGACCATTTATATGCAAAAGCCGCTGTGTGGAGCCTGGGCGGGTTTGTAGAATGTGCGGGGCGGGGCCTCAGGGCTGGGCGGGGTCTCAGGGCGTCACTAGGCTGGGGCGTGGCCAACGGCGATGGCTGCCGTCAGCCCTCTCTGCCTTTCCACGTTTCCAAGTCTCTGCGCCCCGCGCTCCAGCGCAGTAAACAATGATTGCTGGGCGCACCACTGCAAAAAAGTCACTCTCACTTTCCGACCTGATGGCCGAGAGTCCAGCTTCTCCCTGTAGGTGTCTGGGTCCCCCGAGTGTCCCCAGAAACTGGATTTCAGAGTGATCGGGAGCTTGTCTCCCTGTGGGTTGAAGAAAAGCCACGCACCCAGCCGCCCGCCGCCGGCCCGATTCGCGTGCCTCCGTACCTCAGCTTTTCAGCGTTTGTGCTCCTTTCTCTTCTTAGCTGTATATCTTCCACTCAGCCAGCTTTCCCGTGGTTCTGGGTGGTAGATGTTTTGTCTTTTAGTTGTATTTTTGAAATTGTTGTGTGAGGCAGCAGATTAGTTGTTTAACTATGCCGCCATCTTGGTTCCTCCCCGATCACTCTATCTTTCTCTGAATGGCTTATTTCACTTAACATAAAGCTCTCCAGTTCCATCAATGTTGTTGCAAATGGAAAGAATTCATTTTTACCATAAAATACTATTCCATTGTGTAGATGTACCACAGTTTTTTAATCCACTCATCTGCTGATGGGCACTTAGGCTGTTTCCAAATCTTAGGTATGGTGAATTGTGCTGCTATGAACATAGGGGTGCATATATCCTTTCTGATTGGTGTTTCTAGCTTCTTGGGGTATATTGCTAGATCGCAGGGTCAAATGGGAGTTCCATTTTTAATATTTTGAGGAAACTCCATACTTTTCTCCACAGTGGCTGCACCAGTCTGCATTCCCACCAGCAGTGCAAAAGAGTTCCTTTTTCTCTGCATCCTCACCAACACTTGTCGTTTGTTGATTTGTTGATGATAGCAATTCTGACAGGTGTGAGATGGTACCGCATTGTCGTATTGATTAGCATCTCTCAGATACTTAGTGACTTTGAGCATGTTTTCATATGTCTCTTGGCCTTCCTTCTGTCCTCCTTCGAAAAGTATCTATTTAGGTCCTTTGCCCATTTTTGATTGGATTTTTTATCTTTTGTTAAGTTGTATGAGTTCCCTTTAAATTTTGGAGATTAAACCCTTATCGGTGATGACATTGGCAAATATGTTCTCCCATGCAGTGGGATTTCTTGTTGTTTTGTTGATGGTTTCTTTTGCTGTGCAAAAGTTTTTTATTTTGATGTAGTCCTATTTGTTTATTTTCTCTTTAGTTTCCAAGGCCCTAGGAGCAGTATCAGTGAAGAAATTGCTTTGGCATATGTCTGAGATTTCGCTGCCTGTGGATTCCTCTAGTATTTTTATGGTTTCCCGTCTTATTTTTAAGTCCTTTATCCATTTTGAGTTTATTTTAGTGTATGGTGTAAGTTGGTGGTCTACTTTCATTTTTTTGCATGTATCTGTCCAATTTTCCCAACACCATTTATTGAAGAGACTGTCTTGACTCCATTTTATGTTCATGCCTCCTTTGTCAAATATTAATTGGGCATAGTGGTTTGGGTCAATTTCTGGGTTCTCTATTCTATTCCATTGATCTATATTCTGTTTTTGTGCCAGTACCAGGCTGTTTTGAGAACAGTGGCTTTATAATACAGCTTGATATCTAGTATTGAGATTTCCCACCTACTTTGTTCTTCTTTCTCAGGATTGCTGCAGCTATTCGGGGTGTTTTTTTATTCCAGATGAATTTTTGGAAAGTTCGTTGTAGGTCTGTGAAATATGCCATTGGTATTTTAATGGGGGAGTACATTGAATGTATAGTTTGCTTTGGGTAGTATGGACATTTTGATGATGTTGATTCTACCAATCCATGATCTCGGTATGTTCTTCCATCTGTTTATGTCTTCCTCTATCTCTTTTTTCAGTGCTGTGAAGTTTTCCGCGTCTAGGTCTTTTACCTCCTTAGTTAAGTTTATTCCTAGGTATCTTAATTTTTTTGGTGCGATGGTAAATGGGATTGCTTTTTTAGTTTCGCTTTCTGTAAGTTCATTATTGGTGTAAAGAAATGCCCTAGATTTCTTGGCATTAATTTGGTATGTTGCTACATTGCTGAATTCATTTATTAAGTCTAATAATTTTTTTGATGGAGTCTTCAGGGTTTTCTATGTACAACATCATGTCATCTGCGAATAAGGACAGTTTTACTTCTTCTTTTCCAATTTGGATGCCTTTTATTTCCTCTTCTTGTCTGATCACAATGGCTAGTACTTCCAGCACTATATTGAACAGGAGTGGTGAGAGTGGGCATCCCTGTCTTGTTTCTGTTCTTAGGGGAAATGGTTTTAGTTTTTGTCCATTGAATATGATCTTGGCTGTGGGTTTGTCATATATGGCTATTGTTATGTTGAGGTATGATCCTTCTATTCCCACCTTGCTGAGAGTTTTTATCAAGAAAGGGTGTTGGATTTTGTCAAATGCTTTTTCTGCATCAATTGATATGACTATGTGATTTTTATCTCTCAATTTGTTTATGTGATGTATCACGTTCATTGATTTGCGGATATTGTACCATCCTTGCATTCCCGGGATAAATCCTACTTGGTCATGGTGTGTGATCTTTCTGATGTACTGCTGGAGCCAATTTGCTAGAATTTTGTTGAGGATTTTGGTACCTATGTTCATGAGGGATATTGGCTTATAATTCTCTTTCATTGTGTTGTCTTTATCTGGTTTTGGTATTAGGTGATGCTGGCTTCATAGAAGGAGCTTGGAAGTGTTCCTTCTTCTTGAATTTTTTGGAATAGTCTGGGGAGGATAGGTTTTATTTCTTCCTTGAATGTTTGGTATAACTCCCCTGTGAAGCCATCTGGCCCTGGGCTTTTGTTTGCTGGGAGCTTTTGGATAACTGCTTCAATGTCTTCTACAGTTATCAGCCTATTTTGATTTTTAGAATCTTCCTGATTGAGTTTTGGAAGGTTGTATTTTTCTAGGAATATGTCCATTTTCTCCAGGTTTTCTAGTTTGTTGTAGTAGAGTTGTTCATAGTATTTTTTACTAATCCTTGTATTTCTGTGGGGTCTGTTGTTATTTTGCCTCTCTCATTTCTGATTTTGTTTATTTGGGTCCTCTCTCTTTGCTTCTTGGTGAGCCTGGCTAGAGGTTCATCAATCTTGTTTGTGCTTTTCAAGAATGAGCTCTTGGTTTCATTGATCTTTTGTATTGTTTTATTGTTCTTTATGTCATTATTTCTGCTCTGATCTTTATTATCTCCTTCTTTCTGCTCACTTTGGGCTTTTCTTGTTGCTCCCTTGCTAATTCTTTGAGTTGTAGTGTTAGATGATTTACTACCATTTTATTTTGTTTATTGAGGTAGGCCTGTAGAGCTATAAACTTCCCTCTCAGGACTGCTTTCATTGTTTCCCATAGATTTTGGATTGTTGTGTTTTTGTTGTCATTAGTTCCCAGGATGTTTTTAATTTCTTCTTTGATCTCATTGGCAACCCAGTCATTATTTAATAGCATGCTATCAGCTTCCAAGTGTTTGAGATTTTTAAATTGTTTTTATTGTAGTTTATTTCTAATATTATGGCATTGTGTTCTGAGAAGATGCTTAGTATGATTTCAATCTTCTTGAATTGGGGAGACTTTGCTTGTTACCCAATATGTTGTCTATTTTTGAAAATGTCCCATGTGCACTTGAGAAGAACATATATTCTGTGGCTTTGGGATGAAATGTTCTGAAAATATCAGTTAAGTCCATCTGATCTAGTGAGTCATTTAGGATTGCTGTATCTTTGCTGATATTTTGTCTAGAGTATTTATCCAGTGATGTCAGTGGTGTATTAAAGTCCCCCACTATTATTGTATTGTTGTCGATCTCTCCCTTGATATCTTCCAGGAGTTTTGTTATGTATTTGGGTGCTCCTGCTTTGGGTGCATATATGTTTATCAGGGTTATATTCTGTTGTTGTATCTATCCCTTTAGTATTATGAAGTGGCCTTCCTTATTTCTTGTTATGGTCTTCACTTTGAGGTATCTTTTGTCAGATATAAGTATTGCTACCCCAGGTTTTTTTTTATTTCCATTTTCCTGAAAGATATTTTTCCAGTCTTTGCTTTCAGTCTGTGTGAGTCCCTTGTTCTGAGGTGGATCTCTTGTAGATAGCATATATATGGGTCGTGTTTTTTCATCCATTCAGGCACTCGATTTCTTTTGATTGGAGCATTTAGTCTGTTTACCTTTAAAGTTATTATTGAAAGGTACTTGTTTGTAGTTATTTCTATTTTTGTGCCTGTGTTCTTTCTTATCTTTTTATTTCTTGTTTTTACAGCATTCCCTTTAGCATTTCTTGCATTGCTGGTTTGGTGGTAATAAACTACCGTATCCTTTTTTTGCCTGTGAAGCTCCTGATTTCCCCTTCAATTTTGATTGATAGTCTTGCTGGATAGAGTATTCTTGGATTCAGTCCTTTGCTTTGCAACACTTTGTATACCTCCTTCCATTCCTTTCTAGCTTGATGTGTTTCTGTTGAGAAATCATTTGATAATCTAATGGGGGATCCTTTGTAGGTAACTCTCTCTCTCTCTCTCTTGCAGCCTTTAAGATTCTCTCTTTGTCATTAATATTTGCCATTGAAATTATGATGTGTCTTGGTGTGGGTCTTTTGGAATTCATCTTGTTGGGACTCTATGTACTTGTGTAAATTTTTTCTTCCCCATATCTGGGAAGTTTTCTGTCATTATTTCTTCAAATAGATTTTCTAATCCTTGCTGCTCTTCTTGTCCTTCTGGCAGCCCTTTTATACATATGTTACTTCGTTTCATGTTGTCCCCAAGCTCCCTTAGGCTCTCTTTCTGCTTTTTAATTTTTTTTTTCCAGTTGCTGTTCAGATTGAGCTTGTTTCTCTACCTGATCTTCTAACTCACTAATTCGGTCCTCTGCTTCTTCTAGTCTACTGTTGAAACTTTCCATGGTGTTTTTGATTGTAGCTATATCACTTTTCATTTCTTCCTGATTCTTGCATAAGTTGTTGATTTTCTCATCCATCCAATGTGTGAATTGCATGACCATTACTTTGAATTCTTTTTCTGTCATGTTGCATGCTTCAATTTCACTAATTTCCTCTCTTTTTATTTTGAATTATTATTTTTTATTGTTTAAAGTATTAATATAGTAGTACATATATCTCTCGTTTTCCCCCCCTTTGACCTTCTCCCAGCCTCCCCTACCCCTGTCACATGCCCTCACTAATTTCCTTTCTTGGCGACTCCTTATTTTCTTTCCTCTGGGGATTGTGTTGTCTCCCCATTATGACTATCACCAGAAGGTTCAAACTTCGAGTTGCGTGGGCCTGGGTCATGTGCCATGGGAGTTTTGCACCACCCGAGTGTCACTGAAGTGCTCCAACACTAAGACGTTTGGCTGCCGTGGGTTGGTGGGAACCAGGCTCACCCAGGGTCAGTGTTACTAGCACTCAGTGTGGTCTCTTGTGCACAACTAGAAACAGGGACCTCGTCTGCACTGCGCTGTTGGCGTGTGCCGAAAATCAGAGTCCCCTAGCGCATGCTAGGAGTCAGAGTTCCCCTGTGCCTGCACCAAGCATTGAGTATCAGAGTCTCTGTTGCTTTGTGTGGCTTCTCGCTGAGCATCTGGGTCCCTGTGTGCGCATGCACCAAGAATTGGAGTCACTGGCTCTTAGTGTGAATGTGCTGTGAGTTAGGGATCCCAGCCGCACACAATAAGAAACAGAGTCAAGTCACTGGTTCTCAGTGCTGCCTCTCGCCAGGAGAATCTGGGTCCAGGTCACCATGGGGGACTGGGTTGCACAGTAGCACTGTGTCAGCCAGAGGTCTGCTCCTGCGCTGTGGAATACAGACTTCCGTGTGTGCTTGCCCAGAATGAAGTCAGGTGGCACTGCCACCCTGCGTGGGCTTCGGGTTTGGTCGCCTGATTGTGTTGCAGGGAGCAGATTCCCAGTCTCTGTGCAGACTTAAATTCTCGTAGCAGTGCTGCGGCCTGTGGGCACGCTCCCAAGATCAAATTCCCGTAGGGGCGCTGTGGCCCATGCGAGGGGTGGGTCTATCAGTTACTATGGCGCTATTTGCGATCCTGTGGGGAGGGGGATAGACTCCTTGACTCACAGAAATCTGCCACCGGGATGTCTGGATTCTTGTTGTCCGTTGGTCTGAAGCTGTGTTTGCAGGTCTCTGTCCCCAGTGGCTTCAGGGCCCTGGCTTGCATCTGAGACGTGACTGGGTGGTGCTGAGGCCAGGATCTTAGTCTCAAGCAGCTCTGTTTCTCAAGATGGCATGGTCTCTGTGCCTGCCCTGGCTGCCCAGAAGTGTCCATATTGTGCGCGGGGCTCTGCTGTCTAAGGCTGCCCAGTTTGGCAGCCCCTTGGAAGACCTGCAGAATCTAACTGTCCCTAGCTCATACACACACACACACACACACACACACACACACACACACACCACATCTACACACTCCTCTATCACTCCCTCACTCTCTCACACTCTCTCCCTCTCTACCTTCCTGCCGGTCTCCATCTTCTCAATCCCCAGGGCAGCAGGGTTTTGATTGGAGTGACTGCAGGGTCACGGGCAGTGTCCAAGGCCAGTCTGGGTGGTGGTGTTGATGAGTTCCTAGAAGAGGCTGCTGTCCCTTTCAACATGGTGTGGGCTCCGTGCCTGAGCCCCACAGCCTGGGTAGTTCCCGCAGTGGTGGTAGGTGCTCCTTGTCCAGGAGAGCATGGTCTGCCAGCCCCTGCTACTCCTGCTGGATTTAACTGTCTCTCACTCACTCACACACACACCGCACAATTCCACATACTCTCCTTTCACCCTCTCACTCACTCACACCTGCTGGAGGCTAAGACCAACAGTAGTTAGCATATTAATGCAATATTCAGCAGGGCTGAAAATCAGCATAATATTGCCCTGCTGTTGGCCAAATGGCTTAAGGCAATCCCCTAACCTGATAATCCTTTCATTGTCTACCAAACTTTACCTTTGATATGACTGTTTGCATTCCTAAAGGGCAAATGTGTATTCAAGTGAATAAAAAACAGACAGGACCGAGTTTTGGGGGAGCTTCTCCACTAGAGGGAAGTTTTCCACCTGCCCCCCATGCCTTCTAAATTCATATTTATTTTCTAGTGTATTCATTTGTGCATGGTCCTTTCTTTAGATCCTGAACCCTAGCTGCAAATGGATGCAGCATTCACATCTGGGACCCAACGTGGGACATCTGGAGAAGAAGATTCACCTGAGCGAAAAATGAAGTAAAACGAAAATTCACCAGAAAGGTGGGAGGTTCACTGAAAACGTGGGGAAATTCACCACACACAAAGCCTGTGCCAGATTCGGAGTTACGAACAGTAAGTGGACGAGAAACGTCTTTTTTTTTCAGCCAGGCTATAATGGAGAAGAATTTGAGTAAAAGGCAAAAACATTGCTGTAAATTTCTAGCTTGCATGCTCAAGGATAAAGGAATTAAGATGTCAAAAGGTACTCTCTTAAATCAGGCTCAAGGAAAATGATTGCCCTTGTCATCTTTAACTATGTGGGCTCTTGTTCAAACTGCATTATGCCTATTTCGTATTGAGCATCAAAAGTCTGTAATACCTAAGGCCTCGGATCCTCTGCCTCTAGTGTGGGAAGGTTCAATAGTTAGAGAAAATGGGGCTAACAGCCCTTTTACAAAAGGACTCTTTAGTGCTTTATCTGAAAATTACCATATGACACTTGGGACAGGCATATTTTAGCTAAAATAACTTTAGACACTAGTCAATACTATGGAGGGAAGAATATGATAAGATCTGTGAACAACAGGCTAAGATCTAGGCTTCATTCTGGCTGTAAGTCCCAGGCAATATAAAATAGCTGAAAAATCCATGAAAAGAACTCTGGTTTATTAAGTTTTGTCTATGTGTTATGGGCGCTTGTCTGTTGATTATTGTTTTATCTGTCTTTGTTGTTTGGTTTAATTTGTTTATTGTTAGTTTACTAAGTATGCCTTTAATTAAATTTAATAGAAAAGAAACAGTAGATGGCCAAACCATTACTAAATTTCCCCAGAGCAAACAATGTGGGGATGGAGAGAAACAATATAAACAATAAATGTGGCTGATAACACAGGTTCTAAGAAAATTCCCTAGACAAAGGGAGGTAACTAAAAAAGACCCCAGCCCATTAATTACTAGGTTTTTGGTGATCTTGTAAAATGGTCGCCCACTCCCAGGAGTGTTATTAAAAGTCTCATTTTCGCCATGATTTTATTTCCCAGTCCATCGTTTGAAATTTGGATAGATGAGACATTTCTCACAATTTAGGGATGCATCTGGGATTTTTGTACCTGTGAAGAAAAAAAGTCTACCTTAAGAGAAGGTACACATTGTCCAATTTTGGGTGGCCTCTTGGACTGAGCCCCATCTCTTTACAGATGCTATGGTATAAACCCAAGACTGTTTTTCTTTAAAAGATGGCAAAAATACACAAGGAAAGTATACAGGTTGTGTTTGGGCAACAAGATTAGTGTTTCCATAATAATGGGTAGTTCTTGAATAATAATGGACCGCATTCCAAGGGGCACTCCTGTTTTTATAAAATAAAATAAAAATAAAAGAATACTTTAACATTAGGGGCACTCCTGTTTTTATAAAATAAAATAAAAATAAAAGAATACTTTAACATTAAAGCCACTGAAAGTCAGTAAGTTATCTTTGTTACAGAATTTGCCAAAGAAAATGCCTTGGAAAATAATAATTGGCTTTAAAATCTCAAAGTTATTAAAACATATATAAATAAATGTAACTAACATAAAGGATATGTAATAAAGCTTTTCAATAATAATTATAAATACATTAATAATGAAAGTCCAGTCACTCAGAGCAAACTGACTGTACTCTCTGTTAGAGGAAAGAGCCAGTCGCATTTCCCGCAGCAGCAACCTTAGATGTTATCTCTAAGGAAGGATGTGGCAATTTTAAATTCAAGCATCTACAGGTCTGCTCCCTCCTCCCCCTGCCTTTTTGCCATGCCTACACATAATTTTCCAAAGTCTTTTGTAACTTAAAACTTTAGAACATTGCTGAACTAAATAGTAAAAATTATTAAATATCTGGGTATTTTAAAATGACAAACTACTGAAATATTAATCTGAGTTTGCCTCATATGAAAAATATCTAGAGGATAGATGTGAATCTATTAATTAAATATGTCTTGTATTTTATTTGAAATATATCCTTAAAATATAAATATATTACTAACCTGAGAAATGCTAAGTATTTAACTTGCCACCTAAAATTTGAGGCTTCTAAGAATTAAAAGTTCAAATTAAGTTGGGAGAAATTATATGGTTGTAATAACAAAATACATAAAGTATAAATATTTATTTTTGAGAAAATAATTCTTGGTTTTTCTCTGGAGAAACTAGTAGTTCAAAATATATTGTAGTCCTTATGTGTACTACATGTGGTAAAATTTCAACTTAGAATATATATAATATTTTATTGGCTTGATTAAAAGGGAGGATTAAGTCTATGGTCTGAACCAAATTTTTAATATTAAAACCAGGTTAAATTTAATTGATATCTTTTAGAATAATTACAAAAAGTGTATAATATAATTTTGGGTTATGTATATTTGATAGTCTTTCCAAGTTAAGTTTCAAGACTTTAACCGAGAGATAACTTTGGGATATTTCAAGGGCCCTGAAATGATTTAAGGATTTATTCTCTATTCTTAAAAAGAAATATTTTTAAACCAAATTAGGCCAATCTACTATACTTGAAATCACGTGGGAAGCTTTATCAAATAAAAATTAATAACTGTGTTCTATTTATATACATATATGTTAAATGTTATAAATGTTTCATCCTCTAAGCTTGGCAGAACAAGGTTGCTAAATACTTCATTAGCTTTTCACAATATAATCAAGGTCTCATATAAACTCATTTACACTGAGTGGTCAAATTATTATGATCTCTGAATGCATAATAATCTGGCCACTCAGTGTATATCCTATATAATAAAAGGCTAATATGCAAATTATCTCCTTGACCAGGAGTTTGACCATCAGGCAGGATGGCCAACCGCCCTCACCCTGGCCAGGCTGGCCGGACCCCACCCATGCACAAATTCATGCACCGGGCCTCTAATATATATATATATATATATATATATATATATATATATATATATATATATATATATATGCACTGAGTGGCCAGATGATTATGTGTTCAGAGATCATAATAATCTGGCCACTCAGTGTATATGAGAAGCCAATATTTTATGAGCAATTGGTTCTAACAAAGTAAAATTTTCATTCATATGCCAATGAGCACTAGCAAAAAAGAATGCTGCTTAAAAGTAAAATTTAAGCTTAATAAAAAGAAATTTTAAAATCTCTTCTGCTACTATTTACAAAGTAAGCTAAAAGTTATTATTCAAGCATAAAATCTCACCGTTAATGAGTCACCATAAGTAAAAAGAGAGTTACTTTTACTTGAAATTATGCGTTGCAGTATTGGCCAGCATACCTGTCTCCTATTGGTTTTTCTGAAAAGCAACCAAGTTTATTACGCTGTTTAAAAGAAAGTAAAAGTTTTTTTTAAAATAAATGCCTTAAATGTGGCTTAGAGATTACTCTTGGAGGAAAAAAAAAAAAACAGAAGGAGATTCCCTTCAAATATCTAAGAACTGTAATTAAAACTCAATTTATTAGGCCTCAGAAGGTGGAAATACAAAAAAAATTGCCTTAAAACCTAAATACTTTTAGAAATTATTAAAGGACATTAATTAGTTAAGACCTTATCTAAAAACCTCTACAGGAGAAATGGAAAATTTATGCAATATACTTAGGAATCCCAAGAAAGTTTTTATTAAGTATATGAAAAGACCTACAGAATCATTTTCTAATTTCATGGCTCACATGTAACAGCAGTTTGCAATCATCTAAAAAAATATAAATGCCAAGTGGTTTGGGGACATCTAGTAAATCCTATCTTCCCTAAACCAAGGACACTTAAAAGTAAATAATTTGCATTTTGCCTCCCTAAACAAAGCTTATGTCTATATACTCAAAAAGACTAATAGCAGAAATCCAATTAGTGTCATTTGCCGTCCACATCCAAGGACAAATGAAGGTAGAAAATAAACCTTATTTCAGACTGATTTAAATTGGCAAATTGAAATAAGTGAATATTCAGGGGAACTTAGTTGTCACCTACTAAAAAACAAGTTACTACAATTTTATATTACACCCCTATTACTATATCAAAAAATACTAGGCAGGAACCTATTCCTGGAGCATTAACTGTTTTTACTGATGGTTCATTTAATAGTAAAGTTGCTTATCATGCAATGAATTCAGACCAAGTCATCCAGACTAGTCACACTTCTGTGCAAAAATTTGAATTAGAAGCCATCAAGGCTGCATTGCAGGACTTCCAAAAGCCTCTTAATATTATTTCTGATCTGCCTATGCTTCTGGCCTGATAAACAGAATTGCAACTAATCAATTAAAATAGCTCAGTGACTTTATTAAATTAGTTACTTTATTAAAACAGGATACAGAATCTCATCAGCTTTTGCATCAGCATGCAAAAATATTGTACAGCAGGCAAAACGGATTATTAAGGAATGTCTCCCTTGCATGTTACATCTGCCTTTAAAATCCCAACTTAAAAAACAAAAAGGGTGAATAGTGGAGAAATCTCCTGCAAGTAAACTACATCAAACCTTAATTACTTTAAATTTTTTCACTTTAAATTTTTCACTTGTGATGCTGATGGCAATACACACATGGAATTACACTGGTTTCAGAATAAGCCAAAGGAAAATGGTCTGGTTAAATGGAAAGATCCAAGTCTGGTTTGTGGAAGGGTCGCTTTATTAACCTTTGGTCGAGGATATGCTTGTGTATTTCCAGAAAACTCCTCCAAGCCCATGTGGGTTCTTGCAAGGACCATTCTACATGATCTGAGAGAGGACCTTGCACCCTGAGCCTCACCCTGTACCTGTGGCTGCAGACTACTCCAGCCACAGATAGCAGTAGCCCCAAGCAACATGCTGAAGATAAGGAAGGGGAAGAGAATGAGACAGAGGAGAAACAGTTCAGAGATGATCTGGGAGATAGTAAAGAAGCCTTGCCATGCTAGCAGTCATCAGTTGTGTGATGGTGCAGGTTGCGCTGGATATAGCTAGAGAAGGTCAGACCTGCATTGTCATTGCCCACCCTTTGTCCACCATCCAGAACTTGAATATCATTGCTGTCATGTCACAGGGGACAGTAATTGGGAAGGGGACTCAAAGAACTGATGGCCCAGAAAGGAGCCTACTACAAACTAATTCCTTAAATGCCTGACAGCAATTTAAAAGGACATAAAAGAACTCAATCCTCTTCATTGGATATTTCTAGCCTGAGGATATGGAATGAAAAGTCTTAAAGGACTCAAGCCCTGCAAATGGCTTACACTTTTCTGAATTTATTAAGAAAACAAAAAGGGGGAAATGCCTGAGGTTAAGACCAACAGTAGTTAGCATATTAATGTGATACTCAGCAGGGCATAATATTTCCCTGCTGTTGGCCATATGGCTTAAGGCAATCTCCTAACCTGATAATCCTTTTACTTTTTACCAAACTTTACCTTTGATATGCCTGTTTGCATTCCTAAAGGGCAAATGTGTATTCAAGTGAATAAAAAGCAGACAGGACTAAATTCTGGGGGAGCTTCTCCACTAGAGGGAAGTTTTCTGCCTGGCCCTCCATGCCTTCCAAATTCTGATTTCTTGTCTAGTGTATTAATTTGTGCACGACCCTTTCTTTAGATCCTGAACCCTAGCCGCAAATGGATGTGGCATTCACACACCCTCTCCCTCACCTCTGTCCTGCCATCCACCATATACCCAGGATCCAATAATTTCTAAAAATATTTATTGAATCCATCTGGTCTAATGTGTCTTTTAAGGCCACTATTTCCTTGTTAATTTTCTGTCTGTATGGATAGATAATTATTTTTTGTCATTCTTATTCTTTATGTCTGTGTTTTTCTCTTGGTCTCTATTTCTTCTTCTACCACATTGCATTTAGCATTTCTTACAGTGCTGGTTTTGTAGTAATAAACTCTTTTAGCCTTTTATTTTATCTGTGAAACTCTTTATTTCACCTTCGACTTTGAATTATAGCCTTGCTGGATAGAGTAGTCTTGGGTTCAGGCCCTCATTTTTCATGACTTTGTATACTTCATGCCACTCCCTTCTGGCCTGAAATGTTTCTATTGAGAAATCAGTTGACAGTCTAGTGCAGGGATGGGCAACCTTTTGAGCTTGGTGTGTCAAACTTCGCCAAAAAACTGAGCATAACTCGGGTAGTGTGTGACTTTGAGGAAAAAACATTATTTTGCAAATGTTTCATCCTTGGCATGCGGCCGCTAAGGCGGCCGCGTGTCATCAGAAATAGCTATGTGTAGGTGACAAAACAAGCCAGAGGAAAATCATTTGGGCAAAAATTGAAAAAGGATCCCCAGTCAAATTATAGAAAATATTCCTTTATTAACTTTTGGTCGAGAATATGTTTGTATATTTTCAGAAAACAACTCCGAGACCATGTGGATTCCAGCAAGAGTGGAATCGACAGGACTACTCCAGCCATGAAGACAGAAGAGAAGCAGTCCAGAGACGGAAGACGCTGATGTGGCCTTCCCATACTAGCAGTTAGCAGCTGTGCATCACTGCAGATTGCCCAGGACCAAACCAGACAGAGTCGGACCTGCATTACCACCATTTGTCCACCATCCAGAACTGAAATGTCAGTGCTGACATGTACATATAAGGAACTGTTGGACATTGAAATTGGGTCTCAAAAGAACTGTTGGCCCAGAAAGAAACTCACTACACACTGATTCATTTGCCTGTCACCATAACCATTATTGCTTGTCTCATTTTCGGTTCTTATAAGTGTATTTCTAATAGCACATGATCTCACTCATCTAGGGGAAATAATGAACAACATAGACTGATGAACAAGAACAGACCCAGAAACAAGGAGGCATGGATCAGACTGTCGGGCCTTGGGGGGAGGGTAGGGAAGGGTGGGGGTAAAGGGGGAGATCAACCAAAGGACTTGTGTGTAGGCATATGAGCCTAACCGGCAGCTAAGGACAACAGGGGGGTGGAGGCATGTGTGGGGAGGGGAGTGGAATGGGAATGGGGGGACGAGGACAAATATGTGATACCCTAATCAATAAAGAAATTTTAAAAAAAGAAAGAAATGGCCATGTGTGTCAGTGCTGACACGCGTGTCATAGGTTCGCCATCACTGGTCTAGTGAGAGCTGCTTTGTAGGTAACTTCTGTTTCTCTCTTGTAGCCTTTCAGATTCTTTCTCTTTAATGTTTGCCATTTTAACTATGATGTGCCTAGGCTTGGGTATTTTGGGGTTCATCTTGATTGAGACTTTCTGTGTTTCCTGAACTTGAGTGACTCCACAAGGTCAGGGAAGTTTTCAGTACTTATTTTTTTCAAACAGGTTCTCTATTCCTTGATTGGTTTCTTCTCCTTCTGGTATGCCTATAATGCAAACGTTGTTATATTTCATGTTATCCAAAAGCTCCATTAAACTCTGCTTTTTAATTTTTTCCCCCATTTCTTGCTCTGAATGTTTTTTTCTACCTTGTCTTCTAATTCACTGATTCAGTTCTTAGATTCTTCTAGTCTGCTTTTGAATTCCACCATGGCGTTCTTTGTTTCAGCTATGTCATTCATCATATATAATTGATTCTTATTTATTGTTTTAAGCTCCTTTTTTACATGTTGCTGTATCTCTCATTAAGTTCCTTAAAATTCTCATTACATTGCTTGTGGTTCTTACTGAATTGTTTGAACACCCTTATTACTATTACTATGAATTCTTTTTCTGAAAAATTGCTTACCTCCATTTCATTTTGTTCCTTTTATGGTGATTCCTCTTTTTCTTTCATTTGGGGATTTTTCTTTATCTCCCCTTTTTTGCTGTCCTTTTTTTTGGTTTCTATTTATTATATCAAACTGCTACGCCTCTCAGACTCTATGGGGTTGTCTTATGTAGTAGGTGTCTTGTGGAACCAAGTGGTACAATCTCTTAGATCTCCTGAGCTGGGTGCTCTAGGAATGCCCCTTGCTTGAATTATTTGAGTTGTCCTGCTGTAGTTGGGTCTTGAATATTCTTGTTGCATTCCTGGATGGAGCCTCCTCTCAGCTTGAACACTATGTGGCTCACTCTTGAACAAGATATGTGAACTGTTATAGAGGTGCTGACCAAACCATATAAAACAAAACACAATATAGCAATACAAGAAGCCAAACAAAGAAAACAAAAACATACACAAGACCCCTACAATACCAACAAAACAACCACCAGAGAAGAGAGAATTAGGAAAGAGAAAAGAGAGCATGATAAAAAAAAAGAAAGAAAATAAAATGAGTTGAAAACAAAACAAGCAAACAAAAAAGCACAAAAAAACAAAACAAAACAAAACAAAAAACAAAAAAGGTGCTTTGTGTGGGAAATATGTAGATGCAGAGGTGAAATAAAGAAAATAAGAGTAGCCGAAACCGGTTTGGCTCAGTGGATAGAGCATCGGTCTGCGGACTGAAAGGTCCCAGGTTCGATTCCGGTCAGGGGCATGAACATTGGTTGTGGGCACATCCCAGAAGGGGGCGTGCAGGAGGCAGCTGGTCGATGTTTCTCTCTCAGCATCGATGTTTCTATCTTTCTATCCTTCTCCCTTCCTCTCTGTAAAAAATAAATAAAATATATATTAAAAAAAAAAAGAAAATAAGAGTAAAGAATTAGGGGAATAGGGGGGAGGAAAATGCTTTAAAATAAAGGAGGAAGAAACAAAACAAAAGAAAAAAGTTGAAAAGGTAAATAGAGGATAAAGCAGATAGACCTAAAATAAGAAGAGGAAAAATGATGAGAAAGCAGAAGAAAAAGAAAAGAGAGAAAGAAAAGGGAAAAAATTGAGTAGTGGAAAAAAGAAAAAACAAAAATATAGAGTAGAAAATGGGAAGAGGAAAATTAATATGTGAACAAAACAATGAAGACCAGAATAATAACAAATTAATAAAGCAGACAGATAAAGAATATAAATTTAAAAAGGGAAAAAATGAAAGAAAAAAAAGGAAAAAAGGGAAGAAAAAAGTAAATTGAAGTGGCATTCGTTTCAGCAGAGTTTAGTGGCCCATGAGAGCTCCCTTTGTATCCAGTTCTTCTGATGACTTGTGGCTGACTGTTTTGTCTGCCTGTTCTGGGCTTCCTATGAGATACTTAGGTACTAAACACTGTCAGGAACTGTCCTCCTTTGGCTTTCAACAACCTGCTTGAACCTCCAAGAGATCCAGTTTGTGTCTGTCTCCACAGGCCTTAGCTCCAAGTGAAACATAATAACCTCCATTTTGAGTAAAAATTGCTGTTTAAAATTTTAACCCTGCTATTCTGGCTTCTGTAAACGTTTGCTTGCTTAAATAATAGGGAAAAATAAGACTACTCCCATTCCAGAGAAGCCATAAACTATGCCCCAGACAGAGATGTCAGTGCTGGCACCAGGCCAGGCCTTGAGATATGGTCTCACTGCCCTGTCCCAGCACACAGGACTTTTTCTCAGAAGGTCTGGAAGTCTCACTCCAAATTTGGAAGACAAAGAACTGAAAAAGGTATATATAGGAAAGATTTCCTCTATTTGGGGCCCTAGAATTTGAGAAGCAATATTTCCTCTGGGTCCCCTAGCGCTAGCGAAATGAAAAGGACTCCAAATAAATTTTGGCTTATTGATTAAGGCATCTTCTGATTTACAATATAACACAAGCAGTAGGGGCCAATCTTCCTTCTAAAGTAGTTTTCTTAGTAAGATGGGGACTCAGGGCTGGGTCAGCAAATTTTCCCTCTGCCTGCCTTTGTCTGCTAGCCAGCTGTCAAGCATAATCACTCAAAAACCTGTTTCTGAAAGTGCTTTAGGTGGGGGAAGTTCTGTTTAGCTTTCAGGGAATGTGGTGGGTGTGTTTCCCTGTTCCAGAGCTACTCCTTGGTGAGTGGCCCAAAATATTTCGCTGCGCCCAGCTGAGCAGAGTTCCTTACACGTAGCCCAGTGGTATTGGCTGGAAATATGGAGTTTCTATAATCTCTCGGGGGAAAAGTACAAGACAGGTTCCTGGGATAGTGGGGCAGACAGCCCTTCCCCCAATCCAGTCACTGAGACTGTTCAACCCCATACCCTTGGCCTCTGCTTTGGTTTCTTCCGATAAGGTAAAAATGCAGGGTATGGTAGGCAGTGCTCCTGAAGGTGGGGCAGGCTTTATCTCCTAGGGTGGGGTTTTTTCTTTTCCTTCCTTGTGGCTACTGGGAATGGCTAGCTCCTCTCAGGAAAAATGGCCATTTCAGTTTGTATAAAAATTTGGTTTGTATAAAACCAAATTCAGGACTCCTGGCTGCTGCTTTTCCACATCTCCTTCAATGTTTCCCACCCTAGCTTCTCCTTCAGCACCTTGAGTCCAGGTCTCCCTCCCTGCACCAAAGACGCAGGTGAGTAGCTGCAAATGAAAACTCCTGTGCTCTGTGTTAAAACAAACAAACAAACAAACAAAAAACAACTAAAAAATAAACACACAAACAACCCCCCCACCAAAAACAAAAACAAAAAACTGCAGATTTCCCTCTGAGCATCTCTGGCCTACTGGTTCCAGTCTCCACCACATCCAGCAGCCCTGAAGCTTTTCACTAGTGGATGTTACTTTGCTGCTGGTCTCGGCTCTGGTGCTCTGGGCTGTGGATCCCAGCCTGGGTTCTATATTCTGAGGGAATAGACCCTCCCACAGCTGGGAGCTCCCTCCGCTCTCTCAGCCCCCACTAGCCTGCTGCCCTGGATGCTGGATCATCTCCTCTTGTAACTTTGCCTTTCCTACTAGTCTCCAGGTGTTTTCTGTCCTTCCTTGATATGTCTTCTTCTCAGTTGGACCTCAGTTGGTAATTCCAGGTAAATGTTATCCAATTTAGTTGTATTTCCAGTCTGGCCCTGGAGGAGGTGCACGAAATGTCTGCCTATTCGGCCACCTTTTTTTTTTGTGTGTGTGTGAGACCTACATTTAAATAAATTTTAAAGTACACACTATCATGCCATGTTATACAGTAGATCTCTATAACTTATTCTTTCATAATCAAAACCCTGTACCCTTTGAAAAATTACTCCCCATTTCCCCAACCCATAGCAATGGCAACCACCATTACATTCTCTCATTCTCTATTTTAGAAACCTCATGCAAGTGAAATCATGAAGTATTTGTCATGAACTAGTTTATTTCATTTAGCATAATGTCATCCAACTTTATCCATGTTGTTGCAAATGCTAGTAGTTTATTTTTTAAAGATGAATAATGTTCCATTACATGTATATACCACATTTTGTTTATCTATTCATCTGTTGAAGATACTTGGGTTATTTCCATATCTTTGCTATTGTGAATGTTGCAATGAACATGGGAGTGAAGATACATCTTTGAGATCCTGATTTCAGTTCTTCTGGATATGTGTCCAGAAATGGGATTGCTGAATCATATGGTAGTTCTAGTTTTAATTTTTCAAGAACCTCCATACTCTTTCCCATAACTGTTACACCTTTTTGGATTTTCGTCAATAATGTACAAAAGTTTCCATTTCTCCACGTCCTTGCCAACACTTGTTATCTCTTTATTTCCTGAGGGATAAAGCTAGAGCTTTCTCAAGTTTATTGGAGTTTTCAAAGATATGTTCATTTTTATTGGCTTCTTTTAATTTGATTTATTTCCTCTCTTAGCTTTATTTCTTATTCTTATACACACATTGGGTTTAATTTACTCTTCCTTGTCTAGTATTTTTCAAAATTAAATTTATTGGGCTGACATTGGTTAACAAGATTATATAGGTTTCAAGTTTACATTTCTATGATATATGATCTGCATATTGTATTATGTGTCCACCATCCAAAGTCAAATCATCTTCCTTCACCATATATTTGGCCCCATTTACCCTTTACTACTGCCCATCCCCCTTCCCTCTGGTAACCACCATATTGTCTGTTTCTTGTTTTAGAGCATGTTATTCTTCAGGTATTTTCTTTTAGAAATATTAAAAATTTTTTCAGTTAAAGGTTTTATTTTTTAGTTAGTTTACTTTCAATATTATTTTGTATTAATTTAAAGTATATAATTGGCCCTAGCTAGTTTGGCTCAGTGGATAGAGTGTCAGCCTGCAGACTGAAGGGTCCCGGGTTCAATTCCAGTCAAGGGCACATGCCTAGGCTGGGGGCTCAACCTCAAGTAGGGGGCATGAAGGAGGCAACCAATCAATGATTGTCTCTCATCATTGATGTTTCTATCTCTCTCTCCCTTCCTCTCTGAAATCAATAAAAATATATTAAAAATAAAATGTATAATCATTATGCTATACACCTAAAGGTATATTCTAATATATTTATGACTTAATTTTTAATGTTTATCTCTTTATAAGTGTTTTTAATTTACAAGTATTTGGGTATTTTCCCAAATGGCCTACTGCTATTGATTTCTAGTTTCATTCTATTATGCTTAGATAACAAACTTTATATAATTTCAATACTCTTATATTTGTTAAGATTTGTTTCATGCCCCAAAATATGATTTATTTTTGGTAAATATTTCATGTTTACTTGAAAATGATTTGTATTCTGCTTTTGTTGTGTAGTGTGTTCTTTTTTTAAATAAATTTTTATTGTTCAGATTATTACAGTTGTTCCTCTTCCCCCCTCCCCATGGCTCCCCTCCACCTGGTTCCCACACTACCCCATGCCCTTACCCCCCCACTGTCCTCGTCCATAGGTGTAATATTTTTGTCCAACCTCTCCCTGCACCCCCACACCCCGTCCCCGCCCCGAGAATTGTCAGTCCACTCCCTTTCTATGCCCCTGATTCTATTATATTCACCAGTTTATTCTGTTCATCGGATTTTTTACTCACTTGATTTTTAGATTCACTTGTTGATAGATATGTATTTGTTGTCACTTTGTTGTTCATAATTTTTATCTTTACCTTTTTCTGCCCCTTGAGTTTGTCTTTTATGGATGTGAAGAGTTGTAATCTGGTATTGTCTCACTCTGACCACTGGGTACACTGGCTCTTGGATCTCCAAGGAGATGCAAGGTCAGCCACTGTCTGGGGCTGCCCAGCAGGAGCTACAAAGACATCTGCAGATTCCTCCTCTTTGTATGGGGTTTGGAAGTGCCCAGTTGAGGCCCAGCTGTGAAGCAAGGCTGCTGCTGCTGCCGGGCTTTGGGCCTTCTTTTGGAAGCTCTGGGGCTCTCTGACCCAGCTGCAGTTTGACAGGTTTTAGGTTGCAAAAGAACAGGCCATTTATATGCAAAAGCTTCTGCGCACAGCTTGGGTGGGGTTGTAAATTGGGTGGACGGGGGTCTTTGGGAATCACCAGGGCAGAGCAAACAACAATGGTTGCCAGTCAGCCCTGAGCCAGAGAAGTCCCCAGTTCTCCACATCCTGCGCCTCCATGCAGGAACAATGATTGCTGTAAGCACCTCTAAGAGAAAGCCGCCCTTGCATTCCTGTCCCGATGTCAGACAGTCCAGTTTCTCCCCGTATGTGCCTGGGTCCCCCAGAGTCTCTCCCAGAACTGGAGTTCAGAGGAAGTGGGAGCTTGTGTCTCCCTCCCAGTTAAAAGAGCAGCACATCCAGGAGCCAGCACTTTCCGTGCCTCTGCACCTCTTACCAGTCTCAATGCGCTTTCTTCACCTCTCTAGTTGTTGAACTTCCACTCAGCTAGCTTTCCTGCGGTTCTGAGTGGTAGTTGTTCTGCTGTTTAGTTGTGGTTTTAATGTGGTTGTGAGAGGCAGCAGATCTTGGTTCTCCTTGTGTAGTGTGTTCTTTAAATGTCAGATTAAGTTGGCGAATGGTGTTTAGATATTTTATATCATTACTAATGTTCTGACTACTTGTTTTATCTCATATAATAAAAGCCCAGAGATTGAACGGTGGAATGACCAGAACGACTGGTTGACCAGTCACTATGATGTGCACTGACCACCAGGGGGCAGACGCTCAATGCAGGAGCTGGCCGCTGGTGGTTAGTGTGCTACCACAGTGGGAGCGCCGCTCCGCTGATGGGAACCCCGGGCTGACAGACAGGAACCCCACTGCAAACCCTGGGCTGACAGACAGGAACCCAGGCTGCGATCGTTGCCTCCTCACCCCTGGCTCTCCTCCTCGCTTCCTGCCACCTCCTCTGGATGCCCGCAGGCCCGTGCATACACATTTAACATTTTCACATCTATCTGGTGAATTAATCCTTTTATAATTATGTAATGAACTTGTTTAACTACATGGGATTGTTTTTTAAATAACATTAACTTCCTTTATAAATTATAAAAATAAATTTTGTTCAATTAATAAAACTTACAAAACCAGAAAATCACCACAGAAAAACCCTTTATAATCGCACTACACCAATACTATCATTCACATTTGTCTTCTGAAAACACATACACAAATACATTATTGGCTACAAAATGGTATAATGTACAGATTTTTAGCCTGCTGTTCACTGACAATATTTTATGAGCCTGTCAGTAAGTCTTTTTTCTACAGCATAATTTTTAATTTCATAATCTATATACTGTATATAAAACCCTAATATGCAAATAGACTGAACAGCAGAACAACTGAACAACTGGTCGCTATGATGTGCGCTGACCACCAGGGGGCACGTGTGAAATATGGTGGCATCAGCAGCAGGTGGCAGTGTGTGGAACATGGCGGGCATAGGCCACGGTGGAATGGAGGAGCAGGTGAGCAGGGACGCCAGACCAAGGTGGGGCACCGGTTGCTGTCATCAGGGTGAGCCTCTGGTGGTTACTGAAAATTCTTTGCTCCTGTGTGCTGCGGTCTCGCCAGGCACTTGCACCTACTGCTGGCACCTGCACCTGCTGCCACTGCCCGCACCCACTGCTAGTGCCTGGTGTAGGCCCTGATTGCTTGGCACTGTCAGCGGGTGCAAACAGTGGCTGCCAGCCCTGATCGCCCCTCAGGGCTTCTCCACCTCCTCCTGCTTCTGAGGGGCTGACAGCCACTTCTTACACCTGCTGCCAGCGATGGCCCCGCTCACACCTGCTGCTGGTTGTGGCCCCAATCACTCTGCACTGTCAGCGGGTGTGAGTAGGGCTGGTGTGGTCAACACGTGGGAGAGGCAGTGGCAGGAGCAGGGCTGCCAGCAGACAGGGGACCAGGGGCCCTGGTGGGAGGGGCTAGGTGGGGGCGCGGAGGATGGGCCGAGACCTGTCCCTGTCCCACCGCAGCCTTGTGGCCCACAGTTCCTTTCAAGGTGCACGAATTTGTGCACTGGGCCCTTAGTTTGATTATAAAAGAGTCCCATAGTACAAAATAAAATGACATAAAAAATGAAGTGACGTGTCTTTTTTTCTTAACACTGTTCCTCTGTTCACTCAGTTATCAATCTTTTCCTCTACCACATGTAACTACTTTTGTTATTTTTTTTTGTTAATCTTTCTATAGTTAAAAAAAACAACAAGCAAATATTAAGTTATATTTTAAGTTTATATCTTCACAACATTATTGAAAACAAAATGTATCATTTTAAAGATGCTATGCTGCACATTTTTTGTTTACTTAATTTGTCTTACAGATCTTTTTTATAACAACATCTTGAAGGCTTTCTCATCCATGTTCACAGCTTGTCTACTCTATTACATGGATTTATCATAATTTATGTAACTAGTCTCCTATTAACAAGTCTTCTATTGGTGGACATTTGGTTGTTTTTAATCTTTAGATATTACAAGTAATGCTGAAAACAATATAATTTTGATAGTTTAATTATTTTATGTTTACATATAGAACTACTTATTTGAATAGTTGCATATAGTTGAATAGTCTTCCAAATATTTTATTATAACCAATGCTACAATTGACATTATTGCACTGACATCTTTGTGCATATCTATATTTTTCCAAAACAAATTCTTAGAGACTGTACTATTTTGTATTATTCATTACCATAGCTTGACTGTGAACTACTTTAGGAAGGAACATTTTGTGGGGACAAATTTTGGTCCAAGAATTTGTTGACTATAAGAAGCAAAAAAGAATTGCTATACTCCTCAGCCTATTTCCATGGAGAAAACACCTATATCTGAGGGCAATGAAAGCAGGGAGCCTGGGTAGTCATGCTGAGCAACTCTTCAACTGAAGGCAAGGAATACAGGGAAGCTAGTAGTACAGGCAAGCAGTGGAGAGAACTAAAATGGTGTTCCCCCCACCTCTTACAGGGACAATACCACACCAATTTGGTAGTAGAGGAGGGAAAATATGAAACATATGGGGATTCTTGACTAAAACTTCTCCCCTGGTATACAAAGTTGGTATCCCTGACCATCCATGAGTAGGTCATGTGTTTAGAGTTGTTTCTGTAGTTGTGAAAATGAAATACCATTCCCCATTAGTGACTTTTTAAAAAATAAATGTTTATTGTTCAGATTATTACACTTGTTCCTCTTTTCCTCCCCCCATAATTCCCCTCCACCCGGTTCCCACCACCCCCTCTGCCCTTACGCCCCCACTGTCCTCATCCATAGGTGTAGGATTTTTGACCAGTCTTTTCCCGCACCCCCACACCCCTTTCCCCTCTGAGAATTGTCAGTCCACTCTCTTTCTATGCCCCTGATTCTATTATATTCACCAGTTTATTATGTTCGTCAGATTTTTTACTCATTTGATTTTTAGATTCACTTGTTGATAGATATGTATTTGTTGTCATTTTATTGTTCATAATTTTTATCTTTACCTCTTTCTTCTTCTTCCTCTTCTTAAAGAATACCCTTCAGCATTTCATATAATACTGGTATGGTGTTGATGAACTCCTTTAGCTTTTTCTTATCTGTGAAGCTCTTTATCTGACCTCAATTTAAATGATAGCTTTCCTGGGTAGAGTAATCTTGGGTGTAGGTTCTTGCTATTCATTACTTTGTATATTTCTTGCCACTCCCTTCTGGCCTGCATAGTTTCTGTTGATAAATCAGCTAACAATAATATGTGTACTCCCTTGTAGGTAACTAACTGTTTTTCTCTTGCTGCTTTTAATATTCTCTCTTTGTCTTTTGCCCTTGGCATTTTAATTATGATGTGTCTTGGTGTGGTCCTCTTTGGATTCCTTTTGTTTGGGGTTCTCTGCACTTCCTGGACTTGTAAGTCTATTTCTTTCACCAGGTAGGGGAAGTTTTCTGTCATTATTTCTCCAAATTGATTTTCAGTATCTTGCTCTCTCTCTTCTTCTGTCACCCTCATAATTCAGATGTTGGTATGCTTGAAGTTGTCCCAGAGGCTCCTTACAATATCTTCATGTTTTTGGATTCTTTTTTCTTTTCCAGTTGGGTGTTTTTAGCTTCTTTGTATTTCAAATATTTGACTTGATTCTTGGGATCCTCTAGTTTGCTGTTGGATCTCTGTATATCATTCTTTATTTCAGTCAGTGTATGCTTAATTTCTAGTTGGTCCTTTTTCATTTCATTGAGGGTCTCACTAAATTTCTAGAAGATTCTTGAATAACCTTATAACCGTTGTTTTGAACTCTGTATCCAGTAGTTTGCTTTCCTCCATTTCTTTCACTTGTGACCGGTTTCTTTTTCTCTGCATTTTGGCTGCTTCCCTGTGTTGATAGAGTGGCTTTGTGTGCTAGGTGTCCTATAGGGCCCAGTGGCTCAGCCTCCCCAATTACCTGAGGTGGACACTTTTGGTGCACCCCTTTGTGGAATGTGTGCACAGCCTTGTTGTAGTTAAGCCTTCATTATTGTTGGTATCACTGGGAGGAATTGACCTCCAGGCGAATTGGCTGTGAGGATCAGTTGTGTCTATGATGGGAGAACTTCAGTGTTGGAGATACCCTTATGGGGCAAGACTTGCTTCAGTGGGGCTTTGGTGCTCACTGAGTCTGCCCCCTGAGTGTGTCTCTTATGGATCGGAAGAGTTGTAATCTGGATGGTCTTACTCTGACCACTAGGTACACTGGCTCATGGATCTCCAAGAAGTTGCAAAGTCAGCCACTTCCTGAGGCCACCCAGCAGGAGCTACAGAGAGATCTGCAGATTCCTCTTCTTTGTTTGGGGTTTGGAGATGCCCAGATGAGGCCCATTTGTGAAGCAATGCAAGCTGCTGTCAAGCCTTGGGCCTTCTTTTGCAAGCTCTAGAGCTCTCTGACCCAGCTGCAGTATGTTAAGTTTTAGGTTGCAAAGGGCCAGCCCATTCATATGCAAAAGCCTCTGCACACAGCTTGGGTGGAGTTGTAAATTGGGTCAGGCGGGGAATCACCAGGGTGGAGCAAACAACAATAGCTGCCTGTCAGCCCTGCCCCAAAGAGGTCCCTGGGTCTCTGTCCTGCAGCACTGTGCAGGGACAATGTTCGCTGCAAGCACCTCTGAGAGAAAGCTGCCCTCACATTCCGGCTGGATGCAACATAGTCCAATTTCTCCCCGTATGAGTCTGGGTCCCCAGAGTCTCACCTGGAACTGGAGTTCAGAGCAGTTGGGAGCTTGTGTCTCCCTCCTGATTGAAAAAGACAACAGTGTATGCAGTTGCCAGCCCCTTTTTGCGTGTGCCTCTGTACCTCTGCACTTCATTTCCGCACCGCCACACCTCCTCCGAGTCTCAGTGTACTTTTCTCTTTTCTTCTAGTTGTATAATTTCCACTCATCCAGCCTTCCTGTGGTTCTGGATGATATCCGTTTTGTCTTTTAGTTGTAGTTTTGAAGTGGTTGTGCGAGGCAGCAAGTTCAGGTGTTTACCTAATCCGCCATCTTGGTTTCTCCCCCATTAGTGACTTTTTAATATATTTTACCAGAGGCCCGGTGCACGGAATTCGTGCACTCAGAGAGAGGGGTGTCCCTCAGCCCTGCTTGAGCCTTCTTGTAGTCTGGGAGCCCTCAGGGATGTCCAACTGATGGTTTAGGCCATATCCCCACTAAGCTGGCAGTTGGACATCCTTAGTGCTGCCACAGAGGTGGGAGAGGCTCCTGCCACCGCCACTGTGCTTGCCAGCCGTGAGCCCGGCTTCTGCCTGAGCGGTGCTCCCCCTGTGGGAGCCCACTGACCACCAGGGGGCAGCTCTTACATTGAGCGTCTGCCCCCTGGTGGCCAGTGTGCATCATAGTGACTGGTTGTTCAGCTGTTTGGTCCATTTGCATATTTTATTATATAGGATTGATTTTTTACAGAGAGGAAGGGAGAGGGATAGAGAGTTAGAAACATCATTGAGAGAGAAACATCGATCAGCTGCCTCCTGCACACCCCCCACTGGGAATGTGCCCACAATCAAGGTACATGCCCTTGACCAGAATCAAACCTAGGACCCTTCAATCTTCAGGCCAATGTTCTATCCACTGAGACAAACCAGCTAGGGCCCCATTAGTGACTTTTGACTCATTCTTGGAAGATGGTTGACTGGAGTTAAAATGTAAATGATAACCCTGCTGGTGTGGCTCAGTGGTTGAGCATCAACCTATACACCAACATGTCACTGCTTTGATTCCCAGTTAGGGCACATGTCCAGGTTGTGGGCTTGATCCCCAGCAGGGGGAGTGCAGAAGTCAGCCGATTGATGTTTCTTTCTACCTCTCCCTTCTTCTCTCTCTCTGAAAATCAATAAAAATATATTTTAAGAAATGTAAATGATGGGAGAAAAGACAATAAATATTAGTATCTTAAGCAGCAAAATCCAGTAATCAAAATTATCTGGGTCTAAAGATAGTAGAATATGTCATAACATGTCAGAGTATTCCTATACAGAAGTATAAGAAAGTGTTGGCCTAGTGTTTTTTAAGCTTTGGCCCTAGATGCCTTGATGGGTACATGATAACATGGATAAGGGCATCCTGGAAAAATTATCAGACAAAATAAATAAGCTTGAGAAAAGTATAAATAAAACCCCTTGCTTTTTGTAGATTTGTGCAAAAATAAAATACTCAACTTCTGCTGTCAAAGTATTATTTGCCCTAAATGAAGAAATCCAATGTAGTTCAGAGGGGCAGAGAAACTTAAATTCTATTTTTCACCAGAGGTATATAATCAAATTTTCCTTTTTCTGAGCAGTGAGAATGTGGATACCAGGTAAGGTTATTTAACAACTGTTTTAATCTCTGCAGTGTTTTTAAATTTCAATAAGTGCCATTTGGATATACTACTAGGAGAAGTTGTGGGTAGGCTGTTGAAAACCTGCAGCAGAGTTTCTCTTTTATTTGTTGAATATTCCTCCTGGTGCCTAATGTTTGACTATATTCTAAGATCTCTATCAAGTTTAGCAGTACTTTTATCACCTAACAAATGGAGCTTCCTGACCTAACACAGTGACCTTTCAGATATCTCAGGAACAATGAACAATCAAATATGGCAAAGGTTTGCTACTGTTCTTTAACAATTCAAAAGAAGAAACAATTTAAGTGTTTCTGGCAAGCTGACATTTCTTGTAAATGGTGCTAAGAGAAAACTGGAGTGCTGCCATTGGCCATTTAACCGTAATCAAGGTTATATAACATGTAAACCCAGAAAGGCTTCCAAAATATAATCAAAGGTTTCTTGGCTCTTTGTGCCATTTTATCCTGTAATTTGTTCTGTTTATGATTGCTCTTTATCTCTACTAATGACTTACTGTGGACATTCTCCTAAAGTTCAATATCCAGTTTACTTTTTTTCTTTCAATTTTATTTTTTATTACAGTTTGCATTCAATATTATTTTGTATTAGTTTCAGGTTTATAACATAGCTGTTAGACAATCATATATATTTCAAGATATTCCCCCAATATTTCAGAACCTACCTGGAACTATACATAGGTATTACAATTTTATTGACTAGTAGAGGCCCGGTGCACGGATTTGTGCACCAGTGGGGTTCCTCGGCCTGGCCTGTGAGGATCAGGCTGAAATAGGCTCTCTGACATCCCATGAGGGGTCCCAGATTGTGAGAGGGTGCCGGCCAGGCCGGGGGACCTCACCAGTGCATGATCGGCGCTGGGGAGGGACCACAGGAGGACTCTAGGACATGTCTGGCCCATCTCGCCCAGTCCTGATTGGCCGGACCCCAGCAGCAAGCTAACCTACTGGATGGAATGTCTGCCCCCTGGTGGTCAGTGCATGTCATAGTGACTGGTTGAATGGTTGACTGGTCAGACACTTATATTAGACTTTTATTATGTAGGATAATCTCTACATCCCATGACTACTTTGTAACTACCAACTTGTATTTCTTAATCCCTTAACATTTTTCACACTGTCACCCAAACCCCTCCTGTCTGGAAACCATCAGTTTGATCTCTATATGCATAAGTTTCAATTTTGTTCATTTTGTATTTTTTTAAAATTAAATTTAATTGGGGTAATATTGGTGAATAGGATCATATGGATTTCAAGTATACCTTTCTATGATACAAATCTGTATATTGCACTTTGTGCCCAAGACCCCAAATCAAACCATCCTCCATCACCATATGCTGGGACACCTGCAAACCCCCCCCATCTCCTTCCCTTTTGTAACCCGTACATGGTTGTCTGTGTTCTTGAGTTTCAGTTGTATATATCCCATATGAGTGAAGCCATGTGGTTCTTAGCTTTTCCTGATTGACTTCTCTTAGCATAATATTCTCAAGGTCAATCCATGTTGTCGCAAATGGCAGTATTTCACCTTTTCTTATGGCTGAGTAGTATTCCCTTGTATATTTGTACCACATTTTCTTTATCCAATCCTTTTATTGAAGGACACTTTGGTTGTTTCCATGTGTTGGCCACTGTGAATAAAACTGCAAGGAACATAGTGGTGCATATATCTTTGCAAGTACACATGTTTAAGTTTTTGGGTAGCAACCCAGGAGAGGGATTGTTGGGTCATGTAGTAATTTTAGTCTTAATTTTATGAGGAAGGGCCAGACTATTTTCCATAGTGGCTGTATCAGTCTATATTCCCACCAGCAGTGAATGAGGGTTTCCTTTTCTCCACAACCTCTCCAGCACTTGTTATTATCATGCTGATAATAGCCATTCTAACAGGCAAGAGGTGGTATCTCATTGTAGATTTGATTTGCATTTCCCTAATAGCTAGTGAAGTTGAACATCTTTTCATATAACTGTTGCCAGTTTGTATGTCTTTTTGGGAGAGGTGTCTGTTCAGGTCCTCTGCCCATTTGTAAATAGGATTGTTTGCTTGTTTGGTGTTGAGTTGTATGAGTTCTTTACTCATTTTGAATATTAAACCTTTGTCTGAGCTGTTATTTGCAAATATATTCTCCCATTTGGTCTGTTGCCTTTTTGTTTTGCTGTTGGTTTCTTTTGATGTGAAGAAACTTTTTAGTTTGATATAGTCCCATTTATTTTGCCTCTATTTCCCTTTCCTTAGGAGTCAAATTCATAAAATGTCTGCAACCAAGTACCTAGGTTTTCTTTTCTTTTTAAAAAAAATATTTTATTGATTTTTTACAGAGAGGAAGGGAGAGGGATAGAGAGTTAGAAACATTGATGAGAGAGAAAATTCAATCAGCCACTTCCTTCATACCCCCCACTGGGGATGTGCCTGCAACCAAGGTACATGCCCTTGACCATAATCGAACCTGGGACCCCTCAGTCCACAGGCCGACACTTCATCCACTGAGCAAAACCAGCCAGGGCTATGTTTTCTTTTATGTAATTTATTGTTTCAGATTTATATTTAGGTGTCTGATCCATTTTGAATTAATTTTTTTCACACAGGGACAAACTGTAATCGGTTTTGTTCTTTTGAGATTCCACATATTAGTGAAATAATATGGTAATTGCTTTTCTCTGACTAACTTATTTAATTGAGCATAATAACTTCTAGGTCCATCCATGCTGTCACAAATTTTTTTCCATTTTTTTTATTAAGGTGTTACATCGGTACATATCTTCCCATTGCCCATCCACTGCACTCCCATACATGCCCTCAACCCCCAGTGTCTTGTGTCCATTGGTTATGCTTATATGCATGCATACAAGTCCTTCAGTTGATCTCGTATCTCCCGCACCTCTCCCTAACCTTCCCGCTGTAATTTGACAGTCTGATGCTTTACTGCCTCTGTATCTACCTTTTTGTTCATCAGTTTATAATGGTTTTTATTATCCACAAATGAGTGAGATCGTGTGGTATTTTTCTTTGATTGATTGGCTTTTTTCACTTAGTATAATGCTCTACAGTTCCATCCAGGTTGCTGCAAATGGTAAGAATTCCTTCTTTTTTATGGCAGCATAGTATTCCATTGTGTAGATGTACCACAGTTTTCCGATCCAGTCATCTGCTGATGGGCACCTAGGCTGTTTCCAAATCTTAGCTATTGTAAATTGTGCTGCTATGAACATAAGGGTGCATATATCCTTTCTGATTGGTGTTTCTAGCTTCTTGGGGTATACCTAGAAGTGGGATTACTGGGTCAAATGGGAGTTCCATTTTTAGTTTTTTTGAGGAAACTCCATACTGTTCTCCACAGTGGCTGCACCAGTCTGCATTCCCACCAGCAGTGCATGAGGGTTCCTTTTTCTCCTCATTCTCACCAGCACCTGTCGTTTGTTGATTTGTTGATGATAGCCATTCTGACAGGTGTGAGATGGTACCACATTGTCGTTTTGGTTTGCATCTCTTGGATAATTAGTGACTTTGAGCATGTTTTCATGTGTCTCTTGGCCTTCCTTCTGTCTTCTTTTGAAAAGATTCTATTAAGGCCGTTGCCCATTTTTTTATTGGATCATTTATCTGCTTTATATTAAGTTGTATAAGTTGCCTGTAGATGTTGGAAATTAAACCTTTATCAGTGACAACATTTGCAAATATGTTCTCCCATTCAGTGGGCTTTCTTGTTGTTTTGTTGATGGTTTCTTTTGCTGTGCAAAAGCTTTTTATTTTGATGTAGTCCCATTTGTTTATTTTCTCTTTAGCTTCCATTGCCCTAGGAGCAGTATCAGTGAACAAGTTCTTTCGGCACATTTCTGAGATTTTGCTGCCTGTGGATTCCACTAGTATTTTTATGGTTTCCCATCTTATGTTTAAGTCCTGTATCCATTTTGAGTTTATTTCTGTGTATGGTATAAGTTGGTGGTCTAGTTTCATTTTTTGCATGTATCTGTCCAATTTTCCCAACACCATTTATTGAAGAGACTGTCTTGACTCCATTGTATGTTTATGCCTCCTTTGTCAAATATTAATTGAGCATAGTGGTTTGGATCGATATCTGGATTCTCTATTCTGTTCCATTGGTCTATATGTCTGTTCTTGTGCCAGTACCAGGCTGTTTTGAGAATAGTGGCTTTGTAGCACAGCTTGAAATCTGGTACTGAGATGACACTTACTTTGTTCTTCTCAAGATTGCTGTGGCTATTGGGGGTCTTTTTTTATTCCAGATGAATTTTTGGAGAGTTCTTTCTAGGTCTGTGAAATATGCCATTGGTATTTTAATGGGGGAGTGCATTGAATCTATAGATTGCTTTGGGTAGTATGGACATTTTAATGATGTTGATTCTACCAATCCATGAACATGGTATGTTCTTCAATCTGTTTACGTCTTCCTTTATCTCTTTTTTCAGTGTCCTGTAGTTTTACCTCCTTAGTTAACTTTATTCCTAGGTATCTTAATTTTTTTGGTGTGATGTTAAATGGGATTGCTTTTTAGTCCCTCTTTCTGTAAGATCACTATTGGTGTATAGAAATGCCATAGATTTCTTGGCATTAATTTTGTATCCTGCTACATTGCTGAATTCATTTATTAAGTCTATTAGTTTTTTGATGTAGTCTTTTTGTTTTTTTTTGGTACAATATCATGTCATCTGCAAATAAGGACAGCTTTACTTCTTCTTTTCCAATTTGGATGCCTTTTATTTCCTCTTCTTGTCTGATCACAATGGCTAGTACTTCCAGCACTATATTGAACAGGAGTGGTGAGAGTGGGCATCCCTGTCTTGTTCCTGTTCTTAGGGGAAATGGTTTTAGTTTTTGCCCATGAGTATGATGTTAGCTGTGGGTTTATCATATATAGCTTTTATTATGTTCAGGTATGATCCTTCTATTCCCACCTTTTTGAGAGTTTTTATCAAGAAAGGCTATTGTATTTTGTCAAATGCTTTTTCTGCATCAATTGATATGACTATGTCATTTTTATCTCTCAATTTGTTTATGGGATGTATCATGTTTATTGATTTGCGGATATTGTACCATCCTTGCATTCCCTGTATTGCAGTTCCCTGTGTTCCACTGTTCATCAGTGTTTTAAGCCAGTCCTGATTTTTAAGTAGGCATTGTTTCTTAATTTCTAATATTCCTTTATTTGTGATTACACAAGAGTTAATTTGTGACTCAGCCCCTGGGTGGCAGTGTTTCTGGATTGACCTCCGGGTCTGTAGGGCCTCTCTAGCCTTTGCTTAGATCCTGCTTTCCCTGTGGCACTTAATACCTGTTTGTGGCATTGGGCTGCCCCAGAGCTGGTTCTCTGATGGTCACTCCCCGCTCTGATCCCCAGGTTCCAGAAAAACAACTTTCCCCTGCAGTCTCCTAGCGTGTCCCCAACTGGGTGATCCTATGTATTGGGCTTAGTAATCAGAAGCAAGGATTTGAAGAGGAAAAAACACAAGTGTGCGAACTCTGGGGCTGCGAGCAAGTCTGCGCAGTCCCTTTCTCCCCCTTGGTTCTAAGCAGCCGGCACACTTTACAAATTTTTAGGCTGTCCTTTTGTGTCAGTTCAAAATGGGTTGCTTTTAGAGATCCCTTCTGTTAGCAGCTCTGAGGACCCCCTTCCACATTCACAGATCACGCCAGCCCCAACAGCCATGGATTTTTCTAGGCACAGTCTTCCCCCGGTCCTGCATCTCCCACAGTATGCGCGTTTCTCTGGGGACCAGAGACCTCACCTTATCCCAGGCAAAATCTGACCTTCCTGTGGTGGAGTGTAGAGCTTTTCTGAATCCCCGTGTTTCCACCAATTGGGGACTGCTGTTCTGGGGTTTGCAGCTGTTCAGTGGGTGCTGCAGTTGTAGATTTCCTGGCTTCCAATAACATCCACTTTCCCCTTCAAGATGGCGCTGTCTCCGCGTCCTAGCTGGTGGTTCTGGGAGGGAACACAGCCGCAGTGGGGGCTGCCCTTTCAGGGGAGCCCCTTCCAGCAGCCCCCCACCTTCTCCTGGAATATAGCTGTCCCTTAACTTGCCAACAAACACTCCCTGTGCAACCCTCAGCTGTTCTTTTTTTCTGCTCCGGGACAAGGCTCGGGACATGTCTGTCTATTCTGCTGCTATTTTTTTCCTCTACACAAATTTTATTATATTTTATAACTGCGTGATATTGCATTGTATATATGTACCAAGATTTTTTATTCACTCTCTATTGATGGACATTTGTGTTGCTTCCATATTGGGTAATGTAATAATGCTGCAATGAACACAGGGATGCATATATTCTTTCAAATTACTGTTTTGGGTTTTTGGATATATACCCAGAAGTGGAATCACTGGGTCATAAAGCTATCCCACTTTGCATATTTTGAATACCCTCCATAATGTTCCCCATAGTCTTTATTCCTATGAATAGTGCACAAGGGTTCCCTTTTCTCCACATTCTTGACAACACTTTTGGTTTGTTGATTTATTGATGATAGTCATTCTGACAAATTTGAGGTAATATGTCATTGTGGTTTTAACTTGCATTTCTTTGATGATTAGTAACATTGAGCATTTTTTCACATGCTTATTGGCTATCTGTAGATCCTCTTTGAAGAAATGTCTATTCAGGCCCTCTGTTCTTTTTGCGTTTTGTTAATCCTCACTGAGGGTATTTTTTTTCCATTGATTTGTAGAGAAAGTGGAAGGGAGGGAGGGGGAGAGAGAATGAGAAAGAAAGAGAGAGGGAGGGAGGGAGAGAGAGAGAGAGAGAGAGAGAGAGAGAGAGAGAGAGAGAGAGAGAGAGAGAGAGAGAAACATCGATGTGAGAGAGACACATTAATTGATTGCCACCTGCATGTGCCCTGACCGAACTGACAACACAGATATGTGCCCTTGACTTGGGAATCAAACCTGTGACCTTTTGGTGCACAGTCTGCTGCTCTAACCACTGAGGGACACCAGCCAGGTAGATACTTCCAAATTTGTTCTTCTTTCACAAAACTAATGCAGTTCTTTGGGTCTTTTGTGGTTCCATATACATTTTTGGATTATTTGTACTAATTCTGTGAAATATGCCATGGTAATTTTGATAGAATTGCATTGAATGTATTGATTGCTTTGGGTAGTATGGATATATCAATGATGTTAATTATTTCTATCCTTTAGCACAGAATGTAATTTTTCGAGTATAAGACTTTCACCTCTTTGGTTAAATTTATTCCTAGGTGTGTGTGTGTGTGTGTGTGTGTGTGTGTGTGTGTTTTCCTTGTTAGTTCATTTTGTTCATTAGATTCTAAATATATGTGAAATCATATGGTACTATACTTGTCTTTCTCTGACTGGCCTATTTCACTTAGCATAATGTTCTTTCAGTATTCTACTGTGTACATTTCTTTGCTTAAATTTATTCCTAGGTATTTTATTTTTTATGCTGCAGTTGTAAATAGAATTGCTTTCTCAGTTTTCAAATTTAAATTCTTTTTTTTTTTTAATATTTTTATTGAGGTATTATATGTGTACATATCTTACTATTACCCCCCCCACCCCACACCCACACATGCCCTCCCCCCCCCAGAGTTTTGCGTCCATTGTTTATGCTTATATGCATGCATACAAGTCCTTCGTTTGATTTCATAACTCCCCCACCTTTCCCAAACTTTCCCCCTGTACTTTGAAAGTCTGTTTGATGCTTTACTGTCTCTGTATCTATCTTTTTGTTCACCATTTTATAATGTTCTTTACTATCTCTAAATGAGTGAGATCATGTGGTATTTTTCTTTCATTGACTGGCTTATTTCACTTAGCATAATGTTCTCCAATTCCATCCAGGTTGCTGCAAATGATGAGAATTCCTTCTTTTTTATGGCAGCATAGTATTCCATTGTGTAGATGTACCACAGTTTTCCGATCCAGTCATCTGCTGACGGGCACCTAGGCTGTTTCCAAATCTTAGCTATTGTAAATTGTGCTGCTATGAACATAGTGGTGCATATATCCTTTCTGATTGGTGTTTCTAGTTTCTTCGGATATATTCCCAGGAGTGGGATTACTGGGTCAAATGGGAGTTCCATTTTCAGTTTTTTGAGGAAACTCCATACTGTTCTCCACAGTGGCTGCACCAGTCTGCATTCCCACCAGCAGTGCACGAGGGTTCCTTTTTCTCCGCATCCTCGCCAACACTTGTCGTTTGTTGATTTGTTGATGATAGCCATTCTGACAGGTGTGAGATGGTACCTCATTGTTGTTTTGATTTGCATCTCTCGGATAATAAGTGACTTTGAACATGTTTTCATGTGTCTCTTGGCCTTCCTTCTGTCTTCTTTTGAAAATATTCTGTTTAGGTCTGTTGCCCATTTTTTTATTGGATCATTTATCTTCCTCTTACTGAGTTGCATAAGCTGCCTGTAGATGTTGGAGATTAAACCTTTATCAGTGATAGCATTTGCAAATATGTTTTCCCATGCAGTGGGCTTTCTTGTTGTTTTGTTGATGGTTTCTTTTGCTGTAAAAAAGCTTTTTATTTTGATGTAGTCCCATTTGTTAATTTTCTCTTTAGCTTCCATTGCCCTAGGGGCAGTGTCAGTGAAGAAGTTCTTGTGGCATATGTCTGAGATTTTGTTGCCTGTGGATTCCTCTAGTATTTTTATGGTTTCCCGTCTTATGTTTAAGTCCTGTATCCATTTTGAGTTTATTTTTGTGTATGGTGTAAGTTGGTGATCTAGTTTCATTTTTTTGCATGTATCTGTCCAGTTTTCCCAACACCATTTATTGAAGAGACTGTCTTGACTCCATTGTATGTTCATGCCTCCTTTGTCAAATATTAATTGAGCATAGTGGTTTGGGTCGATATCTGGGTTCTCTATTCTGTTCCATTGATCAATATGTCTGTTCTTGTGCCAGTACCAGGCTGTTTTGAGAACAGTGGCTTTGTAATACAGCTTGAAATCTGGTATTGAGATCCCACCTACTTTATTCTTCTTTCTGAGGATTGCTGAGGCTAGTCGGGGTCTTTTTTTATTCCAGATGAATTTTTGGAGAGTTCTTTCTAGGTCTGTGAAATATGCTGTTGGTATTTTGATGGGGAGTGCATTGAATCTGTAGATTGCTTTGGGTAGTATGGACATTTTAATGATGTTTATTCTACCAATCCAGGAACATGGTATGTTCTTCCATCTGTTAACGTCTTCCTCTATCTCTTTTTTCAGTGTCCTGTAGTTTTCTGCGTATAGGTCTTTTACCTCCTTAGTTAAGTTTATTCCTAGGTATCTTAATTTTTTTGGTGCGATGGTAAATGGGATTGCTTTTTTAGTCTCTCTTTCTGTAAGTTCATTATTGGTGTATAGAAAAGCCATAGATTTCTTGGTGTTAATTTTGTATCCCGCTACATTGCCGAATTCATTTATTAAGTCTATTAGTTTTTTGATGGAATCTTTTGGGTTTTTTATGTACAATATCATGTCATCTGCAAATAAGGACAGCTTCACTTCTTCTTTTCCAATTTGGATGCCTCTTATTTCTTCTTCTTGCCTAATTGCGATAGCTAATATTTCCAGTACTATGTCAAACAGGAGTGGTGAGAGTGGGCATCCCTGTCTTGTTCCTGTTCTTAGGGGAAATGGTTTTAGTTTTTGCCCATTGAGTATGATGTTTGCTGTGGGTTTATCATAAATAGCTTTTATTATGTTGAGGTATGAGCCTTCTATTCCCACCTTGTTGAGAGTTTTTATCAAGAAAGGGTGTTGGATTTTGTCAAATGCTTTTTCTGCATCTATTGATATGACTATGTGATTTTTATCTCTCAATTTGTTTATGTGATGTATCACGTTTATTGATTTGCGGATATTGTACCATCCTTGCATTCCTGGAATAAATCCTACTTGGTCATGGTGTATGATCTTTCTGATGTACTGCTGGAGCCGATTTGCTAGAATTTTGTTGAGGATTTTGGCGTCAATGTTCATGAGGGATATTGGCCTGTAATTCTCTTTCATTGAGTTGTCTTTATCTGGTTTTGGTATTAGGGTGATGCTGGCTTCATAGAAGGAGCCTGGAAGTGTTCCTTCCTCTTGAATTTTTTGGAATAGTCTGAGGAGGATAGGTTTTAGTTCTTCCTTGAAAGTTTGATAAAACTCTCCTGTGAAGCCATCTGGCCCCGGGCTTTTGTTTGCCGGAAGCTTTTTGATGACTGCTTCAATTTCTTCCATAGTTACTGGCATGTTGAGCTGTTTAGAATCTTCCTGATTGAGTTTTGGAAGGTTGTATTTTTCTAGGAATATGTCGATTTCCTCTAGGTTGTCCAGTTTGTTGGAATAGAGTTGTTCGTAGTATTTTGTAACAATCCTTTGTATTTCGTCGGGGTCTGTTGTTATTTCACCTCTTTCATTTCTGATTTTGTTTATTTGGGTCCTCTCTCTTTGCTTCTTGGTGAGCCTGGCTAGAGGTCCATCAATCTTGTTTATCCTTTCAAAGAACCAGCTCTTGGTTTTGTTGATCTTTTGTATTGTTTCTTTGGTCTCTATGTCGTTCATCTCCGCTCTGATCTTTATTATTTCTTTCCTTCTGCTTACACTGGGCTTATCTTGTTGCTCTCTCTCTAACTCTTTGAGTTGTTGGGTTAGGTAATTTATTACCATTGTTTCTTGTTTTTTGAAGTAGGCTTGTAGAGCTATGAACTTCCCTTTCAGGACTGCTTTCATTGTGTCCCATAGATTTTGGATTGTTGTGTTTTCATTGTCGTTTGTTGCCATGATGTTTTTTATTTCTTCCTTGATGTCTTTGGTAACCCAGTCATGGTTTAATAACATGCTGTTTAGTCTCCAAGTGTTTGATTTCTTTGGGTTGTTTTTATTGTAGTTGATTTCCAGTTTTATGCCACTGTGATCTGAGAAGATACTTGATATGATTTCTATCTTCATGAATTTGGAGAGACTTTGCCTATGTCCTAACATATGGTCTATCTTTGAAAATGACCCATGTGCACTTGAGAAGAATGTATATTCTGTGGCTTTGGGGTGAAATGTTCTGAAGATGTCGATTAATTCCATCTGTTCTAGTGAGTCATTTAGGATTGATGTTTCTTTGCTGATTTTTTGTTTAGAGGATTTGTCCAATGGTGATAGTGGGGTATTGAAGTCTCCTACTATGATTGTATTACTGTCAATCTCTCCTTTGATATCTTCCAGGAGTTTTTTAATGTATCTTGGTGCTCCTGTATTGGGTGCATATATGTTTACCAGAGTTATTTCTTCTTGTTGGATTTCTCCCTTTAGTATTATGAAGTGGCCTTCATTATCTCTTGTTATGTCCTTCACTTTGAGATCTAATTTGTCAGATATAAGTATTGCAACCCCAGCTTTTTTTTCATTTCCATTTGCCTGGAAAACCTTTTTCCATCCCTTTACTCTCAGTCTGTATGCATCCTTTTTTTTGAGGTGGGTTTCCTGTAGACAGCAGATATCTGGGTTTTGTTTTCTTATCCAGTCTGTTACCCTGTGTCTTTTGATTGGGGCATTCAGTCCATTTACATTTAAAGTTATTATTGATAGGTACTTATTTGACGCCATTTTTATTCTATACCCCTGTGTACCTTCTTTGCTTCCTATTTCTTTCTTTCTTTCTTTTTTTTTTTTTTACAGCAGACCCTTTAGCATTTCTTTCATTGCTGGTTTGGTGGTGATAAACTCCCTTAGTCCTTTTTTGTCTCTGAAGCTCCTGATTTCACCATCAATTTTGATTGATAGCCTTGCTGGGTACAGTATTCTTGGATTTAGACCCTTCCTTTGCATGACTTGGTATATTTCATTCCATTCCCTTCTGGCCTGATGAGTTTCTGTTGAGAAATCAGTTGCTAGTCTGATGGGGGTTCCTTTGTATGTAACTGTCTGTCTCTCTCTGGCCGCTTGTAAGATTCTTACTTTGTCGTTGGTGTTTGCCAACTTAACTATAATGTGCCTTGGCGTCGGTCTTTTGGGGTTCATTTTGCTTGGAACTCTGTGAGCTTCTTGGATTTGTGTGGGTTTTTTCTTCCCTATATCAGGGAAGTTTTCTGTTATTATTTCTTCAAACAGGTTTTCTATTCCTTGCTCAGTTTCCTTTCCTTCTGGCACCCCTATTATCCTGATGTTGTTTTGTTTTGTATTGTCCCGAAGTTCCCTTACGCTCTCCTCAATCTTTCTAATTTTTGTTTCTAGAAGCTGTTGTAATTGGGTATTTTTTTCCATCTTGTCTTCTAGCTCACTTATGCGGTCCTCTGCTTCATCTAGTCTACTCTTGATGCTTTCTATTGAGTTCTTTACAGCAGCGATGTCATTTTTCATTTCTTCTTGGTTCTTCTTCATTTCTTCTTGGTTCTTACTCATATTGTCGAATTTGTCTTCCATCCTTTTCAGCCACTTTATGACCATTTCTCTGAATTCTTTCTCTGATAGGTTGTTTGCCTCTAAATCGTTTACTTCCTTTTCTGGTGATGCCTGCTTCTCTTTCCTGTGGGGGCTGTTTCTTTGTCTCCCCATGGTCTCTCTTCTCCGGATGTCTGGTTATATAGATTTCTCTCTCTGGCGTTGATTTAAAGGTATAAAATACAACACAACCAGGCACAACAGACAAGGCACTGAACAGAATTGTATTCACGATATTAATAACCTCCAATAAAGGTAACCACCAGAGAAAGACAAATCAGGGAATAGGAGTGGAAGAGGGAGAGTAAAAAGAAAGAACAACAACGAAGAAAAAAAAAAAACAATAACAAAGAGTGTGAATCTGAACTTGGGAAAAGAGCAGAAAGAAAGAAAAGAAATAACAGAAAAGAAAAAGAAAAGAAAAAAAAAAGTAAGAGAGACAAGAATGATACTAAGAGAGAAAAGGGGAACAAACTATATATAAGGGGAGTAAACTCCACTAGAACAACCACTATTCCCAGCAAATTCCAGCAACACGAGCCTGGAGATTAATACAAACTGCAACAGCAGCTAATATCAAGTGAGGCAAGGGAAAACAAAAGTAAAAAACAAACAAAAACAAAGCAAACAAAAGAACCAACCAAACCAACAAAAAGAATAATCAAAACAATCTCATACAAAAAGCATAAAAATTCAATCTAATCAACATTCAAGCAAACAACAACAAAAGGCCCGAGAGAAAAATAATTTTTTTAAGGTAGCGTAGAGAGAGGTTTGTATGGATTTGGAGCAGGGGGTTGGGAATTAGATATATAAGTAGGGTGAAGTTTTAGCAGGGAGTAAACTGAAAAAGTAGGGAAAATCTAAAGCCAGAAAGGGTTAAGATAAACTGGGGACCAAAAGGGGAAAGATTAGGAGGAGAGTGATGGCATAATGTTAGCTTTGAGATAGGGTAAAGCGATTGTAAGGGAAAGATGCAAATCGAATGTAGGACACTAATCCAAAAATAAAAGAAAGAGAAAATCAAATGACATTAAAAAAAAAAAAAAAAAGTAAAATAATAGTAATAATAGTGCTGATTGAAAATAAAAATGTAATAATTAAAAAGGTGAAAATCAAGTGAGGAAAAAGAAAAAAATATTAGTTTCTTAAGTAAAAGATGCAAAAAATGAAAATAAAAAAATATGAGAATAAAAAATTTAAAAAATTGAAAAAAGAATTGAAAATTAAAAAATAGGAAGACTAAAATGTGCAGTAGCGGCTGTCATTCACTTCCTCTATTATTCTGTTTGGTACGCCTTTTTCCCAGTCTGGGCGGTATTTCAGTTCAGCTTCATTCCAGGGCTCCTCAGTGTTGGAAGCCAGTCCTGCTTTTTAAGCCAGCCGTGTCTTAATTTCTCGTATTTATTTTTGATTACACCAGAGACAATTAGCGTTTCAGCCCCTGGGTGGCAGTGTTTCTGAATTGACTTCCGGGCCTCTCTAGCTCTTTTTTTTTTTTTTTTTCCCCCTCTATGGCACTCACTACCGGTGGTTTGTGGAGGTGTGCGCCTCAGAGCTTGTGGAGGTTTGCGCCTCAGAGCTGCCTCTCTGATGGTCACACGCAGCTCTGGCCCCAGGTTCCGAAAAAACACCTTCCCCCTGCAGTCTTTCAGGGTTTCCACCTGGGTTTGCCTCTGTATTGGGCTTAGCAATCAGAGTCGGAAAGAGCCCAAGTGTGCGGACCGTGGGTCTGTGCCCCAGACTAAGGAGCCTGCACTCCTTTGAAAATTCTTAGTCTGACCCTCCTCGTCAGATTAAAATGAGTTGCTTTCAAGAGGTCACTTCTGTTAGCAGCTCAGAAGACCCCCCTCCTCATTCACGGATCACGGCAGTTCCAACTGCCGCCGATTTTTCTAGGCACAGACCTCCCGGCTCCTGCCGGTCCTGCGGCTGCCGCACTTCCCTCACCCAGCGCTTCCCTCACCCACCGCGGGGATTAGAAACCGCAGCTTATTTCAGACAAAATCTGACCTTTCCGTGGTGCAGTGAAGAGTTTCTTTGAATCCAAATGTTTGCGCTGATAGGGGACCGGTGGTCTGGTGCTCCCAGCAGTTCAGTGTTTGCAGTTGTCGCGGAAAGTCAGGTTTCCACTAAAATCCTCCTTTCCTTGCAAGATGGCGAGGCGCCCGGCGAGCCTGCAGCTCCAGGAGGGGACCCAGCCCCTGTGGGTGCTGCGCGGTCAGAGGAACACTGCCCAGCACTCCCCCGCCTTCTCCTGGAGTTTAGCTGTCCCTTGGCTTGCCCACATACACTCCCTCTGCGAGCCTCTGCTGCTCCGACTCTCCGCCCCAGGAACAGACTCCAAACCCGACTCTATTCCGTCGCCATTTTTTTTTTTTTTTTTCCAAATTTAAATTCTTTATTGTTTAAAGTACTACATATGTCTCCTTTTTCCCCATTGACCTCTCCCCGGCCACTCCCACCCCTCAGCACATGCCCTCACTACCCTACTGTTTGTGTCCATTGGTTATGCTTACATGCATGCATACAAGTCCTTTGGCTGATCTCTTACACCCACCTCCCCTGACTTCCCTCTGAGGTTGGAGGGTTTGTTCGATGCTTCTATGTCTCTGGATCTATATTTTTTAAAATTTTCTTTATTGATTAAAGTATTGCATATGTTTCTTATCCCCACTTACACCCACTGTTTCCACGCTCATGCCCTTACCCCCTGGTGTCTGTGTCCATTGGTTAGGCTCATATGCATGGATACAAGTCCTTTGGTTGGTCTCTTGCCTTATCCCCACCCTCCCCTACCTTCCCGCTGAGGTTTGATGGTCTGATTGAGGCTTCTCTGTCTCTAGGTCTGTTTTTGTTCATCAGTTTATGTTGTTCATTATATTCCACAGATGAGTGAGATCATGTGGTATTTATCTTCCTCTGACTGGCTTATTTCGCTTAGCATAATGCTCTCCAGTTCCATCCATACTGTTCCAAATGATAAGAGTTCCTTCTTTTTTACAGCAATGTAGTATATCTCTGTGTAAATACATCAGTTTTTTAATCCACTCATCTGCTGATGGGCACTTAAGCTGTTTCCAAATCTTAGCTATTATAAATTGTGCTGCTATGAACATAGGGGTAAATATATCCTTTCTGATGGGTGTTTCTGATTTCTTGGAGTATATTCCTAGAAGTGGTATTACTGGGTCAAATGAAAGTTCCATTTTTAGTTTTTTGAGGAAACTCTATACTGTTCTTCACAGTGGCTGCACCAGTCTGCATTCCCACCAGCAGTGCACGAGGGTTCCTTTTTCTCCGCATCCTCGCCAGCACTTGTCGTTTGTTGATTTGTTGATGATAGGCATGCTGACAGGTGTGAGATGGTACCTCATTGGTGCTTTGATTTACATCTGTTGGATGATTAGTGACTTTGAGCATATTTTCATATGTCTCTTGGTCTTTTGTACATCCTCTTTCAAAAGGGGTCTATTTAGGTCCTTTGTAAATTTTTTGATTTGATTTTTTATCTTCCTTTTGTTAAGTTGTATGAGTTCCCTATAAATTTTGGAGATTAAAACCTTACTGGACGACATAAACAGATGGAAGAACATACCATGTTCATGGATTGGTAGAATCAACATCATCAAAATGTCCATACTACCCAAAGCAATCTATACATTCAATGCACTTTCTATTATAATATCCATGACATATTTCACAGACCTAGAATGAAATTTCCAAAAATTTATCTGGAATAAAAAAAGACTCCGAGTAGCTGCAGCAATCCTGAGAAAGGAGAACAAAGTAGGTGAGATCTCAATACCAGATATCAAGCTGTATTACAAAGCCACTGTTCTTAAAACAGCCTGGTACTGGCAGAAGAACAGACATATAGATCAAGGGAATAGAATAGAGAACACAAAAATTGACCCAAATCACTATGCTCAATTAATATTTGAACATAAAATGGAGTCAAGACAGTCTCTTCAATAAATGGTGTTGGGAAAATTGGACAGATACATGCAAAAAAATGAAACTAGACCACCAACTTACACCATACACAAAAATAAACTCAAAAGGATAAAGGACTTAAACATAAGATGGGAAACCATGAAAATACTATAGGAATCCATAGGCCACAAAATCTCAGACATATGCCCAAAGAAGTTCTTCACTGATACTACTCCTAGGGCAATGGAAGCTAAAGAGAAAATAAACAAATGGGACTACATTAAAATAAAAAGCTTTTGCACACTAAAGAAAACCATCAATAAAATAAGAAACAAGAAAGCCCAGTGCATGGGAGAACATATTTGAAAATGATATCAATTATAAGAGTTTAATCTCCAACATATACAGAGAACTCATACAACTTAACAAAAAGAAGATAAAAAACCCAATGAAAAAATGAGCAACTGATCTATATAGACACTTTTTGAAAGAAGACAGAAGGAAGGCCAAGAGACATATGAAAACCTGCTCAAAGTCACTAATCATCAGAGAGACACAAATCAAAACGACAATGCGTACCATCTCACACCTGTCAGAATGGCTATCATCAACAAATCAACAAACGACAAGTGTTGGCGAGGATGCGGAGAAAAAGGAACTTTTTTACACTGCTGGTGGGAATGCAGACTGGTGCAGCCACTGTAGAGAATAGTATGGAGTTTCCTGAAAAAACTAAAAATGGAACTCCCATTTGACCCAGTGATCCCAGTTCTAGGAATATATCCAAATAAACTAGAAACACGAATCAGAAAGGATATATGCACCCTTATGTTCATAGCAGCACAATGCACCATAGCTAAGATTTGGAAACAGCCTAAGTGCCCATCAGCAGATGAGTGGATTAAAAAACTGTGGTACATCTACACAATGGAATACTACGCTTCAATAAAAAAGGAGTTTCTACCATTTGCAACAACATGGATGGAACTGGAGAGCATTATGCTAAGTGAAATTAGCCAGGCAGAGAAAGATAAATATCATATGATCTCACTCATTTGTGGAACATAATGAATGGCATAGACTGATGAACAAGAACAGATCCAGAGACTGATAAATGTCGATTAGATCGTTATACCTCAGGGAAGGTAGGGGAGGGTGTGGTTAAGTGGAGAGATCAACCAAGGGACTTATGTTCATGCATATGAGCCTAATCAATGGACACAGACAATAAGGGGGTGGGGCAAAAGAGGGGAATGGGGGGTTATGAGGGAATAAGGACACATGTGTAAAAAATAAAAAAAATTATAAAAAAATAAAATAAAAATAAAATATTAAATCTAATCCATACTAGTGGTCACCATAACCTTAAGAGAAATTGTTTCATGTGACAAAGATTTTTAAATGAGACTCTCTGTAGCCTGAAACTTATTTTTGAAGGAAACAAAGAGAAGTTTCCTTCAAAAGTCATAAGGATTATAATTGAAAGTCAATATATTTGGCCTCTTGAACTAAAGTAATTTGTGTTTTTGCCTCCCTGACAAAGTTTATATAAAATTACAAAAAGAAGTTGACAGCCAGTTTGAAATTGAATTGCCATGGCTTAGAGCAAAGAATATCCTTACATGATATTATTCTACAATGTCATTATAATTTTAGATATTTTACAACAGCATATTGTACAATTATCCCAAACAAGTTTACAAACTAATTCTTTGAATGTTTGGCAGCAATTTACAAATGGACATGAAAGGATTTAATCCCTTTCAAAAGGAATTAAGGCACTGGGAAGGCACTTGAGCATTCTATATTGGCCCCTCTTTCCTTTTGTGCCAAGAGGGACCCGCTTCTCACAATCCAATTGCCCTCAGCTGTTGCCTGAGCTTTCTGTTCATGCTGAGCAGGAAGCCTTGTGTTGGCTGATACCATGGATCTGTCTCTCGCTCAATCGTGTGAGCTGGGCCCTCCCTGGAGAAGAAACCTGAGTTCCCCAAGATATGTCATCAGTGCTGGGGCCCCGCCAGCAGGCCAGGGGATCCCAAGAAAGGTGCTGGGCATGGAGGCCATGGGGGCATAGGCTACCAAGGAGACAGAACTGAATCTCACATCACCCTGCTTGGCCCCGGAGGATGACTGGTGAGCCAGAGACGGGTAAGATTCCTCAGGGGAGGAACAACCTAAGACAGGCACAGTCGCAGAGGGGCCATCAGGAAAGAACTTGGGAGTCAACAGAGATGGGGCACAGACCCTCACCCCCCAACCTTGCAGGGGCCTGAACCCTCACCCCTTCTGAGGGAGGTCTCCTGCCCCCATGGCTGCTTTGCTTCCCACGCCCAGCTCAGATCGGGACCCAGGTAACAGACAGAGACTAGGCTGACAGCAGCTGTCCTATATCTAAATCCAGCCTCGCACCAGGAATGCTCAGGGCCTACTCAAGAATGCAAATAATCCTTTCCACTAATATTTACAGGGTAAACTAAGATTGTTGGTAGAGTATTAAAATTGACAGTAAAGTAGTAATCAAGTTTTTAGATTAATTTAAATAGGCTAATTGAAATAAGTGAATATGCAAGAAAATTTAATTGTACTGGACAAAAAGCTGTTTCTAAAGTAGTAACTAAAATTTCTATTAGTAGTTCATCACATGGTAAAATTCCTGAACATGCAATGAAACTAAAGCAGTCATATTTTTGTGCAAAAAATTAAAATTAAAGTTATCAAAACTGCATTATAAAATTTACAAAAGCCTCCATTAATAAAAAAGGGGGGATAGTAGGGTAATATCATGTAAGGAAAAATATCCTATAAGTAAATTACATCTAGAAAATTTTCACTTTACAAAATTAATTTTCATTTGTAATGCTAACAGCAAGACACCCATAAAAAACACACATGGTGTCTAAATAAGACTAAGGAAAATCATTTGGCCAAAAATAAAAAGGATCCCAAATCAATTATATAGAAAAGATTCCTTTATTAACTTTTGGTCGAGAATATGCTTGTATATTTTCAGAAAACAACTCCAAGACCACGTGGATTCCTGCAACAGAGAGGAATTGACAGGTCTGCTCCAACCACGAAGACAAAAGGAGAAACAGTCCAGAGATGGAAGATGCTGATGACGTCTTGCCAGGCTAGCAGTCAGCAGCTGTGCATTGCTGCAGGTTGCCTAGGACCAAACCAGAGAGGGTCGGACCTGCATTGCCACCATGTGCCCACCGTCCAGATATCATGGCTGACATGTACACATAAGGATCTGTTTGACATTGAAACGGGGACTCTGAACTGTTGGACATTGAATTTGGGACTCAAACATTTTTTGTTATTATATGTTTATTTCTAGCCTGCAGAGGCAAGATTTTTTTAAAGGAAAGAAATGGGGAAAAATAGATACAGAGGCAAAGAAGCACTGAACAGACTGTCAAACTACAGCAGGAAGGCAGGGGAGGTTGGGGGGGGGGCTGTAAGAGATCAACCAAAGGACTTGTACGCATGCATATAAGCATAACCAATGGATACAAGACACTGGGTGGGGGGCAGGTGAGGGCATGTACTGGGGGGTAGGGGAGACTCGCGGGAGGTCAATGGGGGAAAAAAGGAGACATATGTACTACTATTTGTAATACTTCAAACAATAAAAAAAGAAAGGGTTTTGGATTTTGTCAAATGCTTTTTCTGTATCAATTGATATAACTATGTGATTTTTATCTCTCAGTTTGTTTATGTGATGTATCATGTTTATTGATTTGTGGATATTTTACCATCCTTGCATCCCTGGGATAAATCCTACTTCATCATGGTGTATGATTTTTCTGATGTAATGCTGGATCCGAATTGCTAGAATTTTGTTGAGGATTTTGGCATCTATGTTCATGAGGGATAATGGCTTGTAATTCTATTTCTTTGTGTTGTCTTTATCTGGTTTTGGGGTTAAGGTAATGGTGGCTTCATGGAAGGAGCTTGGAAGTGTTCCTTCCTCTTGAATTTTTTTTTGGAATAGTCTGAGGAGGATAGGTTTTAGTTCTTCCTCGAATGTTTGGTAAAACTCCCTTGTGAAGCTGTCTAGCCCTGGGATTTTGTTTGCTGGAGGCTTCTTGATGACTGCTTCAATTTCTTCCATAGTTATTGGCCTACTGAGATTTTTTATTTTTCCTGATTGAGTTTTGGAAGGTTGTATTTTTCTAGGAATATGTCCATTTCCTCCATGTTGCCTAGTTTGTTGCAATAGAGTTGTTCATTGTATTTTATAACAATCCTTTGTATTTCTGTGATGTCTGTTGTTATTTCGCCTCTTTTATTTTTGATTTTGTTTATTTGGGTCCTCTCTCTTTGCTTCTTGGTGAGCCTGACTAGAGGTTCATCAATCTGGTTCATCCTTTCAAAGAACCAGCTCTTGGTTTCATTGGTCTTTTGTATTGTTTTATTGTCCTTTTGTCATTTATTTCTGCTCTGATCTTTATTATCTCCTTCCTTGTGTTCACTTTGGATTTTTTGTTGTTGCTATCTTTCTAATTCTTTAAGTTGTAGAGTTAGTTGATTTACTACAATTTTTTTCTTGTTTTTTGAGGTAGGCCTGTAGGGCTATAAACTTCCCTCTCAGAACTGCTTTCATTGTGTTCCATAGATTTTTGGATTGTTGTGTTTTCGTTGTTATTCGTTTCCAGGATGTTTTTAATTTCTTCTTTGATCTCTTTGGTAACCCAATCATTGTTTAATAGCATGCTATTCAACTTCCCAGTGTTTTAATTTTTTGATTGCTTTTATTGTAGTTTATTTCTAATATTATGCCATTATGGTCTGAGAAGATGCTTGATATGATTTCTATCTTTTTGAATTTGGAGAGACTTTGCCAGTGACCAATATGTGGTCTATTTTTGAAAATGTCCCATGTGCTCTTGAGAATAACATATATTCCATGGCTTAGAGTTGAAATGTTCTGAAGATGTCAATTAATTCCATTTGATCTAGTAAGTCATTTAGGATTGCTGTTTCTTTGCTGATTTTTTGTCTAGAGGATTTATTCAGTGATGTCAGTGGGGCATTAAAGTTCCCTATTATGGTTGAATTGTTGTCGATCTCTCCCTTGATATCTTCCAGGAATTTTTTTATGTATTTAGGTGCTCCTGCATTGGGTGCATATATGTTTATCAGGGTTATATCCTCTTGTTGTAACAATCCCTTTAGTATTATGAAGTGGCCTTCCTTATCTCTTGTTATGGCCTTCACTTTGAGGTCTATTTTGTCAGATATAAGTATTGCTGCCCCAGGTTATTTTTTTTTTCATTTCTATTTGCCTGAAAGATATTTTTCCATCCCTTCACTTTCAGTCTGTGTGAGTTCCTTGTTCTGAGGTGGGTCTCTTGTAGACAGCATATATGTGGGTCATGTTTTTTTTTTTTTTTATCCATCCAGCCACTTGATGTCTTTTGATTGGATCATTTAGTCTGTTTATGTTTAAAGTTATTATTGATAAAGACTTGTTTGTAGCCATTTTTATTTTTTGTGCCTGTGTTCCTTCTTCCCTTTTTTAAAATTCTTTTTACACCAATCCCTTCAGCATTTCTTGCATTGCTGGCTTGGTAGTGATAAACTCCCTTAGCCTTTTTTTTTTTTTTTTTTTTGTCTGTGAAGCTCCCTATTTCCCCTTCAATTTTGAAAGATAGCCTTGCTTGGTAGTGTATTCTTGGATTCAGTCCCTTGCTTTGCATCACTTTGTAAATTTCCTTCCATTCTTTCCTGGCCTGATGTGTTTCTGTTGAGAAATCATTTGATAATGTATTGGGAGATCCCTTGTACTTAACTTTCTGTCTGTCTCTGGTAGCCTTTAAGTTTCTCTCTTTGTCCTGAACATTTGCCATCATAATTATGACATGTCTTGGTGTGGGTCTTTTTGGGTTCATCTTGCTTGGGACTCTCTGTGCTTGTGTGGCTTTTTTCTTTCCCACATCAGGGAAGTTTTCTGAAATTATTTCTTCAGATTGGTTTTCTAACACTTGTTCCTCTTTCTGTCATTCTGGCACTCCTATTATTCATATGTTGCTTCAGTTCATGTTGTCCCATAGCTCCCTTAGGCTCTCCTCCTGTCTTTTAATTTCTTTTTCCAATTGCAATTCATTTTGGGTGTGTTTTGCTTCCTTGTCTTCCAATTTACCAATTCGGTTCTCTGCTTCTCCTAGTCTACTGTTGAAACTTTCCATGGTATTTTTTATTGAAGCTATATCACTCTTTATTTTTCCTTTATTCTTACATAAGTTGTTGATGTTTTTATACATCCAGTTTATGAATTGTATGACCCTTAGTCTGAATTATTTTTTCTGACATATTGCATGCCTCTGTTTCATGTAGCTGTTTTTCTGGAGATTCCTCCTTTTCTTTCCTTTGGGGGGTTCCTTTGTCTCCCCTTTTTTACTCTGACCAAAGGATCTAGGTGTTGAGTCATGCAAGGGCTGCTCCTCAGGTGGCAGCGGCTCCTCATGCAGTGGCTGCTCCTCAGTTGGCAGCAGCTCCTCTGGTGGGCGCTGCTTACATCAGTGGTGGTTCCTCTGGCTGGTGGGGGCAGGCTGCTACAAGGCTGCTGCTCCTTGGTCGGGGGTGGGCTGCACATGACTGCTGCTCCTCGGATGGGGGCAGGCATGAGTGGTGGCTCCGACCCCAGCAGTGGGTACAAGCAGCAGTTGTTGTCCCAGACCGCCCCTCAGGAGGAAAGGGAGGTGGAATAGCCCTGAGAGGTGATCAGGGCTGGCAGCCACCGCTTGCACCCACTGATGGTGCTGAGTGATCGGGGCCGGCAATGGGCATCAGCAACGGGTGCAAGCAGGGCTAGTGCCAAAAGCAGGTGTGAGCACCGGTCATGACCATGGCTTGCAGTAGCAAAGTATTTTCAGTAACCACCAGAGGCTCTCCCCAATGACAGTGACTGGCACCCTGCTTTAGTCTGGAGCACCCACTCACCTGCTCCACCATCCCACTGCAGCCGATGTCCACCATGTTCCATGCTCTGCTGCCTGCTTCCAATGCCCACCATGTTCTGCGTTTGTCTCCTGGTGGTCAGCACATGTCATAGTGACTGGTTGTTTGGTTGTTTCACCATTTGGTCTATTTGCATATTAGGATTTTATATATATAGAGATGCTTTCTTGACATCACCCATCATTTAAGAATTTTCATCCCATGTCCCATCTCTTTACAATCTTACTCTCAACTAGGAAGCAACTGGTTTCAGGCTCTTAATTTCTGAAATAAATCTCAGTGTGTAATTTGTGTTGTCTTCTATGTATAGGTAGATGATCTCATGGCCTATTCATCAAAGAAAGGTGTGTTTACTGGTAGCTGAGGAGATATATAGGCAATGTAGTAAAACTTTTGACCCTTTGCAAAAAATCATTGACAATGTTTAATTGTGAGGAACCAAGATGGAGGCATAGGTTAACACCTGTACTTCCTGTCTCTCATAACCACATCAAAACTACAACTAAAAGACAAAACAGCTATCATCCAGAACCACAGGAAAACTGTCTGAGTGGAAATTCTACAACTAGGAGAAAAGAAAAAAGCACATTGAGATTGGTAGGAAGTGCAGAGGTGTGGAGGTACGGAGGCGTGCACAAAACTTGCTGGCATCTGGGTGCACTGTTGTTTTTTTCAATTGGGAGGGAGATACAAGCTCCTGATTGCTCTGAACTCCAGTTCCGGGTGAGACTCTGGGGACCCAGACTCATACAAGGAGAAACTAGACTGTCTGGCACTGGGCCAGAACACGAGGGCAGCTTTCTCTCAGAGGTGCTCGCAGCTATCATTGTTCCTGTGTCGGGGTGCGTGGTGCGGAGATGCGGAGACACAGAGTCAGCTGACTGGCAGCCACTGCTGTTTGCTCATCCCTGGTGATTCCCTGAGACCCCGCCCCACCCAATTTACAACCCCGCCCAAACTGTGCACAGCGGCTTTTGCATATGAATGGCCTGCCTTTCACAGCCTAACTTAACAAACTGCATCTGGATCAGAGAGCTCAAAAGCTTCCAAAAGAAGGGGCAAGGCTCTTGGTGGCAGTAGCCTGGCTTGCTTCACAGCTGGGCCTCATCGGAGCACTTCCAAACCCCAAACAAATAGGAGGAATCTGCAGATCTCATTGTAGCTCCTGCTGGGTGGCCTCAGGCAGTGGCTGACTTTGCAACTCCTTGGAGATCCAAGAGCCAGTGTACCCAGTGGTCAGTGTTAGACCATATTAGATTACAACTCTTCACATCCATAAGTGGCACACTCAAGGGGCAGACTGAGTGAGCACCAAAGCCCCACTGAAGCAAGTCCTGCCCCAAAAGGGTGTCTCCTGCATAGCAGTTCTTCCATTGTAGACACAGATGGTCTTCACAGCCAATTGGCCTGGAGGTCAATTCCTCCCAGTGATACCAACAACAATCAAGGCTTAACTAGAACAATGCTGTGCACACAGTCCACAAAGGAGTGCACCAAGAGTGTCCACCTCAGGTGATTGGGGAGGCTGAGCCACTGGGCCCCATTGGACACCTAGCACACAAGGCCACTCTCTCAACACAGGGAAGCAGCCAAAATGCAGAAACAAAAAAAGAGGTCACAAATGAAAGAAATTGAGTAAAGCAAACTACTGGATATAGAGTTCAAAACCACAGTTATAAGGTTACTCAAGAATCGTCTAGAAACTTCTGAGGAACTTAGTGAGACCTTCAAGAATCTTAGTGAGAATTCAAAAAAAAAAAAAAAAAAAAAAAAAAAGAAAAGAAAAGAAAAGAAAAGAAAAGGACCAGTTAGAAATTAAGCATACACTGACTGAAATAAAGAATAATATACAGAAATTCAACAGTAGACTAGAGGATCCCAAGAATCAAGTCAAAGATTTGAAATATGAGGAATAAAAAACACCCAACTGGAAGAGCAAAAAGAAAAAAGAATAAAAAAATATGAAGATAGTGTAAGGAGCCTCTGGGACAACTTCAAGCATACCAACATCTGAATTATGGGGGTGCCAGAAGAAGAGAGAAATCAAGATATTGAAAACCGATTTGAAGAAATAATTACAGAAAACTTGCTCAATCTGGTGAAAGAAATATACTTACAAGTCCAGGAAGTGCAGAAAACCTCAAACAAGAGGAATCCAAAGAGGACCACACCAAGACACATCATAATTAAAATGCCTAGGGCAAAAGACAAAGAGAATCTTAAAAGCAGCAAGAGAAAAACAGTTAGTTACCTACAAGGGAGTACACATATGATTGTCAGCTGATTTCTCAACAGAAACTATGCAGGCCAGAAGGGAGTGGCAAGAAATATTCAAAGTGATGAATAGCAAAAACCTACAACCAAGATTACTCTACCCAGCAAAGCTATCATTTAGAATTGAAGGTCAGATAAAGAGCTTCACAGACAAGAAAAACCTAAAGGAGTTCATCACCACCAAACCAGTATTATATGAAATGCTGAAGGGTATTCTTTAAGAAGATGATGAAGAAGAAAAAGTTAAAGATAAAAAATTATGAACAACAAAGTGACAACAAATACATATCTATCAAGTGAATCTAAAAATCAAGTGAATAAAAAATCTGATGAACTGAATAAACTGGTGAATATAATAGAATCAGGGGCATAGAAAGGGAGTGGATGGACAATTCTTGGGGGTAAGGGGGGTGTGGGGAGTGAGGGAAGAGTTTGGACAAAAATCTTACACCTATGGACGAGGACAGTGGCTGGGGGTAAGGGCATGCAGTAGGGTGGGAACCCGCTTGAGGGGAGCTATAGGGATAAAAAAGAGAAGCATTTGTAGTAATCTGAACAATAAAGACTTATTTAAAACAACAAAAACACAATACTTAATTGTACAAAGCACAGTTGTTCTTATGTCCATTTTCCAGATGAGGAAACTGAGGCTTAGTCCAATGATACTACTTCCCTGAAGTGGCCTGATTGCATCAGAGAACCTAGGTCTGTCTTTAATCCAGTGTTACTTTTCTGCCTGTGCCTGATTATGACTTTAAATAACTTACAGTATATTGTTAGAGAGCCATTTCTGGTAGGAATGTAAAGCATTTTTGGTCTTTTCAATTGCCCTATCAAATGATTTGTAGACAAGAGCACATCCTGTTATGGTCAACTAATTATTAGTAAGGATTAATTGACAACCCAATTGGAGCAAAAATCAATGAATGTGGGATGTGTACCACAAGAGAGATATACGTATACACATTTATCTATGTGTGTGTATGAGTATACTCTATGTATGTCTACTATCAAGGGAAGAAGTTGGTAACATCACAGAAGCAACCAGAGGAGCTAAACTGCAAAGCGCTTGGTGAAGTGTGCAAGGACACATATTTATTGCCCTAGTAGCTGTGTTGGATGCTGATATTGCAGCTGCTGTCTGTGTGTCTGTGTATGACATTGAATTGGAAACTGCTGCAATTTAGAATTATTTTGGAAATTCCCTTCTATATCCTAGGTCTCAACAGCCCTTCTTGACTTGTGTATATGTTCTGTAGTCCCACTAGCCTGATTGCTCTGATACTCTTGTCACTCCATGATCTCTCAGGTATAACCTGATTTTGAATGGAGAGATGAAGGTCCTAAGATCAGGAAAGGAAAGATCTATCCTTTATGCATTTACTATAATCCCCTTATCCCACCTTGTGGCATTATTTTTACTCCCTTTCAGGCTTCTAATGATTTTGGTTTCCCACCTCCACTCCTTTATGCAGGTCTTAGGCAAGTACTGGACCCTTTGGTGAGTGTGATCTTTTTGTATCTGACACTTTTATGCAACTGATTATTAGTTCCTTGGTTTCCTCTCTGGCAAATGGACATAGTAGAGGGGTCTACATTCTGATGTTCTGTATCTTGGAAAGAGATACAGGCCTCAGTCAATGGGGAAGAAAATATGTATATAGCAGGCAGAAGGACCCATCCCTCCTCAAACCTGAAATCAAAACATCTTTTTTTTTTCTTAAGTTTATTTCTGTCATAAAGCTTTGTAAGAAATGTACAGTCAGTCTCTTGATTAAGATAAGCTCAAATGGGGTGAGGTCAGCTCTGGGTCTTGCATAGCCTCTTTGATTCTGGGAAGGAAGAGGAAGAGGGTGGTGAAAACAACAATCACCCTTTGGTCATTATGATAAATTTCTTCCTCCTTGGCTGAGACTTTTTCTCTGACAAAGAAAAAACAAACCACAATATCTTTAATATATTCTAAAGGAAGTTTCAATCAAGTGCAAGATGTGGGTTTTTTATTCTCTCTCTTAAAACTGGAACTGAAAACTATTTTGTGGTGATTAAATGGGACTCTTTCTTTAATAATGATGCCAATTACCTTAAGAGTTGTTAGGAAGTTTAAAAGAGAACTTCCTGAACTCTATTAAAGAATTTAGATGTGTCTGTCAAATACATATTTAAAATAAACATAATCAAACCTCTTAAATTAAATATAAACTCCAAGGGATCCAATATGATTTAATTAAAATTTACTCAACTTTAATATATGTGGTACAGACCATGAAATAGGCCTAAACTTAAATATCACTTATTGAATAACTTGGCAAAAAAGGTCACGGTAGGTGGACATGCATTCCTTTATGGAGGCAACTGAAAATTTTGTACAAAAACAAAATATATTTAGGCCTTATGAGTTTTTGTTATGAAAACTCAGGACTAAATCACATTCTGTATCAACTAGCCATTAAAAAAAAAGAGCTGGGGTAGCAATACTCATATCAGACAAAATAGACTTCAAAACAAAGTCCATAACAAGAGACAAAGAAGGCCACTTCATAATACTAAAGGGAATGATTCAACAAGAAAATATAACCCTTGTAAACATATGCACCCAACATAGGAGCACCCAAGTTTATAAAAAAATTCTTGATGGATTTTAAGTGAGAGATTAATAGCAATATGTCATAGTAAGGGACTTCAACACCCCACTTGCACCACTGGATAGATCTTCCAGACAAAAAATTAACAATGAAACAGGGGCCTTAAATGGCACACTGGATCAGATGGATCTAACTGATATTTACAAAACATTCCATCCAAAGCAACAGAATTACATTTTTCTCCAGTGCACATGGAACATTCTCAAACATAGACCACATGTTAGTACACAAAACAAGCCTATACAAATTTAAAAAGATTGATATAATACCAAGTATCCTGTCAAATCACAATGGCATGAAGTTAGAAATCAACTACAATAAAAAACCCCTCAAAAACACTCAAATACATGGAGACTAAATAGAATCTTATTAAACAATGAATGGGTTACCAATAAGATCCAGCAACAAATTAAAAACTTTCTGGAAACAAATGAAAATGAGCACACTACCATGCAAAACCTATGGGACACAATGAAAGCACTCCTGAGAGGGAAGTTCATAGCATTACAGGCCTACCTCAAGAAATAAGAAAAAAAAAACACACTAATAAACTATCTAATCCTACAGCTAAACGGATTAGAAAGACAACAGAAATAAAAGCCCAGAAGGAGTAGAAGGAAGGAAATAATAAAGATCGGATAAGAAATAAGTGATATAGGGAATAAAAAAGCAGTACAAAGGATAAAAGAATCCAAGACCTGGTTTGTTGAAAAGATAAAAATGATTGATAAACCCCTAGCCAGTATCATCAAGAAACAAAGAGAACGGGCCCAAATACATAAAATCAGAAATGAAAGTGGTGATATAACAATGGACAGAACAGAAATACAAAGGATTGTAAGCAAATATTATGAACAACTATATGCCAATAAATTGGACAACCTGGGTGAAATGGACAAATTCTGAGAAACATATAAACTGTTAGAATCAAAATCATTAAAATGTCCATACTACCCAAAGAAATCTATAGATTCAGCCCTGACCGGTTTGGCTGAGTGATAGAGAGTTGGCCTGCGGACTGAAGGGTCCCAGGTTCGATTCCTGTCAAGGGCATGTACATTGGTTGTGGGCACATCCCCAGTAGGAGGTGTGCAGGAGCCAGCTGATCAATGTTTCTCTCTCATCTATGTTTCTAACTCTCTATCCCTCTCCCTTCTTTTCTGTAAAAAAATCAATAAAAAATATATATTTTATTTTTTATTATTTAAAGTATTACATGTAATACAACATATATCTCCTTTTTTTCCCCCGATTGCCCTTCCTCCAGCATCCCCTACCACCTGTCGCATGCCCTCATCCCCCCCCCCCCCCGCAGTGTCTTGTGTCCATTGGTTGTGCTTATATGCATGCATACAGGTCCTTTGGTTGATCTCTTCCTGCCCCATCCCCCTAACACTCCCCAGCACTTGTCATTTTTTTTTACATTTTTGTTGCAAAGTGTGCTTCTTTTTTTATTGTTTAAAGTATTACATATAGTAGTACATATATCTCCTTTTATTCCCCCAATGACCTTCCCCCAGCCTCCCCTACCCCCTGTCACATGCCCTCATCCCACCCCCACCCAGTGTCTTGTGTCCATTGGTTGTGCTTATATGCATGCATACAAGTCCTTTGGTTGATCTATTTCTCCTCCTTCCCAACACTCCCCAGCCTTCCTGCTCTAATTTGACAGTCTGTTCAGTGCTTTACTGCCTCTGTATCTATCTTTTTGTTTATCAGGTTATAATGTTCTTTATTTTCCATAAATAAGTGAGATCATGTGGCATTTTTCTTTCATTGCCTGGCTTATTTCACTTAACATAATGCTCTCCAAGTCCATCCATGCTGCTGCAAATGGTAAGAATTCCTTTTTTATAGCAGTGTAGTATTCCATTGTGTAGATGTACCATAGTTTTCTAATCCACTCATCTGCTGATGGGCATTAAGTCTGTTTTCAAATCTTAGCTATGGTGAATTGTGCTGCTATGAGCATAGGGGTGCATATATCCTTTCTGATTGGTGTTTCTAGCTTCTTGGGGTATACTCCTAGAAGTGGGATTACTGGGTCAAATGGGAGTTCCATTTTTAGTTTTTTGAGGAAACTCCATACTGTTCTCCACAGTGGCTGCACCAGTCTGCATTCCCACTAGCAGTGCAAAAAAGTTCCTTTTTCTCCGAATCCTGGCCAGCACTTGTTGTTTGTTGATTTGTTGATGATTGCCATTCTGACAGGTGTGAGATGGTACTGCATTGTCGTTTTGATTTGCATCTTTCGGATAATTAGTGACTTTGATCATGTTTTCATATGTCTCTTGACCTTCCTTCTGTCTTCTTTTGAAAAGATTTTATTTAGGTCCATTGCCCATTTTCTTTTTTTTTTACTGGATCATTTTTCTTTTATTCAGTGGTATAAGTTGCCTGTAGATGTTGGAGATTAAACCTTTGTCAGTGATAACATTTGCAAATATGTTCTCCCATTCAGTGGGCTTTCTTGTTGTTTTGTTGATGGGTTCTTTTGCTGTGCAAAAGCTCTTTATTTTGATGTAGTCCCATTTGTTTATTCTCTCTTTAGTTTCCATTGCCTTAGGAGTGGTATCGGTGAATAAATTGCTTCAGCATATGTCTGAGATTTCTCTGCCTGTGGATTCCTCTAGTATTTTTATGGTTTCCTGTTTTATGTTTAAGTCCTTTATCCATTTTGAGTTTATTTTTGTGTATGGTGTAAGTTGGTGGTCTAGTTTCATTTTTTTTTTTGCATGTATCTGTCCAATTTTCCCAACACCATTTATTGAAGAGACTGTCTTGACTCCATTGCATGTTCATGCCTCCTTTGTCAAATATTAATTGAACACAGTGGTTTGGGTCGATATCTGGGTTCTCTATTCTATTCCATTGATCTATATGTCTGTTCTTGCACCAATACCAGGCAGTTTTGAGAACAGTGGCTTTGTAATACAGCTTGAAATCTGGTATTGAGATCTCACCTACTTTGTTCTTCTTTCTCAGGATTGCTGTGGCTATATGGGGTCTTTTTTTATTCCAGATGAATTTTTGGAAATTTCTTTCTAGGTCTGTGAAATATGCCATTGGTATTTTAATGAGGACTGCATTGAATCTATAGATTGCTTTGTGTAGTATGGACATTTTAATGATGTTTATTCTACCAATACATGAACATGGTATGTCCTTCCATCTGTTTATGTCTTCCTCTATCTCTTTTTTCATTATCCTGTAGTTTTCCGTGTATAGGTCTTTTACCTCCTTAGTTAAGTTTATTCCTAGGTATCTTAGTTTTATTGGTGTGATGGTACATGAGATTGCTTTTTTAGTCTCTCTTTCTGTAAGTTCACTATTGGTGTATAGAAATGCCATAGATTTCTTGGCATTAATTTTGTATCCTGCTACATTGCCAAATTCATTTATTAAGTCTATTAGTTTTTTGATGGAGTCTTTCATTTTTTTTATGTACAATATCATGTCATCTGCAAATAAGGACAGCTTTACTTCTTCTTTTCCAATTTGGATGCCTTTTATTTCTTCTTCTTGTCTAATTGCAATGGCTAATACTTCCAGTACTATGTCGAACAGGAGTGGTGAGAGTGGGCATCCCTGTCTTGTTCCTGCTCTTAGGGGAAATGGTTTTAGTTTTTGCCCATTGAGTATGATGTTGGCTGTGGGTTTATCATATATGGCTTTTATTATGTTGAGGTATGATCCTTCTATTCCCACCTTTTTGAGAGTTTTTATCAAGAAAGGGTATTGGATTTTGTCAAATGCTTTTTCTGCATCAATTGATATGACTATGTGATTTTTATCTCTCAATTTGTTTATGGGATGTATCATGTTTATTGATTTGTGGATATTGTACCATCCTTGCATCCCCGGGATAAATCCTACTTGATCATGGTGTACGATCTTTCTGATGTACTGCTGGAGCCAATTTGCTAGAATTTTGTTGAGGATTGTGGCATCAATGTTCATGAGAGATATTGGCATGTAATTCTCTTTCATTGTGTTGTCTTTATCTGATTTTGGTCTTAGGGTGATGCTGGCTTCATAGAAGGAGCTTGGAAGTGTTCCTTCCTCTTGAAATTTTTGGAATAATCTGAGGATGATAGGTTTTAGTTCTTTCTTGAATGTTTGGTAAAACTCCCCTGTGAAGCCATCTGGCCTTGGGCATTTGTTTGTTGGGAGCTTTTTGATGACTGCTTCAATTTCTTCCATAGTTATTGGCCTATTGATCTGTTTAGATTCTTCCTGATTGAGTTTTGGAAGGTTATATTTTTCTAGGAATATGTCCATTTCCTCCACGTTGTCTGGTTTGTTGGAATAGAGTTGTTCATAGTATTTCTTACCAATCCTTTGTATTTCGGTGGGGTCTGTTGTTATCTCACCTCTTTCATTTCTGATTTTGTTTATTTGGGTCCTCTCTCTTTGCTTCTTGGTGAGCCTGGCTAGAGATTCATCAATCTTGTTTATCCTTTCAAAGAACCAGCTCTTGGTTTTGTTGATCTTCTGTATTCTTTCTTTGGTCTCTATGTCGTTTATCTCTGCTCTGATCATTATTATTTTCTTCCTTTTCCTTACACTGGGCTTTTCTTGTTGCTTTCTTTATAACTCTTTGAGTTGTAGGATTAGGTAATTTATTACCATTGTTTCTTTTCTTTTCTTTTTTTTCTTTTTTTCAGTAGGCTTGCAAAGCTATGAACGTCCCTCTCAGGACTGCTTTCGCTGTGTCCCGTAGATTTTGGATTGTTGTGTTTTCATTGTCATTTGTTGCCATGATGTTTTTTATTTCTTCTTTGATCTCTCTGATAACCCAGTCATTGTTTAATAGCATGCTGTTTAGTCTCCATGTATTTGATTTTTTTGGATTGTTTTTATTGTAGTTGCTTTCCAGTTTTATGCCACTGTGATCTGAGAAGATGCTTGATATGTTTTCTATCTTCTTGAATTTGAAGAGACTTGGCCTATGACCCAATATATGGTCTATCTTTGAAAATGACCCATGTGCACTTGAGAAGAATGTATATTCTGTGGCTTTGGGGTGAAATGTCCTGAAGATGTCAATTAATTCCATCTGGTCTAGTGAGTCATTTAGGATTGATGTTTCTTTGCTGATTTTTTGTTTCTAGGATTTGTCTAATGGTGATAGTGAGGTACTAACGTCTCCTACTATGAATGTATTGCTGTCAATCACTCCCTTGATATCTTCCAGGAGTTAATTTTATGTATTTGGGTGCTCCTGTATTGGGTGTGTACATGTTTACCGGAGTTATTTCTTCTTGTTTCATTGCTCTCTTTAGTATTATCAAGTGGCCTTCCTTATCTCTTGCTATGTCCATCACTTTGAGATCTAATTTGTCAGATATAAGTATTGCTACCCCAGCTTTTTTTCATTTCCATGCACCTGAAAAACCTTTTTCTATCCCTTCACCCTCAGTCTGTGTGCGTCTTTTTTTCTGAGGTGGGTTTCTTGTAGGTAGCAGATATATGGGTTGTGTTTTCTTATCCAATCTGTTACTCTCTGTCTTTTGATTGAGACATTTAAGCCATTTAGCCATTTACATTTATAGTTATTATTGATAGGTACTTATTTGTCACCATTTTTATTCTTTACCCCTGTGTTCCTTCTTCGCTTCCTTTTTTTTTTTTTTTTTTACAGCAGACCTTTTAGCATTTCTTGCATTGCTGGTTTGATGGTAATAAATTCCCTTAGTCCTTTTTTGTCTGTGAAGGTCCTCATTTCACCTTCAATTTTTTTAAATATATATTTTATTGATTTTTTACAGAGAGGAAGGTGAGGGACAGAGAGTTAGAAACATTGATGAGCGAGAGACATCAATCAGCTGCCTTCTGCACACCCCCCAATGGAGATGTGCCCGCAACCAAGGTACATGCGCTTGACCGGAATTGAACCCAGGGCCCCTCAGTCCGCAGGCTGATACTCTATCCACTGAGCAAACCGGTTTCGGCTCACCTTCAATTTTGATTGATAGCCTTGCTGGGTACAGTATTCTTGGATTCAGACCCTTCCTTTTCATGACTTTGTATATTTCATTCCATTCCCTTCAGGCCTGATGAGTTTCTGTTGAGAAATCAGTTGGTAGTCTGATGGGATTTCCCTTGTAGGTTACTTTCTGACCGCTTTAAGATTCTTACTTTGTCGTTGGTGTTTGCCAATTTAATTATAATGTGCCTTGGCATCGGTCTTTTGGGGTTCATTTTGCTTGGGACTATGTGAGCTTCTTGGATTTGTGTGGGTTTTTTCTTTGCTATATCAGGGAAGTTTTTTGTAATTATTTCTTCAAACTGGTTTTCTATTCCTTGCTCAGTGTCCTCTCCTTCTGGAAGCCCTATTATGCAGATGTTGTTTTGTTTTCTGTTGTTTCAAAGTTCCCTTAGGCTCTCCTCCTGCTTTTTAATTTTTTTTCTAGAAGCTGCTCTACTTGGGTATTTTTTTCCATCTTGTCTTCTAGCTCACTTACGCAGTCCTCTGCTTCTTCTAGTCTACTGTTGATGCTTTCTATTGAGTTCTTTACAGCAGTGATGTCATTTTTCGTTTCTTCTTGGTTCTTCTTCATTTCCTCTTGGTTCTTACACATATTGTCGAATTTGTCTTCCATTCTTTTCATCCACCTTATGACCATTTCTCTGAATTCTTTCTCTGACAGGTTTCTTGCCCCCATTTCATTTACTTCCTTTTCTGGTGATGCCTGCTTTTCTTTCATATGTGGGCTGTTTTTTTGTCTCCCCATGGTCTCTCTTCTCCGGGTGTCTGGTTATGTAGTTCTCTCTCTCCTGTGTTGATTTAAAGGCAAAAAATATAGCACAAGCAGGTGAAATGCACAAGGCAAAGAACAGGAATGTATTCACCATATTAATAACCCCAAATAAAGTTGTCCACCAGAGAAAGGGAAATTAGGGGATATGAGAGAAAGAAGAAGAGAGAGAAAAAAGAAAGGAATATCAAAATGAAAATGGGAAAAGGAAAAAAAAAGTAAGAGAGAAACAAAAGAGAATAAGAAAGAAAAGGGGAACAATCTATATATATGGGGAGAAAACTCTAATAGAATAGCCACTAATTCCAACAAATGCCAGCAACAAGTACCTGGAGATTAATACAAACTACAAACAGCAACTAATATCCAGCGAGGCAAGGGAAAGCAGAAGGAAAAAACAAACAAAAACAAAGCAAACAAGAAAACAAAACAAAAAAAAGAATAAGCAAAACAATCTCACAAAAAAGCATAAAAATCGATATAATCAACATTCAAGCAAACAACAACAAAAGGAAAACAATTTTTTGGATAGTGAAGACAGAGAAGAGAGATATGTGAATGGACTTGGAAATTAGATATATAAGTATGGTGAAATTTTAACAGGGGGTAAAAAGAAAGAATGGGGAAAATCTAAAGCTGGAAAAGGGAAGAGAAACAGGACACCAAAAGGGGAAAAGTTAGGAAGAGAGTGATGGCATAAAGGTAGAGTTGAGATAGAGTAGAATGATGCTAATGGAAAGATGAAAATAGAATGTAGAACACTAATCCCAAGGTAAAATAAAGAAAAAATAAAATGATACAGTTTTTTTAAAAAAGGTAAAATAGTACTAGTAATAATATTGATTGAAAATAAAAATGTAATAATTAAAAAGGTAAAATCAAGTTAGGAAAAAAAGAAAAAAATTAGTTTCTTAAGTAAAAAATGAAAAAAATAAAAAGCCTACCCAATAATAGACAAATATGCAAATTGACCGCACCTTCACTATGCCCAAGCCACGCCCACCAACCAATCAGGACGAGTATGCAAATTACACCAACAAAGATGGCGGCTAATTTGCATATCAAGACAGCATAGAAAGAAGCCAAGAGCTGCAGAAGGGAGCAAAGCTGCGGAGAAGCAAGCAAGCCGGGGGGAGGAGAAGGTAGGAGCAGAGGCGGGGCCGGGGGAGAAGGGAGAAAAGCAGGTGGGCTAGCGGAGAAGGAGGGGTGGGGGAGAAGGGCAGAGCGGAGGCCGGGCTGGGGGGGAAGGAAGGAGAGCAGGTGGGCTGGTGGAGAAGGCAGGGAGGGGAGAAGAGAGGAGTGAAGGCGGGACCTGGGGAGAAGTGAAAAGCAGGCGGGCTGGCGGAGAAGGCGGGACGGGGGACAAAGGAGGAGAGCAGGCAGGGCGGGGTAGAGTGCAGCAGGAAACCCTATTGCAGGATTTTTCCTGCAACGGAAACTCTAGTAAGAAATAAAAGAATAAAATGTGCAGTAGTGAAGGTCATTCACTTCCTCTATTGTTCTGTTTGGCACGCCTGTTTCCCAGTCAGGACAGTATTGCATGATAGCCTTGCTGGGTACAGTATTCTTGGATTCAGACCCTACCTTTGCATGACTTTGTATATTTCATTCTATTCCCTTCTGTCCTGATGTGTTTCTGTTGAGAAATCAAGTCACTAGTCTGATGGGGGATCCTTTGTAGGTAACTTTCTGTCTCTCTCTGGCCACTTTTAAGATTCTTACTTTGTTGTTGGTGTTTGCCAATTTAATTATAATGTGACTTGGCATTGGTCTTTTGGGGTTCATTTTGCTTGGGACTCTGTGAGCTTCATGGATTTGTGTGGGGTTTCTCCCCTATATCAGGGAAGTTTTCTGTCATTATTTCTTGAAACAGGTTTTCTATGCCTTGCTCAGCTTCCTCTCCTTCTGGCACCCCTATTAAGTGGATATTGTTTTGTTTTGTGTTGTCCCAAAGTTCACTGAGGCTCTCCTCCTGCTTTTTATTTTTTTTACTAGAAGCTGCTTTACTTGGGTATTTTTTCCTACCTTGTCTTCTAGCTCACAGATGTGATCCTCTGCTTCTTATAGTCTACTGTTGATGCTCTTTATTTAGTTCTTTATAGCAGCGATGTCATTTTTCATTTCTTCTTGGTTCTTCATTTCCTCTTGGATCATACACATATTGTCAAATTTGTCTTCCATTCTTTTCATCCACCTTATGACCATTGCTCTGAATTCTTTCTCTGACAGGTTGCTTGCCTCCATTTCGTTTACTTACTTTTCTGGTGATGCCTGCTTTTCTTTCATATGCGGGCTGTTTCTTTGTTTCCCCATGATCTCTCTTCTCTGGTTGTCTGGTTATGTAGTTCTCTCTCTACTTTTTCCAGGCAAAATCTGACCTTTCTGTGAGGGAGTGTAGAGCTCCTCTGAGTCCACATGCTTGCGTCACTTGGGGACTGGTGTTCTCTGGTTCGTAGCTGTTCGGTGGGTGCCATAGTTTTAGATTCCTCGGGCTTTTCAGGCTTCTGATAACATCCACTTTCCCCTTCAAGATGGCGCAGTCTCCACTTCAAAGCCAGTCATTCCAGGAGGGAACCCAGCAGCAGTGGAGGCTTCCTGGTCTGGGGAGCACTGCCCAACAGGCCCCCACAGTCTCCTGGAGTATAGCTGTGCCTCAACTCACAAACAAACACTCCCCATGTGACCACACACTCTCCTTTTGTTTTCTCACTCACACAATATCTTGCAGTCTGCCTTCCCATTGGCAGCCATCTTCTTTTCTCAATAAAATATACTTAAAAAAAGAAATCTATAGATTCAATGCAATCCCCATTAAAATACCAATGGCATACTTCAAAGACATAGAACAAACTCTCCAAAAATTCACCTGGAATTAAAAAAAGACCCTGAATAGCTGCAGCAATCTTTAGAAAGAAGAACAAAGTTGAGGGATCACAATACCAGATATCAAGCTATACTTCAAAGCCACTGTTCTCAAAACTTCCAGGTACTGGCACAAGAACAGACACATAGACCAGTGGAACAGAACAGAGAACCCAGAAATGGCACCAAGCCATTATGCTCAATTAATATTTGACAAAGGAGGCAAAAACATACAATGGAGTCCAGAAAGTCTCTTCAATAAATGGTGTTGGGAAAATTGGACAGATATATGCAAAAATATGAATTGAGATCACCAACTTACACCATATACAATAAAAAACTCAAAATGGATAAAGGACTTAAATGTAAGATGGGAATCCATAAAAATCTTAGAAGAAATCATAGGCAGCAAAATAGCAAACAGTTGTTGTAACAATATATTTACTGATACAGCTCCTAGGGCAATGGAAACTAAAGAGAAAGTAAACAAATGGGACTACATCAAAATAAAAAGCTTCTACACAGAAAAAAAAAAAATCATCAACAAAACAACAAGAAAGCTCACTGCATGGGAGTACATATTTGCCAATGCTATTTCAGATAAAGGTTTAATCTCCAACTTTTACAAGGAACTCATACAACTTAACAAAAGGATTATAAACAATCCAATTAAAAAATGGGCAAAGGACCTCTATAGACACTTTTTGAAAGAGGACATACAGAAGGCCAAGAGAAATATGAAAACATGCTCCAAGTCACTAATCATCTGAGAGATGCAAATGAAAACAACAATGCGGTACCATCTCACACCTGTCAGAATGGCTATCATCAACAAATCAATAAACGACAAGTGCTGGAGAGGATGTCGAGAAAAAGGAACCCTCTTGCACTGCTGGTGGGAATGCAGACTGGTGCAGCCACTGTGAAAAACAGTATAGTATATCCTCCAAAAATTATAAATGGAACTCCCATTTGACCCAGTAATCGCACTTCTAGGACTATATTCCAAGAAAACAGAAGCACCAATTAGAAAGGATATATGCACCCCTATGTTCATAGCAGCACAATTTATAATAGCTAAGATTTGAAAATAGCCTAAGTGCCCATCAGGAAATGAGTGGATAAAGAAATACTGTAGTACAGAGGGAAAAAGATGGTGGCTGGTAGGATGGAGGTGAGGGAGAAGATGTGAGTGAGTGAGGGGATGAAAGGAGAGTGTGGTTCTGTATGGTGTGTGTGTGAGTGTGTGAGAGACAGTTAAATTTGGTAGGAGCAGCAGGGACTGGCATACCAGGCTCTCTTGGACAGGGAGAGACTACCACCACTGCGGGCACTCCCAGGACTGTGGGACTTGGGAATGGAGCTCACACCATCTTGAAAGAGTGAGTGGCCTCTTCTAGGAACTCATCAGCACCACCACCCAGACAGGCCTTGGACACTGCCAACAACCTGGCAGCCACTCCAGCCAAAATCCTGCTGCCCCACCTTCAGACCCAAGGTCCCTGGGACCTCCACCTCCAAACATGCACTGCTCCCGCAGCAGTAAGTGCAACTTCCCCCTCCCCAGTGGCAGACCTGTGGACACCATAGTCACATGCACATTTCCAGCACACAAGCCTCCAGGATACAGCACTCCACAGTCCGCTCTTGGGAGCCACTGTGAGCCCCCTCTGGGTGAGCCTTTTTACTAGGGCTCACTGCCCTGTAGTAGAAATTCTGAATTCCTTCTTCCTGAATAACTGCCCACAGACACCCCAGCTGTGCAACTTCAGCGCCGGGGCTCCTCAGAGTGCATCAGAGCTCTGTGCCAGCAAACACACTGCCACAGTAGTGCATTTCCAGCCAGCAGGCCCCCTGAGCCATCGATCCACAGAGCGCTCTTGGGAGCCGCTATGAGCTCTCACTGGGTGTCATCTTGGATAAACAGGGATGCACTCCCCCAGCAGTAGAAATTCTGATTTCGCTCATCCTGGATACCTGCCCAAGGTGTCTTGATTGCACAGCTTCAGTGCCAGGGCCCTTCACAGAGCTTCAGTGCTCTGCTCGCAAATGCACCGCAGGTGCCCCTGTGAGTCACTACTGGGTGCATGCGCGTATACAACCACAGGTGCAGCAGCAAAAACTGAGTCTTACCACCCCACAGCTATAGAAATCTGGACACTACAGTCATATGTTTTTACATCGTGCAGGCCTCCCAAGCCCACTGCTCCACAGGCAGCCCTTGGGTGCCACTGTGAGCCCTTGCTGGTTGTGCACTTATACAAAGAGGGGTGCACTGCTGGGCTGTAGAAACTCTGAATTCCCACTTCTGGGTTGCCTGCCCACAGACACCGTGATCACGTGGATTCAGCACCAGGGCCCTTCAGAGTGCGCCAGTACACTCTGCTGGGAAACTTACTGTGGATGCCCCTGTGAGTCACCATTGGGGGCACGTGTATCCAACCATGGAGGCAGCAGCAAAAGCTGAGTCTGCTCACCTGAAAACTACAGAACTCTGGACACCACAGTCATGCCTTTCCAGAGTACAGGCCTCCTGAACTCCACCACACCAACAGACAGCTCCTGGGTGCCACTGTGAGTCCCCACTGGGCACACACAATTTCAACCAAGGACATAAGACAGCAATAATTGGGACACCCCCCTCCACGGCTGCTGACTTCTAGACAGCAGTTGCACCTTTCCAGCTCGCAGGCCTACATCAAGAGAACCCAAATAGCTCAAGTAAGGAGATACGCTAGATTACCAAGCCAAGGAGATCTGAGAGGTCATACCAGTAGCATCATCCCCACAAGAACCTGGGTAGCAAAGCAATCATATCTACAATTAAAATGTCACAGCAAAACATGGGAAGACAAAAAAGCAATCCCCAAAGGAAAGAAAAAGAGGAATCACCAGAAAGAGAGTTAAATGAAACCGAGGCAAGTAACTTGTCAGAGAAAGAATTCAGAGTAATGGTTATAAGGATGCTCAAATGGATGCATGACAAATACACACAACTCAATGACAAATACACACAACTCAATGAGAATTATAAGGAGCTGAATGAGAATGTCACCAACATGAAAAGGAACTAAGAGAAAATGGAGAATGACACAGCTGCAATAAAGAACACAATTAGAGACTTAAACAGTAGGCTAGAAGAGGCTGAAGACTGCATCAGTGAATTAGAAGACAAGGTAGGAAAACACACACAAACACAGCAGCAACTGGAAAAAAATTTAAAAAGAAAGAGGAGAGTCTAAGGGAGCTTTGGGACAACACAAAACGAAATAACATTTACATAATAGGGGTACTGGAAGGAGAGGAAGAGAATCAAGGAATAGAAATCCTGTTTGAAGAAATAATGACAGAAAACTTCCCTGATATTGGCAAGAAAAAAACTACACAAGTCCAAGAAGCACATAGAGACCCAACAAGATAAACCCTGAAGACTGACACCAAGATACATCATAATTAAACTGGCAAACACCAATGACAAAGTAAGAATCTTAAAGGCTGCCAGAGAGAGACAGAAAGTTACCTACAAGAGATCTCCTATTAGGATATCAACTGATTTCTTAACAGAAACACACCAGGCCAGAAGGGAATGGAATGAAACATACATAATGATACAAAGCAAGGCCTGAATCCAAGAATACTATACCCAGCAAGGCTATCATTCAAAATTGAAGGTGGAATCAGGAGCTTCACAGACAAAAAAAGGCTAAGAGACTTTATTACCACCAAGCCAGCAATGAAAGAAATGCTAAAGGGACTGCTATAAAAAGACGAAACAGGCAAGAAGAAACACAAACATTAAGAAAAAAAATGATGACAAACAAATACTTATCAATAATAACATTAAATGTAAATGGATTAAATGCTCCAATCAAAAGACAGAGGGTAACTGAATGTATAAGAAGACATGACCCACATATTTGCTGTCTGCAAGACACATCTCAGAACAAAGGATTCATACAGACTGAGAGTGAAGGGATGGAAAAAAATTTTTCAGGCAAATGGAAATGAGAAAAAGCTGAGGTTGCGATACTTACATCTGACAAAATAGAGCTCAAAGTAAAGGCCATAACAAGAGATAAGGAAGGCCACTACATAATATTAAAGAGAGCAATTCAACAAGAAGTTATAACTCTGGTAAACATATATCCACCCAATACAGGAGCACCCACATACATAAAACAACTTCTGGAAGATATCAAGGGAGAGATCGATAGCAACACAGTCATAGTATGGGACTTTATTTTTTTTCACTTTCTTTTTTTTTATTGTTTAAATTATTACATATAGTAGTACATATATCTCATTTTTTTCACCATTGACCTTCCCCCAGGCTCCCCAACCCCTGTCGCATGCCCACACCCGCCCCCCACCAGTGTATTGTGTCCATTGGTTGTGTTTATATGCATGCATACAAGTCCTTTGGTTGATCTCTTTCCCCCTCTCCCCAACACTCCCCAGCCTTCTCACTGTAATTTGACAGTCTGTTCGGTGCTTTACTTCCTCCGTATCTATCTTTTTGTTCATTAGGTTATAATGTTATTTATTTTCCATAAATAAGTGAGATCATGTGGTATTTTTCTTTCATTGCCTGGATTATTTCACTTAACATAATGCTCTCCAGGTCCATCCATGCTGCTGCAAATGGTAAGAGTTCCTTCTTTTTTATAGCAGCGTAGTATTCCATTGTGTAGATGTACCATAGTTTTCTAATCCACTCCTCTGCTGATGGGCATTTAGTCTGTTTCCAAATCTTAGCTATGGTGAATTGTGCTGCTATGAACATAGGGTGCATATATCCTTTCTGACGGGTATTTCTAGTTTCTTGGGATATATTCCTAGAAGTGGGATTACTGGGTCAAATGGGAGTTCCATTTTTAGTTTTTTGAGGAAAATCCAATAGTATGGGACTTTAATACCCCACTGACACCACTGAATAAATACTCTAAATAAAAAATAAGCAAAGAAACAGCAATCCTAAATGACTCACTAGATCAGATGGACTTAATTGAAATCTTCAGAATATTTCATCCCAAACTTAAAGAATATACATTCTTCTCCAGTGCACATGGGACATTTTGAAAGATAGACCACATATTAGGACATAGGCAAAGTCTCTTTAAATTCAAGAGGATAGAAATCATAACAAGCTTCTTCTCAGATCACAATGGTGTAAAACTAGAAATCAACTACAATAAAAACAAGGAAAAAATCAAATACTTGGAGGCTAAATAGCATGCTATTAAACAATTATTGGGTTACCAAAGAGATAAAAGAATAAATTAAAAGCATCTTGGAAACAAATGACAATGAAAACACCACAATCCAAAATCCATGGGACACAATGAAAGCAGTCCTGAGAGGGAAGTTCATAGCTCTACAGGCCTACCTCAAAAAACAACCAAAAATAACTAACCTTGAAACTTGAATTAGAAAGAGAGCAACAAGAAAAGCACACAGTATCCAGATGGAAGGAAATAAGAAAGGTCAGAGCAGAAATAAACGACATAGAGACATATATATATATATATATATATATATATATATATATATATATATAAAAGATCAATGAAACCAAGAACTGGTTCTTTGAAAGCATAAACAAGATTGATGAACCTCTAGCCAGTCCCACCAAGAAACAAAGAGGGAGGACCCAAATAAAAAAAAATCAGAAATGAAACAGGTGAAATAACAGCTGACCCCACCAGTATACAAAGGATTGTGAAAAATACTATGAACAACTCTACTCCAACAAACAGGACAACCTCAACGAAATGGACACATTTCTAGAAAAATACAAACTTCCAAAACTCAATCAGGAAGAATAAAAAGCTGAATAGACCAATAACTACTGATAAATTAGAAACAGTAATCAAAAAGTTTCCAACAAACAAAAGCTCTGGACCAGATGGCTTCACAGGGGAGTTTTACTGAACATTCAAAGAAGAACTAAAACCAATCCTTCTCAGACTTTTCCAAAAAATTCAAGAGGAAGGCACACTTCCAAGCTCTTTTTATGAAGCCAGCATTACCCTAATCCAAAAACCAGAGAAAGACACCACAAAGAAAGAGAATTACAGGCCAATATCCCTGATGAACATAGATGCTAAAGTCCTCAACAAAATTCTAGCAAATTAGATCCAGCATTACATTAGATTGATCATACACCATGACCAAGTGGGATTTATTCCAGGGATGCAAGGATGGTACAATATCCACAAATCAATAAATGTGCTATATCACATAAACAAATTGAGGAACAAAAATCACATAGTCATATCAATTGATGCAGAAAAAGCATTTGACAAAGTCCAACACCATTTTCTGATAAAAACGCTCAGCAAAGTTGGAATAGAAGGATCATATCTCAACATAATAAAAGTCTTTTATGACAAACCTACAGCAAACATTATACTCAATGGGCAAAAACTAAAACCATTTTCTTTAAGAACAGGAAGAAGACAGGGATGCCCGCTTTCATCCCTCCTATTCAACATAGTACTGGATGTGCTAGCCAAAGCAATCAGACAAGAAGAAGAAATAAAAGGAATCCAAACTGGAAAAGAAGAAGTAAAATTGTCATTATTCATAGATGACATAATACTGTGCATAGAAAACCCTAATGACTCCATTAAAAATTATTAGACTTAATAAATGAATTTGGCAATGTAGCAGGATACAAAATTAATGTCAAGAAATCTATGGCATTTTTATACACCAATAGTGAATTTACAGAAAGAGAGATTAAAGAAACAATCCCATTTACCATTGCAAACAAAACAAAACAAAAAAAGATGCTTAGGAATAAACTTAACTAAGGAGGTAAAAGACCGCTATGCAGAAAACTATAGGACATTGTAAAAAGAGATAGAGGAAGACATAAACAAATGGAAGAACTTACCATCTTCATGGATTGGTAGAATCAACATCATTAAAATGTCCATACTACCCAAAGCAATCTATAGATTCAATGCACTCCCCATTCAAATACCAACAGCATATTTCACAGACCTAGAAAGAACTCTCCAAAAAATCATCTGGAATAAAAATAACACACACACAAATAGCTGCAGCAATCTTGAGAAAGTGGGACAAAGTATGAGGGATCTCAATACCAGATATCAAGATATATTACAAAGCCACTCTTCTCAAAACTGCCTTATAGTAGCACAAGAGCAGACATATAGACCAATGGAACAGAATAGAGAACCCAGAAATTGACCCAAACCACTATGGTCAATTAATATTTGCCAAAGGAGGCAAGAACATCCAATGGAGTCAAGACAGTCTCTTCAATAAATGGTGCTGGGAAATTTGGTCAGACACATGCAAAAAAATGAAACCAGACCACCAACTTACACCATACACAAAAATAAACTAAAAATGGATAAAGGACTTAAACATAAGATGGGAGACCCTAAAAATATTAGAGGAATCCACAGGCAGCAAAACCTTAGATATATGCCGAAGCAATTCTTCACTGATAAAGCTCCTAGAGTAATGGAAACTAAAGAAAAAATAAACAAATGGGACTACATCAAAATTAAAAGCCTCTGCACAGCAAAAGAAACCGTTAATAAAACAACACGAAAACCCAATGCATCGGATAACATATTTGCCAACGACATCTCTGATAAGGGTTTAATCTCCAACATTTACAGGGAACTCATACAACTTAACAAAAGGAAGACAAACAACCCAATCAAAAAATGGGCAATGAACCTAAATAGATACTTTTCAAAAGAAGACATAAGGAAGGCCAAGAGACATATGAAAACTTGCTCAAAGTCACTAATCATCTGAGATATGCAAATAAAAATGGTAATTTGGTACCATCTCGCACCTGTCAGAAGGACTATCATCAAGAAATCAACAAATGACAAATGCTGTTGAGGATGCGGAGAAAAAGGAACCCTCTTGCACTGCTGGTGGAAATGCAGACTGGTGGAGCCACTGTGGAGAACAGTATGGAGTTTCCTCAAAAGACTAAAAATGGAACTTCCATTTGACCCAGTGATCCCACTTCTGGGCATATATCCCAAGAAACTAGAAACACCAATCAGAAAGTACATATGCACCCCTATGTTCATAGCAGCACAATTTACCATAGCTAAGATTTGGAAACAGCCTAAGTGCCCATCAGCAGATGAGTGGATTAAAAAACTTTGGCAAAACTACACAAAGGAATACTATGCTGCTGTAAAAAGGAAGGAACTCCTACCATTTGCAACAGCATGGATGGAGCTAGAGAGTATTATGCTAAGTGAAATGTCAGTTAGAGAAAGATAAATATCACATGATCTCACTCATTTGTAGAATGTAATGAACAACATAAACCGATTAACAAAAACAGATCTAGATTTAGAGAAGCATTGATCAGATGCTCAAACCTCAGAGGGAAGTTAGGGGAGGGTGGTGGTAAGGGGAAGAGATCAACCAAAGGACTTGTATGTATGCATATAAGTATTAGCGATGGACACAGACAACAGGGGGTGAGGGTGAGGGCAGGACTGGGGGGATAGGAGGGACAATGGGATGATAAGGACACATTTGTGACACCTTAATCAATAAAGAAAAAAAAACCCTGGTACATGCACACAATGGATGCTACACTATTGTAAAAAAGAAGGAAGTGTTGGGGGAGACAAAATGGTAGCACAATAGACGGACGTGTCCAGAGCAAATAGAATGAGCAACTGAAACGAATAACATCCAACCCGAATTGGCGAAGGAGACTCAGCGGGTGAGACAGTTTACAGCTGGGAAGGGCAGAGGATCCCTGGAGAAAGGTAAAATCAAGAATCTGGGCAGGAGCGTCTGCCAGACCTCTGAGCCCAGAGGGTCAGAAGGAACCTGCAAGCACCAAGCTGCATCCTTGGGGACAGGTACAGTGTCTGACTGTGGAAAAAAAGGCAACAGGACTGCTGGACCGCAGGGGATTCTATATATGGGTCCACAGTCACAAAAGGCTGAACCCAGAGGGTGCAACCTGAAGGGTTGGCTAGTCCGCACAGCACTGGCAGGAGAGGAGCACACAGAGGAGCCATCTTTCCCCTCCTGTGGCCTGTGCCTTTCTTCACTGAACCTGGTTCATAGGACCTTTCGGATACAGACACTTGCCTGTGCCTGAGGTGAGGGAGAAGGTGCAGACTCTTAGAGTCTGGGTAGAGTAGGGGGTCCAGGAGAAGTGGCAGCGAGTCTGGTGCTGAGTCATACCTGAGCCCGGGACCTGGGCGGCCATTTTGTCCTGAAGAGATAGCCCCTCCCTCCAGTTTCCAGGCAACCAATACAGCCACACCCAGAATCCACCCTGAATGGTACAAAGGATTAAAAAAAAAATCTAAATAGTCCCTGAGAGTCCAAAAGGGACTGGCCTAAAGAACGACCTTCAGTCCCAGCAACAGGAATTTGGGAAACAATACAGTACAGAAGACTGGGATCTTAAGCCAGGCAAAGAAATGACACTTCACTTTTTCATTTTTTAAATTATTATTTTATCTCTTTTCTTGTTTTTTCTTTGTTTCTCTGTTTTTATTTGTTGCTTTATTTTCTATTTCTTTTTGCATTATTTTTCCATCATTCTATTTTATTTTATTTTTATTTGCTATTTTTATACATTTTTGAAATCATTTTTTGTAAATTTATTATTATTATTATTTTCTTCTTGTTCTCTTTCTCCTTATCCACCCATCCCCTTTCTACTTCCTCTACACTGAACTGAGGACCTCCCCATATTCATCCAATTCTTTACCTTATTTTCTGTATATAAGCTCAACTGCTACAAATTCTGCCCCCATCCTCTTTGCTGGGTGTTTGTATTTTTGTTTGTTTGTTTGTTTATCTATTGGTTCTGTGAGATTATATATATATATATTCTCCTTTTTCTTTTCTCTCTTATCTTTTTCTCTCTCTTCCTTTTTCTTTTCTCTCTTATCTTTACTCTCACATCTGGCGCAATAGACGGACATGTCCAGAGCCTTGTCCTGGAGCAAATAGAATGAGCAGCTGAAACGAATAACATCCAACCCAAATTGGTGAAGGAGACTCAGTGGGTGAGACAGTTTACAGCAGGGAAGGGCATAGGATCCCTGGAGAAAGGTAAAATCAAGAATCTGGGCAGGAGGCCATCTTGCAAGGAAAGGAGGATTTTATTGGAAACCTGACTTTCCGCGACAACTGCAAACACTGAACTGCTGGGAGCACCAGACCACCGGTCCCCTATCAGCGCAAACATTCGGATTCAAAGAAACTCTTCACTGCACCACAGAAAGGTCAGATTTCGCCTGAAATAAGCTGCGGTTTCTAATCCCCGCGGTGGGTGAGGGAAGCGCTGGGTGAGGGAAGTGCGGCAGCCGCAGGACCGGCAGGAACCGGGAGGTCTGTGCCTAGAAAAATTGGCGGCAGTTGGAACTGCCGTGATCCGTGAATGAGGAAGGGGGTCTTCTGAGCTGCTAACAGAAGTGACCTCTTGAAAGCAACTCATTTTAATCTGACGAGGAGGGTCAGACTAAGAATTTTCAAAGGAGTGCAGGCTCCTTAGTCTGGCGCACAGACCCACGGTCCGCACACATGGGATCTTTCCGACTCTGATTGCTAAGCCCAACACATAGAAAAACCCAGGTGGAAACCCTGAAAGACTGCAGGGGGAAGGTGTTTTCTCGGAACCTGGGGACCAGAGCTGCGTGTGACCATCAGAGAGGCAGCTCTGAGGCGCACACCTCCACAAGCTCTGAGGCGCACACCTCCACAAACTGGTAGTGAGTGCCATAGAGGGGGGAAAAAAAAAAAAACAGCTAGAGAGGCCCGGAAGTCAATTCAGAAACACTGCCACCCAGGGGCTGAAACGCTAATTGTCTCTGGTGTAATCAAAAATAAATACGAGAAATTAAGACACGGCTGGCTTAAAAAGCAGGACTGGCTTCCAACACTGAGGAGCCCTGGAATGAAGCTGAACTGAAATACCGCCCAGACTGGGAAACAGGCGTACCAAACAGAATAATAGAGGAAGTGAATGACAGCCGCTACTGCACATTTTAGTCTTCCTATTTTTTAATTTTCAATTTTTTAAATTTTTTATTCTCATTTTTTTATTTTCATTTTTTGCATCTTTTACTTAAGAAACTAATTTTTTTTCTTTTTCCTCACTCGATATTCACCTTTTTAATTATTACATTTTTATTTTCAATCAGCATTATTATTACTATTATTTTACTTTTTTTTTTAATGTCATTTGATTTTCTCTTTCTTTTATTTTTGGATTAGTGTCCTACATTCGATTTGCATCTTTCCCTTACAATCGCTTTACCCTATCTCAAAGCTAACATTATGCCATCACTCTCCTCCTAACCTTTCCCCTTTTGGTCCCCAGTTTATCTTAACCCTTTCTGGCTTTAGATTTTCCCTACTTTTTCAGTTTACTCCCTGCTAAAACTTCACCCTAATTATATATCTAATTCCCAACCCCCTGCTCCAAATCCATACAAACCTCTCTCTACGCTACCTTAAAAAAATTATTTTTCTCTCGGGCCTTTTGTTGTTGTTTGCTTGAATGTTGATTAGATTGAATTTTTATGCTTTTGTATGAGATTGTTTTGATTATTCTTTTTGTTGGTTTGGTTGGTTCTTTTGTTTGCTTTGTTTTTGTTTGTTTTTTACTTTTGTTTTCCCTTGCCTCACTTGATATTAGCTGCTGTTGCAGTTTGTATTAATCTCCAGGCTCGTGTTGCTGGAATTTGCTGGGAATAGTGGTTATTCTAGTGGAGTTTACTCCCCATATATATAGTTTGTTCCCCTTTTCTCTCTTAGTATCATTCTTGTCTCTCTTACTTTTTTTTCTTTTCTTTTTCTCCTATGTTATTTCTTTTTCTTTTCTTTCTTTCTGCTCTTTTCCCAAGTTCAGATTCACACTCTTTGTGTTTTTTTTTTTTCGTTGTTGTTCTTTCTTTTTACTCTCCCTCTTCCACTCCTATTCCCTAATTTGTCTTTCTCTGGTGGTTACCTTTATTGGAGGTTATTAATATCGTGAATACAATTCTGTTCAGTGCCTTGTCTGTTGTGCCTGGTTGTGTTGTATTTTATACCTTTAAATCAACGCCAGAGAGAGAAATCTGTATAACCAGACATCCGGAGAAGAGAGACCATGAGGAGACAAAGAAACAGCCCCGACAGGAAAGAGAAGCAGGCATCACCAGAAAAGGAAGTAAACGATTTAGAGGCAAACAACCTATCAGAGAAAGAATTCAGAGAAATGGTCATAAAGTGGCTGAAAAGGATGGAAGACAAATTCGACAATATGAGTAAGAACCAAGAAGAAATGAAGAAGAACCAAGAAGAAATGAAAAATGACATCGCTGCTGTAAAGAACTCAATAGAAAGCATCAAGAGTAGACTAGATGAAGCAGAGGACCGCATAAGTGAGCTAGAAGACAAGATGGAAAAAAATACCCAATTACAACAGCTTCTAGAAACAAAAATTAGAAAGATTGAGGAGAGCGTAAGGGAACTTTGGGACAATACAAAACAAAACAACATCAGGATAATAGGGGTGCCAGAAGGAAAGGAAACTGAGCAAGGAATAGAAAACCTGTTTGAAGAAATAATAACAGAAAACTTCCCTGATATAGGGAAGAAAAAACCCACACAAATCCAAGAAGCTCACAGAGTTCCAAGCAAAATGAACCCCAAAAGACCGACGCCAAGGCACATTATAGTTAAGTTGGCAAACACCAACGACAAAGTAAGCATCTTACAAGCAGCCAGAGAGAGACAGACAGTTACATACAAAGGAACCCCCATCAGACTAGTAACTGATTTCTCAACAGAAACTCATCAGGCCAGAAGAGAATGGAATTAAATATACAAAGTCATGCAAAGGAAGGGTCTAAATCCAAGAATACTGTACCCAGCAAGGCTATCAATCAAAATTGAAGGTGAAATCAGGAGCTTCACAGACAAAAAAGGACTAAGGGAGTTTATCACCACCAAACCAGCAATGAAAGAAATGCTAAAGGGTCTGCTGTAAAAAAAAAAAAAAAAAAAAAAAAAAAAAAAAAAAAAAAAAAAAAAAAAGAAAGAGGAAGCAAAGAAGGTACACAGGGGTATAGAATAAAAATGGCGTCAAATAAGTACCTATCAATAATAACTTTAAATGTAAATGGATTGAATGCCCCAATCAAAAGACACAGGGTAACAGACTGGATAAGAAAACAAAACCCAGATATCTGCTGTCTACAGGAAACCCACCTCAAAAAAAAGGATGCATACAGACTGAGAGTAAAGGGATGGAAAAAGGTTTTCCAGGCAAATGGAAATGAAAAAAAAGCTGGGGTTGCAATACTTATATCTGACATATTAGATCTCAAAGTGAAGGACATAACAAGAGATAATGAAGGCCACTTCATAATACTAAAGGGAGAAATCCAACAAGAAGAAATAACTCTGGTAAACATATATGCACCCAATACAGGAGCACCAAGATACATTAAAAAACTCCTGGAAGATATCAAAGGAGAGATTGACAGTAACACAATCATAGTAGGAGACTTCAATACCCCACTATCACCATTGGACAAATCCTCTAAACAAAAAATCAGCAAAGAAACATCAATCCTAAATGACTCACTAGAACAGATGGAATTCATCGACATCTTCAGAACATTTCACCCCAAAGCCACAGAATATACATTCTTCTCAAGTGCACATGGGTCATTTTCAAAGATAGACCATATGTTAGGACATAGGCAAAGTCTCTTCAAATTCAAGAAGATAGAAATCATATCAAGTATCTTCTCAGATCACAGTGGCATAAAACTGGAAATCAACTACAATAAAAACAACCCAAAGAAATCAAACACTTGGAGACTAAACAGCATGCTATTAAACCATGACTGGGTTACCAAAGACATCAAGGAAGAAATAAAAAACATCATGGCAACAAACGACAATGAAAACACAACATTCCAAAATCTATGGGACACAGCGAAAGCAGTCCTGAGAGGGAAGTTCATAGCTCTACAAGCCTACTGCAAAAAACAAGAAACAATGGTAATAAATTACCTAACCCAACAACTCAAAGAGTTCGAGAGAGAGCAACAAGATAAGCCCAGTGTAAGCAGAAGGAAAGAAATAATAAAGATCAGAGCGGAGATAAACGACATAGAGACCAAAGAAACAATACAAAAGATCAACAAAACCAAGAGCTGGTTCTTTGAAAGGATAAACAAGATTGATGGACCTCTAGCCAGGCTCACCAAGAAGCAAAGAGAGAGGACCCAAATAAACAAAATCAGAAATGAAAGAGGTGAAATAACAACAGATCCCGACGAAATACAAAGGATTGTTACAAAATACTACGAACAACTGTATTCCAACAAACTGGACAACCTAGAGGAAATCAACATATTCCTAGAAAAATACAACCTTCCAAAACTCAATCAGGAAGATTCTAAACAACTCAACATGCCAGTAACTATGGAAGAAATTGAAGCAGTCATCAAAAAGCTTCCGGCAAACAAAAGCCCAGGGCCAGATGGCTTCACAGGAGAGTTTTATCAAACTTTCAAGGAAGAACTAAAACCTATCCTCCTCAGACTATTCCAAAAAATTCAAGAGGAAGGAACACTTCCAGGCTCCTTCTATGAAGCCAGCATCACCCTAATACCAAAACCAGATAAAGACAACTCAATGAAAGAGAATTACAGGCCAATATCCCTCATGAACATTGATGCCAAAATCCTCAACAAAATTCTAGCAAATCGGATCCAGCATTACATTAGAAAGATCATACACCATGACCAAGTGGGATTTATTCCAGGAATGCAAGGATGGTACAATATCCGCAAATCAATAAACGTGATACATCACATAAACAAATTGAGAGACAAAAGTCACATAGTCATATCAATAGATGCAGAAAAAGCATTTGACAAAATCCAACACCCTTTCTTTTTTTTTTTTTTCTTTTTTTTTTAAATTTCTTTATTGATTAAGGTGTCACATATTTGTCCTCATCCCCCCATTCCCATCCCACCCCTCCCCACGCATGCCCCAACTCCCTCTTGAACTTAACCGTTGGATAGGATCATATGCATGCATACAAGTCCTTTGGTTGAACTCTCCCCCTCCCCCCACCCTCCCCTATCCTCCCTCTGAGGCCCGATAGTCCGATCGATGCCTCCTTGCTTCTGGTTCTGTTCTTGTTCCTCAGTCTATGTTGTTCATCATTTCCCCTAGATGAGCGAGATCATATGTCACTAGATATATACTTATGAGAACTGAATGTGAGACAAGCAATAATAGTTATGCTGACAGGCAAATGAATCAGTCTGTAGTGAGTTTCTTTCTGGACCAACAGTTCTTTTGAGACCCAATTTCAATGTCCACCAGTTCCTTATGTGTACATGTCAGCACTGACCCCTCAGCTCTGGATGGTGGACAAATGGTGGTAACGGAGGTCCGACTCCCTCTGGTTTGGTCTCGGCCGGACCCAGGGGCACGGCTTCACCCGGACTAAGGGGCACGTGGCCTCACCCGGATCTAGGGACACATGGTCTCACCCGGACCCAGGGACGCTTGGCCTCTCCCAGACCCAGGGGCACGTGGCCTCACCCGGGCCTCGGTGCACGAGGCCTCACCCGGATCCAGGGACACATGGTCTCACCCGGACCTAGGGACGCTTGGCCTCTCCCAGACCCAGGGGCACGTGGCCTCACCCGGGCCTAGGTGCACGAGGCCTCACCCGGATTCAGGGATACATGGTCTCACCCGGACCCAGGGACACTTGGCCTCTCCCAGACCCAGGGGCACATGGCCTCACCCGGGCCTAGGTGCAAAAGGCCTCACCCGGATCCAGGGACACATGGTCTCGCCCGGACCCAGGGGTGCGTGGCCTCTCTCAGACCCAGGGGCACGTGGCCTCACCTGGACCTAGGTGCACGAGGCCTCACCCGGATCCAGGGACACATGGTCTCACCCGGACCCAGGTGCGCTTGGCCTCCCCCAGACCCAGGGGCACATGGCCTCACCCGGGCCTAGGTGCACGAGGCCTCCCCCGGATCCAGGGACACATGGTCTCACCCGGAACCAGGGACGCTTGTCCTCTCCCAGACCCAGGGGCACGTGGCCTCACCCGGGCCTAGGTGCACGAGGCCTCACCCGGATCCAGGGACACATGGTCTTGCCCGGACCCAGGGGTGCGTGGCCTCTCTCAGAGCCAGGGGCACGTGGCCTCACCTGGACCTAGGTGCACGAGGCCTCACCCGGATCCAGGGACACATGGTCTCACCCGGACACAGGCGTGCTTGGCCTCCCCCAGACCCAGGTGCACGTGGCCTCACCCGGGCCTAGGTGCACGAGGCCTCCCCCGGATCCAGGGACACATGGTCTCGCCCGGACCCAGGGACGCGTGGCCTCTCCCAGACCCAGGGGCACATGGCCTCACCCGGTCCTAGGTGCACGAGGCCTCACCCGGATCCAAGGACACATGGTCTCACCCGGACCCAGGCGCGCTTGGCCTCCTCCAGACCCAGGGGCACGTGACCTCACCCGGGCCTAGGTGCATGAGGCCTCACCCAGATCCAGGGACACACGGTCTCACCCGGACCCAGGGACGCCTGGCCTCTCCCAGACCCAGGGGCATGTGGCCTCACCCGGGCCTAGGTGCACGAGGCCTCACCCGGATCCAGGGACACATGGTCTCACCCGGACCCAGGGACGCTTGGCCTCTCCCAGAACCAGGGGCACGTGGCCTCACCCGGGCCTAGGTGCACGAGGCCTCACCCGGATCCAGGGACACATGGTCTCACCCGGACCCAGGGACACTTGGCCTCTCCCAGACCCAGGGCCACATGGGCTCACCCGGGCCTAGGCCAACACCCTTTCTTGATAAAAACGCTTAGCAAAGTGGGAATAGAAGGCTCATACCTCAACATAATAAAAGCTATTTATGATAAACCCACAGCAAACATCATACTCAATGGGCAAAAACTAAAACCATTTCCCCTAAGAACAGGAACAAGACAGGGATGCCCACTCTCACCACTCCTGTTTGACATAGTACTGGAAGTATTAGCTATCGCAATTAGGCAAGAAGAAGAAATAAGAGGCATCCAAATTGGAAAAGAAGAAGTGAAGCTGTCCTTATTTGCAGATGACATGATATTGTACATAAAAAACCCAAAAGATTCCATCAAAAAACTAATAGACTTAATAAATTAATTCGGCAATGTAGCAGGATACAAAATTAACGCCAAGAAATCTATGACTTTTCTATACACCAATAATGAACTTACAGAAAGAGAGACTAAAAAAGCAATCCCATTTACCATCGCACCAAAAAAATTAAGATACCTAGGAATAAACTTAACTAAGGAGGTAAAAGACCTATACGCAGAAAACTACAGGACACTGAAAAAAGAGATAGAGGAAGACGTAAACAGATGGAAGAACATACCATGTTCCTGGATTGGTAGAATCAACATCATTAAAATGTCCATACTACCCAAAGCAATCTACAGATTCAATGCACTCCCCATCAAAATACCAACAGCATATTTCACAGACCTAGAAAGAACTCTCCAAAAATTCATCTGGAATAGAAAAAAACCCCGACTAGCCTCAGCAATCCTCAGAAAGAAGAATAAAGTAGGTGGGATCTAAATACCAGATTTCAAGCTGTATTACAAAGCCACTGTTCTCAAAACAGCCTGGTACTGGCACAAGAACAGACATATTGATCAATGGAACAGAATAGAGAACCCAGATATCGACCCAAACCACTATGCTCAATTAATATTTGACAAAGGAGGCATGAACATACAATGGAGTCAAGACAGTCTCTTCAATAAATGGTGTTGGGAAAACTGGACAGATACATGCAAAAAAATGAAAGTAGATCACCAACTTACACCATATACAAAAATAAACTCAAAATGGATACAGGACTTAAACATAAGACGGGAAACCATAAAAATACTAGAGGAATCCACAGGCAACAAAATCTCAGACATATGCCACAAGAACTTCTTCACTGACACTGCCCCTAGGGCAATGGAAGCTAAAGAGAAAATTAACAAATGGGACTACATCAAAATAAAAAGCTTTTTTACAGCAAAAGAAACCATCAACAAAACAACAAGAAAGCCCACTGCATGGGAAAACATATTTGCAAATGCTATCACTGATAAAGGTTTAATCTCCAACATCTACAAGCAGCTTATGCAACTTAATAAAAGGAAGATAAATGATCCAATAAAAAAATGGGCAACAGACCTAAACAGAATATTTTCAAAAGAAGACAGAAGGAAGGCCAAGAGACACATGAAAACATGTTCAAAGTCACTTATTATCTGAGAGATGCAAATCAAAACAACAATGAGGTACCATCTCACACCTGTCAGAATGGCTATCATCAACAAATCAACAAACAACAAGTGTTGGCGAGGATGCGGAGAAAAAGGAACCCTCGTGCACTGCTGGTGGGAATGCAGACTGGTGCAGCCACTGTGGAGAACAGTATGGAGTTTCCTCAAAAAACTGAAAATGGAACTCCCATTTGACCCAGTAATCCCACTCCTGGGAATATATCTGAAGAAACTAGAAACACCAATCAGAAAGGATATATGCACCACTATGTTCATAGCAGCACAATTTACAATAGCTAAGATTTGGAAACAGCCTAGGTGCCCATATGCAGATGACTGGATCAGAAAACTGTGGTACATCTACACAATGGAATACTATGCTGCCATAAAAAAGAAGGAATTCTCATCATTTGCAGCAACCTGGTGAGCTTCTTGGATTTGTGTGGGTTTTTTCTTCCCTATATCAGGGAAGTTTTCTCTTATTATTTCTTCAAACACGTTTTCTATTCCTTGCTCAGTTTCCTTTCCTTCTGGCACCCCTATTATCCTGATGTTGTTTTGTTTTGTATTGTCCCAAAGTTCCCTTACGCTCTCCTCAATCTTTCTAATTTTTGTTTCTAGAAGCTGTTGTAATTGGGTATTTTTTTCCATCTTGTCTTCTAGCTCACTTATGCGGTCCTCTGCTTCATCTAGTCTACTCTTGATGCTTTCTATTGAGTTCTTTACAGCAGCGATGTCATTTTTCATTTCTTCTTGGTTCTTCTTCATTTCTTCTTGGTTCTTACTCATATTGTCGAATTTGTCTTCCATCCTTTTCAGCCACTTTATGACCATTTCTCTGAATTCTTTCTCTGATAGGTTGTTTGCCTCTAAATCGTTTACTTCCTTTTCTGGTGATGCCTGCTTCTCTTTCCTGTGGGGGCTGTTTCTTTGTCTCCTCATGGTCTCTCTTCTCCGGATGTCTGGTTATATAGATTTCTCTCTCTGGCGTTGATTTAAAGGTATAAAATACAACACAACCAGGCACAACAGACAAGGCACTGAACAGAATTGTATTCACGATATTAATAACCTCCAATAAAGGTAACCACCAGAGAAAGACAAATTAGGGAATAGGAGTGGAAGAGGGAGAGTAAAAAGAAAGAACAACAACGAAAAAAAAACAAAAAAACAAAGAGTGTGAATCTGAACTTGGGAAAAGAGCAGAAAGAAAGAAAAGAAAAAGAAATAACAGAGAAGAAAAAGAAAAGAAAAAAAAGTAAGAGAGACAAGAATGATACTAAGAGAGAAAAGGGGAACAAACTATATATATGGGGAGTAAACTCCACTAGAATAACCACTATTCCCAGCAAATTCCAGCAACACGAGCCTGGAGATTAATACAAACTGCAACAGCAGCTAATATCAAGTGAGGCAAGGGAAAACAAAAGTAAAAAACAAACAAAAACAAAGCAAACAAAAGAACCAACCAAACCAACAAAAAGAATAATCAAAACAATCTCATACAAAAGCATAAAAATTCAATCTAATCAACATTCAAGCAAACAACAACAAAAGGCCCGAGAGAAAAATAATTTTTTTAAGGTAGCGTAGAGAGAGGTTTGTATGGATTTGGAGCAGGGGGTTGGGAATTAGATATATAATTAGGGTGAAGTTTTAGCAGGGAGTAAACTGAAAAAGTAGGGAAAATCTAAAGCCAGAAAGGGTTAAGATAAACTGGGGACCAAAAGGGGAAAGGTTAGGAGGAGAGTAATGGCATAATGTTAGCTTTGAGATAGGGTAAAGCGATTGTAAGGGAAAGATGCAAATCGAATGTAGGACACTAATCCAAAAATAAAAGAAAGAGAAAATCAAATGACATTAAAAAAAAAAAGTGAAATAATAGTAATAATAGTGCTGATTGAAAATAAAAATGTAATAATTAAAAAGGTGAAAATCAAGTGAGGAAAAAGAAAAAAAATTAGTTTCTTAAGTAAAAGATGCAAAAAATGAAAATAAAAAAATATGAGAATAAAAAATTGAAAAAAGAATTGAAAATTAAAAAATAGGAAGACTAAAATGTGCAGTAGCGGCTATCATTCACTTCCTCTATTATTCTGTTTGGTAGGCCTTTTTCCCAGTCTGGGCGGTATTTCAGTTCAGCTTCATTCCAGGGCTCCTCAGTGTTGGAAGCCAGTCCTGCTTTTTAAGCCAGCCGTGTCTTAATTTCTCGTATTTATTTTTGATTACACCAGAGACAATTAGCGTTTCAGCCCCTGGGTGGCAGTGTTTCTGAATTGACTTCCGGGCCTCTCTAGCTCTTTTTTCTTTTTTTTTTCCCCTTCTATGGCACTCACTACCGGTTTGTGGAGGTGTGCGCCTCAGAGCTGCCTCTCTGATGGTCACACGCAGCTCTGGCCCCAGGTTCCGAAAAAACACCTTCCCCCTGCAGTCTTTCAGGGTTTCCACCTGGGTTTTTCTATGTATTGAGCTTAGCAATCAGAGTCGGAAAGAGCCCAGGTGTGCGGACCGTGGGTCTGTGCCCCAGACTAAGGAGCCTGCACTCCTTTGAAAATTCTTAGTCTGACCCTCCTCGTCAGATTAAAATGAGTTGCTTTCAAGAGGTCACTTCTGTTAGCAGCTCAGAAGACCCCCCTCCTCATTCAAGGATCACGGCAGTTCCAACTGCCGCTGATTTTTCTAGGCACAGACCTCCGGGTTCCTGCCGGTCCTGCGGCTGCCGCACTTCCCTCACCCAGCGCTTCCCTCACCCACCGCGGGGATTAGAAACCGCAGCTTATTTCAGACAAAATCTGACCTTTCCGTGGTGCAGTGAAGAGTTTCTTTGAATCCAAATGTTTGCGCTGATAGGGGACCGGTGGTCTGGTGCTCCCAGCAGCTCAGTGTTTGCAGTTGTCGCGGAAAGTCAGGTTTCCACTAAAATCCTCCTTTCCTTGCAAGTTGGCGAGGTGCCAGGCGAGCCCGCAGCTCTAGGAGGGGACCCAGCCCCTGTGGGTGCTGCGCGGTCAGAGGAACACTGCCCAGCACTCCCCCGCCTTCTCCTGGAGTTTAGTTGTCCCTTGGCTTGCCCACATACACTTTCTCTGCGAGCCTCTGCTGCTCCGACTCTCCGCCCCAGGAACAGACTCCAAACCCGACTCTATTCCGTCGCCATTTTTCTATCTTTCTCCAAAGAGAGAATCTTAATGGCTGCAAGAGAGATACAGAAAGTTACATACAAGGGCTCTCCCATTAGATTATCAAATGATTTCTAAACAGAAACTCATCATGCCAGAAAAGAATGGAAGGAAATTTACAAAGTGATGCAAAGGAAGGGCCAGAATCCAAGAATACTCTATCCAGCAAGGCTATCATTCAAAGTTGAAACAGAAATAAGGAGCTTCACTTATAAAAAAAGAAAAAAAGGCTAAGGGCATTTATCACTACCAAGCCAGCAATGCAAGAAATGCTAAAGGAACTGATGTAAAAAGAAGAAATAAAAGGGTAAGAAAGAACACAGGCACAAAAATAAAAATGGCTACAAACAAGTCTCTATCAATAATAACTTTAAACCTAAACAGACCAAATGCTCCAATCAAAAGACATCAAGTGAGTGAATGGATAAAAAAAACAAGACCCCTATATTGGCTGTCTACAAAAGACCCACTTCAGAACAAGGGAGTCACACAGACTGAAAGTGAAGAGATGGAAAAATATATTTCAGGCAAATGGAAATGAAAAACAAAAAGCTGGGATAACAATACTTATATCTGACAAAATAGATATCAAAGTGAAGGCCATAACAAGAGATAAGGAAGGCCATTTCATAATATGAAGGGATTGATACAACAAGAGAATATAAACCTGATAAACATATATGCATCCAATGCAGGCGCACCCAAATACATAAAAAAATCTTCTGGAAGATATCAAGGGAGAGATTGACAACAAAACAGTGAGAGTAAGGGACTTCAATACCACACTAACACCATGGGACAAATCCTCTAAACAAAAAAATCAGCAAAGAAACATCAATCCTAAATGACTCATTAGATCAGATGGACTTAATTGACATCTTTAGAACATTTCATCCCGAAGCCACGGAATATACATTCTTGTCAAGTGCACATGGGATATTTTCAAAAATAGACCACATATTGGGTCACAAGCAAAGTCTCCCCAAATTCAAGAAGATTGAATACATATCAAGCATTTTCAAAGACCACAATGGCATAATATTGGAAATAAACTACAATAAAAACAGCCCCCCAAATTCAAACACTTGGAAGCTGAATTGCATGCTATCAAACAGTGAATGGGTTACCAAAGAGATCAGAGAAGAAATTAAAAACATCCTGGAAACTAATGACAACAAAAACACAACAATCCAAAATCTATGGGACACAATGAAAGCAGTCCTGAGAGGGAAGTTTATAGCTCTACAGGCCTATCTCAATAAACAAGAAAAAATTGTAGTAAATCATCTAACTCTACAACTCAAAGAATGAGAAAGGGAGCAAGAAGAAAAGCGTGGAGTGAGCAGAAGGAAGGAGATAATAAAGGTCAAGCAGAAATAAATGACATAGAGACCAAAAAGACAGTACAAAAGATCAATGAAACCAAGAGCTGGTTCTTTGAAAGGATAAACAAGATTTATGGACCTCTAGCAAGGCTCACCAAGAAGCAAAGAGAGAGGAGATAACCAAATCAGAAATGAAAGAGGTGAAATAACAACAGACCCAAAGAAATACAAAGGATTGTTAAAAAATACAATGAACAACTCTATTCCAACAAGCTAGACAACCTGGAGGAAATGGACATATTACTAGAAAAATATAACCTTCCAAATATCAATCAGGAAGAATCTAAAAATCTCAACATGCCAGTAACTATGGAAGATATTGAAGCAGTCATCAAAAAGCTTCCTGCAAACAAAAGTCCATGACCTGATGGCTTCACAGGGGAGTTTTACCAAACATTCAAGGAAGAATTAAAACCTATCCTACTAAGACTATTCAAAAAAATCAAGAGGAAGGAACACTTCCAAGCTCCTTCTATGAAGTCAGCATCACTCTAATACCAAAACCAGATAAAGACAACACAATGGGGGAGATGGAGAAAATGGTGGCTGAATAGAGAGGTGTTCTAAGCCTGGTCTTGGGCGGAGAGTAAGAACAGCTGAGATTCGCACGGGGAGTGTCTGTTGGCAAGCTAAGGGACAGCTAAATTCCAGGAGAAGGTGGAAGAGTGCTAGGCAGGGTTCCCCTGACTGTGCAGCACCCACAACGGCTGGGTCCACTCCTGGAGCTGTGGGCTCAGAGGAGGAAACCTCGCCATCTTGCAAGGGAAGGAGGGTTTTATTGGAGACCTGACTTTCTGCGACAATGGGGAACACTGAACAGCTGTGAGCACCAGAAGACCGGTCCCTAATCTGCACAAACACATGGATACAAAGGAACTCTTCACTGCACCAAGAAAAGGTCAGATTTCGCAGGGATAAGGTGAGGTTTCTAGTCCTGGTGGTGGGAGAGGGAAACACGTGAAAGGCAGGAAATGCAGGACCAGGGAAGTCTATGCCTAAAAAAATCCGCGGCTGTTGGAGCTGCCATGATCTGTGAATGTGGAAGGGGGTCCTCTGAGCTGCTAACAGAAGGGATCTCTAAAAAGCAACCCATTTTGATCTGACGAGGAGGGTCAGACTAAGAATTTTTCAAAGGAGTGCAGGCTGCTTAGTCTTGCGCGGAGATCTACTGTCCGCACACTTGGGATATTTTTATTCTGATTACTAAGCCCAATACATAGGAAAACCCAGTTGGGGAATATCCTGAGAGACTGCAGGGGGAAGATGTTTCTCCAGAAACTGGGGATCTGAGCTGGGAGTGACCATCAGAGAGGTAGCTCTTAGGTGCACACTTCCACAAACCGGTAGTGAGTGCCATAGGGGAAAAAAAAAAAGCTAGAGAGGCCCGGAAGTCAATCCAGAAACACTGCCACCCAGGGGCTGAAACACAAATTGTCTCTGGTTTAATCAAAAATAATTATGAGAAATTAAGACACCACCTGCTTAAAAATCAGGACTGGCTTACAACACTGAGGAGCAGTGGAACGAAGGGAACCGCAATACAGCCCGGACTGGGAAACAGGTGTACCAAACAGAACAATAGAGGAAGTGAATGACCATCACGATTACACATTTTATTCTTATTTTTTATTTTAATTTAATTTTAATATTTTTATTTTAATTTTTTATGTTGTAATGTTTTATTTTCATTTTTTGCATCTTTTACTTAAGAAACTAAATTTTTTTCTTTTTCCTTCTCAATTTTCACCTTTTTAATTATTACATTTTTATTTTCATCAGCATTATATTACTATTATTTTACTTTTTTTTAAAGTGTCATTTAATTTTCTCTTTGTTTTATTTTGGTATTAGTGTCCTACATTCTATTTGCATGTTTCCTTTAGCATCGTTTTACCCTATCCCAAAGCTAACTTTATGCCATCACTCTCTTCCTAACCTTTTCTCTTTTGGTCTCCAGTTTATCTTAACGCTTTCTGACTTTAGATTTTCCCTACTCTTTTGGTTTACCCTCTGCTAAAATTTGACACTACTTATATATCTAATTTCCAACCCCCTGCTCCAAGTCCATACACACCTCTCTCTACAATACCTTAAATTAAAAAAAAATTGCTTTTCTCTCTGGCCTTTTGTTGTTTGCTTAAATGTTGATTAGATTGAATTTGTATGCTTTTTTATGAGATTGTTTTGCTTATTCTTTTTTTGTTTGTTTGGTTCTTTTGCTTGCTTTGTTTTTTACTTCTGTTTTCCCTTGCCTCACTTGATATTAGTTGGTGTTGTAGTTTGTATTAATCTCGAGGTTCATGTAGCTGGCATTTGCTGGGATTAGTGGTTGTTCTATTGAAGTTTACTCACTATATTTATAGTTTTTTCCCCTTTTCTCTCTTAGTATCGTTCTTGTCTCTCTTACTTTTTTTTTCTCTTTTCTTTTTATGTTCGCTTTTCCCACGTTCATTTTCACATTCCTTTTTTTGTTCTTTCTTTTTACTCTTCCCATTCCTTTCCTATCCTCTAATTTGTCTTTCTCTGGGGGACACCTTTATTGGGGATTATTAATATCATGAATACAATTCTGTTTAGTGCCTTGCATGTTGTACCTGGTTGTGTTGTATTTTGTACCTTTAAATCAACGCAGAAGAGAGAGAACTATATAACCAGACATCCGGAGAAGAGAGACCATGGGGAGACAAAGAAACAGCCCCCATAGGAAAGAAAAGCAGGCATCACCAGAAAAGGAAGTAAACGAATTCGAGGCAAGCAACCTATCAGAGAAAGAATTCAGAGAAATGGTCATAAGGTGGATGAAAAGAATGGAAGATAAATTCGACAATATGAGTAAGAACCAAGAGGAAATGAAGAACCAAGAAGAAATGAGAAATGACATCGCTGCTGTAAAGAACTCAATAGAAAGCATCAAGAGTATACTAGAAGAAGCAGAGAACCGCATAAGTGAGCTAGAAGACAAGATGGAAAAAAATACCCAAATTAAAAAAAAAATTAAAAAGCATGAGGAGAGACTAAGGGAACTTCGGGACAACACAAAACAAAACAACATCCGAATAATAGGGGTACCAGAAGGAATGGAAACTGAGCAAGGAATAGAAAACCTGTTTGAAGAAATAATAACAGAAAACTTCCCTGATATAGGGAAGAAAAAACCCTCACAAATCCAAGAAGCTCACATAGTCCCAAACAAAATGAACCCCAAAAGACCAACACCAAGGCACATTATAATTAAATTGGCAAACAACAACGACAAAATAAGAATCTTAAAAGCGGCCAGAGAGAGACAGAAAGTTACATATAAAGGAACCCCCATCACACTAGCAACTGATTTCTCAACAGAAACTCATCAGGACAGAAGGGAATGGAATGGAATATACAAAGTCATGCAAAGGAAGGGTCTGAATCCAAGAATACTGTACCCAGCAATGCTATCAATCAAAATAGAAGGTGAAATCAGGAGCTTCACAGACAAAAAAGGACCAAGGGATTTTATTACCACCAAACCAGCAATGCAAGAAATGCTAAAGGATCTGCTGTTAAAAAAAAAAAAAGAAATAGGAAGCAAAGAAGGAACACGGGTATAGAATAAAAATGGCGACAAATAAGTACCTATCAATAATAACTTTAAATGTAAATGGATTGAATGTCCCAATCAAAAGACACAGGGTAACTGATTGGATAAGAAAACAAAATCCATATATCTGCTGTCTACAGGAAACCCACCTCAGAAAAAAAGACGCATACAGACTGAGAATGAAGGGATGGAAAAATTTTCCAGGCGAATGGAAATGAAAAAAAAGCTGGGGTTGCAATACTTATATCCGACAAATTAGATCTCAAAGTGAAGGACATAACAAGAGATAATGAAGGCCACTTCATAGTACTAAAGGGAGCAATCCAACAAGAAGAAATAACTCTTGTAAACATATATGCACCCAATATAGGAGCACCCAAATACATAAAAAAACTCCTGGAAGATATCAAAGGAGAGATTCACAGCAATACAATCATAGTAGGAGACTTTAATACCCCACTATCACCATTGGACAAATCCTCAAAACAAAAATCAGTAAAGAAACATCAATCTTAAATGATTCACTAGAAAAGATGGAATTAATCGACATCTTCAGAACATTTCACCCCAAAGCCACAGAATATACATTCTTCTCAAGTGCACATGGGTCATTTTCAAAGATAGACCATATGTTAGGACATAGGCCAAGTCTCTCCAAATTTAAGAAGATAGAAATCATATCAAGTATCTTCTCAGATCACAGCGGCATAAAATGGAAATCAACTACAATAAAAACAATCAAAACAAATCAAACACATGGAGACTAAACAGCATGCTATTAAACAATGACTAGGTTACCAAAGACATCAAGGAAGAAATAAAAAACATCATGGCAACAAATGACAATGAAAACACAACAATCCAGAATCTATGGGACACAGTGAAAGTGGACCTGAGAAGGAAGTTCATAGCTCTACAAGCCTACTGCAAAAAACAAGAAACAATGGTAATAATTACCTAACCCAAGAACTCAAAGAGTTAGAGAGAGAGCAACAAGAAAAGCTCAGTGTAAGCAGAAGGGAGGAAATAATAAAGATCAGAGTGGATATAAATGACATAGAGACCAAAGAAACAATACAAAAGATCAACAAATCCAAGAGTTGGTTCTTTGAAAGGATAAACAAGATTGATGAACCTCTAGCCAGGCTCACCAAGAAGCAAAGAGAGAGGTCCCAAATAAACAATATCGGAAATGAAAGTGGTGAAATAACAACAGACCCCGCTGAAATACAAAAGATTGTTACAAAATACTACGAACAACTCTATTCCAACAATCTGGACAACCTGGAGGAAATGGACATATTCCTAGAAAAATATAACCTTACAAAACTCAATCTGGAAGAATCTAAACAGCTCAAGATGCCAGTAACTATGGAAGAAATTGAATCAGCCATCAAAAAGCTTCCAGCAAACAAAAGCCTAGGGCCAGACGGCTTCACAGAAGAGTTTTACCAAACATTCAAGGAAGAACTAAAACCTATCATCCTCAGACTATTCCAAAAAATTCAAGAGGAAGGAACACTTCCAGGCTCCTTCTATGAAGCCAGCATCACCCTAATACCAAAACCAGATAAAGACAACACAATGAAAGCGAATTACAGACCAATATCCCTCATAAACATAGTTGCGAAAATCCTCAACAAAATTCTTGCATATTGACTCCAGCAGTACATCAGAAAGGTCATACACCATGACCAAGTAAGATGTATCCCAGGAATGCAAGGATGGTACAATATCCGCAAATCAATAAACGTGATACATCACATAAACAAATTGAGAGATAAAAATCACATAGTAATATCTATTGATGCAGAAAAAGCATTTGACAAAATCCAACACCCTTTCTTTTTATTTATTTATTTATTTATATTTTAATTTTAATTTTATTTTTTAATTTCTTTATTGATTAAGGTGTCACATATTTGTCCTCATCCCCCCATTCCCATCCCACACCCCACCCCACGGATGCCCCAACCTCCTGTTGAACTTAACCGTTGGATAGGCTCATATGCATGCACACAAGTCCTTTGGTTGATCTCTCTCCCCTCCCCCCAACCTCTCCTATCCTCCCTCTGAGGCCCGATAGTCCGATCGATGCCTCCTTGTTTCTGGTTCTGTTCTTGTTCATCAGCCTATGTTGTTCATCATTTCCCTTAGATGAGCGAGATCATGTGTCCCTAGAGATATACTTATAAGAACTGAATGTGAGACGAGCAATAATAGTTATGCTGACAGGCAAATGAATCAGTCTTTAGTGAGTTTCTTTCTGGACCAACAGTTCTTTAGAGACCCAATTTCAATGTCCACCAGTTTCTTATGTGTACATGTCAGCACTGACCCCTCAGCTCTGGATGGTGGACAAATGGTGGTAATGGAGGTCTGACTCCCTCTGGTTTGGTCTCGGCCGGACACAGGGGCGCGTGGCCTCTCTCAGACCCAGGGGCGCGTGGCCTCACCCGGACCCGGGACCCAGCCTCACCCGGATCCAGGGACACATGGCCTCACCTGGACCCAGGGGCGCGGGGCCTCTCCCAGACCCAGGGGCGTGTGGCCTCACCCGGACCTAGGTGCTTGAGGCCTCACCCGGATCCAGGGACACATGGCATCACCCGGACCCGGGGGTGCGTGGCCTCTTCCAGACCCAGGGGCGCGTGGCCTCACCCGGACCTAGGTGCGCCAGGCCTCACCTGGATCCAGGGACACATGGCCTCACCCGGACCCAGAGGTGCGTGGCCTCTCCCAGACCAGGGGCGCGTGGCCTCACCCGGACCCGGGACCCAGCCTCACCCGGATCCAGGGACACATGGCCTCACCTGGACCCGGGTGGCCTCACCCAGAGCTAAGTGCGCGAGGCCTCACCCGGACCCGGGGACACATGGCCTCACCCGGACCCGGGGGCGCGTGGCCTCTCCTAGACCAACACCCTTTCTTGAAAAAACTCTCAACAAGGTGGGAATAGAAGGATCATAGCTCAACATAATAAAAGCTATATATGATAAACCCACAGCAAACATCATACTGAATGGACAAAAACTAAAACCATTTCCCCTATGAACTGGAACAAGACAGGGATGTCCACTCTCACCACTCCTGTTTGACATAGTACTGGAAGTATTGCAATTACACAAGATATAAGAGGCATCCAAATTGGGAAAGAAGTAAAGATGTCCTTATTTGCAGATGACATGATATTGTACATAAAAAACCAAAAAGACTCCATCAAAAAACTAATAGACTTAATAAATGAATTCGGCAATGTAGCAGGATACAAAATTAACACCAAGAAATCTATGGCATTTCTATATACCAATAATGAACTTATGGAAAGAGGGACATAAAAGCAATCCCATTTACCATGACACCAAAAAAACTAAGATACCTAGGAATAAACTTAACTAAGGAGGTAAAAGACCTATACCCGGAAAACTACAGGACACTGAAAAAAGAGATAGAGGAAAATGTAAACAGATGGAAGAACATACCATGTTCATGTATTGGTAGAATCAACATCATTGAAATGTCCATACTACCCAAAGCAATCTACAGATTCAATGCACTCCCCATCAAAATACCAACAGCATATTTCACAGACCTAGAAAGAACTCTCCAAAAATTCATCTGGAATAAAAAAAGACCCTGAATAGCCACAGCAATCCTGACAAAGAAGAATAAAGTAGGAGGGATCTCAATACCAGACCTCAAGATGTATTACAAAGCCACAGTTCTCAAAACAGCCTGGTACTGGCACAAGAACAGATATATAGATCAATGTAACAGAATAGAGAATCCAGATATTGACCCAAACCACTATCCTCAATTAATATTTGACAAAGGAGGCATGAACATACAATGGAGTCAAGACAGTCTTTTCAATAAATGGTGTTGGGAAAATTGGACAGATACATACAAAAAAATGAAACTAGATCATCAACTTACACCATACACAAAAATCAACTCATAATGGATACAGGACTTAAACATAAGATGGGAAACCATAAAAATACTAGAGGAATCAACAGGCAACAAAATCTCAGACATATGCCAAAAGAACTTCTTCACTGACACTGCCCCTAGGGCAATGAAAGCTAAAGAGAAAATTAACAAATGGGACTACATCAAAATAAAAAGCTTTTTTTACAGCAAAAGAAACCATCAACAAAACAACAAGAAAGCCCACTTTATGGGAAAACATATTTGCAAATGCTATCACTGAATAAGATTTAATCTCCAACATCTATGGACAGCTTATGCAACTTAATAAAAGGAAGATAAATGATCCAATAAAGAAATGGGCAACGGACCTAAATAGAATCTTTTCAAAAGAAGACAGAAGGAAGGCCAAGAGACACATGAAAACTTGCTCAAAGTCACTAATTATCCGAGAGGTGCAAATCAAAACAACAATGTGGTACCATCTCACACCTGTCAGAATGGTTATCATCAACAAATCAACAAAGGACAGGTGTTGGCGAGGATGAGGAGAAAAAGGTACCCTCGTGCACTGCTGGTGGGAATGCAGACTGGTGCAGCCACTGTAGAGAACAGTATGGAGTTTCCTCAAAAAACTAAAAATGGAACTCCCATTTGACCTAGTAATGCCACTCCTGGGAATATATCCAAAGAAACTAGAAACACCAATCAGAAAGGATATATGCACCCCTATGTTCATAGCAGCACAAATTACAATAGCTAAGATTAGGAAACAACCTAGGCGCCCGTCAGCAGATGACTGGATCAGAAAACTATGGTACAGCTACACAATGGAATACTATGCTGCCATAAAAAAGAAGGAATTCTCATCATTTGCAGCAACCTGGATGCAATTGGAGAATATCATGCTAAGTGAAATAAGCCAGTCAATTAAAGAAAAATACCACATAATTTCACTCATTTATGGGTAATAAAAACATTATAAACCGATGAACAAAAATATCGATACAGAGACAGTAAAACATCAAACAGAATGTCAAATCATAGGGGGAAGAATAGGGAGAGGTGGGGCGATAAGAGATCAACCGAAGGACTTGAATGCATGCATATAAGCATAACCCATGGACACAAAACTCTGGGGGGTGAGGGCATGTATGGGTGTAGGGTTGGGGGGGGGGACAGTGGTAAGATATGTACACATATAATACCTTAATAAAAAAAAGTGGTAAAAGCTAAAAAAAAAAAAAAAAAAAGAAAGACAACACAATGAAAGACAATTACAGGCCAGTATCCCTCATGAACATAGATGCCAAATCCTCAACAAAATTCTAGCAAATCGGATCCAGCAGTACATCAGAAAGGGCATTTACCGTGACCAAACATGATTTATCCCGGGGATGCAAGGATGGTACAATATCCGAAAATCAATAAACGTGATACATCACATAAACAAATTGAGAGATAAAAATCACATAGTCATATCAATTGATGCAGAAAAAGCATTTGACAAAATCCAACACCCTTTCTTGAAAAACCTCTCAGCAAGATGTGAATAGAAGGATCGTAACTCAACATAATAAAAGCCATATATGACAAACCTACCGGTAACATCATACTCAATGGGCAAAAACTAAAACCATTTCCCCTAAGAGCAGGAACAAGACAGGGATGCCCACTCTCACCACTCCTGTTCGACATAGTACTGGAAGTACTAGCCATTGCGATCAGACAAGAAGAAAAAATAAAAGGCATCCAAATTGGAAAAGATGAAGTAAAACTGTCCTTATTCAAAGATGACATGATCCTGTACTTAGAAAACCCTAAAGACTCCATCAAAAAATTATTAAACTTAATAAATGAATTTGGCAATGTAGCAGGATACAAAATTAATGCCAAGAAATATATGGCATTTCTATATACCAATAATGAACTTACAAAAAGAGAGACTAAAAAAGCAATCCCATTTACCATTGCACCAAAAAAATTAAGATACCTAGGAATAAACTTAACTAAGGAGGTAAAAGATCTATACGCGGAAAACTACAGGACACTGAAAAAAGAGATAGAGGAAGACATAAACAGATGGAAGAACATACTATGTTCATGGAATGGTAGACTCAACATCATCATAATGTCCGTAGTTCCCAAAGCAATCTATAGATTCAATGCACTCCTCATTAAAATACCAAGGGCATATTTCACAGACCTAGAACGAACTTTCCAAAAATTCTCCTGGAATAATAAAAGGCCCCAAATAGCTGCTGCAATCCTGAGAAAGAAGATCAAAGTAAGTGGGATCTCAATACCAGATATCAAGCTGTATTACAAAGACACTGTTCTCAAAACAGCATGGTACTAGCACAAGAACAGACATGTAGATCAATGGACTATTATAGAGAACCCAGAAATCGACCCAAGCCACTCTGCTCAATTAATATTCAACAAAGGAGGCATGAACATACAATGGAGTCAAGACAGTCTCTTCAATAAATGGTGTTGGGAAAATTGAACAGATATATCAAAAAAATGAAACTAGAATACGAACTTACACCATAAACAAAAATAAACTCAAAATAGATAAAGGACTTAAATATAAGGTGGGAAACCATAAAAATATTAGAGGAATCCACAGGTAGCAAAATATCGAACATATGCCAAAGCAATTACTTCACTGATATTGCTCCTAGGTCAATGGAAACTAAAGAGAAAATAAACAAATGGGAGTACATCAAAATTAAAAGCTTTTTCACAGCACAAGATACCACCACCAAAACAACAAGAAATCCCACTGCATGGGAGAACATATTTGCCAATGTTATCACTGCTAAGGGTTTAATCTCCAACATTTACAGGGAACTCATACAACTTAACAAAAGTAAGATAAATAACCCAATCAAAAATTGGGCAATGGCCCTAAATAGATACTTTTCAAAAGAAGCCAGAAGGAAGACCAAGAGACATATGAAAACTATGCTCAAAGTCATTAATCATCCAAGAGATGCAAATCAAAATGACAATGACTTACCATCTTACATCTGTTAGAATGGCTATCATCAGCAAATCGACAAAGGACAAGTGCTGGCGAGGATGTGGAGATAAAGGAACCCTCATGCACTGCTGGTGGGAATGCAGACTGGTGCAGCCACTCTGGAGAACAGTATGGAGTTTCCTCAAAAAACTCAAAATGGAACTCCCATTTGACCCAGTGATCCCACTTTTAGGAATATATCCCAAGAAACTAGAAATACCCATGAGAAAGGATATATGCATCCCTATGTTCATAGCAGCACAATTCACCATAGCTAAGATTTGGAAACAGCCTAAGTGCCCATCAGCAGATGAGTGGATTAAAAAACTGTGGTACATCTATACAGTGGTAAAAAAAGAAGGAGTTCTTACCATTTGCAACAGCATGGATGGAACTGGAGAGCATTATGCTAAGTGAAATAAGCCAGTCAGAGAATTATAAATATCACATGATCTCACTCATTTTTGGAATATAATGAACAACATAAACTGATGAACAAAAACAGATCCTGAGACAGAGAACCATTGATCAGACCATCAAACTTCAGAGGGAAGGTAGGGGAGGGGAGGGGTAAGGGGAGAGATCAACCAAAGGACTTGTATGCATTCATATAAGCCTATCCAATGGACACAGACCACAGGGGGGTTAGGGCATGAGTTGGGGAGATGGGGGCGGTAATGGGGGATAAGGACACATATGTAATACCTTAATCAGTAAAGAAATTATAAAAAAGAAGGACGTGTTAACTTTTGCAACAGCATGGATGGAACTAGAGAGCATTATCCTAAGTGAAATAATCCAGTCAGAGAAAGATTAATATCACATTTTCTCACTCATTTGTGGAATATAATGAACATTATAAACTTATGAACAAAAATAGATACAGAGACAAAGAAGCATTGAACAAACTGTCACACTTCAGCGGCTAGGCAGGGGAGGGTTGGTTGGGGTAAGAGATCAACCAAAGAACTTGTATGCATGTCTACAAACATAACCAATGGACACAGACACAAGGGGGGTGATGTGCTGGGAGTGGGGGAGGCTGCGGGGAGGTCAATGGGGGAAAAAGGAGACATATGTACTACTATTTGTAATACTTTAAACAATAAAAAATAAAAATGAATAAAATGGCAATAAATAAATACCTATCAATAATAACCTTAAATGTCAATGCATTAAATACTCCAATCAAAATATATAGGATAGATGAATAGATAAGGAAGCATTACCCATGTATATGCTGTTTACACGATATCTCAAAAAAAAAAAAGATACACACAGACTGAAAGTGAAAGAAGGAAATTAATATTTCTTTTTTTGATTGTCTAAAGTTTTACATATGTCTCCTTTTTCCCCAATTAACTGCCCCCCCCCACAGCCATTCCCACCCCAGGCAAGCCTCCACTACCCCAGTGTCTGTGTCCATTGGTTATGCTAATATGCATTGAAATGAATATTTCATGAAAATGAAACAAACACCCAGCTGGAATAGCAATACTTCTACCTCACAAAATATACTTCAAAACAAAAGCCAGCTCTAGCTGGTTTGGCTCAGTGGATAGAGCATTGTCCTGCAGACTGAAGGGTCCCAGGTTTGATTCCAGTCAGGGCATATGGCTGAGTTTCGGGCTGAGTTAGGGGGTGTGCAGCAGGCAGCCAATCAGTAATTCCCTCTCATCTTTGATGTTTCTATCTCCCTCTCCCTCTCCCTTCCTCTCTGAAATCAAGAGAGAATCTTTGAACAGCTGACTCCTGCACACCCCTTCCTCGGGATCGAGCCCACAAGCCACACATGTTCCCTGATTGGTAGTCAAACCATGACCTCCTGATTCACAGGTAGACACTCAACCACTGAACCACACCGGCCGGCTGGTACCCTAATATTGTTAATGGCTCCATGATTTTCTATTCTTTGAACTTAGCATGGTTATTAAGAAATTTTAAATTGTTACTAACTCTTTGTTCTGGGGTGAATAACATTTTCACATGCCATTATATACTTTGTAGGATGGTTTAAATAGGGAGTCCTTTCTGTTGAAAAAGGACATATAGTGTGGAATATGGTACTGCTCTTTCTCTGACTGGCTTATTTCATTTAGCATAATGTTCTCCAGGTCCATCCATGTTGTTGCAAAGGGTAAAAGTTCCTTCTTTTTTTACAGCCAAGTAATATTACATTGTGTAAATAGCTGTTTTATCCACTCATCTACTGATGGCCACTTGAGCTGTTATCCTACCTAATAATAGACAAATATGCAAATTTACCATACCTCCGACACGCCCACAAGCCACGCCCACAAGCCACGCCTACCATCCAATCAGAGAGAGCATGCAAATTAACCCAAACCAAGATGGCTACAGCCACAGAGAGCAAGGTTTCCTAGGTAACAGAGGAAGCCAAGCTTTCCGCCTGCCCTTGCCAGGCCTAAGCCTCCACTCAAGCTACAAAGTTTCAATTATAGAAGGTAAACAAATTCAAACAAATGGCGGCAGAATGGAGCTTGAGAGAGCAGGCCAGGGTTGCCGCCGGCAACAGGGGAAGCAAAGCTTTGCGTACACCCTGGCCGGGCCCACCCGCTTAAGGCAACAAAGTTTCAATTATAACCCCAATAGAAATGGCTGCTGGCTGTGGAGGGAGCCCCAGGCTTGACTCCGCTCCAGGTTACAAAGTTTCAATTGTAGAAGGAAAATAAATTCCAGATACCAGGGCCTCCGCTTGGGTTGCTAGGGGGCATGGCCGGCCTGCAAACCACCACAGGCCCCTTGCTCAGGCCGCCGCCCCATGCCCCAAGGGAACCCCCACCTGATCCGGGACACCCTTCAGGGCAAACCAGCTGGCCCCCACCCCTGTACCAGGCCTCTATCCTATCTAATAAAAGAATAATATGCAGATTGATCATCACTTCAACACACAATATAGCTTCCCCCATGTGGTCAAAGATCCTGCCCCCATGTGGACACAAGATAGCCAGCAGGAGAGGGCAGTTAGGGGTGACCAGGCCGGCAGAGGAGGGAAGTTGGGGGCAAACAGGCTGGCAGTGGAGTGATTAGGAGGTGATCAGGCTGGCAGGCAGAAGCGGTTAGGGGCAATCAGGAAGGCAGGCAGGCAAGCAGTTGGGAGCCAGCAGTCCTGGATTGTGAGAGGGATGTTCGACTGCCCGTTTAGGCCCGATCCCTTGAGGGGTCCCATATTGGAGAGGGTATAGGCTGGGCTGAGGGACAACCCCCCTCCATGCATGAATTTCGTGCACCGGCCTCTAGTTGTAAATAACGCTGCAATGAACATAGGGTGCATATATTCTTTTGAGTTAGTGATTCAAGTTTCTTTGGATAAATTTCCAGAGGTGGAATCACTGGATCATAAGGCAATTCCGTTTTTAATATTTTTGAGGTTACTCCATACTCCTTTCCAGAGTGGCTGCACCAGTCTGAATTCCCACCTAGTGTTGGTGAGGATGTGGAACAAAAGGGACCCTCATGCACTGTTGGTGGGAATTCACACTGAGTCATAAGGCAGTTCCATTTTAAAATTTTTTGAGGAAACTTAATACTGTTTTCCATAGTGGCTGCACCAATCTGAATCCCCACCAGCAATGAACCAGTGTTCCCTTTTCTCCACATCCTCACTAGCACTTGTTGTTTGTTTATTTTGTGATGATAGCCATTCTACATGTGTGCGGTGATATATTATTGTGGTTTTAATTTGCATTTCTCTGATTAGTGACACTGAGCATCTCTTCTTTTTTTTTTTTTAATCCTCACCTGAGGATATTTTTTCCATTGATTTCATAGAGAGTGGAAAGGAGAGAGAGAGAGAGAGAGAGAGAGAGAGAGAGAGAGAGAGAGAAAGGAAGAAAGAGAGAGGGGGAAACATTGATGTGAGAGAGACACATTGGTTGCCTCCTTCACACGTCCTGACCCAGGGTAGGGTCCAAACCCTCAACCCAGGTAAGTGTCCTTGACTGGGAATAAATCCGAGATCCTTCAGTGTGTGGGTTGACACTGCAATCATTGAGCCACACCGGCCAGGGCGAGCATCTTTTCATATGTCTATTGGCCATTTGCATGTCCCCTTTGGTGAAGTGTCTATTCAGGTCCTTTGTTCATTTTTTAATTTAATTGTTTGTTTATTTGGTGTTGAGTTTTATAAGTTATTCATAAATTTTGGATATTAAGCCCTTATCAGATGTATCAGCAAATATGTTCTCCCATTCAGTGGGTTGTCTTTTAATTTTGTTGAAGGTTTCCTTTGCTGTACTAAAACTCTTTAGTTTAATATAGTCCAACTTATTTCTTTTTTCTTCTGTTTCCCATTCCCAAGGAGATATATCAGAAAAAAATAGTGCTATAACAAATGTCCAAGATTTTACTGCCTATGTTTTCTTCTAGGATTTTTATGGCAATCTACAGATTCAATACAATTTCTATCAAGTTATCAATGACATATTTCACAAAACTAGAACAAATATGCCAAAAATTTAAATGGAACCACAAAAGACCCTGAATGACAATCTTAAGAAAGAACAAAGTTGAAGGAATCACACTACTTAATATTAAATTATACTACAGGGCCATAATTATAAAAAAACCATCATGGCACTGGCATAAAAACAGACATATAGATCAATGGAACAGAGTAGAAAACTCAGACATAAACCTAAACCTTTATAGTTAGTTAATATTTTACAAAGGAGACAAGAACATACAATGGGCTAAAGGTAGGCTATTCAATAAATGGTGTTAGAAAAATTGCACAGATACATGAAAATTTTTATGAAACTAGACCACTTTCTTATACCAAATACAAGAATAAACTAAAAAAAAAAAAGAATAAACTCAAAATTACTAAAGGTATTGCAGGTTTTAAAAATTCTTGCAGTTCACCCATTGAAATTGTGCTAGGCAGTTAGACAAACATGAGTGGAACAAGGACAATGGGCCAGGTATAGAAGGTTATGAGAGTAGAAAGCCTCCAGGTTCCCTGCAAGGGACAATTGTAGGGTTTGGACACCCTACAATTGGTCATGTGGTTTGGACCCCCTGACCTTTCCTCCCTAGAGTTATGTTTATTTATTTATTTATTTATTTATTTATTTATTTTTTATAAACCTTTATTGTTCAGATTATTACAGTTGTTTCTCCTTTTTCCACCCCATAGCTCCCCTCCATCTGGTTCCCACCTCTCCCTCTGCCCTTACCTCCCCCCCGCTATCCTCATCCATAGGTGTATGATTTTTGTCCAGTGTCTTCCAGTACCCCCCACACAGACACCCCTTCCCCCTGAGAATTATCAATCCACTCCCATTCTATGGCCCTGATTCTTTTATATTCACCAGTTTATTCTGTTCCTCAGATTTTTTAATTCACTTGAGTTTTAGATTCACTTATTGATAGATATGTATTTGTTGTTCATAATTTTTATCTTTAGTTTTTTCTTCTTTTTCCTTTTTTTAGATAATACCTTTCAGCATTTCATATAATACTGGTTTGGTGGTGATGAATTCCTTTAGCTTTTTCTTATCTTTGAAGCTCTTTATCTGCCCTTCAATTCTAAATGATAACTTTGCTGGGTAGAGTAATCTTGGTTGTAGGTTCTTGCTATTCATCACTTTGAATATTTCTTGCCACTCCTGTCTGGCCTGCATAGTTTCTGTTGAGAAATCAGCTGATATTCGTATGGGTGCTCCCTTGTAGGTAACTAACTGTTTTTCTCTTGCTGCTTGTAGGATTCTCTGTTTGTCTTTTGCCCTTGGCATTTTAATTATGATGTGTCTTGGTGTGGTCCTCTTTGGATTCCTTTTGTTTGGGGTTCTGTGCGCTTCCTGGACTTGTAAGTCTATTTCTTTCACCAGGTTGGGGAAGTTTTCAGTCATTATTTCTTCAAATAGGTTTTCAGTGTCTTGCTCTCTCTCTTTTTCTGGAACCCCCATAATTCTGATGCTGGTATGCTTGAAGTTGTCCCAGAGACTTCTTACATTATCTTCAACTTTCTGGATTCTCTTCTCTTCTTGCTTCTCCGGAGGAGTGTCCTTTGCCTCTTTGTATTCCAAATCTTTGACTTGATTCTTGTGTTTCTCTAGTCTGCTGTTGGCTCTCTGTATAATATTTTTTTATTTCAGTCAGTGTATGTTTAATTTCTAGTTGGTCCTTTTTCATATCCTTGAGGGTCTCGTTAAATTTATCAGCCTTTTCTAGGAAATTCTTGAAAAACCTTATAACCATGGTTTTGAACTCTATGTCCAGTCATTTGTTCTCCTCCATTTCTTTTGTTTGTGATCTGCTTCCTTGTCTCCCCATTTTTGCTGCTTCCCTGAGTTGGTAGGGTAGCTTTTTGTGCTCGGTGTCCTATATGGTTCAATGGGTCAGTCTCCCAGTTACCTGAGGTGGACATTCTTGGTGCACCCCTTTGTGGACTGTGTGTACAGCCTTGTTGTAGTTAAGTCTTGATTGTTGTTGGTGTCACTGGGATGAATTGACCTCCAGGCCAATTGGCTGTGAGGACCTGTTGTGTCTATAACGGAAGAATTGTTATGCTGGAGACACATTTATGGGCCAGGACTTGTTCCAGTAGGGCTTTGGTGCTCACTAAGTCTGCCTCTTGAATGTGTCCCTTATGAGAGTAGTTGAAATCTGGTGTCGTCTCACACAGACCACTAGATACACTAGTGTCTGGATCTCCACTGGGGTGCAGGTTAGCTACTGTCTGAGGCCACCCAGCAGGGGATACAGCAAGAACTACAGTTTTCTCCTCTTTGCTTGGGATTTGGCGGTTTTAGAGCAGTCTGACTGGAGCTGCAGTTTATTTGGTTAAGCTGCCACAGGGCAGGCCATTTATATGCAAAAGCCACTGTGTGGAGCCTGGGCGGGTTTGTAGAATGTGCGGGGCGGGGTCTCAGGGTGGGGTGGGGTCTCAGGGTGTCACTAGGCTAGGGCGTGGCAAACAGCGATGGCTGCTAGCCAGCCTTCTCTGCCCTTCAGCGTTTCCAAGTCCCTGCGTCCCGTGCTCCAGCACAGGAAACACTGATTGCTGGGCTCACCTCTGCAAAAAAGTCACCCTCACTTTCCGACTCAATGGCTGCCAGTCCAGCTTCTCCCCATAGGTGTCTGGATCCCCTGCATGTCCCCAGAAACTGGAGTTCAGAGTGATCGGGAGCTTGTCTCCCTTTGGGTTGAAAAAAAGCCGAGCACCTAGTCGCCTGGCACCAGCCCGATTCACATGCTTCCGTACCTCAGCTTTTCAGCATTTGTGCTCCTTTCTCTTTCCTTCTAGTTGTAATACTTCCACTCAGCCAGCTTTCCTGTGGTTCTGGGTGATAGACGTTTTCTCTTTTAGTTGTAGTTTTGAAATTGTTGTGCGAGGCGGTAGTTTAGTTGTTTACCTTTGCTGCCATCTTGGTTTCTCCTCCGTATTTCCCTAGAGTTATATTTAGACCTCAGTTGTATTTCAGCTCCAGGCCCAGAGAAATAGCAAAACCAGGTAAGCAACCCTACAGTTGACTGCAGGACCAGCTGTATTGGATAATGATACCCTGCCCTGGCACCTACCAATCAATCATTGGAGACCTAGATCCTGAAAGGACACACCTGGAAAGCTGATGAATATTCTATTGAGATCTTCCCCTGGGACCTTCCCTAAAATCTCCACCCTTACAACCCTTAGAACAGAGGACCCAGCACCTGCTCTCCCTCCTGTGAGCATGCCTGACCTCTCCCCCTCCTCCCAGGCTTGTCACATTTACGTCCCTCATATATAAGCTCCAAGAGCCCTTCCTTTGCCTGTATATCTTGTTCCCTCACTCCATTTATTCTATGAATCATTTCTTCTACTTCTGTGATTTTATAAATAAATGATCTCTTGTAGTTTGAGTCTTAGCTCTGATTTATTTCCTAGCCAGAGCTCAAGTACTGGGGTTGCTGAACCCAGGCCCAGTGCGACCCAACTGGACTAACACCTGGTGCCCTTCCTGAAGCCTACAACAAAATGAACTAACAGCCAAAATAGCCACAGACTCATAGAGCAGGCTGAAAGCTGTTGGGGATGGGGGTGGTGTGTTGGGGGGCTGGGTGAAGAGAATGGAGGGATTGAGTGGAAAAGAAAAGAAAAGAGAAAAAACTAATGGACAGGGACAACAGTGTAGTGATTGCAGTGGGGAGAGGAATGGGGGAGGTTATAGAGGAGATAAATGGTGATGGAATTATCTTGCCTTGGGGTGGTGAACACACAATGCAGTGTATAGATGATGTGTTGTGGAATTGTGCACTTGAAACCTATATACTTTTGTTAACAGTGTCACCCCAATAAATTCAATTAAAAAATAGCTGGTTTATTGTAATCCAGATTTTGCATCTGACAGTGTAACCGGACAACCAAGGGGTCTGGGCTGCCTGTCACTACTTGAGCCAATAATGCCGGCAGTATGGGAGAACAGCAGGTCATCCACAAAAATCTTCTCTGCACCCCACCATAAGCCAGCTGCTTATATTGGGTAGAAGGACAAAAATTGCATGGGAAAGTAGGAATTACAGGCATGGCAAAGTAGGCACGGGATAATCATTACAGATTACAAGTCATGCAGACTAAGGGGAAGGGAGGTCACAGAGGGCGGGTGCCTCCTGGGGTCCGGGGACCAGATTACAGGTAATAGGGACTGGGTATTGTAAAGAGCAGGTGCCTCTGGGACTAGATTGTTTCAGCCACAAGGTAGTTCTCAGGACAGGAGGATGGACTGCATTCCAATGTTAGCTGCCATGTGTCAGGGCGTACAACTCCAAGCCAGGTGAAAATGTGCTTTCTCTAATCAGAACAGAACAATTATGGTTAACAGAGCATGATTAATATTTCTTATAATTGTAGCTAGTCCCCAATATTCTATTTCTGCCCCTAACAATAGCATGTTTGTAGCTCTGTACAAAAGTAAAAATTGGGTTCTTTGCTATATGGCACAAATGCTAAACAAAGCACCTCATTGATTCATCTTCTACAATTCCCAAATCCCATTAAAAAAGGGCAAGAGCCAGAGAAAGAATAACTTTACAAAAATAGAGAACATTTAGAAAAGATGATCTAAAAACAGTGTATAGTTTTTAGTGGCTAAAGGCCAGTGAGAGAATGTGTGGTGTCTCTGGAGGTTGTGAAACATGGTGGAGGGATCACTGCCAGCAGTCAGGAAGGAAATTTCTGGTTCCAATTCATATGCTAACTTGCTATAAGACCTGCAACAAATCACTTTCCATTTCTGGGATTTGGTTTCATCATCTGATGAATGAAGGGGGTGGTAATGATTTGTGGCCTTATAAGCTCTGTGGGTTGAAAAGTCTCAGAATCTCTGAAGGGCAAAATGTGTGTGCTTCAAAAAGAAAAATTTAGGCAATAAGTATGAGCCTGTGAAGAAGGTAAGCCTAGAGTGTGAGAATTTGATTAACAAAGGCACATTTTGAGAAGTTGAAGAAGATTAGAGGGTGACTTAATCTTCCAATAAAATTGGCAACAATTTTCTTATTTGAGTCTGGCCAATCTGGACTTCAGAGAATTGTGCCAGATCTCTAATATCTATATCTCTATTTCTTTTCTGTTACACAACTCCACAGCCAGTCAGTTCCCACAGCATTTCTGGTACTCTTTTTTCTGTGGGGGTGTGGTGAAGAGGGGGGACTTTGTGTATAGCAAGGGTAGGAGAATAGGGTAGAACCTACCTGGAACTCAGAGAAATAGCCAATAAAATATCTAATGTTAGTTTTGTGGGACAAACTGGTGAATTTTAGACTGCCAGAAAGTACAGATGGAATGCGGATAGAGTTCATGACTGATTAAAGAATTGGATGCAATGAGCTGAATTTAATGGATCTATATTCACTGAGATAGATCTCTAATGCAATATGTCAGTAGACTCTGTCCTTGGCTTTGTCCTAATTCAACATTTTAATTGCTGACTTAAGTGAGGGCATAAATAATATACTGATCAAACACAGATGGTGCAAAGCTGGGAGGGAGAGTTAATATATTTCATGACAGAAATAGAATCTAAAAAGCCATCTTTGATATGGACTTTTACTGTGCTTGACTAATGTGCATGGTGGGATAGAAAAGCAACTAAAGGTAAGTTGCAGAGGTTCTTTATCCATTATAATTATTATTAATTATTTTATGTCCAGTATAGTTAGGTCAGATAGTATCTTGGCAACAAAATGTGTGTGTGTGTGTGTGTGTGTGTGTGTGTGTGTGTGTGTGTGTGTGTGAAGCTTGTTTAGGTCTGGGTTTGCAGGAACCCCTTTCACTTCCCGCATGGTTCAGGGTTCAGGTTCAGGGTTCGGGTTCTGGAGGAGGCCGCACACAAATGAAAGAGACTAGAAAAGGATTAATTTGGGAATATTGGGGGCCAGGCAGGAGCCCTCCTCTAGGGGCAGGACTACACCCCGCTCTGGCCTAGCTATCCCTTTTATTAAGGTTTGGAATCTACCCATAGAGGCAGGCAATTCCAGTAATAGCCAATCAGCAAGGATTTACATAAGATTGACAGGTGGAAGTTGCTTCAGCTATCATTGTCTCAATTAGACAGTGAGTGATTGGCTCTGGCCTTTCAGAGCTTCCAAGGTTAACCAGCCTTCCGGGTTCCTTGTCCACACCTCTCTGCTAGTGGGACAATGATCTGTTTCAGACATGGGTTATTTCACCAGATAGGAATTAATCTCCTAAACTAGAGAGTTGTGTAGAGTTAACACATCAGACTTTTTCTTTGGATTTCTTGCAGTGATTTCCCATTGCTTAATGATTTGGGGGAAATATTTTACAGTGTCAGATGATGGCATTATCTCTAACAAAAACAATAAAATTCTGTAAATCAGTATTTCTATTTAATTAATTATTCAAGATGAGAGTTTATTATGTCTAAAACGCTGTACTGAGAGCTATGGAAAAGCAGACATTCTTTCCTGTAGGACCTTCAAGCATGTGTGTAGAGAAGACCAAGTATTTACAAAAATTATTCCCATGCTACATGGTGATGAGTAATAAAGGTCAAATGAGAGGCACTGAAAATATAGCAGAAAGCCTGGGAAAGGAAAGGGAGAAGTAGTGATGTTACATGATTTGAGATGGCCAGAAAAGTCCTTCTGGAGGAAATGAAAACTTGGTCTTAATTCCAGTCAAATGACCGAGGAAACCTGCCATATATATACAGTATATCACCTTTCACACTTTGGGTGCACTTAAGGCTTTGTGGAACCTCGTAATACTTACACAAGATGACACAGGAAAATGGAGAAAGGAAAAGTCACAGCCTAGAACTATTTCCAAGCCTGTCTACCAGGCCTACTGTAAAGGCTAATTTTGAAGTATAATATATTTTTCAGTTTGTTCCCTTTCTATAGAAATGGGAACCACCTCCTGTTCTGTGTCTCCAGATGCTCTGTTCTGCTAATCAGAGAATGAAGCTGAGAATACCACTTGGCTCTGGGACAGGGAGAAAAGAGAAGATGCAAGTTTGGGTATTGAAATAGACTAGGGGATCTATTCACTAGTCAATCATGCCCTAGAGGCAGATCCTCAAGGACAAACAAGTTAACTGTGAGCCAATAGCTGCCAACAGTCTCTTCTCCAGAAGTTTGAGGATAATCCTAGTTATGTATGGGCAATATTGTGCATAGTGTAATGCCCAGTGTTCAGAATCCCCAAAAACCCCCCAGGAAGGAGCCAAGACCCGCTGTAACTGCAAGAGAACCTTTATTCGTGCTAGCACGAGCTCTCATCTCCAGCGCTCACCGGGGAAAAAGAGACCCTCTCTCGCCAGAACAAAGACTTTAAAGGGGGTCTCAAGCAGTGGGCAGGGAGAGTGTTTATGATTGGTCAGGGGTAGGGTGAGGGGTCCAGTTACACAAAGGCACACTGGGCAGCTTGCCTAAAGTGGACTGAGTCCACCTCTCTACATTCCTATTGGCAGGTTCATGCAATTGTTACATTCTCGCGGTTTTCTAAGAAAAAGGAGTCATATACATAGTTACACAGGGTGGAGGGTACAGTACATTTTGTGCTGTCCTGCTCTGCCCTTTCACATAGCAAGGTATTATATTGTCAGGCAGGGAAAACCCCATGCTACCTGCAAAACCTTTCACTTCAATGACAATTGTATCTTCTTGAAAATATTGATGAGCCCTGAAATAAGTAATAGTTAGTGCATTTTAAGAAACTAAGTACTAAATAGGTTCTACCCAAGGAAGTATTTCTGGAAGGATCATGGCTACGAGTTCCCAAACCTATGATAGCACTCTGTTTCACAGTTTCAGATTTTCAGGCTCTCCCATGCTTGTTACCCTAGGCCTAGCCCCTTAACCTCAACTACTTGCAATCTCATACCTAACTCCCACCTTTGCCCTAGTGGAAATAGTCTGGAACAGAGTCCATAAATGTGGGTTTGAGTTTTGGTTTTATTACATGTCTTCAGTTTTCCCATCAGAAAATGAGTGCCTAGCTCATAGTGTTTAGTTGTTGTGGTTGTGTGTGTGTGTGTTTTAGTAAAATGGAATGTGGAGGTTAATGGGTTGCACGGATTATGAGATGAAGATGTTATTTAAACTCGATTGTGGAGGCTGGAAACATTTGGAAACTGCTCTTTCTTGAATAATCAGTCTGAAAAAACAAACAAATTTGTTTCCAGATTAAAAGTCCTTACTCTCAGGGAAAGCCCTACTTTTGTTTAGTGTCTGTTGTTTATGTTCTCTCTCCCTGTCTGCCTCCTTACCTCATGGACTCATGGATGCACAAAGAACTTTCAAATTTTATGGTATCATATCCTGAAGACTCTTACTCTACCTTGAACTTTAAATTTTAATCTATTTTAATTACATGTATATGTTTATTTGTGTACAGTCCTCCTCTTTTTATAGAGGATTTGAGGCAGCTAAGCTTTAACATGTTCCTAACCTTAGGTGGTGTTCAAACCAATGAAGACTGTATTCTTCAAGTCTTCCAAAGGAAAACAAAAAGTTGCTAATTTATGCAGCAAAAATAGAAGTATCATTTTTTTCCAGATTACATAAAAATTTATTAACAGCAGTTATTCAGATATTTTTTATGAAATATGCTGTGAGCAAATTCATTACCGATCCATGTAGATTGAACAGTTTACCCACAGCTTCCAGCTAAATATATCACAGGGAATGAGAGATACAAACAAAATTTTGTCCTGTTGACATTTGGCTACACAGATCACTGTGGGAGAGAGTCTGGTTGGTTTTTCCACCATTATTTAAGTATAACATCTATTTTTTTTAAATGTCTGCTTTTTTAAAAAGCATTGAGCATGTCTGTAACTAATTCTTATAAGCATGTATACAGGGTTAGTTGGGAAGAAAAATATGTAACCAAATTGCCAACAGATGGGAAAACAATTTTGCTTTACATTTTTGTACTTAAATGTATTTATTGAACAATTAACTCTTGTTACTTACCATTGCTAGTTAACAGATTTTCATATGTGTGCATTTTTGTATTCTTTCTGATTGGACTTTGGACTTTAAACTCATTGAGGGTAGGATGTCATGTCTTTACCTTGCATATCCCTATCATTTTTTTTCTGTATTACTACTGATTAAAGGCTGTATTTTCTTATTTGGAAAGTCTAAATAGTACAGTCATTCCTACAACCTCTCGTCAAAGTTATAATTTAGAGTTTATGGTATACTTTGTTTTGTTTGGATAATCTGACTTTAAAATATATTAACTTGACCTCATAAAATAATCATAAGCATTTCCTGTTTTTCTGTAAGGACTCCCATGATTCAACTTGATAACTATAAACAGCATAGCTGCACCTAATCAGATTTCAGGTTGCTTTTGATAAAAGTTAAACTTGTATATTTTTGCTTTGGTGTGGTTGGGAGTCACTTACTTCTACATCTGTCTGAGGTGACATGAGACTTGACATTTGCACGCATTTGCTTACACAGGGGTCTTTGAAGTGGTATTCCTGGCCCAGATAAGGAAAGATGGTTGTCTATAGAATTCTGAGCAGCAGTTGTCTGACTCAATTTCCTGTTCTAATGCAGTTCCCTATGAGTTAAGGAATTCCATTTTTGTTGTACAAAGGCATGCAATGTTATGACTTTCTGTGCTAGGAAGAAGCTTCTGGTTTGTGTGTTTTTGTTTCTTTGTTTGATTTGTAAACAAGTTATCTGGCTTTGCCTCCAAAATGAACAAGGGAGGGAAGGAAATAAAAGAAATATACCTATGGCTGATGGAAAGTATCCTAGATATGACTTGCCCAAGTTTGTCTTTTGTATGTCTACTCCTTTTGAACAAAGTGAGAAGGGATAATTTTCTTGAGCATATATTTACCTTATTATTATCTTTATTTTTTCAGTATTTAATATAATACTCAGTGCCTTTATCTTTATTCCATTTATAAGATCCTTTTTAAAAATTTCTTTATTGATTAAGATATTACATATGTGTCCTTATCCCCCCATTGACCCCCCTCACCCCCAACTCATGCCCTCACCCCCCTGATGTCTGTGTCCATTGATTAGGCTTATATGCATGCATACAAGTCCTTTGGTTGATCTTTCCCCCTTACTCCCAGCCTTCCCTACCTTCCCTCTGAGGTATGATGGTCTGATCGATGCTTCTCTGTCTATAGATCTGTTATTTGTTCATCAGTTTATGTTGTTCATTATATTCCATAAATGAGTGAGATTATGTGATATGTATCTTTCTCTGACTGGCTTATTTCACTTAGCATAATGCTCTCCAGTTCCAATCATGCTGTTGCAAATGGTAAGAATTCCTTCTTTTTAACCGCAGCATAGTATTCCATTGTGTAGATGTACCACAGTTTTTTGATATACTCATCTGCTGATGAGCACTTAGGCTGTTTCCAAATCATAGCTGTGGTGAATTGTGCCGTTATGAATACAGGGGTGCATATATCCTTTCTGATTAGTGTTTCTAGTTTATTTTTAAAAAAAATATATTTTATTGATTTTTTTACAGAGAGGAAAGGAGAGGGACAGAGAGCTAGAAACATCAATGAGAGAGAAACATCGACCAGTTGCCTCCTGCACACCCCCTACCGGGGATGTGCCCGCAACCAATGTACATGCCCTTGACCGGAATCCAACCCGGGACCTTTCAGTCCGCAGACCGACGTTCTATCCACTGAGCCAAACCGGTTTTGGCATGTTTCTAGTTTCTTGGGATATATTTCTAGAAGTGGGATTACTGGGTCCATTTTTAGTTTTTTGAGGAAAGCCCATCCACAGTGGCTGCACCAGTCTGCATTCCCACCAGCAGTGTGTGAGGGTTCCCCTTTCTTCGCATCCTCACCAGCACTTGTCATTTGTTGATTTGTTGATGCTACCATTCTGACAGGTGTGAGATGGTACCACATTGTCATTTTGATTTGCATCTCTCGGATAACTAATTACTTTGACAATGTATTCATATGTCTCTTGGCCTTCCTTCTGTCTTCTTTCAAAAAGTATCTATTTAGGTCCATTGCCCATTTTTTTATTGGGTTGTTTATCTTACTTTTGTTAAGTTGTATGAGTTCCCTGTAAATGTTGGAGATTAAACCTTTATCGGTGATAACATTGGCAAATATGTTCTCCCATGCAGTGGGTTTTCCTGTTGTTTTGTTCATGGTTTCTTTTGCTGTGTAAAAGCTTTTTATTTTGATGTAGTACTGTTTGTTTATTATCTCTTTAGTTTCCATTGCCCTAGGAGCGGTATTGGTGAAGAAATTGCTTGGGCATATGTATGAGATTTTGCTGCCTATGGATTCCTCTAGTATTTTTATGGTTTCCCATCTTATGTTTAAGTCTTTTATCCATTTTGAGTTTATTTTTGTGTATGGTGTAAGTTGGTGGTCTAGTTTCATTTTTTTTGTATGTTTCTGTCCAATTTTCCCAACACCATTTATTGAAGAGACTGTCTTGACTCCATTTTATGTTCATGCCTCCTTTGTCAAATATTAATTGACCATACTGGTTTTGGTCGATATCTGGGTTCTCTATTCTATTTCATTGATCTATATGTCGGTTCTTGTGCCAGTACCAGGCTGTTTTGAGAACAGTGGCTTTGTATACAGCTTGATATCTGGTCTTGAGATCCCACCTACTTTGTTCTTCTTTCTCCGGATTGCTGCAGCTATTCGGGGTCTTTTTTTTATTCCAGATTAATTTTTGGAGAGTTCTTTCTTGGTCTATGAAATATGCCATTGGTATTTTAATGGGGAGTGCATTGAATCTATAGATTGCTTTGTGTAGTATGGACATTTTGATGATGTTGATTCAACCAATCCATGAACATGATATGTTCTTCCATCAGTTTATGTCTTCCTCTATCTCTTTTTTCAGTGTCCTGTAGTTTTCTGTGTATAGGTCTTTTACCTCCTTAGTTAAGTTTATTCCTAAGTATCTTAATTTTTTTGGTGTGATGGTTAATGGGATTGTTTTTTAAGTCTCTCTTTCTGTAAGTTCACTATTTGTGTATAGAAATGCCATAGATTTATTGGCATTAATTCTGTGTTCTGCTACATTACTGAATTCATTTATTAAGTTTAATAATTTTTTGATGGAGTCTTTAAGGTTTTCTATGTACAGTATCATGTCATCTGTCAATAAGGACAGTTTTACTTCTTCTTATCCAATTTGGATGCCTTTTATTCCTTCTTCTTGTCTAATCGCAATTGCTAATACTTCCAGTACTATGTCGAACAGGAATGGTGAGAGTGGGCATCCCTGTCTTGTTTCTGTTCTTAGGGGAAATGATTTTAATTTTTGCCCATTGAGTATGATGTTGGCTGTGGGTTTGTCATATATGGCTTTTATTATTTTGAGGCATGATCCTTCTATTCCCACCTTTTTGAGAGTATATATCAAGAAAGGGTGTTGGATTTTGTCAAATGCTTTTTCTGCATCAATTGATATGACTAAGTGGTTTTTCTCTCTCAATTTGTTTATTTGATGTATCACGTTTATTGATTTGCGGATATTGTACCATCCTTGCATTCCTGGGATAAATCCTACTTGGTCATGTTGTATGATATTTCTGATGTAATGCTGGATCTGATTTGCTAGAATTTTGTTGAGGATTTTGGCATATATGTTCTTGAGGGATATTGGCCTTTAATTGTCTTTCATTGTGTTGTCTTTATCTGGTTTTGGTATTAGGGTGATGCTGGCTTCATAGAATGAACTTGGAAGTGTCCCTTCCTCTTGAATTTTTTGGAATAGTCTGAGCAGGATAAGTTTTAGTTCTTTCTTGAATGTTTGGTAAAGCTCCCCTGTGAAGCCGTCTGGCCCTGGGCTTTTGTTTGCTGGAAGCTTTTTAATGACTGCTTCAATCTCTTCCATATGTATCGGCCAATTAAGATTTTTAGATTCTTCCTGATTGAGATTTGGAAGGTTGTATTTTTCTAGGAATATGTCCAATTCCTCCAAGTTGTCTAGTTTGTTGGAATAGAGTTTTTCATAGTATATTTTTATACAATTCTTTGTATTTCTGTGGGGTCTGTTGTTATTTTGTCTCCTTCATTCCTGATTTTGTTATCTCCTCTCTCTTTGCTTCTTGGTGAGCCTGGCTAGAGGTTCATCAATCTTTTTTATTCTTTCAAAGAACCAGCTCTTGGTTTCATTGATCTTTTGTATTGTTTTTTTGGTCTCTATGTAATTTGTTTCTGTTCTGATCTTTATTATCTCCTTCCTTCAGCTCACTTTGGGCTTTTCTTGTTGCTCCCTTTCTCATTCTTTGAGTTGTAGAGTTAAATGATTTATTACCATTTTTTTTTTTTTTAGGTAGGCCTGTAGAGCTCTAAACTTACTTCTCAGGACTGCTTTCATTGTGTCCCATAGATTTTGGATTGTTGTGTTTTTGTTGTCATTAGTTTCCAGATTGTTTTTAATTTCTTCTTTGATCTCTTTGGTAACCCAATCATTGTTTTATAGCATGCTATTCAGCTTCTAAGTGTTTGAATTTTTTGGCTGTTTTTATTGTAGTTTATTTCTAATATTATGCCATCATGGTCTGAGAAGATGCTTGATATGATTTCAATCTTCTTGAATTTGGGGAGACTTTGCTTGTGACCCAATATGTGGCCTATTTTTGAAAATGTCCCATGTGCACTTGAAAAGAACATATATTCTGTGGCTTTGGAGTGAAATGTTCTGAAGATGTCATTTAAGTCCATCTGATCTAGTGAGTCAGTTAGGATTGCTGTTTCTTTTCTGATTTTTATCTAGAGGATTTATCCAGTGGTGTCAGTAATATATAAATATCCCCTATTATAATTGTATTTTTTGTTGATCTTTCCCTTGATATCTTCCAGGAGTTTTTTTTTTTTAATGTATTTGGGTGCTCCTGCATTGGGTGCATATATGTTTACCAGGGTTATATGTTCTTATTTTATTGATCCCTTTAGTATTATGAAGTGGCCTTCCTTATCTCTTATTATGGCCTTCACTTTGAGGTCTATTTTGTCAGATATAAGTATTGCTACCCCAGGTTTTTATTTCATTTCCATTTTCCTGAAAGATATTTTTTCCATCACTTCACTTTCAGTCTTTGTAGGTTCCTTGTTCTGAGGTGGGTTTCTTGTAGACAGCATATATATTGTCATTTTTTAAATCCATTTAGCCACTTGCTGTCTTTTGATTGGAGCATTTAGTCCATTTATGTTTAAAGTTATTATTGAAAGGTACTTTTTTGTAGCCATTTTTATTTTTTGTGCCCGTCTTCCTTTTTCCCTTTTTATTTCTTCTTTTTACATCAGTCCCTGTAGGATTTCTTGCATTGCTGTCTTGGTAGTGATAAACTCCCCTAGCCTTTTTTTTTTTCTTTTGTCAGTGAAGCTCCTTATTTCCCTTTCAGTTTTGAATGATAGCCTTGCTGGATAGAGTATTCTTGGATTCAGTCCCTTGTTTTGCATCACTTTGTAAATTTACTTCCATTCTTTTTTGGACTGATGTGTTCTGTTGAGAAATCATTTGATAATCTTATGGGAGCTCCTTTGTATGTAAATGTCTGTCTGTCTCTTGTAACCTTTAAGATTCTCTCTTTGTCCTGAACATTTGCCATCATAATTATGATGTGTATTGGTGTGGGTCTTTTTGGGTTCATCATGTTTAGGACTCTTTTCTTGTGTGACTTTTTTCTTCCCCACATCAGGGAAGTTTTCTGACATTATTTCTTCAAATTGGATTTCTAACCCTTGTTCCTCTTCCTGTTGCTCTTGCACCCCTATTATTCGTATGGTTCTCCATTTCATGTTGTCCCATAGCTCCCATACGCTCTTCTCCTGCCTTTTAATTTTTTTTCTCCAATTGCATTTCAGTTTTGGTGTGTTTTGCATCCCTGTCTTCTAATATGTTATTTTGGTCCTCTGCTTCTCCTATTCTACTGTTGAAACTTTCCATGGAGTTTTTTATTGCAGCTATATCACTCTTCATTTTTTCTTGATTCTTACATAAGTTGTTGATGTTTTCATCCATATTGTTTATGAACTGTATGACCCTTATTCTGAATTCTTTTTCTGACATATTGCATTCCTCTGTTTTACTTAGCTGCCTTTCTGGCGATTCCTCCTTTTCTTTCTTTTTTTCTTCTTTTTTTATTAAGGTATTATATGTGTACATATCTTACCATTGCCCCCCTACCCCACTCCCATACATGCCCTCACCCCCCAGAGTTTTGTGTCCATTGGTTATGCATATATTCATGCATACAAGGCCTTCAGTTGATCTCGTATCTCCCCCACATCTCCCTAAACTTCCCGCTGTAACTTGACATTCTGTTTGATTCTTTACTGGCTCTATATCTACCTTTTGTTCAACAGTTTATAATTTTCTTTATTATCCATAAACGAGTGAGATCATGTGGTATTTTTCTTTCATTGACTGTTTTATTTCACTGAGCATAATGTCCTCCAATTCCATCCAGGTTGTTGCAAATTATGAGAATTCCTTCTTTTTTATGGCAGCATAGTATTCCATTGTGTAGATGTACCACAGTTTTCTGATCCAGTCATCTGCTGATGGGCACCTAGGCTGTTTCCAAATCTTAGCTATTGTAATTTGTGCTGCTATGAACATAGGGGTGCATATATCCTTTCTGATTGGTGTTTCTAGTTTCTTTGGATATATTCCCAGGAGTGGGATTACTGGGTCAAATGGAAGTTCCATTTTGAGTTTTTTGAGGAAACTCCATACTGTTCTCCACAATGGCTGCACCAGTCTGCATTCCCACCAGCAGTGCACGAGGGTTCCTTTTTCTCCGCATCCTCGCCAACACTTGTCCTTTGTTGATTTGTTGATGATAACCATTCTGACAGGTGTGAGATGGTACCGCATTGGTGTTTTGATTTGCATCTCTCAGATTATTAGTGACTTTGAGCAAGTTTTCATGTGTCTCTAGGCCTTCCTTCTGTCTTCTTTTGAAAAGATTCTATTTAGGTCCGTTGCCCATTTCTTTATTAGATCATTTATCTTCCTTTTATTAAGTTGCATAAGCTGCCCGTAGATGTTGGAGATTAAACCTTTATCAGTGATAGCATTTGCAAATATGTTCTCCCATAAAGTGGGCTTTCTTGTTGTTTTGTTGATGGTTTCTTTTGCTGTAAAAAAGCTTTTTATTTTGATGTAGTCCCATTTGTTAATTTTCTCTTTAGCTTTCATTGCCCTAGGGGCAGTGTCAGTGAAGAAGTTCTTTTGGCATATGTCTGAGATTTTGTTGCCTTTTGCTTCCTCTAGTATTTTTCTGGTTTCCCGTCTTATGTTTAAGTCCTGTATCCATTATGAGTTGATTTTTGTGTATGGTGTAAGTTGATGATCTAGTTTCATATTTTGTATGTATCTGTCCAATTTTCCCAACACCATTTATTGAAAAGACTGTCTTGACTCCATTGTATGTTCATGCCTCCTTTGCAAATATTAATTGAGCATCGTGGTTTGGGTCGATATCTGGATTCTCTATTCTGTTCCATTGATCTATATGTTCTTGTGCCAGTGCCAGGCTGTTTTGAGAACAGTGGCTTTGTAATACAGCTTGAGGTCTGGTATTGAGATCCCACCTACTTTATTCTTCTTTGTCAGGATTGCTATGGCTATTCGGGGTCTTTCTATATTCCAGATGAATTTTTGGAGAGTTCTTTCTAGGTCTGTGAAATATGCCGTTGGTATTTTGATGGGGAGTGCATTGAATCTGTAGATTGCTTTGGGTAGTATGGACATTTCAATGATGTTGATTCTACCAATACATGAACATGGTATGTTCTTCCATCTATTTACGTCTTCCTCTATCTCTTTTTTTCAGTGTCCTGTAGTTTTCTGTGTATAGGTCTTTTACCTCCTTAGTTAACTTTATTCCTAGGTGTTGTGGAGCGGATGCGAGTGAATGACCACTGGAGCCCAGACCAAATTAAAATTTAGGGAGCCTTTATTAGCCGGGCAGCCGGGCCACCCAGCGACTGCTCTGCCATTCTCCACACAGGGAGACCTGAGAGCAGCAGCGACCCTTTGTGTAGGACCGCTTTTAAGCACATTAACCACATCCGGTTTTTGCAGAACAAGTAACCCAAGACAAAACAGTTTTTCCCAAGTAATGTCAAGATCATGCCAATGACGACCATGTTATTCACAGGGTCACCCTGTTCTTCAGAAAGCTGACAGTGTTCTATGAAAGAAGGCTATGTGCTGGGAAGGGGCCATGAGACCATATCTCAAGGCTTGGCCTAGTGTCAGCACTGATAACTCTATCTGGGGCATAGTCCATGGCCTCTCTGGAATGCTAAAAAATTCCCACTCTCCAACACTAGGTATCAGTTTTTTTGGTGTGATGGTAAATGGGATTGCTTTTATGTCCATCTTTCTGTAAGTTCACTATTGGTATATAGAAATGGCATAGATTTCTTGGCGTTAATTTTGTATCCTGCTACATTGCCGAATTAATTTAATAAATTTATTAGTTTTTTTGTGGAGTCTTTCATTTTTTTTTAAGTACAATATCGTGTCATCTGCAAATAAGGACAGCTTTACTTCATGTTTTACAATTTGGATGCCTTTTATTTCTTCTTCTTGTGTAATTGCAATGACTAAGACTTCCAGTACTATGTTGAACAGGAGTAGTGAGAGTGGGCATCCCTGTCTTGTTCTTGTTCTTAGGAGAAATGGTTTTAGTTTTTGCCCATTGAGTATGATGTTTGCTGTGGGTTTATCATATATAGCTTTTATTATGTTGAGGTATGATCCTTCTATTCCCACCTTGTTGAGAGTTTTTATCAAAAAGGGTATTGGATTTTGTCAAATGCTTTTTCTGCATCTATTTATATGACTATGTGATTTTTATCTCTCAATTTGTTTATGTGTTGTATCATGTTTATTGATTTGTGGATATTGTACCATCCTTGCATTCCTGGGATAAATCCTACTTGGTCATGGTGTATGATCTTTCTGATGTACTGCTGCAGCCGATTTGCTAGAATTTTGTTGAGGATTTTAGCATCTATGTTCATGAGGGATATTGGTCTGTAATTTTCTTTCATTGTGTTGTCTTTATCTGGTTTTGGTATTAGGGCAATGCTGGCTTCATAGAAGTAGCCTGGAAATGTTCCTCCCTCTTGAATTTTTTGAATAGTATGAGGAGGATAGGTTCTAGTTCTTCCTTAATGTTTGGTAAAACTCTCCTGTGAATCCATATGGCCTCAGGCTTTGGTTTACCGGAAGCTTTTTGATGACTGCTTCAATTTCTTTCACAGTTATTGGCCTGTTGAGCTGTTTAGATTCTTCCAGATTGAGTTTTGGAAGGTTATATTTTTCTAGGAATATGCCCATTTCCTCCAGGTTGTCCAGTTTATTGGAATAGAGTTGTTCATAGCATTTTGTAACAATCCTTTGTATTTCAGTGGGGTCTATTGTTATTTCACCTCTTTCCTTTCTGATTTTGTTTATTTGGGTCCTCTCCCTTTGCTTCTTGGTAAGCCTGGCTAGAGGTTCATCAATCTTGTTTATATTTTCAAAGAACCAACTCTTGGTTTTGTTGATATTTTGTATTGTTTCTTTGGTCTCTATGTCATTTATCTCCACTCTGATCTTTATTATTTTCTTCCTTCTGCTTACACTGGGCTTTTCTTGTTGCTCTCTCTCTAACTCTTTGAGTTGTTGGGTTAGGTAATTTATTACCATTGTTTCTTGTTTTTTTGCAGTAGGCATGTAGAGCTATGAACTTCCCTCTCAGGACTGCTTTTGTTGTGTCTCATAGATTTTGGATTGTTGTGTTTTCATTCTTATTTTTTGCCATGATGTTTTTTATTTCTTCCTTGATGTCTTTGGTAACCCAGTCATGGTTTAATAGCATGCTGTTTAATCTCCATGTGTTTGATTTCTTTGGATTGTTTTTATTATAGTTGATTTTCAGTTTTATGCCACTGTGATGTGAGAAGATACTTGATATGATTTCTATCTTCTTGAATTTGGAGAGACTTTGCCTATGTCCTAACATATGGTCTATCTTTGAAAATGACCCATGTGCACTTGAGAAGAATGTATATTCTGTGGCTTTGGGGTGCAATGTTCTGAAGATGTAGATTAATTCCATCTCGTCTAGTGAGTCATTCAGGATTGATGTTTCTTTGCTAATATTTTGTTTAGAGGATTTGTCCAATGGTGATAGTGGGGTATTAAAGTGTCCTACTATGATTGTATTGCTGTTAATCTCTCCCTTGATATCCTCTAGGAATTTTTTTTATGTATTTGGGTGCTCTTGTATTGGGTGTGTATATGTTTACCAGAGTTATTTCTCCTTGTTGGATTGCTCCCTTTAGTATTATGAAGTGGCCTTCGTTATCTCTTGTTATGTCCTTCACTTTGAGATCTAATTTGTCAGACATAATTATTGCTACCACAGCTTTCTTTTTATTTCCATTCGCCTGGAAAACCTATTTTCATCCCTTCACTCTCTGTCTGTATGCGTCTTTTTTTCTGAGGTGGGTTTCCTGTAGACAGCAGATATATGGGTTTTGTTTTCTTATCCAATCCTTTACCCTGTGTCTTTTGATTAGGGCATTAAATACATTTACATTTAAAGTTATTATTGATAGGTACTTATTTGTCGCCATTTTTATTCTATACCCTTGTGTTCCTTCTTCATTTCCTATTGTTTGTTTGTTTGTTTATGTATTTATTTATTTATTCATTCATTTATTTATTTTACAGCAGACCCTTTAGCATTTGTTGCATGTCTGGTTTGGTGTTAATAAATTCCCTTAGTCCTTTTTTTGTCTGTGAAGCTCCTGATTTTACTTTCAATTTTGATTGATAGCCTTGCTGGGTACAGTATTCTTGGATTGAGACCTTCCTTTGCATGACTTTGTATATTTCATTCCATTCCCTTCTGGCCTGATGAGTTTCTGTTGAGAAATCAGTTGCTAGTCTCATGGGGGTTCCTTTGTATGTAACTTTCTGTCTCTCTCTGGCCACTTTTAAGATTCTTACTTTGTCGTTGTTGTTTGTCAATTTAATTATAATGTGCTTTCACCTCGGTCTTTTGGGGTACATTTTTCTTGGGACTCTGTGAGCTTCTTTGATTTGTGTGGGTTTTTTCTTCCCTATATTAGGAAAGTTTTCTGTCATTATTTGTTCAAACAGGTTTTCTATTCCTTGCTTAGTTTCCTCTCCTTGTTGAAGCCTTATTATGTGGATGTTATTTTGTTTTGTGTTGTCCCAAAGTTCCCTTAGGCCAGTGATGGCGAACCTATGACACACGTGTCAGCACTGACATGCTTAGCCATTTCTGATAACACACGCCTGCTAAGGCAGCCGCATGCCGAGGATGAAACATTTGCTGCTCCTGAGGAAGAAACATTTGTGAAATAATGTTTTTTTTCCTCAAAGTGACACACTACCTGAGTTATGCTCAGTTTTTTGCCGAAGTTTGACACAGCAAGCTCAAAAGGTTGCCCATCACTGCCTTAGGCTCTCCTCCTGCTTTTTATTTTTTTTTCTAGAAGCTGCTCTACTTGGGTATTTCTTTCCATCTTGTCTTCTAGCTCACTGATACAGTCCTCTGCTTCTTCTAGTCTACTCTCGATTCTTTCTCTTGAGTTATTTACAGCAGTGATGTCATTTTTCATTTCTTCTTGGTTCTTCATTTCCTCTTGGTTCTTACTCAGATTGTCGAATTTGTCTTCCATTCTTTTCAGCCATCTTATGGCCATTTCTCTGAATTCTTTTTCTTATAGATTGCTGGCCTCTAAATCGTTTACTTCTTTTTCTGGTGATGCCTTCTTTTCTTTCAGATGTGGGCTATTTCTTTGTCTCCCTATGGTCTCTCTTCTCTGGTTGTCTGGTTATGTAGTTCTCTCTCTCCTGCATTGATTTAAAGGCACAAAATACCACACAGCCATGTACAACACACAAGGCACTGAACAGCAATGTATTCATGATATTAATAACCTCCAATAAAGGTGACCACCAAAGAAAGGCAAATTAGAGTATTGGAGAGAAAGAAGAGGAAAAAGAAAGAAAAAAAAGGAGTGTCAAAATGAAAGTGGGAAAAGGAGAAAAAATGTAAGAGAGACTAGAATGAGACTAAGAGAGAAAAGAGGAACAAACTATATATTTGGAGTGAAAACTGCAATAAAAAAAACACTAATCACAGCAAATGCCAGCAACAAGTACCTGGAGATTAATACAACCTGCAATACCATCTAATATTAAGCGAGGCAATGGAAAACAGAAGTAAAGAACAAACAAACAAACAAAAAACAAACTAAAAAATGAATAAGAAAAACAATCTCACAAAAAAGCAGAAAAAATTGATATAATCAACATTCAAGCAAACAACAACCAAAGGACAGAGAGAAAAACAATTTTTTTTGATAGTTAAGACAGTGAAGAGAGAGGTGTGTATGGACTTGGAGCAGGGGATTGGAAATTAGATATATAAGTAGGGTGAAATTTTAGCAGGGGGTAAACAGAAAGAATAGGGAAAATCTAGAGCAGGAAAGGGTTAAGATAAACAGGACACCAAAAGGGGAAAGGTTAGGAAGAGAGTGATGGCATAAAGGTAGAGTTGAGATAGAATAAAATGATGGTGAAGGAAAGATGAAAATAGACTGTAGAACACTAATCCCGAAGTAAAATAAAGAGAAAATAAAATGACACTTAAAAAAAAACTAATAAAAAAAACAAGAATAAATAAAATAAAAAAGGTAAAATAGTAATAGTAATAATGCTGATTGCAAATAAAAATGTAATAATTGAAAAGGGAACCCCGTCCAGCAGAAAAAAATAAAAAAAAAATAGTTTCTTAAGTAAATGATGCAAAAATGAAAATGAAAAAAATATAAAAAGATTAAAATAAAAAATAAAAAATAAAATGTGCAGTAGTGAAGGTCATTCACTTCCTCTATTGTTCTGTTTGGCAGGCCTGTTTCCCAGTCTGGACAGTATTGCAGTTCCCTGCATTTCACTGCTCCTCAGTGTTGTAATCCAGTCCTGATTTTTAAGCAGGCAGTATTTTAATTTCTGGTAATCCTTGATTTTTTATTACACTAGTGTCAATTTGTGATTCAGCGTCTGGGTGGCAGTGTTTCTGGGTTGACTTCCAGGACTCTAAGGCCTCTCTAGCCTTTTTCTCTCTGGCACTCAATACCGGTTTGTGGAGGCTGGTGGGCAAGTTCAAGCAGACTGCACACCCCTGAAACTCCCAGATTATCCCTCCACGTCAGATCAAAACGGGTTGCTCTTTAGAGATCCTCCTGTTACCAGCTCTGAGGGCCTCCTTCCACAATCATGGATCACACTGGCCCCAACAACCACGGACTTCTCCAGGGACAGAACTCCCTGGTCCTCCAGCTCCCGCAGTGCGCACACGTTTTTCTCTCCTGCCGGGACCAGAGACCTTACCCTATCCCACAAAATCTGACCTTTCCGAGGTGGAGTGAAGAGCTCCTTTGAGTCTAAGCGTTCGCGCCATTTGGGACTGGTGTTCTGGTGCTCACAGCTGTTCGGTGGTCGCCGCAGTTGTTGATTTTCAGGCCTCCAACAAGATCCACTTTCCCTTGCAAGATGGCGAGGTTTCCCGTCCGAGCCTGTAGCTCCAGGAAGGGATCCAGCTGCAGCTTAGTGGGGGTTTCCCAGTCAGGGGGACCCCGTCCAGCAGTCCCCCACCTTCTCCTGGAGTTCAGCTGTCCCTTAGTTTGAGAACAAACACTCCCAGTGCGACCCTCAGCTGTTATTTCTTTCTGCTCCGGGGCAAGGCTCAGAACACGTCTGTCTATTCTGCTGCCATTTTCTCCTCCTCCCGATTCCTCCTTTTCTTTCCTTTGGGGGTTTCTTTGTCTACCCACTTTTGATCTCACCAGTGGATCTAGGTGTTGAGTCATGCAGGGGTTGCTCCTTGTATGGCAGTGGCTCCTTGGGCTGCAGTTGATCCTTGGGCGGTCATGGAAGTGGCCGCTCCTCAGTTGGCAGTGGCTCTTCTAGTGGGTGCTGTTCACAGAAATGGTGGCTCCCCTGGCTGGTGGGAGGAGGCTTCTCGCACAGCTGCTGCTCCTTGGACAGGGTGGGCTGATTACAAGGCTGCTGCTCTTCGGATGGAGCAGGCTGCTCGTGAGGCTGCTGCTCCTTTGACAAGGGCAGGTTTCTTGCAGGGCTGCTGCTCCTTGTACAGGGGTGGCTGCTTGCACAGCTGCTGCTCCTTGGATGGGGCCGGCCTGCTCACCCAGCTGCTACTTGTCGGACCAGGGGGAGGGAGAGGCTGCTCGGGTGGCAGCTGATTCTCGAATGGAGGCAGTCTGCTTGTGGAGTTGCTGCTCCTGGGACAGGGGCAGGCTGTTCACACAGCTGCTGCTCCTCGGATGGGGGCGGGCTGCATGGGGCTGCTGCTCCTCATTCTTGGGCAGGCTGCTCATGTGGCTGCTGCTCCTCAGATGGGAGAGTGGGCCACTCACACAGCTGCTGCTCTTTGGACAGGGACAGGACACATGAGGCTTCTGGTCTTTGGCCTTGGGCCAGCTGCTTGCGGGGCTGCTGTTCCTTGTACACGAATGGGCTGCTCACATGTCTGCTGCTTGCATGGTTGCATTGCCCTGGGCTTTCTCCAGGGGTCTTCTGCCCTTCCCAGCTGCAAATTGTCTCACCAGCTGAGTCTCCTTTGTCAATTCAGGGTGGGCGTTATTCATTTCAGCTGCTCGTTCTATCTGCTCCAGGACAAGGCTCAAGACACGTCTGTCTATTCTGATGCCATTTTGTCCTGGCATTTATAAGCTCCTTGATGTGGGGTCTATGATCACCACCTTAACATTACCTTGCAAATAATAGATACTTTACATATGTTTTTAAATTTATACTGCATGAATATTCTCTTTTCCCCTCCTTAGTACACTTGCAATTTATACAATCAGTTAAGGAATTCTTCCTTCAAGTTATAATTTATGCCACAACAGGGATCTTTACTGCTTTTACCCAAATTAGAAACTGATAAAATGTAGTGCACTATTGTATATTGATGAGAGAGAGAGAGGAGAGAGAGAGAGAGAGAGAGTGATTTTAGAAAAGGGGAACCTTTTGATCAAGTTTTCAATCAAATCACATGGGTTGTCACCACAGATACTAAAAAGTTCTGAAACACCACTAAATGGAATTTCAGGCACTGATATGTAGGGAAGGGGTGGGAGAGGGGCAGAGGAGGTCAATGGGGGACACCTCTAATACTCTCAACAATAAAGATAAATAATAAAAACTATATATGAATAAAAACTATATAAACAAATGTGGGCAGAGTATCTGAATAGACATTTTTTAAAGAAGACATACCAGAAGGCCAACAGGTCCATGAAAAGATTATCAACATCACTAATTATTAGGGAAATGCAAATCAAAACCACGAGCTATTTCACACCTGATAAAGTGGCTATTGCCAACAAAGCAAGAAATAAGTGTTGATGAGGATGTAGAGAAAAGTGAACTCTCATGCACTGTTGGTAGTAATGTAAATTATGCAACCACTATGGAAAACAGTGTAGAGATTCCTCAAAAAATAAACTATTTTATGAACCAGAAATTCTGCTTCTGGGTATTTATACAAAAGAAACAAAAACACTAAATCAAAAAGTTGTCTACATACTTATGTTCATTGCCACATTATCTATCTATATAATAGAGGAATGTGCAAATTAGACGGGACACCATAATGTCACAACCGAATAGCAGGGACCTGAGGCTGCATGGCGCCAGGCTGGGGCAAGGGACCTCAGGCCGCATCCCCTGCCCTGTGGGACTTGATGGGGACCTCAGGCCACACCCCTCACTCAGTGGGGCTTGATGGGGGACCTCAGGCCACGTCCCTCATCTAGCAGGGCTGGATGAGGGAACTCAGGCCGTGCCCCTTGCCCTGCAGGGCTTGACGGGGGACCTCAGGCCATGTCCCCCATCCAGTGGGGCTTGACAGGGGACTTCAGGCCACTCCCCCTGCCCCAGTGCTGGGCTGGAGGACCTGAGGCTCTGTGCCCTGTCTGGTGAGGTTTGACAGGGGACCTGAAACTGTGCCCCCCACCCAGTGCCAGGCCGGGGGACCTGAGGCTGTGCCCCCCAGCTGGCGCTGGGCTGGGGGACCGAAGGCTGCACCCCCTGCCCAGAGAGCCTCACAGGGGTGGGGCCATCTGGGTCTGGGTCTCACCCAATAGGGGTGGGGCTGGCTGGATCTGGGTCTCCTGTGTTTTCAAAGTGCGTGCAGGTGGTGGGCGGGGACTTGACTCTAGGTCCTGCAGTGCGCCCCAGACTCTGACAGGAGGGAGATTTTCATATACATTTTACTAATTTTCTTTTATCTCTGACACTTCTATTATAGAGAAAGGGCAAATAGCAATATTAAAATACTTCCTCTAATTAATTCCCTTTCAATGTGCACGAATTTCGTGCACCAGGCCACTAGTTTATAATAGCCAAGACATGGAAGCAACCCAAATGTCCACCAATGGATGAATGGATAAAAAATAATGAACAATTAGCATACACCATATATAATATACTAGAGGCCCGGGGCACGAAATTTGTGCACTCAGTGTGGGGGGTGGGCCTTCAGCCTGCCTATGCACTCTCACAGTCTGGGAGCCCCACAATTGATAGCCCCAAAGAGATAGCCCCCCCCGCACTTGACTGGAACTCCACAATGGATCACCCCGCAAAGGGAAGCCCTGCCCACCTGCTGAAGCCCACCAGTTGGTGGCCTGGGCCTCCCTCTTTGGGGAAATCCTGGAGCCCCCCAATTGATCGATTGCCCCACTGGCTGGTGGCCTGGGCCTCCCTCTGTAGGGCGATCATGGGGCAATGGCCAGGCCCCAACCAATTGCATCGCACTTGCCTCGATGCCCTGGCGCCAGTGGGTGTCATAACATGGGTGTCCGGAAGGTTGTCTGGATGGTTATTCTGCTGTTCGGTCATTCAGTCAATTTGCATATTACACTTTTATTATTATAGACTAGAGGCCCAGTGCATGAAATTCGTGCACGGGAGAGGGGGTGTCCCTCAGCCCAGCCTGCACCCTCTCCAATCTGGGACATCCCTCTCACAATCCAGGACTGTTGGCTCCCGACTGCCCTCCCCTGCTGGCCTGGTCCCCCCAACTGTCCTCCCCTGCAGGCCTGGTCCCCCCCAACTGCCCTCCCCTGCAGGCCTGGGTCCCCCCAACTACCCTCCTCTGCTGGTCTGGTCACCCCTAACTTCCCACAACTACCCTCCCCTGCAGGCCATCTTGTGGTGGCCATCTTGTGTCCACATGGGGCAGCCATCTTTGACCACATGGGGGGGGCCATCTTGTGTCTTGGTGTGATGGTCAATTTGCATATTACTCTTTTATTAGGTAGGATAATTTTTAATTCACTGATTAATTGTTTGCTTTTTCTTAACATTGAAAGTCAATACCATGGATAGGGCCATAAAACTTTTAAAATAACAGTATTTCAGTATGGGTCATTTTGGAGGAATTTTGGGGTATATACACACAAATACTTAAAAAGGAGGAAATCTTGCTATTTGTGACAGCATGAATGGACTTTTAGTGCATTATGCTAAGTGAAATAAACCAGACAAAGACAAATACTGAATGATGCTACTTATATTTATTGATTTTTTCTGAGAGAGAGAGAGAGAGAGAAAGAGAGAGAGAGAGAGAGAGAGAGAGAGAGAGAGAGAGAGAAGGAAAACATCAATGTGAGAAACATCGATTGGCCACCTCCCATATGTTCCCAAACTTGGATCGAGCCCACAACCTGGGTATTTGCCCTGACCAGGAATCAATCAAACCCGCCACTTTTTGACCTTTTGATATATGGAAGTCACCACTGATTCAGGTGTTTTTGTTTTTGTTTTGTTGTTGTTGTTGAAAAGGGTACAAGGGTGATTTCTTTCCTGGGTTCTTGTCCAGATGGATTTGAAGAATAAAGCCATGGGCAAAAGTGGTATACGATAAGTACAGAAACTTTATTGTAAGCAAATTCTACATCTAAAACTTTTAATTCTAAATTCCTAATTCTATGACTCTCTTATCTCCTGGCTAAGGAGAGACAGAGGGGTTCCCTAAAGAGGATGGCCACTGCTCTCTTTGTCTTGAGGTATTATATATCCTGGAGACCCTTTCCCTTAATCTAGGACCCCTGCGCTTTCCTCATTGGTCACTCTGCTACATGGTACCAGGTTCAAAGGTCAAAGCCCATGTGGTCCCCCTCTCTTTCTTTCCTCTTATTTTACAACACTCCTCTATCCTCTATAAAAATATGTTTCTGCCGAAACTGGTTTGGCTCAATGGATAGAGCTTCAGTCTGCGGACTGAAAGGTCCCAGGTTCGATTCCGGTCAAGGGCATGTACATTGGCTGCGGGCACATCCCTGGTAGGGAGTGTGCAGGAGGCAGCTGGTTGATGATTCTCCCTCATCGATGTTTCTAGCTCTCTATCCCTCTCCCTTCCTCTCTGTAAAAAATCAATAAAATATATTTAAAAAAATATGTTTCCTTTTTCCCAGATATCCTGTGACTTTCCCTTATCCTCTGTGAATATATGTCTTCCCCCCCCCTTGTCCTGTGGCATTTCTCTATCCTTCACATATCCATCTTATCTCTTCAGGATGGAGTTGCTTTTGATCTACCTTATGGCTTCCTCACCACATTTTTCCACAATAAAAACTTTTAAAATGGGACTGACATAAAACAACAAATAAACCATTCCTTCCTTCTTTATTCTTCCCTTCAAAGAGTTTGTGGATTTAGTGAGAAAGTGGGAGAGGAGGGACAGAGGTTAAGACAAGTATATAAATGACTAGAATACAAGGCAGTATACGTTATACAGTGCTGTGTGGACTCAGAAAACAAAGAGAAGGCTGATCCTTGGGTTTAGGGATGGGGTCTGGACCAAGGTGGCCTTTGTAATAGATGGGCTGGATTTTGCCAATTCCGGTAGTCCACTTCCAGGAAGAAGAAAATGGTAACAAAGCAAGTGGAACAATTTTAGTAAATGTCAAATGAAACACTATAGATAGAACTTCTTTGAGAAATATGTGACATAAAGGATTTAGATGTTTCTATGATGATATAAATGATGCATTGATAATGGTGAAAGGCCATTTCCTCAATAGTCACGCCAGGGACCTTCTGCATTCTTTGTCCCCCAATATTCCCAAAGTCACCAACCACAGTTGCATATCTGGAGGCCTATATGATCAAAGATTAGAGATACAAACATTTTATTGCCCTTCTGGGGCTCTTTTGAGATTAAGCTGACTGATGATTGTGTTTTAAATAACGTTTCCATGAAGTGTCCCAATGACAGAGCAATTCCATGGAAGTTATTTAATTTTCACAACCTTGTGAAGTAGGAGGTGTCATTATCACTATTTTAGAGGTGAGCTTAAGTGACTAGCACAGAATCATCTATAATAATGAGAGCATAATATGCTAATTAGACCAGATGTCCTTCCAGACATCCTTCTGGGTGACCTTCTGGACAAAGTTGGGGCTGCAAGGGAAGTACGGGTCCTGGGTGCCAGAGGGAAGCCAGTGCCAGCATCCGGGGGGAAGGAAGGTCTACTCTTGCATGAATTTTGTGCATCAGGCATCTAGTCTATATATATAAAAGACGAAGTGACTGATCACATGTCCATCCAACTATTACCCACCAGCTGGTACCTATGCTGTGCACTGGCAATTTAAAAATAGACATTGAGTTGCAAAATGCACGGTATATATAAAGCTCTCAGAATGGATATTATTGTAATCTTCCAAGAAATGATTTGTAATAGATCTATTATTGAGGCTAGCTACCTTTGGAAATAGTATATCTATAGATAATATTAAAAATATATCTAAATGTGCGATTCTTTGTCCAAAAAATGAGCACATTCATAAATTAAATGAAGAGATTTTGGATATACTCAATGGAGATTTTCACACATATTTGAGTGATGATTCCATCAATTCAATGGATGATGCCAAAAAGGAAAATTTTCCCATTGAGTTTCTCAATAGTATTACTACTTCAGGAATGCTGTGTCATAAATTAAAATTGAAAGTAGGTGCAATCATCATGCTACTGAAAAATCTTAATAGTAAATGGGGTCTTTGTAATGGTACTAGATTTATTATCAAAAGATTGCAACCTAACATAATTGAAGCTGAAGTATTAACAGGATCTGTGGAAGGAGAGGTTGTTCTGATTCCAAGAATTGATTTGTCCCCATCTGACACTGGCCTCCCATTTAAATTAATTCAAAGACAGTTTCCTGTGATGCCAGCATTTGTAATGACCATTAAAAAATCACAAAATCACAAGGACAAACTTTAGACAGAGTAGGAATATTCCTACCTGAATTCGTTTTTGGACATGGTCAGTTATATGTTGCTTTCTCTCAAATTTGAAGAGCATGTGACCTTAAAGTTAAAGTTGTAAATATTTCATCACAAGGGAATTTAGTCAAGCACTCTGAAAGTGTTTTCACTCTTAATGTGATATACAGGGAGATATTAGAATAAGTTTAATCAATTTATCAGTCATTGTATCAATGTTTTTACTAGTATATCATGTTTTTGTTGTTTTTAATCATGTTTTTATTGTTTTCATATTATGTTTTTATAACATGTCTTTGTTGTTATATCATGTTGTTATTGTTTATTTATTAATAAATTTATATATTATTTTCATATGCATTTTACTAATTTTCTTTCATCTCTGACACTTCTATTATAGAGAAAGGGCAAATAGCAATATTAAAACATTTCCTCTAATTAACTCCCTTTCAATGTGCACGAATTTGTGCACCAGGCTACTGGTAAAGGATATAAAATGCTTATGTTGCTTTATTTTTAAGTAAAAGTTTCCTCACAATACATCTCTTCAGGTTTTGCATCAACTCAGAATATCCAAATTGATGTATAGAACATGACAAATCACTAAGTTAAAGTTGTCATTAACTATCTCCTCACCAACATTTCTAAGTAATTTAATGAAAGAGAAGGTCAGAGAGGGGCAGGGAGGGGAAGAAGAAGGGAAGGAGAGAAGGTAGGGACAGAAGGAAGGGTGACATGTTACTTGAATTATGCCTTCAATGTTTCATGAGAATGTTCTATACATCAATGATGTTTTAAATATGTACCTCACACAAGGCTCATGTTAGTGGTATGGAATTAGAGATTGTAGATGATATAGATGAAGAAAGAGAATATTCCAGGCATGCTACTTATCAAATGTGAAGCATCCCAATGTGAGGAATTTTTGGGGGGCTGTAGAAGAACCAGTTAATAACTCTGACTAGTGCTTCTACTTAGAGGAAAGGAGAAAACTTTCTTTTAATTTGTTCATTTCAACAAAGAAACTTTATTGTAAAAATTCACATCTTTTTTTTTTAATATAATTTTGATTTTAGAGAGAGAGGAAGGGAGAGAAACATTGATGTGAGAAAAATTGATTAGTTGCCTCTCAGACACACCCTGATGGGACCAAACCCACAACCTGGGCATGTGCCCCAACTGAGAATGGAACTAGTAACCCTTGGGTGCATGGAATGGTGCTCAACCAACTGAGGCTCACCAGCCAGGGTTCAATATCTTTTTTAGTGCATCAAACAAGAAGAATCTTAGCCTTCCTCTATCAGACAGCTGTCCAAAGTGTTTTCCTGTGACACTTATATGTACATCTATCTGAGCAGGAAAATTTTATTCCTTAAGCTGAATAATCAGAAGAGTAAAATGAAACATAACTAGGGACATCAATCTATGTGTAGAAAACATTGAAATAGAATATGGGCACTCCTGTTCAACATAGTAGTGGAAGTGCTAGCCATAGCATTTAGACAAGAAGAAAAAATAAAAGGTTTCTAAATTGGAAAAGAAGACGTAAAACAGTCATTACTTGCAGATGACATGATATTGTACATAGAAAACCCTAAAGATTCCATAAAAAATTATTAGACTTAATAAATGAGTTCCTCTCAGGCCTACATCTTGGCGAGGCAGCAGCGCATCCCCGCTCTCCGAGTCCTGCGATGCTGCTCAAGGACGACAAGAAGAAAGATGCTGGAAAGTTGGCCAAGAAAGACAAAAACCTTGTGAACAAGTCAGGGGGCAAGGCCAAAAAGAAGTGGTCCAAAGGCGAAGTTCAGGACAAGCTCAATAACCTGGTCTTGTTTGACAAAGCCACATATGACAAGCTCTGTAAGGAAGTTCCCAACTATAAGCTGATAACCCCAGCTGTGGTCTTCAATAGGCTAAAGATTCATGGCTCCTTGGCCAGGGCAGCCCTTAAGGAGCTCCTTAATAAAGGACTTATTAAACTAGTCTCAAAGCATGGAGCTCAAGTGATTTATACCAGAAACACCAAAGATCGGGATGCCCCAGCTGCTGGAGAAAATGCATGAACAACAGATCTCACTGGCTGTACATTTTGAAAAATAAACTTTTATTAAATTTAAAAAAATTGAATTCGGCAATGTAGCAGGATACAAAATTAATGCCAAGAAATCTATGGTATTTTTATACACCAATAGTGAACTTACAGAAAGAGAGATTTAAAAAAACCCATTAACCATCGCACACAAAACATTAAGATACCTAGGAATAAACTTAACTAAGGAGGTAAAAGACCTATACTCGAAAACTACAGGACACTGAAAAAAGAGATAGAGGAAGACATAAACAGATGGAAGAACATACTGTGTTCATGGATTGGTAGAATCAACATCATTAAAATGTCCATACTACCCAAAACAATCTATAGATTCAATGCACTTCCCATTAAAATACCAACGGCATATTTCACAGACTTAGAACGAACTTTCCAAAAATTCATCTGGAATAAAAAAAGACCCCGAATAGCTGCAGCAATCCTGAGAAAGAAGAACAAAGTTCGGGGGATCTCCATACCGGATATTAAGATCTATTACAAAGTTACTGTTCTCAAAACTGCCTGGTACTGGCACAAGAACAGACATATAGATCAATGGAATAGAATAGAGAACCCAGAAATTGACCCAAACCACTATGTTAAATTAATATTTGACAAAGGAGGCAAGAACATAAAATGGAGTCAAGACAGTCTATTCAATAAATAGTGTTGGGAAAATTGGACGGATATATGCAAAAAAATAATAAAACGACACCACCAACTTACCCCATACCCAAAAATAAACTCAAAATGGACAAAGGAATTAAATGTAAGACTGGCAGCGATAAAAATATTAGAGGAATCCACAGGCAGCAAAATCCAGACATATGCTGAAGCAATATCTTTACCAATACAGCTCCTAGGGCAATGGAAACTAAAAAGAAAATAAACAAATAGGATTACATCAAAATAAAAAGCTTCTGTACAGCAAAAGAAACCATCAGCAAAACAACAAGAAATCCCACTGCATGGGAGAACATATTTGCCTTTGTTATCACTGATAAGGGTTTCATCTCTAACATTCACAGGGAACTCATACAACTTAACAAAAGAAAGATAACCCAATAAAAAAATGGGGAACGGACCTAAATAGATACTTTTCAAAAGAGGACATAAGGAAGGCCAAGAGACATGAAAACATGCTCCAAGTCACTAATCATCTGAGAGATGCAAATCAAAACCACAACATGGTACCTCTCACACCTGTCAGAATGGCTATCATCAACAAATCATCAAATGACAAGTGCTGGCGAGGATGCAGAGAAAAAGGAACCCTCGTGCACTGCTGGTGGGAATATAGACTGGTGCAGCCACTGTGGAGAACAATATGGAGTTTCCTCGAAAAACTAAAATGGGAACTCCCATTTGACCCAGTGATACCACTTCTAGGAATATATTCCAAGAAACTAGAAACACCAATCAGAAAGGATATATGTACCCCTATTTTCATAGCAGCACAATTTACCATAGCTAAGATTTGGAAACAGCCTAAGTGCCCATAAGCAGATGAGTGGATTAAAAAACTGTGGTACATCTACACAATGAAATACTATGCTGCGGTAAAAAGAAGGAATTATTTCTTTTTAAAAAATATATTTTATTGATTTTTTACAGAGAGGAAGAGAGAGGGATAGAGAGTTAGAAACATCGATCAGCTGCCTCTTGCACACCCCCCACCAGGGATGTGCCCGCAACCATGGTACTTGCCCTTGACCGGAATCGAACCTGGGACCCTTCAGTTCACAGGCCGACGCTCTATCCACTGAGCCAAACCGGTTTCAGCGAAAGAAGAAATTCTTACCATTTGCAACAACATGGATGGAACTGGAGAGCATTATGCTAAGCGAAATAAGTCTGTCAGAGAAAGATAAATATCACATGATCTCACTCATTTATGGAATATAATGAACCACATAAACCGATGAACAAAAACAGATCCAGAGACAGAGAATCATCGATCAGTCCATCAAACCTCAGAGGGAAGGTAGGTGAGGGTGGGGGTATAGGGGAGAGATCAACCAAAGGACTTGTATGCATGCATATAACCAATGGACACAGACACCAAGGGGGTGAGGGCATGAGTGGGGGGGGTTGGAGGGGCAATTAGGGGATAAGGACACATATGTAATTCCTTAATCAAAAAAGACCCCCCCAAATGAAATAGAATATGGATTTTGCCTTTTTTTTAAATACTGAGATTTCAAGCCAGTGACTGTATTTTTAAAAAAATTCTATATTGATTAAGGTATTACATATGTGTCCTTATCCCCCCATTACTCATCCAACACCCCCACTCATGCCCTCACCCCCCTGTTGTCTGTGTCCATTGGTTAGGCTTATATGCATGCATACAAGTCCTTTGGTTGATCTCTCTCCCTTACCCCTACCCTCCCCTGCCTTCCCTCTGAGGCTTGACGGTCTGATGGATGTTTCTCTGTCTCTGGATCTGTTTTTGTTCATCAGTTTATGTTGTTCATTATATTCCATAAATGTGTGAGATCATGTGATGTTTATCTTTCTCCGTTTTTTAAAATTATATTATAATATTTATTTATTAAATTTATCTTTACTTTTGAAAGTATTACAGATATCCCCTTCCCCCTGTATTGACACCCTCCTCCCTTCTGGGGCCTCCTCCCTAGGCCTTCACCTCCCTATTGTCTCTGTGCATAGGTTATGAATATATGCATAGAAGTTCTTTGGTTAATCTCTTCTGCCTCACCCCAGCCCTTCCTCTGAGAATCCTAAGTCTGTTGCAGTGTCCTTGTCTCTGGACTTATTTTGTTTGTCAGTTTACTTTGTTCATTAGATTCCATATAAAAGGTAGACCATGTGATATTTGTGTTTCTGTGACTGGCTTATTTCGCTTAGCATAATGCTTTCCAGGTCCCTCCATGTTGTCTCCAAGGTTAAAAAGATCCTTATTTTTTATAGCTCCATGGTATTTCATTGTGTAAATGCACCACAGCTTTTTATCCACTCATCTGCTGATGGGCACTTGGGCTGTTTCCAGATTTAGCTATTGTAAATTGTGCTGCAATAAATATAGGGGTGCATATATTTTTTTCTGATTCGTGATTTAGGATTCTTAGGATATATTCCTAGAAGTGAGATCACTGGGAGCTCCATTTTTAATTTTTTGAGGAAACTCCATACTGTTTCCACAATGGCTGCACCAGTCTGCATTCCCACTAGCAGTGCACGAGGGTTCCTTTTTCTCCACATCCTCGCCAGCATTTGTCATTTGTTGATTTGTTGACGAAGCCATTCTGACAGGTGAGATGGTACCTTATTGTTGTTTTGATTTGCATTTCTCTGATGATTAGTAACTTTGAGCATTTTTTCATATGTCTCTTGGCCTTCTGTATGTCCTCTTTCCAGAAGTGTCTATTTAGGTCCTTTTCCCATTTTTTGATTGGATTGTTTATCTTCCTTTTAAGTTGTATACATTCCCTATAGATTTTGCAGATTAAACCTTAATCTTATGTAACATTGGCAAATATGATCTCCCATGCAGTGGGCTCTCTTGTTGTTTTGTTGATGGTTTCTTTTGCTGCGCAGAAACTTTTTATTTTGATGTACTCCCACTTGTTTATTTTCTCCTTAGGTTCCATTGTCCTAGGACAGTGGTTGGCAAACTCATTAGTCAACAGAGCCAAATATCAACAGTACAACGATTGAAATTTCTTTTGAGAGCCAAAATTTTTAAACTTAAACTTCTTCTAACGCCACTTCTTCAAAATAGACTTGCCCAGGCCATGGTATTTTGTGGTAGAGCCACACTCAAGGGGCGAAAGAGCCGCATGTGGCTCACGAGCCACAGTTTGCCGACCACGGTCCTAGGAGATGTGTCAGTAAAGATATTGCTATGAGATATGTCTGATATTTTGCTGCCTGTGAATTCTTCTAAGATTTTTATGGTTTCTCATCTTACGTTTAAGTCCTTTATCCATTTTGAGTTTATTTTTGTGTATGGTGTAAGTTGGTGGTCTAGTTTCATTTTGTTTGCATGTATCTGTCCAATATTCCCAACATCATTTATTGAAGATACTGTCTTGACTCCATTGTATGCTCTTGCCTCCTTTGTCAATATTAATTGAGTATATTGACTTGGGTCGATTTCTGGGTTCTCTGTTCTGTTCCATTGGTCTATACACTGAATGGCCAGATTATTATGACCATAATCTGGCCATTCAGTATATATAAATACATATATATATATTATTTCTGTTCTTGTGCCAGTACCAAGCAGTTTTGAGAACAGTGGCTTTGTAATACATCTTGATATCTGGTATTGATATTCTTCCTACTTTGTTCTCCTTTCTCAGGATTGCTGCAGCTATTTGAGGTCTTTTTTTATTCCAGATGAATTTTTGGAGAGTTCGTTCTAGGTCTGTGAAATATGCCGTTGGTATTTTAATGGGGAGTGCACTGAATCTATAGATTTCTTTGGGTAGTATGGACATTTTAATTATGTTGAACCTACCAGTTCATGAACATTGTATATTGTTCCACTTGTTTATATCTCCCTCTATCTTTTTTTCAATGTCTTTTAGGTTCCGTGTACAGTTCTTTTCCTTCTTGGTTAAGTGTATTCCTAAGTATCTTAAGTTTTTTATGCAATAGTAAATGGAATTGTTTTTATTTTATTTACTCATTTATTTTTAAAATTTCTTTGATTAAGGTATTACATATGTGTCCTTATTCCCCCATTACCCCCCATCTCCCCCACTCATGCCCTCACCCCCCTGTTGTCTGTGTCCATTGGTTAGGCTTATATGAATGCATACAAGTCCTTTGGTTGATCTCTCCTCCATATCCCCACCCTCCCCTACCTTCCCTCTGAGGTTTGACTGTCTGATCGATGTTTCTCTGTCTCAGGATCTGTGTTTGTTCATCAATTTATGTTGTTCTTTATATTCCATAAATGAGTGAGATCATGTGATATTTATTTTTCTCTGACTGGCTTATTTCACTAAGCATAATGCTCTCCAGTTCCATCCATGTTGTTGCAAATGGTAAGAACTCCTTCTTTTTATCACAGCCCAGTATTCCATTGTGTAGATGTACCACAGCTTTTTAATCCACTCATCTGCTGATGGGCACTTAGGCTGTTTCCAAATCTTAGCTATAGTAAATTGTGCTGCTATGAACATAGGGGTGCATATATCCTTTCTGATTGCTGTTTCTAGTTGGGATTGTTTTTAAATTTCTCTTTCTGAAAGTTCATTATAGGTGTATAAAAATGCCAATGATTTCTAGGTACTAATTTTGTATCCTGCTACATTGCTGAATTCATTTCTTAGATCTGGAAGAGTTTTGATGGAGCCTTTATTGTTTTCCATGTATAATATCATGTCATCAGTGTTTAATGAGTTTTAATTCCTCCTTTCCATTCTGGATGCCTTTTGTTTCTTCTTGTCTGATTGCTGTTGCAAGGACATCAAGTACCATGTTGAATATGAGTGGTGAAAGCAAAGACCCTTGTCCCTGTTCTTGGGAGAAATGGTTTCAGTTTCTGCCCATTGAGTATGATGTTGGCTGGAGGTTTGTCATGTATAACCTTTATTATTTTGAGTTATGATCTTTCTATTCCAACTTTGCTGAGAGTTTTTATAAAAAATGGTGTTGGATTTATCAAATTATTTTTCTGCATCAATTGATATGATCATGTGATTTTTGTCTTCCAATTTGTTTATGTGATGTATCACATTTACTGATTTTTGAATATTGTACCATCCTTGCATTCCTGGAATAAATCCAACTTGGTCATAGTGTATGATCCTTTTAATGTATTGCTGGATTCGATTTGCTAACATTTTGTTGAGGATTTTAGCATCTGTGTTCATCAGGGATATTGGACTGTAATTCTCTTTCTTTGCAGTATCGTTACCTGGTTGTTGAATTAGGGTAATGCTAGCTTCATTAAAATAGCTTGAAAGTATCCCTTCCTCTTGGATTTTTTGTAAAAGTTTGAGTAGAATAGGTGTTAGTTCTTCTTTGAATGTTTGATAAAACACCCCTGTGAAGCCCTCAGGACCAGGGCTTTTGATTGCTGAGCATTTCTTGATTACTGCTTCAATTTCATCTGGAGTTATCAACCTATTCAGGTTTTCTGATTCTTCCTGTTTGAGATTTGGAAGATTGTATTTTCTAGGACTATGTCCATTTTGTACAGGTTGTCCAGCTTGTTGGAATGTAATTGCTCATAGTAATTTTTATCACCTTTTGTATTTCTGTGGGTCAGTTGTTACTTTGCCTCTTTTGTTTCTGATTTTGTTTATTTGGGCCCTCTCCCTTTGTTTCTTGATGAGTCTGGCTAAAGGTTCATCCAACTTGTTTATCTTTTCAAAAAGAACCAGCTCTTGGTTTTATTCATCTTTTGTATTGTTTTCATAATCTCTATGTCATTCATTTCCACTCTGATCTTTATTATTTTCTTCAATTAGCCTGTGTTTTCTTATTGTTCTCTTTCTAATTTTTTAAGTTATAACATTAGATAACTTATTAAAATTTTTTCTTATTTTCTGAGGGAGGTCTGTAATGCTATGAACTTCCCTCTCAGGACTGCTTTCACTGTATCAGATAGATTTTGTATTGTTGTGTGTTCATTTTTATTTGTTTCCAGGATGTTTTTTATTTCTTCTTTGATATATTTGGTAACCAATTCATTGTTTATTAACATGCTATTTAGCCTCCATGTGTGTGAACTTTTTTGAGTATTTTTATTTTAGTTGATTTTATGCCACTGTAATCTGAGAAGATGCTTGATATAATTTCAGTCTTCTTGAACTTGTAGAGACTTAGTTTGTGCTCTAACGTGGTCTATTTTTGAAAATGTCCCATGTGCACTTGAGAATAATGTATATTCTATGGGTTTGGGGTGAAATATTCTGAAAGTGTCAAAAGTGTCAATTAATTCCACCTGATATAGTGTGTTGTTTAGTGTTGCTGTTTCCTTGTTGATTTTTTTATGTAGAAGATCTATCCCATGGTGTCAGTTGGGTGTTAAAATACTCTACTATGATTGTATTCCTTTTGATCTCTCCCAGAAGATTTCTTAATGCATTTGGATGATCCTGTAATGGGTTCATATATGTTTTCCAGAGTTATATCCTCTTGTATTGATCTATTTAGTATTATGAAGTGGCTTTCATTATCTCTTGTGATGGCCTTCACTTTGAAGTCTTTTTTTGTCAGATGTGAGTATTGCTATCCCAGTTTTTTTTTTTCATTTCCATTTGCCTGAAAAAAAAATTTTCAATCCCTTAACTTTCATTCTTTGTGAGTCCTTTCTGAGGTGGGTTTCTTGTAGACAGCATATATATGAGTCATCTTTTCTTATCCATTCAGCCACCCTATGTCTTTTGATTGGAGAATTTAAGCCATTTACATTTGAGGTTATTATTTATAGGTACTTATTTATTGTCATTTTTATTTTTATGCTTGAGTTCTTCTCTTTCTCTTTATTTCTTCTTACAACAGTCCATCTAGCATTACTTGCAATGCTGGTTTCATAGTAATAAACTCTTTTAGACTTTTTTGGTCTGAGAATCTGTTTATTTCAACTTCTATTTTGAAAGATAGTCTTGCTGGATAGAGTAGTCTTGCATTCAGTACCTTAGTTTTCATTTCCTTGTATAGTTCATGGCATTCCTTTTCGGCCTGAAGTGTTTCTATTGAGAAGTCAGCTGATAGTCTAATGGGAGCTCCCTTGTAGTTCACTTTCTGTCTCTCTCTTACAGCCCTTAAGATTCTTTCTTTGTCTTTAATATTTTCCATTTTAATTATTATATGGCTCGGCATGGATCTTTTTGGGTTCATCTTGTTTGGGACTCTCTGTGTTTCCTGAACTTGAGGCAGTTTTTTCCTTCACCAAGTTGGTAAATTTTCTGCCATTATTTCTTCAAACAGGTTCTCTATTCCTTTCTCAGATTCTTTTCCTTCTGGCATCCCCATAATGTGGGTGTTGTTACATATCATGTTGTCCCAAATCTCCATTAAACTCTCTCCCTACTTTTTAATTTTTTCCCATTTCCTGATCTGAATGGGTGTTATTTTGTACCTGATCTTTTAATTCACTGATTTAGTCCTCAGCTTCTTCTAGTGTACTGTTGAATCCTTCCTGGGTGTTCTTTATTTCAGCTATGTCTTTCTTCATTTCCACTTGATTCTTATTCATGTTGGTGTAGGTCTCATTAAGTTCCTTATACTTCTCATGAAATTGCTTTATTTTTCACTGAATTTTTGAGCATCCTTATAACCATTATTTTGAATTATTTATCTGACAAATTGCTTGCCTCCATTTCATTTTGGTCCTTCTCTGGTGATTCTTCCTTTTCTTTCATTTGGGGGTTAATTCTCTGTCCCTTCCATTTTTGCTACTCCTTTGTATTTGTTTCTATATATTAGATCACACTGCTATGCCTCCCAGACTTTTTGCGGTGGTATTATATAGTAGGTGTTTTTTGGGACCCAGTGGTGCAGTTTCTTAGATCTCCTGAGCTGGGTGCTCTAAGAAAGCTCCTTGCTTGAGATATTTGGGTTCTTCTGTTGTAGTTGGGTCTTGAATGCTATGATCCCATTCATGGATGGCTGAATATGTGGCTCACCCTTGACCATGTCCTGTGATCTGTTGTTGAGGTGCTGACCAAATAAAACAAAACAAAATACAACTCAATAATACATGAAATAAAAGAAACAAAACAAAAATACACCCAAGACCCCTACAGCAACTACAAAAGCAACCATCAGAGAGGAGATAATTATGAAATAGAAAAGAGAGCAAGAATGATATAAGAAAAGAAAAAAAAATATGTGGAGAAAAATTAGAAAACAAGGAAACAAACCAAAAACTCAAACAGAAAAAATGGGGGAAGGAAAAGGAATATGTAGGGCTAGATCTAAAATACAGAAAATCTGAATAAAGAATTAGGGGACTAGGGGAAAGAAAATTGTTTTAAATATAGATGAAGAAAAACATTTGAAAAAGAATATACAGAAGAAAGTAGATGGAGTCAAAATAAAAGGAAAAAAGATGAGAAAGCATGTCGAAACCAGTTTGGCTCAGTGGATAGAGCGTCGGCCTGCGGACTCAAGGGTCCCAGGTTCGATTCCAGTCAAAGGCATGTACCTTGGTTGCGGGCACATCCCCAGTAGGGGGTGTGCAAGAGGCAGCTGATCGATGTTTCTCTCTCATTGATGTTTCTAACTCTCTATCCCTCTCTCTTCCTCTCTGTAAAAAATCAATAAAATATATTTAAAAAAATGAGAAAGCAGGAGATAAAGGAGAGACAGAAAAAAATTGATTAGAAAAAGGGAAGAGGAAAATTAGATATATGAATGAAACAATAGAGACTAGAATAATAAGAAATCAATAAAGTAGAAATATAAATAAAAAAGAGAAAAAAGAGAAGAGGAAAAAAGTAAGAAAAGAAAAAAAATAAGTGAAGTGGTATTCATTTCAGCAGAGTTTAGTGTCCCATGGGAGTTCCCTTTCGATCCTGCTTTTCTAATGACTGTGGTTGACTATTCTGACTGCCAATTCTGGCCTTCTTCTGAGGTACTTAGAAGCTAACCATTGTCAGAAACTATACTCCCCATTGCTTTCAGCAACTTGCTTGAAGCCCCAAGCAATCCAGTTTGTGTGTGTCCACATGACTTGGCTGTAAGCAGGAGGGGCCAATCTGCCCTCTAAAGCAGGTTGGTTAGCACCATGGGGCCTAGGGCTGGGTCAGGAAACTTTCCTAGGTTCCCTGGGCTCCCTCTGTCAGCCTTTGCCTGCCAGCCAGCTGTCAATTTTAATTACTTAAAAGTCTGTTTCTTAAAGAATACCTTTCAGCATCCTATCTAATAAAAGAGTAATATGCAAATTAACCATCACTCTGCCACACCCAAAAGCCACGCCCACCAGCCAATCAGGAGTGATTATGCAAATTAAACCAACCAAGATGGCTGTGGCCATGGAGCAAGCAGGAGGCTTGAGTTTCCCCAGTAATGGAGGAAGCCAAGCTTTATGAACACCCTGGCTGGCCTAGGCCTCTACTCAAGGCTACAAAGTTTCAATTATAGAAGATAAATAAATCCCAACAAAAATGGTGGTAGCCACAGAGCTGGAGAGAGCAGGAGGTTTGGGTTGCCCCCGGTGATGGAGGAAGCCAAGCTCCAGCAGCCCTGGCCTGCCTTGGCCTCTGCTACAAAGTTTCAATTATAGAAGATAAATAAATCCCAACAAAAATGGCTGTGGCTTCAGAGCAAGCAGGAGGCTTGGCTCTGCTGAAGGCTACAAAGTTTCAATTATAGAAGATAAATAAATCGCAGATACCAGGGCCTCCACTTGGGTCGCTGGGGGGCGTGGCCGGCCTGCAAACCACCACAGGCCCCTTGCCGAGGCCACCCCATGCCTTAAGGGAACCCCCACCCTGATCCGGGACACCCTTCAGGGCAAACCAGCTGGCCCCCACCCGTGCACCAGGCCTCTATCCTATCTAATAAAAGAGTAATATGCAAATTGACCATCACTCCAACACACAAGATGGTTGCCCCCATGTGGACACAAGATGGCCACTACAAGATGGCCAGCAGGGTAGGGCAGTTGGGAAGGACCAGGCCTGCAAGGGAGGGCAGTTGTGGGTGATCAGGCCAGCAGGGGAGGGCAGTTAGGGGTGACCAGGCCTGCAGGGGAGGGCAGTTAGGGGCAAACAGGCTGGCAGGGGAGCAGTTAGGCATCAATCAGGCTGGCAGGGGAGTGGTTAGGGGGTGATCAGGCTGGCAGGTAGAAGCGGTTAGGGGCAATCAGGAAGGCAGGCAGGCAAGCAGTTGGGAGCCAGCAGTCCTGGATTGTGAGAGGGATGTCCTACTGCCCATTTAGGCCCAATCCTACCATGATCGGGCTTAAATGGGCAGTCGGACATCCCTCAAGGGGTCCCAGATTTGAGAGGGTGCAGGCTGGGCTGAGGGACACCCCCCATGCATGAATTTCGTGCACCGGGTCTCTAGTTTCATATAATACTGGTTTGGCAGTGATGAACTCCTTTAGCTTTTTCTTAGCATAGAAAGGGAGTGGACTGACAATCCTCAGGGGGAAAGGGGTATGGGGGGTGTGGGAAGAGACTGGACAAAAATCATACACCTATGGATTAGGACAGGGGGGGGGTAAGGGCATGGGGTGGGTGGGAACCACGTGGAGGGGATCTATGGGGGGAAAAGAGGAACAACTGTAATAATCTGAACAATAAAGATTTTTTTTAAGTCTGTTTCTGAAAGGGATTTAGGTGAAATTGGCAGTCTAGATTTCTGGGTATCTTGTGAGGGGTAAGTGCGGGGGAGGTGCTGTTCAGATTTTAGGGAATGTGGTGGGTGTGTTTCCCTGTCCCATATTTACTCCTCTGCGAGTGGCCCACAATAGTACTCGGCCTTCAGCTGGGCAGAGATCCTTGCATGCAGTCAGTCCAGTGGGATCAGCTGGAAACCTGGTGTTTCTATCATCTCTGCCATGTGTTGAAAGCACCAGCCAGGTTCCTGGGATAGTGGGGTAGATGGCCCCACCCCAAACCCAGTCATTGGTGCTTTCTTAAACTGTTCAAACCCACAGGCTTGGTCTCTGCTGTTGTTTCATTTGAAAAGGTAAAAATGAAGGGTGTGGTAGGGAGGGATCCTGAGGCTAGGTCAGGCTGTATCACCTACGATGGTTTTTTTCCCTTTTTCATGAGCTGTGGCTTCTCTCAGGAAATATGGCCACTTTGGTTTGGGGGGATCCGACTAAATGCAGGATTCCTGGCTGCTGATTTTCACGTCTCCCTGCAATGCTTTCCATCCCAGCCTCTCCTTAGGTACCTGGAGTCCATGTCTACCTCTCTACACCAAAGCCTTGAATGAGTAGCTTCAAATGAAAACTCCTGTGCTTTGGGTTTAAAACAAACACATAAACAAAACAAAACAAAACAAAACAAAACATAATAAACAAAAAACCCAAAAAAACAGAAACTGAGGTTTTCTATATGACTAGCTCTGGTCTACTGTCTCCAGATTCCATGGTGGCCAGCAGCCTTGCTGCCTTTCATGGCTGGATGTTACGTGGGCTGCTAGTTTCAGCTCTGGTGCTCTGGGCTGTGGAGCCCAACCTGGGTTCTGGGTCTCTATCTTCTGAGGGGACCAACCCTTCCCATAGCCTAGAGCTCCCTCCTCACTTTATGCCTGCCATCCCTGGAAGCTGGGTCATCTCCTCTCTCAATCATGCCCTTCCTACCGGTCTCCAGGTGTTTTATGTCCTTCCTTGATATAAGTCTCTTCCTCAGCTGGACCTCAATTGGTAATTCTGGGTGTATGTTTCCCACTTTAGTTTTCTTTCAAGTCTGGCCCTCAGAGAAGGTGCAAGAAAGGTCTGCTTATTCAGTCAGCATTTTCTCCTCCTTCATTGAATTTTTTAGAGAGAGAGTAGAAGGGAGGGAGGGAGAGAGAAAAAGAGGGAGAGAAACATTAATGTGAGAGGGGCACATAAATTAGTTGCCTCCTGCACATGCCCAACTGGGGCCAGGGATTGAACCTGAAACCCAGGTACATGGCCTTGACCAGGAATCAAATGCATGACCCTTTGGTGCATGGCTGATGCTCTATCCACTGAGTCACACCAGTCAGGGCCAGAAGTGTTTTTCATTTGTTTCTTTGGATTATTATTATTTGAATTTTAAAAATTTATTTTATTGAGATATAATTGGCAGGTAACTATCTATGTTTAAGGTGTAAGATGTGCTGATTTGATACATTTATATATTGCAATATGATTACCACCATACCATTAGCTAATACCTCTATCACGTTATGTAATTATTATTTATTTGTGGTATGATTTAAAAACTATTGTCTTACCAATTATTAATTTTACAATACAGTATTGTTTTCTGTGATCACTATGCTGTGCATTAGAACTCCAGGACTAGTTTCAAGTTTGTAATCTTAAACAAAATATCCATAATTACCTGCCCCCTCCAACCTCTTGTAACCACCATTTTACTTTGTTTTTATGAGTTCAGCAGTATTGCAATCCACATAAAAGTGATATTATGCAGTATTTGTCTTTCTGTGTCTGACTTTCCTCACTTAGTCCAATGTAATCAAGTTCTACCATGTTGTCACAAATGCCAGGATTTCCTCCTTTCTCATGGTTAAATAATATTCCCTTGCTCATATATACTACAAGTTCTCTATTAATTTTCTATTGATGAGCAATTAGGTTGTTTCCATAACTTAGCTAATGAAAATGATGCTGTAATAAATATGGGAGTGCAGTATTTCTTTGATATCCTATTTTCAATCCCTTTATATATACACCTGGAAGAGGAATTGCTGGATGATACATTAGTTCTATTTTCTTTTGAGAAATCTAAATACTGTTTTCAATTGTAGCTGAACCAATTTACATTTATAGCAACAGTGTGCAAGAGTTCCCTTATCTCCACACCCTTACCAACACTTATTTCTTGTTTTCTTGATGATAGTAAATCTAACAGTGTGAAGTGATATCTCATTGTGGTTTTGTCTTGCATTTCCCTAATAACTCATGATATTGAAAATCTTTTCATGTACCTGTTGGCCATTTGCATGCCTTATTTGAAAAATATCTATGTAGCTTCTCTAACTGTTTTCTAATCAGATTTTTCATTATAGAGTTGTATGGGTTCTTTATATATTTTGGATATTAACCCCTTATCAAATACATGAATTGCAAATATGTTTTCCCATTCTGTAGGTTGCCTTTATATGTTCTTATTGTTTCTTTTGCTGTGCATCAGCTTTTTTATTTTTTATTTTTATTGTTTGAAGTATTACATATGTTTCCTTTTTCCCTGATTGACCCCCCCACTCCCACCCTCCAGGGCAGGCCCCTGCTGCCCCAATGTCGGTGTCCATTGGTTATGATAATATGCATGCATACAAGTCCTTTGGTTGATCTCTACCCCACCCCCTCCCCTTCCTTCTTTCTGAGGTTGGATGGTCTATTCAGTGTTACCTTGTCTCTGGATCTGTTTTTGTTCATCAGTTTATGTTGTTCATTATATCCTACATATGAGCAATATCGTGTGATATTTATCTTTCTCCAGCTGGCTTATTTCGCTTACATAAAGCTCTTCTTATTTTTTAAAATAAATCTTTATTGTTCAGATTATTACAATTGTTTCTCCTTTTTCCCCGCCATATCTCCCCAACACCCGGTTCCGACGCCCCCTCTGCCCTTACCTCTCCCCCGTTGTCTTTATCCATAGGTGTATGATTTTTGTCCAGTCTCTTCCCGTACCCCCCACACAGACACCCCTTTACCCCTGAGAATTATCAATCCACTCCCATTCTATGCCTCTGATTCTATTATGTTCACCAATTTATTCTGTTCCTCAGATATTTAATTCACTTGATTTTTAGGATCACTTGTTGATAGATATATATTTGTTGTTCATAATTTTTATCTTTACTTTTTTCTCCTTTTTCCTCTTTTTAAAGAATACCTTTCAGCATTTCATATAATACTGGTTTGGTGGTGATGAACTCCTTTAGCTTTTTCTTATCTGTGAAGCTCTTTATCTGCCCTTCAATTCTGAATGATAACTTTGCTGGGTAGAGTAATCTTGGTTGTAGGGTCTTGCTATTCATAACTTTGAATATTTCTTGCCATTCCCATCTGGCCTGCATAGTTTCTGTTGAGAAATCAGCTGACAGTCGTATGGTTGCTCCCTTGTAGGTAACTAACTGTTTTTCTCTTGCTGCTTTTAATATTCTCTCTTTGTCTTTTGCTCTTGACATTTTAATTATGATGTGTCTTGGTGTGGTCCTCCTTTTGTTTGGATTCCTTTTGTTTGAGGTTCTGTGCGCTTCCTGGAGTTGTAAGTCTAATTCTTTCACCAGGTGGGGGAAGTTTTCTGTCATTATTTCTTCAAATAGGTTTTCAGTATCTTGCTCTCTCTCTTCTTCTGGCACCCCAAAAATTCGGATATTGGTACACTTAAAGCCATCCCAGAGGCTCCTTACACTATCCTCACACTTTTGGATTCTTCTTTCTTTCCGCCTCCCTGGTTGGGTATTTTTTTCTTCCTCATATTCCAGATCTTTGGTTTGACTCTTCGGGTACAGTGGTCTACAGTTGAGTTTCTGTATATTCTTTATTTCAGACAGTGTATGCATAATTTCTGACTGGTCCTTTTCCATTTTTTTGGTATTCTCATTAAGGTCCTTGAAGGTCTCTTCAAGTTTCTCAGAGGTTTTTAGGAGATTCTTGAGTAACCTTATAAATGTGGTTCTGAACACTGTGTCATCCATTAGTTTGCTTTCCTCCATCTCTCCTACTCGTGATATACTTCGGTGTCTCCACATTTTGGCTGCCTCCCTGTGTTGATGGAGTGGCTTTGTGTGGTCAGTGACCTATAGGGTCCGGTAGCTCAGCTTCTCCAATCACTCTAGGTGGTCGCTCTTGGTACACCCTTTTGTGGGCTGAGTGGAAAGTCTTGGTGTAGTTAAAAGCCTTGATTGCTGTTGGTACACTGGGAGGAATTGACCTCCAGGACAATTGGCTGTGAGGACCTGCTGTGTCTATAATGGAAGAATTGCTGTGCTGGAGACACAGTAGGGCTTTGGTGCTCACTGAGTCTGCCTCTTGAATGTATCCCTTATGAGAGTGGTTGAAATCTGGTGTCGTCCACATCGACCACTAGATACCCTAGTGTCTGGATCTCCAATGGGGTGCAGGTCTGAGGCCTCCCAGCAGGAGCTACAGCAAGAGCTACAGTTTTCTCCTCTTTGCTTGGGCGGTTTTGGAGCAGTCTGACTGGAGCTGCAGTTAATTTGGTTGAGCTGCCACAGAACAGGCCATTTATATGTAAAAGCTGCTGTGTGGAGCCTGGGCTGGTTTGTAGAATGTGCGGGGCAGGGTCTCAGGGCGGGGCAGGGTCTCAGGACATCACTAGGCTGGGGCGTGGCCAACGGCCATGGCTGCCTTCAGCCATCTCTGCCTTTCCGTGTTTCCAAGTCCCCGTGTCCCGCGCTCCAGCACAGCAAACCCTGATTGCTGGGTGCACCTCTGCAGAAAAGTCACTCTCATTCTCCGACCGATGGCCGAGAGTCCAGCTTCTCCCCATAGGTGTCTGGGTCCCCTGCGTGTCCCCAGAAACTGGAGTTCAGAGTGATCGGGAGTTTGTCTCCCTTTGGTTTGAAGAAAAGCCACGCGCCCAGTCGCCCACCGCCAGCCCGCTTCGCGCACGCCTCTGTACCTCAGTTCTCCAGCGTTTGTGCTCCCTTCTCTTCTTAGTTGTAAATCTACCACTCAGCCAGCTTTCCCGTGGTTCTGGGTGGTAGACGTTTTGTTTTTTAGTTGTATTTTTGAAATTGTTGTGCGAGGCAGCAGTTTAGTTGTTTAACTTTGCCGCCATCTTGGTTCTTCTCCCTCTACATAAAGCTCTTCAGTTCCATCCATGCTGCTGAAAATGGAAAAAACTTCTTTTTCATAGCAGCATAGTATTCCATTGTGTAGATGTACCACAGTTTTTTTTCTTTTTCTTTATTGATTAACGTATTAGATATGTGTCCTTATCCCCCCCATTGCCTCCCCCAACCTCCCGCTCATGCCCACACACCCTGGTGTCTGTGTCCATTGGTATGCATGCATATAAGTCCTTTGGTTGATTTCTCCCCCTTAACCCCATCCTCCCCTACTTTCCCTCTGAGGTTTAGCATCTGACTGATGCTTCTCTGTCTCTAGATCTGTTTTTGTTCATCAGGTAATGTTGTTCATTCTAAAAGTGTCTATTTAGGTCCTTTGCCCATTTTTTGATTGTATTATTTATCTCCCTTTTGTTAAGTTACATGAGTTCTCTGTAAATTTTGGAGATTAAACCCTTATTGGTGATAACATTGGCAAATATGTTCTCCCATGCAGTGGGCTTTCTTGTTGTTTTGTTGATGGTTTATTTTGCTGTGCAGAAGCTTTTTATTTTGATGTAGTCCCATTTGTTTATTTTCTCCTTAGTTTCCATTGACCTAGGAGCTGTATCGTAAAGCCATTGCTACGACATATGTATGCTATTTTGCTGCCTATGGAGTCTTCTAAGATTTTGATAGTTTCCCATCTTACATTTAAGTCCTTTAACCATTTTGAGTTCATTTTTGTGTATGGTGTAAGTTGGTGTCTAGTTTCATTTTTTTGCATGTATTTGACCAATTTTCCCAACACCATTTATTGAAGAGAGGGTCTTGATTCCATCGTATGCTCCTGCCTCCTTTGTCAAATATTAATAGAGCATAATGTCTTGGGTCTATTTCTGGGTTCTCTGTTCTGTTCCATTGGTCTATATGTCTCTTCTTGTGCCAGTATCCAGCAGTTTTGAGAACCTTGGCTTTGTACTAAAGCTTGATAGCTGGTATTGTGATCCCTCCAACTTTGTTCTTCTTTCTCAGCATTGCTGTGGCTGTTCGGGGTCATTTTTTATTCCAGATGAAGTTTTGGAGAGTTTGTTCTAGGTCTGTGAAGTATGCAGTTTGTATTTTAATGGGGTTTGCATTGACTCTATAAATTAATTTGGGTAGTATGGGCATTTTAATGATGTTGATTCTACCAATCCATGAACATGGTATGTTCTTCCATCTGTTTATGTCTTCATCTATCTCTTTTTTCAATGTACTGTAATTTTCGAGTACAGGTCTTTTACCTCATTAGTTAAGTTTATTCCTAGTTATCTTAATTTTTTTGGTGCAATGATATATGGGATTGAGTTTTTGTTTCTCTTTCCGTGAGTTCATTATTGGTCTATAAAAAAGAGATTTCTTGGCATTAATTTTGTACCCTGCTACATTGCCAAATTCATTTATAATGTCTAGTAGTCTTTTGATGGAGTCTGTGGTGTTTTCTATGTACAATATCATGTCATTTTCAAATAATGACAGTTTTACTTCTTATTTTTAATTTGGATGCCTTTTATTTCTTCTTTTTGTTTGATCACTAGTGCTAGCACTATGTTGGATAGAAGTGGTGGAAATGGGCATTCCTGTCTTGTTCCTGTTCTTAGGGGAAATGGTTTTATTTTTTATTTATTTATTTATTTATTTATTTATATTGTTTAAAGTATTACATGTCTCCTTTCCCCCCCAATTAATTCTCCAGGCCACTCCTACCCCCGAGGGCAACCCCCCACTGCCCCATGTCTGTGTCCATTGGTAATGCTAGTATGCATGCATACAAGTCCTTTGGTTGATCTCTGAACCCCCCTCCCCTGCCTTCTCCTGGAGGTTGGATGGTCTTCTCAGTGACACCTTGTCTCTGGATCCATTTTTGTTCATCAGTTTGTGTTGATCATTATATCCCACATATGAGTGAGATCATGTGATATTTATCTTTCTCTGACTGGCTTATATCGCTTAGCATAATGCTCTCTAGTTCCATCCATGCTGTTGCAAATGGTAAAAGTTCTTTCCTGTTTATAGCAGCATAGCATTCCATTGAGTAGATGTACCACAGTTTTCTAATCCACTCATCTGCTGATGGGCACTTAGGCTGTTTCCACATCTTAGCTATTGTAAATTGTGCTTGTCCAGGCACCCCGGCTGCAGATTTCTGTGAGTCACAAAGCCAATCCCCCTCCCCCACTGCCCCCACAGCAGCCAATAAGAACTGCCAGACTCCGGCCGCACAATAAGGCTTTCTGCACATACAGAGCAGTGGCAGCTTTACCTGACTTTAAGCCTTAGTGTCGGACATGGGAAGTTTGTTTCCCGTGAGCAAGCTCCGAGCCAAGGCAGGGAGACTGCTGAATTTGACCCTGGGTGCGCATCCTTGGGAAGACTGTTTTCTGTGACCAGATCCCGTGCTCATGCAGGGCAGGGAGACAGCGCTGAATTTGAGCCTGGATGTGCAAACTAGGGGAATTTGTTTCCCACAACTAGGCTCCGTGCCCAGGCAGGAAGGCTGTGCTGAATTTGAGCAAACAACTTCAGGGAGATTGTTTTCTGCGACCAGATCATGCACCCATGCAGGGAGACAGTGCTGTATTTGAGCCTAGGGGTACAAACCCGGGGAGTTTGTTTCCCACGACCAGACCCTGCACCTTTGCAGAGAGGCTGTGCTGAATTTGAACCTGGACATGCGAACCCAGAAAGTTTGTTTCCCTCACCCAGGCTCCACACCCAGGCAGGGAGGATGTGCTGAATTTGAGCCGAGGTAAGCAACCTTGGGGAGATTGTTTTCCGCCACCAAATCCCGCACCACGCAGGGAGACAGTGCTGAATTTGAGCCTGGGGGCGTGAACCCGGAGAGTTTGTTTCCCAAGACCAGACCCTGCAACCAAGAGGGAGGCAATGCTGTTTTGAGCCTGGGTGCATGGACACAGGGAGTTTGTTTCCCACAGCGCACACCCGCGGGATCAGACCCCACACCCACACTGAGCAGCAGTGCCACCTGACTTTGATTCAGGGCAAGCGCATACAGGGGCTGTTTTCTGAAAGGCAGGAGTGGAACTCCTGCCAACACAGTGCGACTGTACAACCCGGTCTCCAAAGCAGGTCTCCAAAGCAGAACAGACTCTGTTTCTCATTGCATGCGCCTGGGATCCCTGATTCCCAGTACATTCACACTAAGAGCCAGCGACTCCAATTCTTGGGGCATGCGCACACAGGGACCCCGATTCTTGGTGCGAGGTAGCACCAAGCAACAGAAATTCTGATACTCGATTCTCGGTGGGGACACAGGGAGCATCTAACTCCTGACACGCACTAGGGGACTTTGATTTTTGGCACACATCAGCATGTTCTCTGTTTCAATGTGACGCAGGCAAGGCCCCAGATTTTAGGTGCACACATGAGGCCACACTAAGCGTCTGTGACTCTGACCCGGGGCGAGTGTGGCTCCCACCATCCCATAGCAGCCACATGTCGTGGTGTCAGAGCTCTTCAGTGACACTTGGGGGGTACAAAACTCCCACTGCACATGGTCCAGGCCCCCACAACTTGACATTTGAACCCTCTGGTGATAGTCAGAATGGGGAGACAATGAAACAATCCCCAGAGGAAAGAAAAGGAGGAATCACCAATAAAGGAAAAAAGTGAAATGGAAGCATGCAACATGACAAAAAAAGAATTTAGAGTAATGGTAATACAGGTCATACACCAGATGGACGAGAAAATCAACCTATGCAAAAATCATGAAGAAATGAAACATGATATAGCTACAATCAAAAACACAATGGAAGGCTTCAACAGTAGACTAGAAGAAGCAGAAGACCTAGAATGAACTCTCCAAAAATTCATCTGGAATGAAAAAAAGACCCTGAATAGCCACAGCAATCCTGAGAAAGAAAAACAAAGAAGGTGGGATCTCAATACTAGATATCAAGCTGTATTACAAAGCCACTGTTCTCAAAACAGCCTGGTACTGGCATAAGAACAGACATATAGACCAATGGAATAGAATAGAGAACCCAGAAATCGACCCAAAACCACTATGCCCAATTAATATTCGACAAAGGAGGCATGAACATACATTGGAGTCAAGACAGTCACTTCAATAAATGGCATTGGGAAAATTGGACAGATACATGCAAAAAAATGAAACTAGATCACCAACTTTCACCATACACAAAAATAAACTCAAAATGGATAAAAGACTTAAACATAAGACAAGACGGGAAGCCATAAAAATACTAGAGGAATCCACAGGCAGAGAAATTGCAGACATATGCCAATGGAACTTCTTCACTGATACTGCTCCTAAGGCAATGGAAAATAAAGAGAAAATAAACAAATGGGAGTACATCAAAATAAAAAGCTTTTGTATAGCAAAAGAAACCATCAACAAAACAACAAGAAAGCCCACTAGATGGGAGAACATACTTGCCAGTGTTGTCACCGATAAGGGTTTAAACTTCAACATTTACAGGAAACTCATACAGCTTAACAAAAGGAAGATAAACAACCCAATCAAAAAATGGGCAATGGACCTAAATAGAAACTTTTAGAAAGAAGACAGAAGGAAAGCCAGGAAACATGAAAACATGCTCAAAATCACTAATTATCTGAGAGATGCAAATCAAAACGAAAATGCAGTACCATCTCACACCTGTCAGAATGGGTATCACAAACAAATCAACACACAACAAGTGATGGCGAGGATGTGGAGAAAAAGGAACCCTCATGAACTGCTAGTGGGAATGCAGATTGGTGCAGCCACTGTGGAGAACAGTATGGAGTTTCCTCAAAAAACTAAAAATGGAACTCCCATTTGACCCAGTGACCCCACTTCTAGGAATATATCCCAAGAAGCTAGAAACATCAATCAGAAAGGATATACGCACCCCTATGTTCATAGCATTACAATTTACAATAGGTAAGATCTGGAAACAGCCTAAGTGCCCATCAGCAGATAGGTGGTTTAAAAAACTGTGGTACATCTACACAATGGAATACTATGCTGCGCTAAAAAAGAAGGAATTCCTACCATTTGCAACAACATGGATGGAACTGAAAAGCATTGTGCTAAGTGAAATAAGTCAGTCAGAGAAAAATAAATATTATATGATATCACTCCTCTTTGGGAAATAATGAACAACACAAACTGATGAACAAAAACAGATCCAGAGACAGGGATGCATCGATTAGACTGTCAAACCTCAGAGGGAAGGTAAGGGAGGGTGGGGGTAATGGGGAGAGATCAACCAAATGACTTGTATGCATGCATATAAGCCTAACCAGTGGTTACAGACAACAGGGGAGTGTGGGCATGTGTGTGTGGGGGTTTAGGAAGGTAATGGGGGAATGAGGACAAATATGTAATACCTTAATCAATAAAGGAAGTAAAAAAATAAATTGTGCTACTATGAACATAGGGGTGCATATATCCTTTTTAATTGGTATTTCTTGGGATATATTCCTAGAAGTGGAATCACTGTGTAAATGGGAGTTCCATTTTTAGTTTTTTTGAGGAAACTTCATACTATTCTCCATAGTGGCTGCATCTGTCTGCATTCCCACCAGCAGTGCATGAGGGCTCCCCTTTCACCACATCCTAGCCAGCACTTGTCCTCTGTTAATTTGTTGATGACAGCCATTCTAACAGGTATGAGATGGTAAATCATTGTTATTTTGATTTGCATCTTTCAGATGATTAGTGACATTAAACATGTTTTCAGATGTCTCTGGTCCTTCTGTATGTCCTCTTTAGAAAAGTGTCTACTTAGATCTTTTGTTCATTTTAGAAAAAAATTTTTTTATGGATTTCAGAGAGGAAGGGAGAGATAGATAGATAGATAGATAGATAGAAACATCAATGATGAGATAGAATTAGTGGTTTGCTGCCTCCTGCAAGGCCCCTACTGGGGACAGAGCCTGCAACCCCAGGCATGTGCCCCTGACTGAAATCTAACCTGGGACCCTTCAGGCCACAAGCGGAAGCTCTATCCACTGTACAAAACGAGCTAGGGACCTTTGCCCATTTTTTAATTGGATGTTTATCTTTCTTTTGTTAAGGTGTATGAGTTCCCTGTAAATGTTGGAGATTAAACTTTTGTCAGTGATAACATTTGCAAATATGTTCTCCCATACAGTGGGCTTTCTTGTTGTTTTGTTGATGGTTTCTTTTGCTGTGTAAAAGCTTTTTATTTTGATGTACTCCCATTTGTTTATTTTCTCTTTAGTTTCCATTGCCCTAGGAGTGGTATCAGTGAAGAAATTGCTTCGGCATATGTCTGAGATTTCTCTGCTCATGGATTCCTCTAGTATTTTTATGATTTCCTGTCTTATGTTTAAGTCCTTTATCCATTTTGAGTTTATTTTTGTGTATGGTGTAAGTTGGTGGTCTAGTTTCATTTTTTTGCATGTATCTATCTAATTTTCACAACACCATTTATTGAAGAGACTGTCTTGACTCCATTGTATGTTCATGCCTCCTTTGTCAAATATTAATTGAGCATAGTGGTTTGGGTCGATTTCTGGGTTCTCTATGCTATTCCATTGGTCTATATGTCTGTTCTTGTGCCAGTACCAGGCTGTTTTGAGAACAGTGGCTTTGTAATACAGCATGAAATCTGGTATTGAGATCCCATCTACTTTGTTACTCTTTCTCAGGATTGCTGTGGCTATTTGGGGTCTTTTTTTTTTTTTTATTCCAGATGAATCTTTGGAGAGTTCTTTCTAGGTCTGTGAAATATACCGTTGGTATTTTAATGGGGAGTGCATTGAATCTATAGATTGTTTTGGGTAGTATGGACATTTTAATGATGTTGATTCTACCAATCCATGAACATGGTATGTTCTTAACATCTGTTTACATCTTCCTCTATCTCTATTTACATTGTCCTGTAGTTTTCCATGTATAAGTCTTTTACCTCCTTAGTTAAGTTTATTGCTAGGTATCTTAATTTCTTTGGTGCGATGGTAAATGGGATTGCTTTTTTAGTCTGTCTTTCTGTAAGTTCACTATTGGTGTATAGAAATTCCATAGATTTCTTGGCATTAATTTTGTATCCTGCTACATTGCCGAATTCATTTATTAAGTCTAATAGATTTTTGATAGTCTCTTTTGTGTTTTGTTTTTTTTCATGTACAATACCATTCTTTTCATCCACCTTATGACCATTTCTCTGAATTCTTTCTCTGACAGGTTTCTTGCCTCCATTTCATTTACTTCCCTTTTTCTGGTGATGCCTGCTTTTCTTTTATATGCGGGAAGTTTCTTTGTCTGCCCATGATCTCTCTTCTCCGGGTGGCTGGTTATGTAGTTCTCTTTCTCCTGCATTGATTTAAAGCAACAAAATACAACACAACAAGGCACAAGGCACAAGGCACTGAACACAAATGTATTCACAATATTAATAACCCAAAATAAGGTGACCACCAGAGAAAGGTGAATTAGAAGATAAGAATGAAAGAAGGAGAGAAAAAAATGGAGTGCAAAAATGAAATTGGGGAAAGGAAAAAAAGTAAGAGAGAAAAGAAAGAGAATAAGAAATAAGAGGGGAAAAAACTACTTATATGGGGCGAAAACTCCAATAGAACAGCCACTAATCCCAACAAATTCCAGCAACAAATACCTAGAGTGAATGCAAACTACAAACAACAACTAATATCATGCGAGGCGAGGGTAAACAGAAGCAAAAAAACCCACAAACAACCCCAAAAACAAAACAAGAAAACAAAACAAAAACAAAAAGAAAAAGCAAAACAATCTCACAAACAAGCATAAAAAAACATATATGATCAACAATCAAGCAAACAACAACAAAAGGACAGAGAAAAAAATTTTGGATAGTGAAGAAAGAGAAGAGAGAGATGTGTATGGACTTGGAGCAGGGGATTGGAAATTATATATATAAGTAGGGTGAAATTTTAACAGGGGGTAAAAAGAAGGAATAGGGAAAATCTAAAGCAGGAATAGGGTAAGAGAAACAGGACAACAAGAGGGGAAAAGTGAGGAAGAGAGTGTTGGCATAAAGGTAAAATTGAGATAGAGTAAAATAATGCTAAAGGAAAGATGAAAATATAATGTAGAACACTAATCCCAAAGTAAAATAAAGAGAAAATAAATGACACTTTAAAAAAAAAGGTAAAATAGTAGTAGTAATAATACTGATTGAAAATAAAAAATGTAATAATTAAAAAGGTAAAATCAAGTGAGGAAAAAATAAAAAAATAATTTATTAAGTAAAAGATGAAAAAAATTAAAATGTGCAGTAGTGAAGGTCATTCACTTCCTCTACTGTTCTGTTTGGCACACCTGTTTCCTAGTCTGGACAGTATTGAAGTTCCCTGTGTTCCACTGCTCCTCAGTGTTGTAGGCCATAGTCCTGATTTTCAAGCAGGCAGTACATCTTCATTTATTATACTCCTTTATTTGTGTTTACACAAGAGTCAATTTGTGATTCAACCCCTGAGTGGCAGTGTTTCTGGATTGACCTCCGGGTCTATAGGTCCTCTCTAGCTAGTGTTTAGATTTTGTTTTCCCTGTGGCACTTAACACCAGTTTGGGGAGTGGGTTTCCCCAGAGCTGGTTCTCTGATGGTTTTTTCCCGGCTCTGATCCCCAGGTTCCACAAAAACACCTTTCCCCTGCAATCTCCCAGAGTGTTCCCAATTGGGTTATCCTATGTATTGGGATTAGTAATCAAAAGCAAGGATTTAAAGAGGGAAAAAAAAGAGCCAGAGTAAGTGCATGAACTCTGGCGCTGCGTGCAAGTCTGTGCAGTCTTTTTTTCCCCTTGGGTCTAAGCAGCTGGCACACTTTTAAAATTTTTAGGCTGTCCTTTTGTGTCCACTTCAGGTATGGGTTGCTTCTTAGAGTTCCCTTCTGTTAACAGCTCTATGGACCCCCTTCCACATTCGCGGATCACGGCAGCCCCAATGGCTGCGGATTTTTATGGGCACAGACTTCCTCAGGTCCTCCAGCTCCTGCCGTGCGCATTTCTCTCTCCTGACAGGACCACAAACCTCACCTTATCCCAGGCAAAATCTGACCTTTCCATGAGGGGGTGCAGAGCTCCTCTGAATCCGCGTGCTCGCACCACTTGGGGACCATTGTTCTCTGGTTCGCAGCTGTTCGCTGTGTGCCTTAGTTGCAGATTCCCGGGATTTTCAGGCTTCCGATAACATCCACTTTCCCCTTCAAGATGGCGAGGTCTCCGCATCAGAGCTGGTCACTCCAGGAGGGAACCCAGCAGCAGTGGGGGCTGCCCAGTCAGGGAAACCCTGTCCGGCACTCCCCCACAGTCTGCTGGATTATAGCTGTCCCTCAACTCACCAACAAACACTCCCCGTGCGACCACACACTCTCCCTTTGTTCTCTCACTCACACACTATCTTGTAGTCTGCCTTCCTGTCGGCAGCCATCTTCCCTTCCCCTATTCCTAGTATCTTAATTGTTTTGGTGCAATGGTAAATGGGTTTGTTTTTTTTTCTTTTCTATTTCTGTGAGTTCATTATTGGTGTATGAAAAAGCCATAGATTTCTGGGTGTTAATTTTGTATCTTGCTACATTGCCAAATTCATTTATTAGGTCTAGTACTTCTTTGATGGAGTCTTTGCGGTTTTCTATGTATAGTATCATGTCATCTGTAAATAAGGACAGTTTTACTTTTTCTTTTCCAATTTGGTTGTCTTTTATTTCTTCTTCTTGTCTGATTATATGGCTAACACTTCCAGTAGTATATTAAACAGGAGTGGTGAAAGTGGGCATTCATGTCTTGTTCTTGTTCTTAGGGGAAATGAATTTAGTTTTTGCCCATTGAGTATGATGTTGGCTGTAGGTTTGTCATTTAAGGCTTTTATTATGTTGAGATATGATTCCTCTATTCCTGCTTTGCTGAGAGTTTTTATCAAGAAAGGGTGTTGGATTTTGTCAAATGCTTTTTTGCATCGATTGATATGATTATTTTTGTTTCTCAGTTTGTTTATGTAATGTATCACATTTATTGATTTGCAGATATTGTACCATCTTTGCATCCCTGGAACAAATCCCACTTGGTCATGGTGTATGATCTTTCTAATATAATGCTGAATCTGATTTGGTAGAATTTTGTTGAGGATTTTAGCATCTATGTTCATCAGGGACATTGGCCTGTAGTTCTCTCTCTTTTTTTTTTTTTTGTGGTGTCTTTATCTGATTTTGGAATTATGGTAATGCTGGCTTCATAGAAAGAGCTTGGAAGTGTGCTTTCCCCTTTAATTTTTTGGAATAGTCTGAGAAGAATAGGTTTTAGTTCTTCTTTGAATGCTTGGTAGAACTCCCCTGTAAAGCCATCCGGACCAGGGCTTTTGTTTGCTGGAAGATTTTTGATTACTGTTTCAATTACTTTGGTAGTTATTGGCCTATTAAATTTTTTTGATTCTTCCTGAATTGAGTTTTGGAAGCTTGTATTTTTCTAAGAATGTCCATTTCATCTGGGCTGTCCAGTTTGTTTGTATAGAGTTGTTCATAGTATTTTTTAATAATCCTTTCTATTTCTGTAGGGTCTGTTGTTACTTCACCTATTTTATTTCTGATTTTGTTTATTTGGGTCCTCTCTCTTTGCTTTTTGGTGAGCCAGGCTAGAGATTCATCAATCTTGTTTACCCTTTCAAAGAACCACTTCTTGGTTTTATTGATCTTTTGTATTTTTTTTTTTTTTTTTTTTTTGTGTGTGTGTGTGTGTGTCTATAATGTGTTTTTTTTTCTGCTCTGATATTTATTATTTCCTTCCTTCTGCTTACTCTGGGCTTTTATTGTTGTTCTCTTTACAATTCTTTGAGTTGTACGGTTAGGTAATTTATTACCTTTTTTTTTTTTTTTTTTTTTAGATAGGCCTGTAGAACTATGAACTTACCTCTCAGGCCTGCTTTCACTGTGTCCCATAGAGTTTGGATTGTTGTGTTTTCATTGTCGTTTTTTACCAGGATGCTTTTTATATCTTCTTTGATCTCTTTGGTAAACCAATCATTTTTTAATAGCATGCTATTTAGCCTCCAAGTGTTTAATTTTTTCATTGTTTTTCTATTGTAGTTGATTTCTAATTTAATGCCATTGCGATCTGAGAAGATGCTTGATATGATTTCCATCTTCTTGAATTTGAAGAGACTTTGCTTGTGTCCCAATATGCGGTCTATCTTTGAAAATGTCCCATGTGCACTTGGGAAGAATATATATTCTGTATCTTTGGCGTGAAATTTTTTGAAGATGTCAATTAATTCCATCTGATCTAGTGAGTTTTTTAGGATTGATGTTTGTGATTTTTTGTGTAGAGTATTTATCCAGTGGTGTCAATGGGGTAGTAAATTCCCCTACTATGAGTTTATTGCTATTGATCTCTCCCTTGATATCTTCTGGAAGTTTTTTTAAATGTATTTGGGTGATCCTATATTGGGTGCATGTATGTTTACCTGAGTTATATCCTCTTGTTGAATTGCTCCCTTTAGTACTATGAAGTGACATTCTTTATCTCTTGTTGTTGCCTTCAATTTGAGGTCTAAGTTGTCAGATATAAGTATTGCTACTCCAGCTTTTTTTTCATTTCCATTCACCTGAAAATTTTTTTCCATTTCCTTACTATCAGTCTGTGTGTGTCCGTTGTTCTGAGGTGGGTCTCTTGTAGAGAGCATATATATGCATTTTGTTTTCTTATCCATTCAGCTACCCTATGTCTTTTGATTGGAGCATTTAATCCATTTACATTTAAGGTTATTATTTATAGGTTCTTGTTTGTTGCCATTTTTATTCCTTATGCCTGTATTCCTTCTTCCCTTCCTATTTATTCTTTTCACAGCAGTCCCTTTAGCATTTCTTGCATTGCTGGCGTGGTGGCAATAAATCCCCTTTGCCTTCTTTTGTCTGTGAAGCTCCTAATTTCACCTTCAACTTTCAATGATAGCCTTGCTGGGTATTGTATTCTTGGATTCAGTCCCTTGCTTTGCATCACTTTGTATATTTCATTCCATTCCCTTCTGGACTGATGTGTTTCTGTTGAGAAATCAGTTGACAGTCTAATTGGAGATCCCTTATAGGTAACTTTCTGTCTCTCTCTGGCAGTCTTTAAGTGTCTTACTTTGTTTTTGGTGTTTGTCAATTTAATTACGATGTGTCTTGGTGTTGGTCTTTATGGGTTCATCTTGTTTGGGACTCTGTGAGCATCTTGGACTTGTGTAAGTTTTTTCTTGCCAATATCCGGGAAGTTTTCAGTCATTATTTCTTCAAACAGGTTTTCTATTCCTTGCTCAGTTTTATCTCCTTCTGGCATTCTTATTATGTGGATGTTTTGTTCATTCCGTGTTTTCCCAAAGCTCCCCTAGTCTCTCCTCCTGCTTTTTAAGTTTTTATTTTCCAGTTGCTGCTCTGCTTGGGTATTTGTTTCTTCCCTTGTCTTCTAGCTCACTGATGCAGTACTCAGTTTCTTTTAGTCTACTGTTGATGCTTTTTATTGTGTGTGTGTTTTTTTTAATTATTATTGAAGCGGTGTTGTTCTTCATTTCTTCTTGATTCTTCTTTGTTTCTTCTTGGTTCTTCTACATGTTGTTGAATTTGTCCTCCATCCTTTTCGGTGTCCTTATGACCATTGCTCTGAAATCTTTCTCTAACATTTTGTTTACTTCCTTTTCCGGTGATTCCTCCTTTTTTTCATATGGGGCTATGTCTTTGTCTCCCCATTTTTGCTCCTCTCAGGGTGTCTGGTTATGTGACTCACTCTCTATCACCTCGACCAAAAGGCACAAAATTCACCTTGACAAGACATGACACAGTGGGAACAAAATATGAATGTATTCATGACACTGATAATCCCACCAGAGAAAAGAGAATTAGGGGAGAGAATAGAGTGCAAAAATGATATTGAGGAAAGATAAAAAGGTAAGAAAGAAAAGAAAAATTAGGGGAAAAATGTATGTATATGGGTAGAAAACTAAAAATACCAACAACTAATCCAAAAAATTGAAACAACAAACACCCACAAAAGAAGGAGGGAAGCTGAATCTGAAGAGGCAGAACTTATTTCCAGAAGTTAAGGTCAAGGAATTGAATGAATGAGGAAATGGCCACTATTCAGTATAGAGGACGTAGAAAGAGAATGAGTGTATAAGAAGAAAAGTAAAAAACAAAATACTCAATAAAAAAATAAAATATATATATTTTTAGAAGCTTATAATATACCACACCTTCCTGATCCCACCTAGTATATAAATTCCTCTTTCTTTAATATATCTATCTGTATATGCATCTATTTTTGGAAAATGAGAATAGAGAGCAAATGGGATTGAGTTTGGTGAATGAATTAAGCTATTAGTCAAAGAAGAGAGCAAGAGAGGAGAACAAAATCATAAAATAAAAAACAAAACAAACAAACATTGAAACAACAACAAAAAATTGGCTAGTGAAGAAAGAGAAAAAGAGAAGTGTACATGGACTTGGAGCAGGGGAGAGGAAATTATATATATGAGTAAGCTAACAGAGACTACTATAATAGTAATGTGTCAATAAAGCAGATAAAGAAGATCAATTTTTAACAAGGAGTGAAAAGAAAAGAGGGACAAACTAAAGCAGGAGCAGGAGAAGAGAAACAGGATAAAAAGGGAGAAGTGAGGAAGAAAAGGTTGGCAAAAAGGAAAAAATGCAATAAAGTAAAATAATGATTAAAAATAAAAATAGAATGTAGAACACTAATCTAAAAAAACAAAAGGTTAAAAAAATAAAAAAAATTACTTTCTTAAGTAAAAGATAAAAATAAAAAAGTATAGTTGTGAAGGGTTGCTCATTTTGGCTGAGTTTTAATGTCCCAGGGGGCTGGTTTAAGACCCCTCTCTACTGTTCTGTATGCCATGTCTCACTTTCCTGTTTGGTAGTCAGCACAGTGTTGAAGTTTCCAGTGACCCACCACTCCTCTGTGTCAGACTCCACAGCCTTGGTTTCAGGAAGGTGGGATCAATCTACCTGCTTTGTTTGTCTGCCTGCTTTCAGGTGTATTTACACAAGCATCTATTTCTGACACGGGCTCTAGGTGGCGGTGTTGCTGTATTAGTAGTTTCCAGTACCAAATGGCTCCTGAACCCAGTCCCCAGGAGCTGCCTGGGGGTATTCAAAATCCTTGTTTCCCTGTGGAGCTCAAGGCTGGGTGCGGCTGTGCTGCTAGGAGGGGCTGGCTCTTCTGGAGAAAAATGGCTGTTTAGGGTTGTATGTATATGGGTAGAAAACTAAAAATACCAACAACTAATCCAAAAATTGAAACAACAAACACCCACAAAAGAAGGAGGGAAGCTGAATCTGAAGAGGCAGAACTTATTTCCAGAAGTTAAGGTCAAGGAATTGAATGAATGAGGAAATGGCCACTATTCAGTATAGAGGACTGTCCCAGAGCTGGATTCCTGGTCACCTCTCCTTGCTTTGCTCCCCAGCCTCCACCAAACCACCTCCACCTGCACCGCAGCCTTGGTGAGTGTTTGTAATGGAAATATCCTATGTACTGTGTTTAGTGAGTAAAAGCAAGAAAAATATAAAGTCATAGCAACCGTACTGCTGCTTGTTTCTCTGCCCTGGCACTCCATGGCCAGTGCAGAACTCCAGGCTGCCTTTCTGGGTGCAGCCTCCCATGGCTGTGGTCTTAGATCTAGAGTCTCCTGCTTCCAGCAGCCCTGTGGACCCCCTTCTGCATTTGAGTGTTATGCATGTCCCCAAGAGACATGGACTTGGTGCAGCTCAGGTTCCTTCTGACCCTCTTGTCCCAGTGGTTGCACATCTCCTTCTCCAGCCCAGATCCCCGATCCTACCATTCTACAGGTGTCTTTTGTCCTTTCCAGCCATGGGTTGTCTCACCAGCTGTGTTTAATTCACCAATTCCGGGTGGATGTTATTCAATTCAGCTGTTTCTTCTATCTGCTCCATGAGAAGGCCCAGGACACATCTGCCTATTTGGCTGCCATTTTGTCTTACCCTGGACAAACTTTTTAGGGCCCATGGCCAGGGAGGATGGAGTATCAGTGTTTATGGATTCACAGCCAAGGCAGCAGGTCCCTTGCCAGTGTGGCTGTAGGGTCCTGGGTGGTGTCCGAGCTCTCCCTGGGTGAAGGTGAGGGTGGGCTACCAGTCACAGCTTCTCACCCTTCAAGATGGCATGATCTCTGTGGCAGAGATAGCCACTCCAGGAGAGATGTCAGCAGTAGCAGAGGTTCCTGGCTAAGGGAGCCTGGTCCACCAGCCCTCAACAGTTCTGCAGAATATAACTGTCCCTCACTCACACGCACAGACATGTCCCACACGTCCATGCACTCCTTTTTCACTTCTTCCCTCCCTCCTTCCCTCCCTCCCTCACACTCTCTTCCTCACTGCTGTCCTGTTGGCCACCATTTTGGAATCTCTATTTTTTGTTTTTGTTGCTTGAGATTTTGGTGTCATATTCATAAAATTATTGCTCAAACCAAAGTCAAGGAGCTTTTCTACCAGATTTACAGTATCTTGTCTTATGTTTAAGTTTTAAATCCATTTCAAATTAACTATTTTGAGTGATGAGAGATAGGGGTCAACTTTTACTTTTATGTATTTGATTATTCAGTTTTCCTAGTACTATTAGTTGAAGAAACTATCATTCAAATTTTAGTAGACCATATGCAGGAGTTTATTTTTAGGTTCTCTATTCTGATCTGTTGGTCTAGGCAACTATTTTGATACTAGAATCATAACTAATTTAAGTACTATAGCTTTGCAGTGTAGTTGAAAATCTGAAGTGTCATGATTTCAGCTTTGTTTTTCTTTCTCATTAACAATTTTCTATTATACAATAAAATATTATTAACCATGGTCACAATGCTGTATACTGCCTCTCCAAGACTTCTTAATTTTATAACTGGAAGCTTTTACATTTTGACACCCTTCACTAACTTTGCCCAGCTGTATCCCTGCCTCTGGAAACTATCAATCTGTTCCCTGTATCTTTGACTTTTTAAAAAAATTCTACATATAAGTGATATCATATGGTATTTTTATTTCTCTGACTCACATATTTCACTTAGGATAATGCCCTAATGTTGCATCCACATTGTTGCAAATGGCAAAATGTATTTTTTTATGGCTGACAGTATTTCACTCTATAAATACCTAATTTCTTTATGTACTCATTCATCAATGTACATTTACACTGTTTTAATCTCTTGGCTATCCTACCTAATAATAGACAAATATGCAAATTGACCGTACCTTCACTATGCCCATGATTGGCCAGGAGGCGCAGGGGGCGGGACTCGGAGTGGCCGGGGTAGCTGATTGGGCCGGCGGGACGCTGAGCTGCGTCACCAGCAGTGGCACGAGCTCAGGGTCTACGCCATGGCTGTGCTGCGGCACAGAAGGGGCCTCTGGGACAGCGAGCTGACATCCTGCCACGTGGACCATCAAAAGTGGGGGAGCTGAGTGCCTGTCCGCTCAGGTAGCAGGCCTTTCAGAAGCCTCCGCCATGCCAGAGGCTTCTGAAAGGCCTGGTGCACCAGCAATCGAAAGGAAAGCGTGGGAGCTGGGTGCCTGCCCGCTCAGGCACCAGGCCTTTCAGAAGCCTCCGCGGCACCGGAGGCTTCTGAAAGGCCTGGTGCACCAGTGGACAGGGACCCAGCTCCCCGTGATCAAAAGCAAAAGCGTCCACTCAGGCAGCAGGCCTTTCAGAAGCCTCTGCCACGCTGGAGGCTTCTGAAAGGCCTGGTGCACCAGCGATCGAAAGGAAAGCGTGGGAGCTGGGTGCCTGTCCACTCAGGCAGCAGGCCTTTCAGAAGCCTCTGCCACGCTGGAGGCTTCTGAAAGGCCTGGTGCACCAGCGGACAGGGACCCAGCTCCCTGCGATCAAAAGGGAAAGCGTGTAGGGGACCCTACACATGCATGATTCAATCATGCACTGGGCCTCTAGTCTATATATATAAAAGCCTAAGCAACTGAACGAACAACCGGTCGACCAGTCGCTATGATGCACACTAACCACTAGGGGGCAGATGCTTAATGCAAGAGCTGCCCCCTGGTGGTCAGTGCGCTTCCAGAACTAACTTCCCGCAGCCCCTCCCCCTGGCCAGCCAACCTCCCGCAGTCCCTCCTCCAGCTGGCTGGCCCCCAATGGCCCCAATCGGAACCTCTCACAGCCCTTCCTCCCACCAGCCAACCTCCCGTGGCCCCAATCAGCCTGATCACTAGCCAGGCCAAGGGACCCCACCTGTGCATGAATTCATGCACTGGGCCTCTAGTTGAAAATAGTACTCTACTAAATATGGGATGAAGATACCTTGTTGAGTTAGTGTTTTCATTTCTATAGAGAAATACCTAGAAGTGGTATTTCTAGATTATATGGAAGTTTTAGTTTTAATTTTTTGAGGAAACTCCATACCATTTTCCATACTGGCTATACCAATTTACAATCCCAACAACAGTGTAAAAGGTTTCCGTATTTCCCACATCCTTATCAACATTTGTTGTTTGTTGATTTATTGATGATAGCCATTCTAACGGATGTGAGGTGGTATCTCATTGTGGTTACAATTTGCATTTATTTGATGATTAGTAACAATGAGCATCTTTTCATATGCCTATTGGCCATCTGTATGTCCTCTTTGGAGAAGTGTCTATTCAGGTCCTTTACCCATTTTTAAAGTGGATTGTTTGTTTGTTTTAGTGAATATATATATATTCATTTTTACCCTATAAATTTACTGATCTCATTGACTACTTATAATAGTTTTTTTTTTTTTGCTAGAGTCTTTAGGATTATCTATATATAGTATTATGTTATTTGCAAATAGTGACAGGTTTATTTCTTTTAAAATTTGGATGATTTTTATTCTTTTCTTTTATGATTGCTTAGTCTAGGTTTCCAATACTATATTTAATAAAAGTGGTAGGAGTGTGCATTCTTTTCTTGTTGCAAATCTTAGAAGAAACACCTACAGCTTTTCACCATAGAGTATTATACTGTGGGTTTTTCATATATAGCCTTTATTATGTTAGGTATGTTCACTCTATACTCACTTTGATTAAAGTTTTTATTTATAAATGGATGTTGAATTTTGTCAAATAATTTTGTTCATCTAGTGTAATCATCATATAATTTTTACCATTGGTTTTGTTCATGTGGTGTATCACATTGATAGATTTGCAGTTAAACCACTCTACATCCTTGGAATAAATTCAATTTGATCATGGTTTATAACATTTTAAATTCATTGTTAGATTTGTTTTGCTAATATTTTGTTGAGAATTTTTGCATAGACATTCATCAGGAATACTGAACTGTAATTTTTTTTTTGGAGTGGCTTTGCTGGGTTTTGTTATAAGGGTGTTGCTGCTGTTCTAGAACGAGTTTGGAAGAATTCCTTCTTCTACAAATTTCCAATAGTTTGCAAAGTATAGCTATTAACTTTTCTTTAAATTTTTGATAAAATTTCCTTGTGAATCTATCTGCATCTGGACTTTTGCTTGTTGGAAGATTTTTATTACTGCTTTAATTTTGTTGCTAATAATTTGTCTATTTAAATTTCCTGTTTCTTTCTGGTTCAGTCTTAGAAGGTGTATGTTTTTATAAATCTATTCATTTCTTCTGAATTGTCCAAGTTGTTGGCATATAATTGTTCATTGTACTCTTAAAGATCCTTCATATTTCTGACATGTCAGTTGTAAATTCTCTTTCATTTCTCATTTTATTTATTTGGATCTCTATTTTTTTCTTTATGACTCTTTCAAGAGCAAGCATGTCAAACTCAAAGGCTAACAGGGGCCAAATAAACAAGGTTTAAGTTTATGTGGGCCGCAAAAAAACAAAAGCTTCAATTTTCATAGAAATGTAGGTTTATTTCGATAGAGACATGCTGAATACAAAGGGCTGAAATAAATGAATAATCATTAACATAAAATAGGTATAGATTCTGCTGCTGCCAGCAGTCCTGCTACCTTTTGCAGCTGCTTGTATGAAATGGGTGCTGGAGCTTGCATCGCCATGTGTTGTGCCACTGCGGGTTTGGAAGTGCAACTGGTCGGGTCCCTGCCACTGCCCCCATGGGCAGGTGTGTGGAGCCCTGCCTGTGCTCCTGGAGCAGTTCTCCCCATAGCTTCGCTCTCTCCTCTCTGGGATTCCTACTTCTCATGATATCACCCTTCCTACTGGTATTTAGGTGTTTTCTGTTCTTCTTTGTTATAAGTCACCTCCTCAGCTGGACAACAGTTGGAAATTCCAGGTGAATGTTCTCCAATTTGTTTGAATTTCCAGCCTGGCCCTGTGATTGGGTGCCCGACAGGTCTGCCTATTTGGCTGCCATTTTCTCCTCCTCTAATCAACTAGATTTATCTATATTAATATAAGGGTAATATGCAAATGGTCGGGATGCCCTCATGCGTAATGACTAATCAGCTGGAAGCTGCGTGTGCAGCAGGCACGGGTGGGTGGGGACTTGCAGCATTGGAGGTGGGGGCAAGGCATGGCAGAGGCCTCTCTGCACACCTGTGCTGGGAGTCCACAGGCCTCTGCCGGCTCTGGCCTACCTCTTTGGAGCAATCCACTGAGGATCCCCAGATGGGTGGGCAGGGCCTACCTCTTTGGGGTGATGGATCGTGGGGCTCCTGCACTGTGACAGGGCACAGGCCAGGCTGGGGGACCCCTGCCCCCGAGTGCATGAATTTCATGCACCAGGCCACTATTCTTTTAATAATTAACTACGAAAACTTCAGAATTAATAAAATAAAAACATTTCATTTTTTCAAACACAGCAAAAAGTAAACAGTTCTGATAGAAATGGAGGTGGGACACCCTTGGCCAAGCATGTCAAACTCGCAGCCCACAGCAAATATTTTTGTGGCCCAGTCAATATAATGGTATGTAAGAAACGTTTTAATAAAAATTTCATAACTTAATTTTTATAACATCCTGTTATACATAATCCTATATAATAAAGAGCTAATATGCTAATTTGACCAGATAGTGGAACAACCTTCCAGAACAACCTTCTGGATGACCAGTGGGCAGGGCTGTGGGGCCACAGAGCTGCAAGGCAGCTGGGGTCACGAGGGCCAAATCCCTTGCAAGAATTTCATGCATCGGGCCTCTATTTATTAATAATGAACAACAGAGAGGAGAAAAAAATGGCAGCAGAATAGACAGGCATGTCCTGATTCTTGTCCAGGAGCAGATATAAAGAACAGCTGAGGGTCACACGGGGAGTGTTTGTTGGCGAGTTAAGGGACAGCTATATTCCAGGAGAAAGTGGGGGACTGTTGAACGGGGCGCCCCTGACCGGGCAGCCCCACTGCTGCTGGGTTCCCTCCTGGAGCCACAGGCTCGGAGGCGGAGACCGCACCATCTTGAAGGGGAAAGTGGATGTTATAGGAAGCCTGAAAATCTACAACTGTGGCACCCACCGAACAGCTGCGAACCCCAGAACACCAGTCCCCAATTGGCGCAAACCGCGGATTCAGAGGAGCTCTGCATTCCACCACAGAAAGGTCAGATTTCGCCTGGGTTAAGGGGAGGTCTCTGGTCCCAGCAGGAGAGAGAAATGTGGGCACTGTGGGAGCTGGAGGATCAGGGGAAGTCTGCGCCTAGAAAAATCCATGGCTATTGGGGCTGGCATGATCCATGAATGTGGAAGGGGGTCCTCAGACCTGCTAACAGAAGGGATCTCTAAAAAGCAACCCATTTTGATCTGACACAAAACGACAGCCTAAAAATTTTAAAAGTGTGCTGGCTGATTAGACCCAAGGGGGAAAAAGGGACTGTGCAGACTTGCGCTCAGCCCCGGAGTTCTCACACTTGCACTTTCTCCCCTTCAAATCCTTGATTCTGATTACTAAGCCCAATACATAGGATCACCCAGTTGGGGACACGCTAGGAGACTGCAGGGGAAAGTTGTTTTTCTGGAACCTGGGGATTAGAGCGGGGAGTGACCATCAGAGAACCAGCTCTGGGGCAGCCCACCCCCACAAACCGATATTGAGTGCCACAGGGAAAGCAGGATATAAGCACAGGCCTAAGAAGACCTATAGACCTGACGATTAATCCAGAAACACTGCCACCCAGGGGCTGAGTCACAAATTGACTCTTGTGTAATTACAAATAAAGGAATACAAGAAATTAAGACACAATGCCTGCTTAAAAATCAGGACTGGCTTACAACACTGAGGAGCAGTGGAATGCAGGGAACTGCAATACTGTCCTGACTGGGAAACAGGCGTGCCAAACAGAACAATAGAGGAAGTGAATGACCTTCACTACTGCACATTATATTTATTTATTTTTATTTATTTATTTTTTTCATCTTTTACTTAAGAAACTATTTTTATTCTTTTTTCCTCACTTGATTTTACCTTTTTAATTATTACATTTTCATTTTCAATCAGTATTATTACTACTACTATTTTACCTTTTTTTAAAGTGTAATTTTATTTTCTTTTTATTTTACTTTGGGATTTTTGTTCTACATTCTATTCTCATCTTTCCTTTAGGATCTTTTTACTCTATCTCAACTCTACCTTCATGCCATCACTTTCTTCCTAACTTTTCCCCTTTTGGTGTCCTGTTTCTCTTACTCTTTTCCTGCTTTAGATTTTCCCTATTCTTTCTTTTTACCCCCTGTTAAAATTTTACCCTACATATATATCTAATTTCCAATGCCCTGCTCCAAGTCCATCACACCTCTCTCTTCTCTGTCTTCACTATCTATAAAATTGTATTTCTCTGTCGTTTTGTTGTTGTTTGCTTGAATGTTTATTATATCGATTTTTTATGCTTTTGTTGTGAGATTGTTTTGCTTATTCTTTTTTTGTTTTGTTTTTTTGTTTGCTTTGTTTTTTGCTTCTGTTTTCCTTTGCCTTGCTTGATATTAGTTGTTGTTTGTAGTTTTCATTAATCTCCAGGTACTTGTTGCTGGCATTTGTTGGGATCAGTGGTTGTTTTATTGGAGTTTTCTCCCCACATATATAGTTTGTTCCCCTTTTCTTTCTTATCCTCTTCCTTTTCCCTCTTACTTTTTTTTTCCTTTTCCCAATTTCATTTTGACACTCCTTTCTTGTTTATTTTATTTATTTATTTTTTCTCTCTTCTTTCTCTCCTATTCTATAATTTGCTTTTCTATGGTGGTCACCTTAATTTTGAGTTATTAATATCGTGAATACATTCCTGTTCAGTGCCTTGTGCATTGTAACTGGTTGTGTTGTATTTTGTTCCTTTATATCAATCAAGGAGAGAGAGAACTACATAACCAGACAGCCGGAGAAGAGAGACCTTGAGGAGACAAAGAAATAGCCCCCATAGGAAAGAAAAGCAGGCATCACCAGAAAAGGATGTAAACAAAATGGAGGCAAGCAACTTGTCAGAGAAAGAATTCAGAGAAATGGTCATAAGGTGGCTGAGAAGAATGGAAGACAAATTCGACAATATGAGTAAGAACCAAGAGGAGATGAAGAAGAACCAAGAAGAAATGAAAAATGATATTGTTGCTGTAAAGAACTCAATAGAAAGCATCAAGAGTAGATTAGAAGAAGCAGAGAAACGCATCAGTGAGCTAGAAGACAAGGTAGAAAAAATAGCCAAGTAGAGCGGCTTCTAGAAAAAAAAAAAGAAAAAGCAGGAGGATATCCTAAGGGAACTTTAGGACAACTTGAAACAAAACAACATCCACTTAATAGGGCTTCCAGAAGAAGAGGAAACTGGGCAAGGAATAGAAAACCTGTTTGAAGAAATAATGACAGAAAACTTCCCAGATATAGGAAAGAAAAAGCCCACACAAATTCAAGAAGCTCACAGCCCCCAAGCAAAATGAACCCCAAAAGACTGACGCAAAGGCACATTATAATGAAATAGGCAAAAACCAACAACAAAGTAAGAATCTTAAAAACAACCAGAGAGAGACAGAAAGTCACCTACAAAGGAACCCCCATCAGACTAGCAAATGATTTCTCAACAGAAACTCATCAGGCCAGAAGGGAATGGAATGAAATATACAAAGTCATGCAAAGGAATGATCTGAATACAACAATACTGTACCCAGCAAGGCTATCAATCAAAATTGAAGGTGAAATCAGGAGCTTCACAAACAAAAAAGGACTAAGGGAATTTATTACCACCAAATCAGCAATGCAAGAAATGCTAAAGTGTCTGCTGTAAAAAAAAAGAAATAGGAAGTGAGGAAGGAACACAGAGGTAGAGAATAAAAATGGCAACAAATAAGTACCTATCAATAATAACTTTATTTTAAAAATATATATTTTATTTATTTTTTACAGAGAATAAGGGAGAGGGATAGAGAGCTAGAAACATCTATGAGAGAGAAACATCGATCAGGTGCCTACTACACACCCCCTACCGGGGATGTGCCTGTAACCAAGGTAAATGCCCTTGACTGGAATCGAACCTGGGACCTTTCAGTCCACAGACCAATGCTCTATCCACTGAGCCAAACTGGTTTTGGCAACAATAACTTTAAATGTAAATGGATTAAATGCCCCAATCAAAACACATAGGGTAATGGATTGGATAAGAAAACACGACCCATATATCTGCTGTCTATAAGAAACCCACATCAGAAAAAAAGACGCACACAGACTGAGGGTGAAAGGATGGAAAATGGTTTTTCAGGTGAATGGAAATGAAAAAAAAGCTGGGGTAGCATTACTTATATCTGACAAATTAGATCTCAAAGTGAAGGACATAACAAGAGATAAGGAAGGCCACTTCATAATACTAAAGGGAGCAATACAACAAGAAGAAATAACTCTGGTAAACATGTACGCACCAAATACAGGAGAATCCAAATACATAAAAAAAACTCCTGGAGGATATCAAGGGAGAGATCGACAGCAATACAATCATAGTAGGAGACTTTAATACCCCACTATCACCATTGGACAAATCCTCTAAACAAAAAATCAGCAAGGAAACATCAATCCTAAATGACTCACTAGAGCAGATGGAATTAATTGACATCTACAGAACATTTCACCCAAAGCCACAGAATATACATTTTTCTCAAGTGCGCATGGGTCATTTTCAAAGATAGACCATATGTTGGGTCATAAGCAAAGTCTCTTCAAATTCAAGAAGATAGAAATCATATCAAGCTTTTACTCATATCACAGTGGCATAAAACTGGAAATCAACTACAATAAATACAATCCAAAGAAATCAAACACATGGAGACTAAACAGTATGCTATTAAACAATGACTGGGTTACCAGAGAGATCAAGGAAGAAATATAAACTTCATGGCAACAAATGACAATGAAAACACAACAATCCAAAATCTATGGGACACAGTGAAAGCAGTCTTGAGAGAGAAGTTCATAGCTCTACAAGCCTACAGCAAAAAAAAAAAGAAACAATGGTAATAAATTACCTAGCCCTACAACTCAAAAAGTTAGAAAAAGAGCAACAGGAAAAGCCCAGTGTAAGCAGAAGGAAGGAAATAATAAAGATCAGAGCGGAGATAAATGACATAGAGACCAAAGAAACAATACAGAAGATCAACAAAACCAAGAGCTGGTTCTTTGAAAGGATAAACAAGATTGATGAACCTCTTGCCAGGCTCACCAAGAAGCAAAGAGAGAGGACCCAAATAAACAAAATCAGAAATGAAAGAGGTGAAAAAACAACAGACCCCACTGAAATACAAAGGATTGTTACAAAATACTATGAACAACTCTATTCCAATAAACTGGACAACCTGGAGGAAATGGACATATTCCTAGAAAAATATAACCTTCCAAAACTCAATCAAAAAGAATCTAAATAGCTCAATAGGCCAGTAACTATGGACGAAATTGAAGCAGTCATCAAAAAGCTTCTGGCAAACAAAAGCCCGGGGCCAGATGGCTTCACAAGGGAGTTTTACCAAACATTCAAGGAAGAACTAAAATCTATCCTCCTCAGACTATTCCAAAAAATTCAAGAGAAAGGAACACTTCTAAGTTCCTTCTATGAAGCCAGCATCACCCTAATACCAAAACCAGATAAAGACAACACAATGAAAGAGAATTACAGACCAATATCCCTCATGAATATAGATGCCAAAATCCTCAAGAAAATTCTAGCAAATCGGATCCAGCAGTACGTTAGAAAGATCATACACCATGGGCAAGTAGGATTTATCCCAGGGATTCAAGGATGGTACAATATCCTCAAATCAATAAATGTGATACATCCCATAAACAAATTGAGAGATAAAAATCACTTAGTCATATCAATTGATGCAGAAAAAGTATTTGACAAAATTCCACACCATTTCTTGATAAAAACTCTCAACAAGGTGGGAATAGAAGGATTATACCTCAACATAATAAAAGCTATATATGCTAAACCCACAGCTAACATCATACTCAATGGGCAAAAACTAAAACCATTTCCTCTAAGAACAGGAACAAGACAAGGATGCCCACTCTTACCACTCCTGTTTGACATAGTACTGGAAGTACTAGTCATTGCAATTAGACAAGAAGAAGAAATAAAAGGCATCCAAATTGGAAAAGAAGAAATAAAGCTGTCCTTATTTGCAGATGACATGATATTGTATATACAAAACCTGAAAGACTCCATCAAAAAACTAATAACCTAATGAATGAATTCTGCAATGTAGCAGGATACAAAATTAACGCCATGAAATCTATGGAATATCTATACAGCAATAGTGAATTTACAGAAAGAGAGACTAAAAAAGCAATCCCATTTACCATCGCACCAAAAAATATTAAGATACCTAGGAATAAACTTAACTAAGGAGGTAAAAGACCTATACTTGAAAACTACAGGACACTGAAAAAAGAGATAGAGGAAGACGTAAACAGATGGAAGAACATACCATGTTCATGGATTGGTAGAATCAACATAATTAAAATGTCCATACTACCCAAAGCAATCTACAGATTCAATGCACTCCCCATTAAAATACCAACGCATATTTCACAGACCTAGAAAGAACTCTCCAAAAATTCATTTGGAATAAAAAGACCCCGAATAGCCACAGTAATCCTGAGAAAGAAGAACAAAGTAGGTGGGATATCAATACCAGATTTCAAGCTGTATTACAAAGCCACTATTCTCAAAACAGCCTGGTACTGGCACAAGAACAGATATATAGACCAATGGAATATAATAGAGAATCCAGATATTGACCCAAACCACTATGCTCAATTAGTATTTGACAAAGGAGGCATGAACATACAATGGAGCCAAGACAGTCTCTTCAATAAATGGTGTTGGGAAAGTTGGACAGATACATGCAAACAAAATGAAACTAGACCACCAACTTACACCATACACAAAAATAAACTCAAAATGGATACAGAACTTAAACATAAGACGGGAAACCAGAAAAATACTAGAGGAATCCACAGGCAACAAAATCTCAGACATATGACAAAAGAAATTCTTCACTGATACTGCTCCTAGGGCAATGGAAACTAAAGAGAAAATAAACAAATGGGACTACATCAAAATAAAAAGCTTTTTCACAGCAAAAGAAACCATCAACAAAACAACAAGAAAGCCCACTGTATGGGAGAACATATGGAAATTTTATCACTGATAAAGGTTTAATCTCCAACATCCACAGGCAACTTATACAACTTAATAAAAGGCAGATAAATGATTCAATAAAAAAATGGGAAACGGACCTAAATAGATACTTTTCTAAAGATGACAGAAGGAAGGCCAAGAGACACATGAAAACATGCTCAAAGTCACTAATTATCCAAGAGATGCAAATCAAAACGACAATGCGGTACCATCGCACACCTGTCAGAATGGCTATCATCAACAAATCAACAAACGGCAAATGCTGTCAAGGATGTGGAGAAAAAGGAATCCTGGTGCACTGCTGGTGGGAATGCAGACTGGTGCAGCGACTGTGGAGAACAATATGGAGTTTCCTTAAAAAACTAAATATGCAACTCCCATTTGACCTAGTAATCCCACTCCTAGGAATATATCCTTAGAAACTAGAAACATCAATCAGAAAGGATATATACACCCCTGTGTTCATAGCAGCACAATTTACAATAGCTAAGATTTGGAAATAGCCTACGTTTCCGTCAGCAGATGACTGGATCAGAAACCTATGGTACATCTACAATGGAATACTATGCTGCCCTAATAAAGAAGGAATTCTTACCATTTGCAGCAACCTGGATGGAATTGGAGAACATTATGCTAAGTGAATTAAGCCAGTCAATGAAAGAAAAATTCCACATGATCTCACTCATTTGTGGATAATATAGAACATTATAAACAGATGATCAAAAAGATAGATACAGAGGCAGTAAGCATCAAACAGACTGTCAAATTACAGTGGGAAGGGTAGGGAGATTTGGGGGAGATAAGAGATCAACTGAAAGACTTGTATGCATGCATATAAGCATAACCAATGGACGCAAAACACTGGGGAGTGAAGGCATGTATCAAAGTGGGTTGGGGGGGGCAATGGTAAGATATGTACACATGTAATACCTTAATTTAAAAAAATGGAAAAAAAGAAATAATGAAAAAAAAAAGAACTTGCCTCTCTTTCTCTCCCAACCTGGCCAACAGCCCCACCTCCATTTTTCTCCAGGCCTCCACTGGGGCTGCTGATTAGCCCTGCCTGTCTGATCAGGCCCCGTTGATAGGTCCAGAGATGCTGACTGGCATAGAAACTGACTGATCTGAACCAAATCTGGGTGAATGTAAGGAGCCAATGGCTGCCTAGGAGGCAGAGCTTTTGATGCTGACTGGCATAGAAACTTACCAATCAGAACCAAATTGGCCAGCAGAGGAGGGCAGTTAGGGGTGATCAGGCAGGCACAGGCAGTTAGGGGTGATCAGGCCAGCAGGGGAGAGCAGTTAGGGGTTAGATCAGGATGGCAATTAGGGGCAAGATCAGGCCAGCAAGGGAGGGCAGTTAGGGGTGATCAGGCAGGCAGAGGCAGTTGGGGGTGAGATCAGGACAGCAGGGGAGAGCAGTTAGTGGCGAGATCAGGCCAGCAGGGGAGGGCTGTTGGGGGTGAGATCAGGCAGGCAGGCAGAGGCAGTTAGGGGTGATAAGGCAGGCAGGCAGAGGGGTTAGGGGCAATCATGCAGTCAGGCAGGTGAGTGGTTAGGAGCTAGTGGTCCCAGATTGTGGGATCGGGCCTAAACCAGCTGTCAGACATCCCCCGAGGGGTCCCTGATTGGACTGGGTATAGGCTGGGCTTAGGGAAACCCTTTCAGTGCATGAATTTTGTGCACCAGTTCTCTAGTAGTTTTATAATTTTGAATTTTATATTTAGGTATATGATTGATTTTGAGTTAATTGTGATGAAGGATGTAAGACTGTGTCTAGTTTTTTTTTTCTTGCATGTGGATGTTTAATTTTTCCAGCACCATTTTTTGAAATACTATTTTATTTCCTCATTGTATTGCATTTGCTCCATTCTCAAACATCAGTTGACTAAAGTTATATAAGTCTTTTGCTGGCTCTTTATACTGTTCCATTGATCTATTTGTCTATTCTTTCACCAACACCATACTGTATTTATTATTGTGACTTTATAGTAAGTCTTATAGATGGGTAATGTCAATCCTCCATTTTTGTTCTCTTTATTGTGTTGGCAATTCTTAGTCTTCTGCCTGTCCATATAAACTTTAGAATCAGTGTATTAATATTCACAAAATAACTTGCTGGAATTTTTATTGAGATTGAATTTAATTATTTACAGATACATTTGGGAAGAACTGACATTGTGGTAATATGGGGTCTTCTTAACTAAGAACATAAACCATCTCTACGTTTATTAATTATTCTTTGATTCCCTTAATCAGTTTTGTAGTTGTCTTCATCTAGATCTTGTACATATTTTTGTTAAATTTTTACATTTATACTTAGGTATTTTATTTTGAATGATAATGTAAATGGTATTATGTTTTACATTTCATGTTTTACTTGTTCTTTGATGGCATATAAGAAAGCAATTGACTCTTTTTTGAAATAAATATTTATTGTTCAGATTATTACAGTTGTTCCTCTTTTTCCCCCCATAGCTCCCCTCCACCCAGTTCCCACCCCACCCTCTGCCCTTACCCACCCCGTCCTCATCCATAGGTGTACAGTTTTTGTCCAGTCTCTTCCCGCACCCCCCATACCCGCTCCCCGCCCCGAGAATTGTCAGTCCACTCCCTTTCTATGGCCCTGATTCTATTATATTCACCAGTTTATTCTGTTCATCAGATTTTTTATTCATTTGATTTTTAGATTCACTTGTTTTTTTTTTCAATTTTTTTATTAAGGTATTATATGTGTACATATCTTACCATTGCCACCCCCACCCCACTCCCATATATGCCCTCACCCCCCAGAGTTTTGCATCCATTGGTTATGCTTATATGCATGCATACAAGTCCTTTGATTTAGATTCACTTGTTGATAGATATGTATCTGTTGTTCATGATTTTTATCTTTAACTTTTTCTTCTTCTTCCTCTTCTTGAAGAATACCTTTCAGCATTTCATATAATACTGGTTTGGTGGTGATGAACTCCTTTAGCTTTTTCTTGTCTGTGAAGCTCTTTATCTGACGTTCAATTCTGAATGATAGCTTTGCTGGGTAGAGTACTCTTGGTTGTAGGTTCTTGCTATTCATCACTTTGAATATTTCTTGCCACTCCTGTCTGGCCTGCATAGTTTCTGTTGAGAAATCAGCTGACAGTCGTATGGGTGCACCTTTGTAGGTAATTAACTGTTTTTCTCTTGCTGCTTTTAATATTCTCTCTTTGTCTTTTGCTCTTGGCATTTTAATTATGATGTGTCTTTGTATGGTCCTCTTTGGATTCCTTTTGTTTGGGGTTCTTTGCACTTCCTGGACATGTAAGTCTATTTCTTTCACCAGGTAGGGGAAGTTTTCTGTCATTATTTCTTCAAATAGGTTTTCAATATCTTGCTCTCTCTCTTCTTCTGGCACCCCCATAATTCGGATGTTGGTACACTTGAAGTTGTCCCAGAGGCGTCTTACACTATCTTCATATTTTTGGATTCTTTTTTCTTTTCCGGTTGGGTGTTTTTTGCTTCTTCGTATTTCAAATCTTTGACATGATTCTTGCGATCTTGTAGTCTGCTGTTGGATCTCTGTATATTATTCTTTATTTCAGTCAGTGTATGCTTAATTTCTAGTTGATCCTGTTTCATATCCTCGAGGAACTCACTAAATTTATCAGCCTTTTCTAGAAAATTCTTGAAAAACCTTATAACCATGGTTTTGAACTCTGTATCCAGTAGTTTGCTTTCCTCCATTTCTTTCATTTGTGACATGTTTCTTTGTCTCCGCATTTTGGCTGCTTCCCTGTCTTGATAGAGTGTCTTTGTGTGCTAGGGGTTCTATAGGGCACAGTGGCTCAGCCTCCCCAGTTACCTGAGGTGGACACTCTTGGTGCACCCTTTTGTGGGATGTGTGCACAGTCTTGTTGTAGTTAAGCCTTGATTGTTGTTGGTATCACTGGGGGGAATTAACCTCCAGGCCAATTGGCTGTGAGGATCAGCTGTGTCTACGATGGGAGAACTGTGCTGGAGACACCCTTATAAGGCAAGACTTGCTTCAGTGGGGCTTTGGTACTCACTGAGTGTGCCCCCTGAGTATGTCCATTTTGGATGTGAGGAGTTGTAATCTGGATGGTCCTACTCTGACCCCTGGGTACACTGGCTGTTGTATCTCCAAGGAGGTGCTAATTTAGCCTCTGCCTGTGGCCACCCAGCAGGAGCTATGGAGAGATCTTCAGAATCCTCTTCTTTGTTTGGGGTTTGGAGGTGCCCAGATGAGGCCCAGCTGTGAAGCAATGCAGGCTGCTGCGGGGCCTTGGGCTTTCTTTTGGATGTTCTGGGTCTCTCTGGCTCAGCTGCAGTTTGTTAGGTAAGTTTAGATTTCAAAGGACCAGGCCATTTCTGCGCACACCTCCATACCTCTGCACTTTACTTCTGCAGCTCCTCTGAGTCTCAGTGTGCTTTTCTCTTTCCTTCTAGTTGTAGAATTTCCACTCAGCCAGCCTTCCTGTGGTCCTGGATGATGTCCGTTTTGTCTTTTAGTTGTAGTTTTGAAGTGGTTGTGTGAGGCAGCAATTTCATGTGTTTACCTCTGCCGCCATCTTGGTTTCTCTAGCAATTGACTCTTGTAAGGTAAACTTGTGTATTGCAATCTTGCTATAGTTGCTCTATTATACCCAGGAGTTTTTTATTTTTGTTTTTTGCCTAGTCTTTCAAATTTTGTACATAGACAATCATGTCAGATGTGAACAAGACAGTTTTACTTCTTCCTTCTCAAGTTATATACCATTTATTTTGATTTCTTGTCCTATTGCATAGCTGGGAGTTTCAGTATGATGTTGAAAAGGAATTCTTGCCTTGCTCCTGAACTTCATGAAAAAGCATCTAGATTCTCACCATTAACTAACATGATAGCTATGTTTTTGTAGATATTCTTTATCAAGTTAAGGAAGTTTCTCTCTATTCCTAGTTTTCTGAGAGTTTTTATTATGAAGAAGTGTTGAATTTTGTCAAGTGCTTTCTTTGTATTACTTGATATAATCCCTTGATTTTTTTTCTCTTTGGCTTGTTAATTACATTGTTTTTTAAATGTTGAACCAGTGTTACATACTTGTAATAAATCCCACTTGGTTGTGGTGTAATACTCTCTGAAGAACTTCTTTCTTTAAATTGATTTCAGAGAAGAAGGAAGAGGGAGTGAGAGATAGAAACATCAATGATGAGAGAGAATCATTGATCAGCTGCCTATTGCATGCCTTCTACTGGGGATTGAGCCCACAACCCAGGCATGTGCCCTAACTGGGAATTAAACTGTGACATCCTGGTTCATGGGTCGACACTCAACCACTGAGCAACACCAGCCAGGCTGAAGAACTTCTTTTAACCTTTCTTTAAAGGCAGGTCTACTGGCAATAAATTCTCTCAATTTTTTTTGGTCTGAGATAGTCTTTCATTATTCACTTTTCAAGGATAATTTTTCACAGGGAATAACATCTAGGTTGTGTTTTGTCTCAACAATGTAAATATTTCCCTCCACTTTCTTCTGGTTTACATTATTTCTGTGGAAAAGTCATATGCAATACTTATATTTGCTTCTATATTGGTAAGGAAATTTTTTTCTGACTAGTTTCAATATTTTTTTGTATTTGAAATTTTTTCCTTTTTTTTGGCAGTTTGAGTATGGCATGCTTAAGTGTAGTTTTTTGGTATTTATTCTGCTTGGTGTTCTCTGCGTTTCCTGGATATGTGGTTTGGTGTCTGATAATGAGTTGGAGAAATGTTTAGTTATTATTTCTTTTAAAAATATATTTTTATTGGTTTCAGAGAGGCAGGGAGATGGGGAGAGAGTTAGAGACATAAATGACAAGAGAGAATCATTGATTGGCTGCCTTCTGCATGCCCCACACTAGGGACTGAGCCCGCAACCCACGCATATGCTCTGATTGGGAATTGAACCATGACCTCCTTGTTCATGGGTCATTGCTCAACCACTGAGCCATGCCAGCCAGGCAAGTTATTATTGTTTTTAATATTTCTTCTGTTCCTTTCTCCTCGGTTCTCTAAGGGATTTCTTGCAATAATTAAGTAAATTCATGAGCAGTGTGTCTTATGGCCCTATATTTCAAATTAAATTATTTTGCTACATCATAAGGATAGTCTTAAGTAAAACTAGCTTTTTGTTACTTTCAAATGCATGTCAGTGAAGAAAACAAGCACTAACCATATAATTTAGAAACATTGCGATGATTCATGCTAAGGTGTCCATAGTTTTACTCACTATTACTTTTGCACCATCAGTGCAAATGTCAACATAATGAAAAAGGCAAATGATATCTCAGAATTATTATGAATATAGCTTTGACTCTATGGATCCCTTGACTGTGTTGTTTCAGGTATCCTCACTGTTTCACAGACAAGGCTTAGAGAATCACTGCCTTTTTGAGCAGTCACTTAAACACATGCACGAATTTCTACTACTTTCCACAAGATGGTGCTCTTACTGCACATCAGTAATTAAATGATGGGTCAAAATTGATTTGAAAATTTTGCTTATTTACAGAAAGCACTTTTTTTCTTTTTTAAAAAAGTTTCCTCAGTAGGCTCTTGGAGCACTAGGTTTTACCTTCCAGATAAACCATTTTCTCAGGAGCACACAAACACCTCATGCCAATTTTGATGGTGACATTTTCCAATAATGGAAGCCAAAGGACTCTTAAAAATTTATCATTTAATGCTTTTACACTAAGGAAAATTTTCCTTCTTCCAAATAACCTTCCACTTTTGTTTTTGCAAACCATACATCCTGAAAAGCCATACAGCTTTCTTGGAGATGGGATGCTCTAGTTCTGTGGTTCTTTTTTTAATTAAATTCTTTATTGTTTAAAGTATTAGATGAATCTCCTTTTCCCCCATTGACCCCTCTCCGGCTGCTCCCACCCCCAGCACATGACCTCACCCCCCTACTGTGTCCATTGGTTATGCTCGTATGCATGCTTCTTTGGTGGATCTCTTACCCCCTCACCCCTCTTCTTCCCTCATAGGTTGGACAGTCTGTTCAATGCTTTTATGTCTCTGGTTCTATTCTTATTCATCAGTTTATGTTGTTCATTATATTCCACAAATGAGTGAGACCATGTGATAGTTATCTTTCTTTGACTGGCTTATTTCACTTAGCATAATACTCTCCAGTTCCATCCATGTTGCTGCAAATGGTAGGAATTCCTTCTTTTTTACAGCAGCGTGGTATTCCATTGTGTAGGTGTAATGCAGTTTTTGAATCCACTCATCTGCTGATGGGCACTTAGGCTGTTTCCAAATCTTAGCGATTGTAATTTGTGCTGCTGTGAACATAGGGGTGCATATATCCTTTCTGATTGGTGTTTCTGTTTTCTTGGGATCTATTCCTAGAAGTGGGATCACTGGGTCAAATGGCAGTTCCATTTTTAATTTTTGAGGAAACGCCATACTATTTTCCACGGTGGCTGCACCAGTCTGCATTTCCACCTGCAGTGCATGAGGGTTCCTTTTTCTCCACATCCTTTCCAGCACTTGTCATTTGTTGATTTGTTGGTGATAGCCATTCTGACAGGTGTGAGATGGTACCTCATTGTTGTTTTGATTTGCATCTTTTGGATGATTAATGACTTTGAGCATGTTTTCATATGTCTCTTGGCCTTCTGTATATCCTCTTTCAAAAAGTGTCTATTTAGGGCCTTTGCCTATTTTTTGATTGGATTATTTATATTCTTTTTGTTAAGTTGTATGAGTTCCCCATAAATTTTGAAGATTAAACCTTTATCGGAGATAACATTGGCAAATATGTTCTCCCATGAAGTGGGCTTTCTTGTTTTTTTGTTGCTTTTTTTTTTGCTGTGCAGAAGCTTTTTATTTTGATGTAGTCCCATTTGTTTATTTTCTCCTTCGTTTCCATTGTCCTAGGCCCTGTATTGGTAAGGATACTGCTACGATATATGTCTACTATTTTACTGCCTATGGATTCTTCTAAGATTTTCATGGTTTCCTGTCTTACGTTTTAATCCTTTATCCATATTGAGTTTTCTTTTTTTTGTAATTTTTAAATTTTTATTTATTTATTTACTTTTGTGTGTGTGTGTATGGTCTAAGTTGCTGGTTTAGTTTTATTCAGTTCTTTGGTTCTTAACACTTATTGTGTTAGGAGAGAGCACAAATTATTTTGTGAATTTGAGGAAAGCTGTAGACCTTTCTTTAAGAAAAATGTACATGGATGCATGTTAAATTTTGCATGTAATTTAAAGGAGCTTAGATAGTACCTGAAATATTACTCAGATTAAGAATCTATGCTTTAGTAGTAGAATGATTGACAAGCCCCATCTATCTCCCTCAGCTTAAGTAAAACAAAAATTCATATTAGAGAAAAGAGATATGAAATCTTTATTTCATCTTACTATTTTGTTATTATTTAGAACTTTGTATGCTGTATTTTCATTCTTTAAAAATCCCTTTCCTCTAGCTGATAAACAAAAAAAATTTAATGCCCCAATAAAATTTTGATATGGCTTTTGTCAAGGGTAATATTTCTCTCAATTAAGAATTATGGCCCTGGCCTGGTAGCATAGTTGGTTAGAGCATTGTCTCATATGCTAAGGTTGCAGGTTCAATCCCCAGTCAGGGCACATACAAGAATCAACTAATGAATGCATAAATAAGTGGAACAACAAATCCATGGTTCTCTCTTCCCCTTACTCTCTCTCTAAAAATCAGTAAATAAAAAAATAATTATGTTCTATTTTTTCATATTTTTCAATAGCCAAGAAGATTTTCCCAGGCTTTATTTTTGTACTATACATTATAAAATAACTAGAGGCCCGGTGCATGAAATTCGTGCAAAGGTGCAGTCTCTAGGCCTGGGGCTATTGAAGCTTGAGTGTCTGGTGTAGAAGGGCAGGTCCCAGTTGATCTATGGTCCCTGGGCTCCCATGCACCCCCCCTCCACCTGAGTCATGGTGCCCGAGTCCCCACATGGAGATGCGTTGAGTGCGACTGGATGCTGTGGGCCATGGTACAGCGTGGGCCTCTGGGCTGCCCATCAGTGCTGCATTGAAGCTGGGCGGGCAGCACGCTCTCTCCCAGCCGGCCTCACAGACTGGCTTCTGCGTGAACCTATGGGGAGCCTGATAGGCCACTGCAGTCCCTGCGGCTATAGCCCAGTTCATCTGGAAGATGCCTTGTGGGTGCAGGGCAGGTTCCTCATGGGCTCCCAGCACCTGAGAGTGAGGGCTTCCCTGGCACATGAGCCCTGGCATCCTGGGGGAAAGTAGCAGGGGGAATGAGAGCAAGCTCAGTGGATACCCCACATTCTTACCCCACTTCTGTCCCTGTCACCCCTGCCCCCAGGTAGTGGGCGAGAGGTCACAGCATGTCACCAAAGTCTGCCATGTTCTGTGCTGCCCCCTGGTGGTCAGTGCAAGTCATAGTGAGCATTCGAACTCCTGTTCTGGTTGAACTCCCGAAAGGACACTTTGCATAGCCTTTTATATATATAGATAGTATATTTTCATTTCTAAAATATAAAATTATAATATTTCATATGATGTTTTTCTTCAAATCATTGGCCATCTACTACCACCCTCAGGGCCTTTGATATTTTTTGAGACGTCCTATTGTCTGAAATTTCTTTATTAAACATTTATTCATTCAATTCTTGTACTTCCCTATTAAATGAAAAATTACACCAGGAAAAGATATAGGTTAAGCCAATGGCTAAGGCATGTTCTGTGGAACATTTGGTTTCATAAAAATCATTTGGAGAATCTGAAAATGTTTCATTTGCAGTTTTTAAAATGTATACATTTTTATTATGAAACAAAATCCTCATATACTCAGGTGTTAAGTATCAAATTTGACACATAAAAAAATAACGTAACTTGTGATCATTTTGATTAACTTTTTAATATGAATTAACAGTTTGCATTTACACTGAGTGGCCAGATTATTATGATCTCTGAACGCATAATAATCTGGCCGCTCAGTGTGTGTGTGTGTGTGTGTGTGTGTGTGTGTGTGTGTGTGTGTGTATGGCCTGGTGCATGAATTTGTGCATGGGGGGGGGTCCAGCCAGCCTGGCCAGGGGGAGGGGACATGGGTGGTTGGCCTGCCTGCCTGCTGGTCGAACTCCTGGTTGAGGGGACAATTTGCATATTAGCCTTTTATTATATAGGATATACACTGAATGGCCAATTATGCATTCAGAGATCATAATAATCTGGCCACTCAATTTCTAGATTACATTTATATTGATAAAAATGTCACTATCTTTTTGTATTCATTATTGGAAGAAGCTTAACATACAGTTTTGTTTAGTAATAGGATTCTTCTGAGGATGATTGTCATAAGCTCTTATTTATACTATTTCAACACTTTTCTCTTTTCATCTAATTTTCCCCTCATATTTTTCCATCTAGACCAGTATTCCTTCATCTTTCTTGTCATACACCTTCACATGTATGTAAATAATAGAGGCCTGGTGCACGAAATTCGTGCACAGTGTGTGTGTGTGTGTCCCTCAGCCCAGCCTGCACCCTCTCCAATCTGGGACCCCTCGAGGGATGTCCGATTGCCTGTTTAGGCCCAATCCTACCAGGACATCCCTCTCACAATCCAGGACTGCTGGCTCCCAACTGCTCGCCTGCCTGCCTTCCTGATTGCCCCTAACCGCTTCTGCCTGCCAGCCTGATCACCCCCTAACCACTCCCCTATCAGCCTGATTGATGCCTAACTGCTCCCCTGCCAGCCTGTTTGCCCCTAACTGCCCTCCCCTGCAGGCCTGGTCACCCCTTACTGCTCTCCCCTGCAGGCCTGATCCCCCCCAACTTCCCTCCTCTGCCGGCCTGGTCACCCCTAACTGCCCTCCCCTGCTGGCCTGGTCCCTCCCAACTGCCTTCCCCTGCTGGCCTGATCCTTCCCAACTGCCTTCCCCTGCTGGCCATCTTGTGGTGGCCATCTTGTGTCCACATCGGGCAGCCATCTTTGACCACATGGTGGCAGCAATCTTGTGTTGGAGTGATGGTCAATTTGCATATTACTCTTTTTATTAGGATAGAGGCCTGGTGCACGGGTGGGGGCCAGCTAGTTTGTCCTGAAGGGTGTCCTGGATCAGGGTGGGGGTTCCCTTGGGGCATGGGGTGGCCTGGGCGAAGGGCCTGTGGTGGTTTGCAGGCTGGCCACACCCCCCGGTGACCCAGCGGAGGCCCTGGTGTCTGGGATTTATTTATCTTCTATAATTGAAACTTTGTAGCCTTGAGGGGAACCAAGTCCCCTGCTTGCTCTGTGGCCACCGCAGCCATTTTTGTTGGGATTTATTTATCTTCTATAATTGAAATTTTGTAGCCTTGAGTGGAGGCCTGGGCCGGCCAGGGTGTGCAGAAAGCTTGGCTTCCTCCATTGCTGTGGAAACCCAAGCCTCCTGCTTGCTCCATGGCCACAGCCATCTTGGTTGGGTTAATTTGCATACTCGCTCTTGATTGGCTGGTGGACGTGGCTTGTGGGTGTAGTAGAGTGATGGTTCATTTGCGTATTACTCTTTTATTAGATAGGTTACATTTATCCACTCACGCACTTAGCACCCTTATATCTTATCTGACAGGTTCTTCATGACCTCTTCTTCACTCAGTCCTCTCAGTAAACTATTTCTCCTAGACCCCAGCCTCCTTTGCCTTCTCTAAGCAGTGCTATTCTGTCAGGCTCTTTCCATCTACTACTTGATTTATAAATATTTATTGAAACAACTTTATTTCAAAAATCTGTTTTCTACAAGCATAGTTTTCCTTTGTTGAGTTTTCTGACAAAATTAAAGGAAGAAATAGACAATTCAACAATAACAGTTGAATACTTCAATACCCCACTTTTGATAATGGATAGAAAAACTAGGCATAAACTGTGGGACTGCCAGTGAGTCAAACGCCAGAAGGACCTTGTGCCCCAGACCATGTCGTGAAGCAAAAGCCAGTGGGACCATGAGTGTCTGCAGCTGACACCTGCAGGACCAGCTCTATGGAGGGAGTACAACTCAGAACAGGGACAATCAAGATGTGAGACTCAAGGTAGACCCAGCCTCTGGGTGAAGGAATCTTCAACCACTGGACTACTAGGGGCTTCAACCTCTCAGACCTCCATCAGGTTTCCCAGGGCTAGAAAGGGACAGTGACTCACATTCACCTGCAATAGAGAAGCTCCAAGGAAGCCCAGGTTAGACACATGAAGGGACCAGATTCAACAACATCAGTGCACAATCCAGTGAGCCCCACAAATAGTGGACCCAAAGATCTTTGAGTATGTGTGTGTGTGTAGTTTTGTTTTTTTGTGTGTGTGTGTGTATGTGAGTGGACTTTTAGGTTTTTACTTGTTTGTTTTCTCCCCGTTTTTTTTCTTGCAAATATCTAATTTCTCTCTTTCCTTTGATTATATTCTACTTTAACCTATTCTCATTGTTATTAATTTGTCTTTTAAAAATTTTTAAAATTTCTTTATTGATTAAGGTATTACATATGTGTCCTTATCCCCCCATTGCCTCTACCACTCCCCAACTCATGCCCTCACCCCCCAGTTGTCTGTGTCTATTGGTTAGGCTTATATGCATGCATAAATGTCCTTTGGTTGATCTCTCCCCCTTACCCGCACCTTACCCTACTTTCCCTCTGAGGTTTTATGGTGTGATTGATGCTTCTCTGTCTCTGGATCTTTTTTTGTTCATCAGTTTATGTTCTTCATTATATTAAATAAATGAGTGAGATCGTGTGATATTTATCTTTCTCTGACTGGCTGATTTCACTTAGCATAATGCTCTCCAGTTCCATCCATGCTGTTGCAAATGGTAAGAATTCCTTCTTTTTTTACCACAGTGTAGTATTCCATTGATAGATGTACCACAATTTTTTAAACCACTCATCTGCTGATGGGCACTTAGGCTGTTTCCAAATTTTAGCTATGATGAATTGTGCCACTATGAACATAGGGGTGCATATATCATTTCTGATTGGTGTTTCTAGTTTCTTGGGATATATTCCTAGAAGTGGGATCACTGGGTCAAATGGGAGTTCCACTTTTAGTTTTTTGAGGAAACTCTATACTGTTCTCCAGAGTGGCTGCACCAGTCTGCATTTCCACCAGCAGTGCATGAGGGTTCCTTTTTCTCCGCATCCTCGCCAGCACTTGTCATTTGTTGATTTGTTGATGATTGCCATTCTGACAGGTGTGAGATGGTACCGCATTGTCGTTTTGATTTGCATCTCTCGGATAATTAGTGACTTTGAGCATGTTTTCATATGGCTCTTGTCCTTCCTTCTGGCTTTCTTTGAAAAGTGTCTATTTAGGTCCGTTGACCATTTTTCGACTTGATTGTTTATCTTCCTTTTATTAAGTTGTATGACTTCCCTGTAAATGTTGGAGATTAAACCTTTATCGGAGATAACATTGGCAAATATGTTCTCCCATGCAGTTGGATTTCCTGTTGTTTTGTTAATGGTTTCTTTTGCTGTGCAAAATCTTTTTATTTTGACGTAGTCCCATTTGTTTATTTTCTCTTTAGTTTCCATTGCCCTAGGAGCAGTATCAGTGAAGAAATTGCTTTGGCATATGTCTGAGATTTTGCTGCCTGTGGATTCCTCTAGTATTTTTATGGTTTCCCATCTTATGTTTAAGTTCTTTATCTATTTTGAGTTAATTTTTGTGTACGGTGTAATTTGGTGGTCCAGTTTCATTTTTTTTTTTTTGCATGTATCTGTCCAATTTTCCCATCACCATTTATTGAAGAGACTGTCTTGACTTCATTGTATGTGCATGCCTCCTTTGTCAAATATTAATTGAGTATAGTAGTTTGGGTCAATTACTGGGTTCTCTATTCTATTCCATTGGTTTATGTGTCTGTTCTTGTGCAGGTACCAGGCTTTTTTGAGAACAGTGGCTTTGTAATACAACTTGATATCTGGTATTGAGATCCCACCTACTTTGTTCTTCTTTATCAGGATTGCTGCAGCTATTCTGGGCCTTTTTTTATTCGAGGTGAATTTTAGGAGCGTTTGTTCTTGGTCGGTGAAATATGCCGTTGGTATATTAATAAGGAGAGCATTAAATCTATACGTTGCTTTGGATAGTATGAACATTTTAATGATGTTGATTCTATCAATCCTGAACATGGTATGTTCTTCCATCTGTTTACGTCTTCCTCTATCTCTTTTTTCAGTGTCCTGTAGTTTTCCGCGTATAGGTCTTTTACCTCCTTAGTTAAGTTTATTCCTAGGTATCTTAATTTTTTTTGGTGCAATGGTAAGTGGGATTGCTTTTTTAGTCTCTCTTTATGTAAGTTCACTATTGGTGTATAGAAATGCCATAGATTTCTTGCCATTAATTTTGTATCCTGCTACATTTCTGAATCCATTTATTAAGTCTAATAATTTTTTGATGGAGTCTTTAGGGTTTTCTATGTACAGTATCATGTCATCTGCGAATAAGGACAGTGCTACTTCTTTTCCAATTTGGATGTCTTTTATTTCTTCTACTTGTCTAATCACAATGGCTAATACTTCGAACAGGAGTGGTGAGAGTGGGCATCCCTGTCTTGTTTCTGTTCTTAGGGGAAATGGTTTTAGTTTTTCCCATTGCGTATGATGTTTGCCCTGGGTTTGTCATATATGGCTTTTATTATGTTGAGGTATGATCCTTCTATTCCCACCTTTCTGAGAGTTTTTATTAAGAAAGGGTGTTGGATTTTGTCAAATGCTTTTTCTGCATCAATTGCTATGACTATGTGATTTTTATCTCTCAATTTGTTTATGTGATGTATCATGTTTATTGATTTGCACATATTGTACCATCCTTGAATTCCCGGGATAAATCATGCTTGGTCACGGTAAATGATCTTTCTGATGTACTGCTGGATCTGATTTGCTAGAATTTTGTTGAGGATTTTGACATCTATGTTCTTGAAGGATATTGGCCTGTAATTCTCTTTCATTGTGTTGTCTTTATATGGTTTTGGTATTAGGGTGATGCTGGCTTCATAGAATGAGCTTGGAAGTGTTCCTTTCTTCTTGAATTTTTTGGCATGGTCTGGGGAGGACAGGTTTTAGTTCTTCTTTCAATGTTTGGTAAAAGTCCTCTGTGAAGCTTTCTGGCCTTGGGCTTTTGTTTGCTTGCAGCTTTTTGATGACTGCTTCAATTTCTTCCATAGCTATTGGCCTATTGAGATATGTAGATTCTTCCTGGTTGAGTTTTGGAAGGTTATATTTTTCTAGTAATATGTCCAATTCCTCCAGGTTGTTCAGTTTGTTGGAATAATGTTGTTCATAGTATTTTTTTTAACAATCCTTTGTATTTCTGTGGGGTCTGTTGTTATTTCTCCTCGTTCATTTCTGATTTTGTTTATTTGGGGCCTCTCTCTTTGTTTCTTGGTGAGCCTGGCTACAGGTTCAGCAATCTTGTTTATCCTTTCAAAGAAACAGCTCTTGGTTTCATTAATCTTTTTTATTTTTTTTTTTTTTTTATCTCCTTGCTGCTGCTCACTCTGGGCTTTTTCTCTTGTTCTCCTTCTAATTCTTTAAGTTGTAGAGTTAGATGATTTACTACCATATTTTTTTTTTGAGGTAGGCCTGTAGAGCTGTAAACTTCCATCTCAGGACTGCTTTCATTGTGTCCCATCAATTTTGGATTGTTGTATTTTTTTTTTTTTGTCATTAGTTGAAACTTTCCATATTGTTTTTTATTATAGCTATACTCTCTTTATTTCCTCTTGCTTCTTACATAAGTTGTTGATTTTTTTCATCCATCCAGTTTATGAACTGTATGATCCTTTTTCTGATATATTGCATGCCTCCATTTCACTTAGCTCCTCTTCTGGCCATTCCTCCTTTTCTTCCTTTGGGGCTTTCTTTGTCTCCCCATTTTTGCTCTTACCTAAGGATCTAGGTATCAAGTTGTGTGGGGCTGCTCCTCTGGTGGCAGTGGCTACTCAAGAGGGCGCTGCTCATGTGTCTGATTACAACACTGTTTGCTCCTCCAGCTGGTGGGGGCTGGCTGCTCGCCTGGCTGCTACTCCTGGGACAGGGGTGAGCTGTGCATGGCTGCTTATCCTTGGATGGGGTTGGGCACCTTGTGCGGCTGTTTCTTCTTTGATGCGGTAGGCTGCATGTGGCTGCTGCTCCTCGGATGGGGTTGGGCTATGTGTGCTTGTTGCTCCTTGGATGGGGGTAGGCTGCTCATGGGGTTTCTGCTCCCCCGATGGGGGTGGTCTGCCCATGTGGCTCCTGCTCCTCAGATGGGGGTTGGCTGCGCATGGTTGCTGCTCCTCAGACAGGGGCAGGCTCCTCCTCAGAGGGGTGCAGGTTGTGTGAGGCTGCTGCTCTTCAGATGGTGGCAGGCTGCTTGAATGTCTGCTGTTCCTTGGACGGGGGTGGGCTACATGTGACTGCTGTTCCTCGGGTGGGGGTGGGCTGCGTGCTGCTGCTGCTCCTTGGATGGGGGTGGGCTACATGTGGCTGCTGCTCCTCAGACGGGGGAAGGCTCCTCTTCAGATGGGGGCAGGCTGCTTGAGGCTGCTGCTCTTCAGATGAGGGTAGGCTGCTTGTGTGGCTGCTGCTCTTTGGACGGGGGTTGGCTGCTCACTCGGCTGCTGGTCATGTTGTCATTGTATCCTGGGCTAAAGTGTTGTGCTTGTCAAAGGGGAGTGTGCTTCAGAGCTTACAGGAGCCCATGGCCAGGGTAGCTGGAGTCTTGGTGTCCATGGGACTACAGCCGAGGCAACATGTCTCTGGCAGGGGTGGCTGTAGAGTCTTGGGTAATGTCCGAGGCCACCCTGGGTGGAGGTGAGGCTGGGCTCAGAGTCACAGCAGCTCTCCCTTCAAGATGGTGCAGCCTTTGTGGTAGAGCTGGCCTCCCCAGGACTGTTTGCAATGGTAGCAGGAGCTGCCTGGCAAGGAGATCCCTGTTTGCCTGCCCCCAAAGGTCCTGCGGGATCTAATTGTCCCTTACTCATGTACACACACCCCCACACGTCCACATACTCCTCTTTTGCTCCTTCCATCACTCACGCTCTCTCCCCCATTGCCACCATCTTCCTGCCTCTGTAGTTGGGTCTGGAGTGTTATTGATCCATTCATGGATGGAGTCTCCTCTACAGATATCTGGTTATGTGGCTTGCTCTCTACCACATTGACCAAACAGAACAAAATGCAATTCAATAAGACATGACACAAAGGGAACAAAACACGAATGTACTCATGACACCAATAACCCCCATATAAGTGACCACCAGAGAAAAGAGAATTAAAGGAGAGAAAAGAGAGCACAAATTATTTCTAGGAGAGAAATTATGGTAAGAGAGAAAAGAAAAATAAGACAAAGGAAGAAAAAGGGAAAAATATATATCGGGAGGAAACATCACAGAACAAATAGGTAAATCAAAAAATGCAAACACCGAACACCCAGAAAAGAGGTTGGGGGCAGAATCTGTAGAGGCTGAGCTTATATACAGAAAGTAATGTTAAGGAATTGGATGAATATGGGAAGGACTTCAGTTCAGTATAGAGGAAGTAGAAGGAGGATGAGTGGATAAGAAGAAAGAGAAAAGGCAAGAAAAAAATTAAAAAAATTAATAAAAATAGGATAAAATAATAAAAAATAAAAATAGAATGATGAAAAATAATGTTAAAAGAAATAAAGATGAAGAAGTAAATTTAAAAAAAGAAAATAAAGAAAAAAGAGATAACAAAATAATAATAAAATAAAGTAAAATAAGATTGAAAAAGTGTTGTTCATTTCTGCTGAGTTTTAATGCCCCATGGAGGCTGATTTAAAATCCCACTCTTCTGTACTGTCTGCCACTTCTCAGTTTTCTATTAGTTAGTCAGCACCGTATTAAAGTTCCCAGCGATCCACTGCTGCTCTGTTTGTGTCTATTTCCACCACCTTGACTGTCAGCAGGCAGGACCAATCTGCCCATTTAGCCTGTCTGTCAATCTTAATCTCTCAAGCAGCTGCTTCTGACAGGCCCATAGTTGGGGAGGTTGCTGTATCGCTTTCCTGGACTGAAAGGCCTCTCTTCAGGTCAGTCCCTGGAGGACTCTCAGGGACTATTCAGATTTTTTTTGGTATCCTTTGTAACTCTCAGAGTGTAGTATGGGTGTGGCTGTATTGGTTGTCTGGATACTGTAGGGAGGGGCTATCTCTTCAGGAGAAAATGGCTGCTTAGGTTTGGAGTGTCAGGTATGTCCCAGTGCCATACTCAAGGCCACCTCTCCCTGATCTGCTCTTTTCCCGAGACTTTCCCCAGACTCCACAAGTCCGCACCTCCACCTGCACTTCAGTCACTGGTTAGTATTTGTATTTGAAAGGTCTTATGAACTGGGTTTAGTGAATAAAAGCAAAGAACAAAAAGAGGGGAAAGAGCTGCACCACTGCGAGTTTCTCTCCCCCCTGCATCACACGGCTTGGGCAGTTGTGCAGGCTGCTCCCTCCGGGCTCAGCCCCTCATAGCTGTGGGCTTAGATCTAGAATCCCCTGCCACCAGCAGCCCTGTGGACTTCCTTTCCACAGTCAGATATTATGCCTGTCCTTAAGGGATGTGCCCTTGGTTCCACGTGGCTTCCCTCTGACCCTCTGGGCTTGGAGGTCTCACAATTCTCTCCAGCCCAGTTTCCTGATTTTACCATTCTCCAGGCATCCTCTGCCCTTTCCGGCTATGAATTGTCTCACCAGCTGTGTCTACTTCGCCTATTCTGGCTGGGTGTTATTCAATTTAGTTGCTCCTCCTATCTGCTTGGGATAAGGCTTGGGACCCATCTGCCTATTCCACTGCCATTTTGTCTCTCCTCTTCCTTTTTCTTTATATCCCCATTAGGTATTTGGTCATGTGTCTTTTAGTATTCTTTTTATTTTTTCTTTGCTTTGCTTTTTATCTTTTTTTTGTTCTTAGTCTTTCCTGTTAATGCTCCATACAATAGCTTGATTTTCATGAAGTTTTTGCTTTGGCCCTGTTGTGTCTTATTCTATTCTGTCTGCACCTATATAACAACTGGCATGACGATGTTGGGGTTGAACCTCACTGGCTGCAAGTCATAGGGGAGATCTTTCCCACAAATGGGACATCAGCAATCAAGTCCTAATTACAACAGGAAAGCCCAAATAACACATTCCTACAACATCCAGACCAAGTGAACAAAGAGGCTGCACCACTCGACCCCTGAGGACACTTTCTACATAAGGCCATCCCACAAAGACTGGGAAGCATAACTCTTCTATCTAATACATAGAAGCAAACACAAAAGACAGCAAAAATGGGGAGACAAGGGAGAAGCCCCCACATGAGAGAAAAGAATGAATCTCCAGAAAGAGAACTAAATGAAATAGAGGCAAGCAACCTATCAGACATAGAGTTCAAAGAAATGGTTATAAAGGTGCTTAAGGAACTTAGTACAAATTACAACAGGATGAAAAGGGAAATAGAGGCCATTAACAAGAAACAGACAGAAATGAAGAATCACATATATGACATCAAGAACATACTGGAAGGTATTAAAAGTAGACTGGATGAAACAGAGGATCGAATCAGCAATTAGGAAGACAAGATAGGAATAAATACCCAATTATAGCAGCAAATAGAAAAAAAATAATTAAAAAGCAGGAAGATAGCTTAAGGGACCTCTGGGACAACATGAAACACAACAATGTCTGCATTATAGGAATACCAGAAGGAGAAGAAGGTGGTTAAGGAACAGAGAACCTGTTTAAAGAAATAATGACAGAAAACTTCCCCAACCTGGTGGAGAAAATTGTCATACAAGTTCAGGAGGCACAGAGTTCCAATCAAGATGAACCCAAAGAGACCCACACCTAGACACATTATAATAAAAATGGCAAATGTTAAAGACAAATAATCTTAAAGGCAGCAAGAGAGAGACAAAAAATTACCTATAAAGGCATTCCCATTAGAATGTCAGCTTACTTCTCAATAGGAACACTTCAGGCCATAAGGGAGTGGCATTAATTACTCAAAGTAATGAAAAACAAGGGCCTAAATCCAAGACTACTGTATCTAGCAAAGATATCTTTTAAAATTGAAGGTGAAAGAAAAAGATTTAAAGACAAAAAAAAAATGTTAAAGGTTAAAATCAAACCAGCAATGCAAGAAATGATAAAGGGACTGCTTTAAGAAGAAAACAGAAAGACAAAGAGAGGATCATAGACATAAAGAAAATAAAAATAGCAATAAATAAAGACCCATCAATAATAACTGTACTGTCAATGGATAAATGCTCCAGTTAAAAGACATAGAGTGACTGAATGGATAAGAAAACATGACCCATATATATGCTGTCTACAAGAGACCCACCTCAGTATAAAAGATACACAAGGACTGAGAGTGAAGGGATGGAAAAATGGAAAGATAAAAAGCTGAGGTAGCAATACTCATATCAGACAAAACAAAGGCCATAACAAGAGATAAAGAAAGCCACTTCATACTACTAAAGGGATGATTCAACAAGAAAATATAATCCTTGTAAACATATATGCACTCAATATAGGAGCACCAAAGTACATAAAAAACAAACAAACTTGTGATGGAGTTTAAGGGAGAGATTGACAACAATACAGTCATAATAGTGTACTTTAACACCCCACTGATATCATTGGATAGATCTTCCAGACAAAAAATGAACAAGAAAACAGGCCTTAAATGACACACTAGATCAGGTATATCTAACTGATATTTATAGAAGATTTTACCCCAAAGCAACAAAATATAAATCCTCCTCAAGTGCACATGGAACATATTAGGACACAAAACAAGTATATGCAAATTCAAGAAGATTGATATAATACCAAGCATCTTCTCAGATCACAATGGCATGAAGTTAGAAATCAACTACAATATAAAATAAAAAAAAAAAACACTTCTCAATACCTGGAGGCTAAATAGCATGTTATTAAACAATGAATAGGTTCCCAAAGAGATCAAACATGAAATTAAAATTTTCCTGAAAACTAATGAAAATGAACACACAACCACCCAAAAACTATGGAACATGGTGAAAGCAGTCCTGAGAAGGAAGTTCATAGCACTATAGGCCTACCTTAAGAAAAAATAAAAAGCACTAATAAACTATCTAACACTACAACTAAATTAATTAGAATGAGAATAGCAAGAAAATCCCAGAGGAAGTAGAAAGAAGGAAATAAAAAGATCAGAGTGGAAATAAATGACATAGAGACTAAAAAAAAGTACAAAAGATCAATTAATACAATGCTGGTTCTTTGAAAAAATAAGCAAGATTTATAAACCTTTAACCAGACTCATCAAGAAACAAAGAGAAAGAACCCAAATAAATAAAATCAGGAATGAAAGAGGTGATATAACAATGGCACCACAGAAATATAAAGGATGGTAAGCAAATACTAAGAACAACTATATGCCAACAAACTGGGAAACTTGAGAGAAATGAACACATTCTTAGAAACATACAATCTTCCAAAAACTATCAGGAAGAATCAGAAAATCTGAGTAGGCCAATAACAACTGATGAAATTAATTTAAAAACTCCCAACAAATAAAAGTCCTGGACCAGATGAATTTTTAGGAGAATTTTACTAAACATTGAAAGAACTAACACCTATCCTCCTCAAACTATTCCATACAAATCAAGAGGAAGGAACACTTCCAAGCTCTTTTTGTGAAGCCAGCATTATCCTAATTCCAAAAACAGATAAAGACACTACAAAGAGAAAATTACAGGCCAATATCACTGATGAATATGGATACTAAAATCCTCAACAAAACATTAGCAAATAAGATCCAGCAATATACTGAAAATATTCAAGTGGGATTTATTCAGGTGATGCAAGGCTGGTATAATATTCACAAATCAATAAATGGTATACATCACATAAACAAATTGAAGGATAAAAATCACATGATTATATCAATAGATGCAGAAAAAACATTTGACCAAAGCCAGCAACCTTTTTTTTGATAAAAATTCTCAGTAAAGTGGGAATAGAGGGATCATATCTCAACATAATAAAGGCCATATATAACAAACCTACAGCCAACATAATACTCAATGAACAAAAACAAAGTGCATAATCAATGGATACAGACACTGGGGTGGTGGGGGCTTGCCCTTGGGGGTGGGAGTGGCCGGGGGTTGTCAATCAGTGAAACAGGAGACATATGTAATACTTTAAACGATAAAAAAAAGATACCTAGGAGTACACTTAAGTAAGGAAGTAAAAGACATGTACTCAGAAAACTATAGGACATAGGAAAAAGAGGTAGAGAAAGACATAAACAAATGGAAGAATATACCCTGTTCATAGATTAGTATAATCAACATCATTGAAATGTCTATCTATAGATTCAATTCAGTCCTCATTTTAATACCAATGGCATATTTCACTGACCTAGAACAAATTCTCCAAAAATTCATATGGAATAAAAAAAGACCCCAAATACTGCAGCAATTCTGAGAAAGAAGAACAAAATTTCAGGGATCACAATACCACATATCAAGCTATATTACAAAGCCATGGTTCTCAAAACTGCCTGATACTGGCACAAGAACAGACATACACTAGTAAATTTAAAAAAAAAAATCTCAAATCAATAACCTAACTTTCCAACTTAAGAAATTAGAAAAATAAGAGGAAACTAAATTCAGAACAAATAGCAGCAGAAAATAAAAATTACAGTGGAAGTAATAAAATGGGGAATAGGAAAACAATAGAAAAGATAAACAAAACCAAATGTTGATTCTCTGAAAAGATTAACAAAATTGACAAATTTTGACCCAGACTGAAAGAACGAAGAAAATAGAATCAAGCTATGAAAATCAGGTAAAAGCAGGACCATTATTATCATCCTTACATAAAGAGTGTAAGGAATTGCTATGAACAATTACACTTTGATAACTTATATGTTAAATAAAAATAAAAAAATGTTAGAAAGACATAATACTACTGAAAATTACTCAAGAAAAAAAATGGAACGTTGGCATATACTTTTAGAAGTAAAGAGATTAAGTTAGTAATTAAAAAAGATGTTCTACAAAGAAAAGCCCAGAACCAAATGACTTCATTGTAAATTCTGCCAAATGTTAAAGACTAATTGACACCAATCATTCACAATCCATTCTAAAAACTAGAAGATGAGAAAACACTTCCAAGCTTAGCTTATGGAGCCAGTGTTATTCTTATTCAAATCTTACGATGACATCACACAAACTACAGACCAATATCCCTTGTGAATATAGATGTAAAATTTTTCACAATACTTAAAAATGATTCTACAACATATCAAAAGGATCACACAACATGTCCAAGAGTGATTTAATCTAAGAATGAAAAATTGGTTCAACACTTGGATATCAATCAATGTAATACACCATATTCATAAAATAAAAGACACCCAAAAAACCATCTTGATCATTTCAATAGATTCCAAAAAATAAGTTGAGAAAATTCAACACATTTTCTTGATAAAAATGATCAAAAACTTAAGAAAGGAAGGGAACTTCCTCAACATGATAAAGGGCATCTATGAAAAACATACAGTTAACATTATATTTAATGGTGAAAGATAATGTTTTTACTCTAAGATCAAGAACAAGACAATGATACCTTCTCTTACCAGTTCTATTTAACATTGTACTGGAATCTCTGGCTGAGGCAGTTAAGAAAAAGCAAGTAATGTCATCCAGATTGGAGAGAAAAAAGGAAAGCTGTCTCTGTTTGCACATAATATAAATGTGAACATAGAAAAGCTTAACAAATTGACCAAAAAAACCTATTAGAGCTAATAAATGAATTGATTAAGATTACAGGATACAAGATCAATATACAAAATTTCATTGTATTTCTATACCAATGAGCATTCCACAAAAAATTAAGGAAACATCATTTATGATAGCATTGAAAAGACTAAAACACTTAGGAATACATTTAACAAAATAATTGTAAAACATGTCCTCTAAAAACTACAGATTTATTGAAAGAAATTAAAGAAGACCAGAATAAATGCAAAGTCATCCAATGTTCATGGATTTGAAAGACTTATTATGTTTTAAATTAAATTTATTGGGGGTGAAATTGATTTATAAAGTCATACAGGTTTCAAGTGTACATTTCAATGATATATGATCTGTGTATTGCATAGTGAGCCCACCATTTAAGACAAATCTGCTTCCATCACCATATAGTTGGTCCCCTTACCCTTTACTAGCACCCCTTTCCCTCTGTTATCTACCATACTATTGTCTGTGTCTATAAGTATTTGTTTATTTTTCTTGTTTGTTCATTAGTTACTTTCAGTTTTATATCCTACATATGAATGCAATTATAAGGTTCTTAATATTTTCTGACTGATTTATTTCTCCTTGCATGATATTCTCAAGGTCCATTCATGTTGTCAAAATGGCAGTGTTTCAACTTTTCTTGTAGTTGAGTAGTAACCCATTGTTCCATTGTATATATGTACCACATCTTCTTTTTTTTGGATCCTCACCCAAGTGTGTATATATGTATACTAGAGGCCCAGTGAACGAAATTCATGCACGGGGGGTGGGGGGTGTCCCTCAGCCCAGCCTGCACCCTCTCTAAACTGGGACCCCTCGAGGGATGTCCGACTGCCCGTTTAGGCCAGATCCCAGGCCTAAATGGGCAGTTGGACATCCCTCTCACAATCTAAGACTGCTGGCTCCCAACTGCTCACTTGCCTGCTTTCCTGATTGCCCCTATACGCTTCTGCCTGCCAGCCTGATCACCCCCTAACCACTCTCCTGCCAGCCTGATTGATGCCTAACTGCTCCCCTGCCAGCCTGTTTGCCCCTAACTTCCCTCCCCTGCAGGCCTGGTCTCCCCCAACTTCCCTCCTCTGCTGGCTTGGTCACCTCTAACTGCCCTCCCCAGCAGGCTTGATCACCCCAAACTGCCCTCCCTTGCAGGCCTGGTCCCTCCCAACTGCCCTCCCCTGCTGGCCATCTTGTGGTGGCCATCTTCTGTCCACATGGGGCAGTCATCTTTGACCACATGGGGGCAGCCATCTTTTGTGTTGGAGTGATGGTCAATTTGCATATTATTCTTTTATTAGATAGGATTAGATAGGGTAGAGGCCTGGTGCATGGGTGGGGGCCAGCTGGTTTGCCCTGAAGGGTGTCCTGGATCAGGGTGGGGGTTTCCTTGGGGCATGGGGTGGCCTGGACGAGGGGCCTGTGATGGTTTGCAGGCTGGCCACACCCACCAGCGACCCAAGCGAAGGCCCTGGGATCTGGGATTTTTTATCTTCTATAATTGAAACTTTGTAGCCTTAAGCGGAGGCCAAGGCAGGCCAGGGCTGCAGAAGGTTGGCTTCCTCCATCGCCGGGGGAAACCCTAGCCTCCTGCTATCTCAAGCTCTGTGGCTGTCACCATTTTTGTTGGGATTTATTTATCTTCTATCATTGAAACTTTGTAGCATTGAGTGGAGGCCTGGGCCGGCAAGGGCAGTCGGAAAGTTTGGCTTCCTCCTTTGCTGGGGAAACTCAAGCCTCCCTCCTGCTCTCCTTGGCCACAGCTATCTTGGTTGGGTTTATTTACATATTTGCTCCTGATTGACTGGTGGGCATGGCTTGTGGGCGTGGCTTGTGGGTGTAGCGGAGGTACGGTCAATTTGCATATTATGCCTTTATTAGATAGGATATATACACGCTAATAAAAGAGAAAGATGCAAATTGACTGTACCTCCCTGACACCCACTAGCCAATCAGGAGTGAGTATGCAAATTAACCTGACAAAGATGGCGGGTTAATTTGCATAACAAGTGCCCAGCAGCCTGGGTCCCGGGAACATCCTCAGGACCCATGCTGCTCAGAGCTTGTAGGCCCACGCATCGGCCCTGAGTGGCCGGGGTCCCAGAACACCCCTGGCCACTCCTGGCTTATGGGCCTTGGCACCAAGTGGCTGGGGGCAGGGCGGCAGAGGCTTGAGCAGGGCTGGAGAGGAGCTGTGGGGGCCCTTCCCAAGCCACAGCATAGGCTTGAGCAGGGCCTGAGCAGAGCTGGGGGGCCCTGCCCAAGCCATAGCAGAGGGTTGATCAGAGCCAGGGGCCCTGCCCAAGCAGAGGCTTGAGCAGAGCTGGGGGGCCCTGCCCAAGCTGCAGCAGAGGCTTGAGCAGGCCCAGAGACAGGTGTGTGTGCCAGTCTCGGCTTGCCAGCAGTCCTGCCTCTGTGTGTGAGCTGCAGAGGAAACACCTTTTCTGACCGCTCATTGGCTAAGCTCCCTGTACGCCACTGGTAATGTTCTTGGTAACTTGGGTAATAAGAATCCACAAAGGTGATCTAGGGTTTTTCCACCACACTCCTGGTGAAAAAAATGAAGGTCCGCTGCTGGAGGGCTAAGATATGTCATATCCTGCCTTAGCCAGTTTGGTTCAGTGGATAATGCCTTGGCCTGCGGACCGCAGGGTCCGGGTTTGATTCTGATCAAGGGCATGTACCTAGGTTGCAGGCTCCATCCTGGCCGGGGCCCAGGTCAGGGCTCATGCAGGAGGCAACCAATCAAAGTGTCCCTCTCACATTGATGTTTCTCTCTGTCTTTCCCTCTCTGTTCCACACACTCTAAAAATCAGTGGAAACATAACCTCAGGTGAGAATAATAATAAAAAAAAGAAATGTCATATCCTATGAAAGACACATCTTGAAAATGCCTAAAGAAAGTTGTAATTTTTTCATGGTGAAGAAACTGGAGTCCGTGTTGCTGAAAACACCTTGGAGGCTGTGGTGGCGGGCAGTGGCTGAAGCAGTGGGGTGATGAGTCTGGCGCCTTCCCCTGATCAGCCTGGTCGCCTCCCACAGAGGGAGGTCAGACTGCAGCTTAAGCCTGCTCCCCATGGCCTAAGCTGTCAGTAGGACATCCCCTGAGGGTTCCCAGTATGTGAGAGGGGGCAGGCTGGGCTGAGGGACCCCCCCCCGCCCCGCAAGTGCACGAATTTTATAATTTTATGTACCGGGCCCCTTGTGTGTGTGTGTGTGTGTGTGTGTGTGTGTGTGTGTGTGTGTGTGTGTATGTGTATGTTTATATATATATAAATACTGAGTGGTCAGATTATTATGATCTCTGAATGCATAAAAATCTGGCCACTCAGTGTATATCCTATATAATAAAAGGCTAATATGCAAATTGTCCCCTCGACCAGGAGTTCGACCAGCAGGCAGGCTGGCCAACCGCCCATGTCCCCTCCCCCTGGCCAGGCTGGCTGGACCCCACCCATGCACGCATTCATGCACCGGACCTCTAATACACACACACACACACACACACACACACACTGAGTGGCCAGATTATTATGCGTTCAGAGATCATAATAATCTGGCCACTCAGTGTATATTTTTAAATAATTCTTTATTGTTGAAAGTATTACATATGTGCCCCTTTTCCCCCCATTGACCCACTTCAGCCTGCCTCTGCACCCCCCCACCCCCTGCCTCAGGCCTTCAGCACCCTATTGTCTGTGTCTGTGGGTTATGCATATATGCATACAAGGTCCTTGGTTGATTACCTCCCACCCACCCACCCTCCTCTGCCTTCCCTCGTAGATTCCCCACTCTTTTCCATGCTTCGAGTCTCTGGATCCACTCTGTTCATCAGTTTATTTTGTTATTTAGAGTCCTCATATGAGTGTGATCATGTGACACTTGTCTTTCTCTGACTTATTTCAGTTAGCATGATACTTTCCAGGTCCCTCCTTGCTGTCTCAAAGAGATTCTTTTTTAAAATTGCTGCATAGTATTCCATGGTATAAATGTATCACAGTTATTATTTTTTATCCACTCATCTACTGATGGGCACTTGGGCTGTTTCCAGATGTTAGCTCTTGGAAATTCAGCTGCAATGAACATAGAGATGCATATATTCTTTCTGATTGGTGCTTTGTGTTTGTTAGGACATATTCCCAGAAGTGGGATCAGTGGGTCAAATGGCAGATGTATATTTAATTTAAAAAAATATATATTTTATACATTTTTACAGAGAGGAAAGGAGAGGGATAGAGAGTTAGAAACATTGATGAGAGAGAAATATCCATCAGCTGCCTCCTGCACACCCTCTACTGGGGATGTGCCCGCAATCAAGGTACATGCCCTTGACCGGAACTGAACCCGGGACCCACAGGCCTATGCTCTATCCACTGAGCCAAAGCGGTTAGGGCTATATTTAATTTTCTGAGGAAACTCCATACTGTTTTCCATATGGTTGCACCAGTCTGCATTTCCACCAGCAGTGCACTAGGGTTCCCTTTTATTCACCTACTCGCCAGCACTTGTCATTTGTTGATTTGTTGATGATAGTCATTCTGACAGGTGTGAGATGGTACCTCATTGTCATTTTGATTTGCATCTCTAGGATGATTAGTGACATTGAGCATTTTTCATATGTCTCTTGGTCATCTGTATGTCCTCTTTCAATAAGTGTCTATTTAGGTCCTTTGCCCATTTTGTCATTGGATTGTTTGTCTTTCTTTTTAAAAAAATTTCTTTATTGATTAACGTATTACATATGTGTCTTTAACCCCCAATTTCCCCTCCCACCCCGCCCCACTCATGTCCTGACCCCCCTGTTGTCTGTGTCCATTGGTTATGCTTATATGCATGCATACAAGTCCTTTGGTTGATCTCTCCCTCTTACCCCCACCCTCCCCTACCTTCCCTCTGAGGTTTGATGGTCTGATCGATGTTTCTCTGTCTCTGGATCTGTTTTTGTTCATCAGTTTATGTTGTTCATTATAATCCATAAATGGGTGAGATCATGTGGTATTTATCTTTCTCTGACTGGCTTATTTCACTTAGCATAATGCTCTCCAGGTCCATCCATGCTGTTGCAAATGGTAAGAATTCCTTCTGTTTTACTGAAGCATAGTATTCCATTGTGTAGATATACCCTAGTTTTTTAATCCACTCATCTGCTGATGGGCACTTAGGCTGTTTCCAAATCCTAGTTATGGTGAATTGTGCTACTATAAACATAGGGGTGCATATATCCTTTCTGATTGGTGTTTCTAGTTTCTTGGGTTATATTCCTAGAAGTGGGGTCACTGGGTCAAATGGGAGTTCCATTTTGAGTTTTTTGAGGAAACTCCATACTGTTCTCCACAGTGGCTACACCAGTCTGCATTCCTACCAGCAGTGCATGAGGGTTCCTTTTTCTCCGCATACTCACCAGCACTTGTCATTTGTTGATCATAGCCATTCTGACAGGTGTGACATGGTACCACGTTTGTGTCTTTCTTTTGTTAAGTTGCATGAGTTCCTTATATATTTTGGATATTAACCCTTTATCAGATGTATCATTGCCAAACATGTTCTCCCATACAGTGGGCTCTCTTTTTGTTTTGTTGATGGTTTCTTTTGCTGTGCAGAAGCTTTTTATTTTAATGTAGTGCCATTTGATTATTTTCTCCTTAGTTTCCTTTGCTTTAGGAGATGTATCTATAAACATATTGCTATGAGAGATGTCTGAGATTTTGTTGCTTATGGTTTCTTCTAGGATTATTATAGTTTCATGATCTATATTTAAGTCTTTTATTCATTTTGAGTTTATTCTTGTATATGGTGTTAGTTGGTGTTCTAGTTTCATTTTTTTTTTTGCATGTATCTGTCCAATTTTCCCAACGCCATTTATTGAAGAGACTCTCTTGACTCCATTGTATGCTCTTGCCTCCTTTGTCAAATATTAATTGAGCATAATGGCTTGGATCCATTTCTGGGTTCTCTATTCTGTTCCATTGATCTATATTTCTGTTCTTGTGCCAGTACCAAGCTGTTTTGATTATGGTGGGGTTGTAATATAACTTGAAATCTGGTATTGTGATTCCTCCAATTTTGTTTTTCTCTCTCAAATATGCTGCCACTAATTGGGGTCTTTTTTGATTCCATATAAATTTTTGGAGTATTTGTTCTATCTCTGTAAAATATGCCATTGGTATTTTAATAGGGATTGCATTGAATCTGTAGATTGCCTAAGGTAGTATGGGCATTTTAATGATGTTGATTCTACCAATCCATGAACACAGTATATTCTTCCACTTGTTTATAACTTCTATATATTTTTTCAATGTCCTATAGTTTTATGAGTACAGGTCTTTTGCCTCATTGGTTAGGTTTATTCTTAAGTATTTTATTTTTTTGTTGCAATGGTAAATGAGATTGTTTAGTTTCTCTTTCTGAGAATTCATCATTGGTGTATAAAAAAGCCATTGGTTTTTGGGTGTTGATTTTGTATCCTGCTATGTTGCCAAATTCATTTATTAAGTTTAGTATTTTTTTTAAATTTTCTTTTTCAGAGAGGAATGGAGAAGGAGAGAGAGATAGAAACATCAATGATGAGAGAGAATCATTGATCAGCTGCCTCCTGCACGCCCCCATTGGGGATTGAGCCTGCAACACAGGTATGTGCCCTGACCGGGAATCGAACCATGACCTCCTTGTTCATAGGTCGATGCTCAGCCACTGAGCCATGCCAGGTGGGCTAGTAGTTTTCTGATGGAGTCTTTATGGTTTCCTTTGTACAATATCATGTCATCTGCGAATAATGAGAGTCTTTCTCCCTCCTTTCCAATTTGGATGCCTTTTATTTATTCTTCTTGTCTGATTGCTGTGGATAGGACTTCCAGTACTATGTTGAATAAGAGTGATGAAAGTGGATATCTCTGTCTTTTTCTGTTCTTAGGGGAAATGCTTTTAGTTTTTGCCCATTGAGTATGATGTTGGCTATAGGTGTGTCATATATGGCCTTTATCATGTTGACATATGATCCCTCTATTCCCACTTTGCTGATAGTTTTTATCAAAAATGGGTGTTGGCCCTGGCTGGTTTGGCTCAGTGGATAGAGCATCAGCCTGTGTACTGAAGGGTCCTGGGCTCTATTCTAGTCACATACCCGGGTTGTAGGCTTGATCCCCAGTGGGCATGTGCAGAAGGCAGCCAGTCAATGATTCTCTCTCATCATTGATGTTTCTATCTCTCTCTCCCTCTCCCTTCCTATCTGAAATCAATAATTTTTTTTTTAATAAAGGGTGTTGGATTTTGTTGAATGCTTTTTCTGCACCTATTGATATAATCATGTGATTTTTGTCTTTTAATTTTTTAATGTGATGTATCACATTTGTTGATTTGTGAATACTATACCAGCCTTGCATCCCTGGAATAAATCCAACTTGGTCATGGTTTATGATATTTTTAATATATTGCCGGATGTGATTTGTTAATATTTTGTTGAGGATTTTAGCATCTAGGTTCATCAGGGATATTGGTCTGTAATTCTCTCTCTTTGTAGTGTCTTTATCTGGTTTTGGAATTAGGATAATGCTGGCCTCATAAAAAAGAGGTTGGAAGTGTTCCTTGCTCTTGGATTTTCTGAAATAATTTGAGGAGTAGAGGTGTTAGTTATTCTTTGAATGTTTGATAAAACTCTCATGGTGAAGCTGTCCGGTCCTGGGCTTTTGTTGGCTGGGCCTTTTTTAAATTACTGCTTCTATTTTATCAGTTGTTATTGGTCCATTCAGGTTTTCTGATTCCTCTGATTCAGTTTTGGGAAATTGTATTTTTCTAGGAATTTGTCTATTTCATCCACATTGTCCAGCTTGTTGGCTATAGTTGTTCATAGTATTTTCTTACAATCCTTTGTTTTTCTGTGGTGTCAGTGGTTACTTCCCCACTTTCAATTTTGATTTTATTTATTTGGGTCCTCTCTGTTTTTTGGTGAGTCTCGCTATGGTTTATCAATTTTTCTTATGCTTTCAAAGAACCAGCTCTTGGTTTGATTGATTTGTGTGTTTTTTTTTTAGTTTCTATGTTATTTATTTCTGCTTTAATATTTACTATTTCCTTTCTTCTACTCCCTCTGGGATTTTCTTTTTGTCCTCTTTCTGGTTCTTTAAGTTACTAGTAAGGGTTAAATAATTAATTGCTATTTTGTTTTAAGGTAGGCCTTCACTTCCCTCTCAGGACTACTTTGGGTGCATACGTATATGTTAACTGTTTTTGACTAAGTTATGTCTTCTTGTTGGATCAATTCCTTTAGTATTATATAGTGACCTTTGTTGTCTCTTTTGATGGCCTTCATTTTAAAGTCTATTTTGTCTTATAGTAGTATTGCTACTCCAGCTTTTTTTTCTTTTCCATTTGCATAGAAATTTTTTTCCCACCTGTTCACTCTCATCCTGTGTGCGTCCTTTGTTCTGAAGTGGGCCTCTTGTAGACAGCATATAGTTGGGTCATGTTTTTGTATCCATTCAGCTACCCTATGCCTTTTGAAGGGAGCATTTAATCCATTTACATTTAGGGTTATTATTAACTAGAGGCCCAATGTAGGAAATTTGTACAAGAGCAGGCCTTCCTTCCGCTGGTTACCAGCACCAGCTTCCCTCTGGCTGCTGCCAAGCACCCAGGACCCAGGCTTCCCTCAAAGCCCCGGCTTCACCCTGAAGGTCATCCGGAAGGATGTCTGGTCTAATTAGCATATTATGCTTTTATTATAGATAGGCATTTATTGCCATTTTAATTCTGTATGCCTAGGTTTCTCTCTCTGTTTCTTCTTCTCATTACAGCAGACCCACTAGCATTTCTTCTAACACTGGCTTGGTGGTGATGTACTCCTTTAGCCTTTTTTTTTTTTTTTTTGGTCTTGGAAGCTCTTAATTTTATCACCTATTTTGAATGATAGCCTTGCTGGATATAGTAATCTTGGTTTTAGATCCTTGCTTTCCATTACCTTGAGTACTTCATGCCATTCCCTTCTGGCCTGTAGAGTTTCTGATGAGAAATCAGGTGTCAGTAATATGGGAGCTCCGTTGTAAGTAAGTTTTCTTTTCTCTTTCTGCCTTTAAGAGTCTCTCCTTAATTTTTGGCATTTTAATTATGATGTGTCTGGGCATGGTCCTGTTTGGGTTCTTCTTGCTTGGGGTTCTCTGTGCCTCCTGAACTTGTGTGACTTTTCCCTTTACCAGATTAGGGAATTTTTCTGCCATTATTTTTTTTCAAACACTTTCTTCATCCCTTCCTCCCTTTCTGCCTCTTCTGATATATCTATTATTCTAATATTGCTATGTTTCACGTTGTTCCACAGCTCCCTTAAGCTATATTCCTGTTTTTTAATTGTGTTTTTTTCTTTTTGATTCTCTGATTGAGTGATTTTTTTCAGCCTTGTCTTCTAATTTACTGATTCGATTCTCAGCTTCCTCTAATCTGCTGTGTATTCCTTCCAATGTATTCTTTATTTGTGTTATATCATTCTTTATTTCTGACTGTTCTTTTTTCATAGTTACTATATCTTTTTTCATGATTTTGAGCATTTTTACCATCATTACTCTGATCTCTGTTTCAGATAAATTTCTTATCTCTGCTTCATTTATCTCTTCTTCTGGAGAATTCTCTTGTTCTTTCATTTGGGGGTTGTTTCTTTGTCTCCTCATTTTGGCTGTCTGTTTGGGTTTATGACTATGGATTAGGTAGATCCTCTATGCCTCTCAATCTCTAGTGCGGGACAGTGCCAAATGCTGTTTCTGACTAAGTAGATAAGGCAAAGACTCAAAGCCTCCAGAGACAGCCTCTGCAAATGGACTGATCGGATTCTGACTTGAATTGTCCCCAGGCAATTGTTCTCAGGTGTAGTGAGAAATTTTTCAACAGGATGGGGCTGTTGCTTCTGCCTGGAGGCTAATTGTTATTTTTAGTCTCTTAAGTGGCCTCAGGGCAAGGTGTTTTCCAATATTCTTCACCCCCCCCCCCCCCAGGTAAGACAAATGTCTATATGGGGAAAATGTTCTCAGCTGGGTGAGGGAATGACTCAGCATAGGACACTGGAGTTGTCTCCCTCTGAGTTCTAACCCCTCAGTCCCCAATCCTGGTTTCTGCTCACACAGCTTTAGTCCACTCTGTCCTCCTTCTGTCAGAGCACAAGGTGGGTGTCTCCACAGGGAATTTTGTGTGTTTAAGAGGGTGCCTGAATTTTCAGTCGTCACTCCCTGGCTGACAGCAACTCTGCTGCTTTTCCCAACCAGATGTTATGTGGGTACCCTTCTCAGTTGAGGTGCTTTCTACTGAGGGGCCCAGCTTGGGGATTAGATCCAAGAGTTCTCAGTGGCAGCCCCCCACAGCTGAGATATCTCTCCAGAACTTCAGTTGCTCTCTTTGGGCACTTGGCCAGGCCTTTTGTGCCTCTGCCCCTCTTACCAGTCTCTATGCGGTCTCCACTTTCGGTCCTTGGGTATCAGGGTTGTTTATTGACTTTTTTAGAGAGAGAGGAAGGGTGAGATAGATAGGGAAATAATCTATGTGGGAGAGAAATATTGATCAGTTACCTCCCCTATGTCCGGCGACCAGGGATCAAACCCCCAACCTTTTGGGAATATAGGATGATGCTCTAAGCAAATGAGACACACCAGCTAGGGCAGCAGCATTATTCTTAATAGCCATAAGCAGATACAACATTTATGTACACCTACTGATGAATGGCTAAACAAAACATGTTCTATCCATACAATGTAATACATAGAATAAAAATACCTAGGAATAAACTTATTAAGGGATGTGATGGATCTATACACTGAAAACTACAGAACATTATTAAAAGAGATTGGAAAAGACACAAAGAAATACTTATATGGCATAATAACTAAAATATCATATGTTAAATTTAATTCTACTCCTAGGGATTTATCTTTTAAATAGTTAACAAGTACAAAAAGATATAATGCTATACAAAAATATGACTGTTAATTTTAAAATCTGTTTTTATATATGCATTTATATATTTTTCCTTTTAAAATACAAACAATTTCATGTGTGTTTATATATGAATTAAAAAATGTCCAAAAAATAAATACCAGGAGCTGTTAGCATTAATTAATTCTGGGGAGTTGGAAAAGAGAGGAATTTTTATTTTACATTCCTCTGTTGTTTTTCTTTCGGTTGTCATCAGAATTATTTATTTTATTTTTTCTCACTTTTGAGGATGCTATACAATTCACTCTGATTTTTAGGGCAAGGTCACCCATTCTGGATTTGTGTAACTCCTTTATTTTGCAGATTAGGAAATGAGTCAGGAAAGTGAAATAACTAATTCATGTACAGGCTGTAGCAGAAGCAGTTTTTGGAAGTAAATCTTCTGGATTCATACAGTACTTTTTCCAGTTCTTTGCACCTGTTCAGTTACATTGCCCATTCCTATGAAACATAATCACAAAATCATCAATCATTCCTAATGTTCCAGAGATATTTCCAGAGTACACGATTCAAACCAGAAATGGAAAGATTCTCACAGTACAATATTTGTCTGTTGCCATAATCCTAAAAAAAGGTAATCACATTTCCAAGAATGAAAACAGATGCAAATGTATAAGCAGTTAGAACTGAAACATAAGCATGTGTTCAGAGACCATGAATAGCTTCTTTTTTCTTCCCTAGACATAGTTTAACTATGCAATCTTTTCAGCTTTCAGAAGAGCAATGGCTGAGATTACAGCTTAATCCTTAAGTAACAACTCCCATTAAGTCAGTAGGGACTTTGCCTAGTGTCTTATTGTAAGGAATTCTGTGTTATGGAGTGGCTGTAGGGGAGTAAGGGGGATGCAACAATAGCTTACAGAGCTAGTAACTGAATGGGATAACTACTTGGGATTTGTGTTGTGAAACTGTTCAATACCTATGCTACCAATGTTTTTTTCTGTAGGAACTTAACATTTAAGAGTCATATGGAACATTAGGATTTCCTAATTCAAACACCTTATTTTGTATACAGGGAAACTGTGGTACAAAAAAGGAAAACATTTTCCAAAGCCATAGGTTTAGTTGTTTTTGTATTTTTCATATTTTAAAGGGCATTTACAGGGTGGGACAAAAGTAGGTTTACAGTTGTGAGTATGAAAAATACAGAGTTTATTCTTGTATTATTATTTATTAACTAGAGTCCTGGTGCATGAAATTTGTGCACTTGAGGGGGGTGGGGTTCCCTCACCTTGGCCTGCTCCCTCTCACAGTCTGAGCACCTTGTGATCAATTGCCCCAAAGAGGTAGGCCCTGCCCACCTGGCTGGGGCTCCTCAATGTATCACCCCTACAGAGGGAGGCCCAAGATACCCGCTGCAGAGCTTCCAGCTGGGTACCCTGGGCCTCCCACTTTGGGGTGATCGATCAATCAATCGTGGGGCTCCGCCATTGATCGCCCCAAAGAGATAGGCCCTGCCCACCTGCAGCAGTGCCTGGGGTGATCGATGGCGCCCACAGAGGGAGGCCCCACCCACCTGCTATAGCTCGCTGGTCAGTGGCCTGGGACTCCCTCTTTGGGGTGATCATGGAGGTCCCCGATTGATTGCCCCACTGGCCAGTGGCTTGGGCTTTCCTCTCTGGGGTGATCATGGGGCGATGGCCGGCCCCCAACTAATCACATCACGCCTGCCTTGGTTGGCCTGGCACCAGTGGGTGTCATAGCATGGTCTTCTGGATGGTCATTCCGCTGTTTGGTCAATTTGCATATTACGCTTTTATTATTTTAGATTATTGTATTATTTTTTATACAAACAACTGTAAACCTACTTTTGCCCACCATGTATTATATTTCCCAGATTTGATTAGCAACCAAAAAGGAGGCTCACATGGGTTTTCATTGACTCGTTTACTCGAAAGATTTCAAAGTGTGGTTCATGGCCATCAGTTTCAGCATCACCTGGGAGCTTATTAAAAATACTAACTCTGAATCAGAAGTGCTAGGGTTGGGGCCCAGAAATAAGCAATTAACAAACCTTTTAGGTGATTCTGATACATTCTCCAATTTTTAAATTTTCATTACTTATAATTTATAATTTATTATAAATCTACTGTGGGCCAAATTCTCTTCTAGGTACTTCAATTTCATTTAATCTTTCCAGGACTGTGTGTTAATAATATAGGCATATCTTAGAGATATTGGGGGCTTAGTTCTGCCACTGCAATAAAGTATCACGATAAGAGAGTCATCATCTTTTTACTAGTTGAGGGTCTTGCCTTTAATTTGTAAAAAGATGAAGCATCTGTGAAGCACAATAAAGTGAAGTGCAGTAAAACAAGATATGACTGTATTATTCCATTTAAGTTTGGCACTTAAGGTCAAACAGCTGGTCTCTAAACTATGAAGTAAGTTACCCATAATTCTTTTCTTCAATCTTCTTCTATCTGACCCATCCACTCTCTGCCATTGTTACCCTAAAACTACTTCTGGGTTCCTAATATTTGCATATGATTGAGCGTCAAATACTTGGGTTCTTGTCTCATCTTTCACCATGTAACTTTGGGTAATTCCCTTCCCCTCTCTGGATTTCAAGTTCCTTATATATAAAATGAAAGAACTGGACTCAACTTTGATACCTCCATTAGCAGATATCCAGATCTATACTTGGAAAGGCCCTATCTTTCATTTTCCATTAAATTGAAGTTACTCTCCTCCTTGCCTAGAGCATCTGTGTTCTCAGCTTGATATCCCATGTGTGATTAAAGACTATGATGGCTGGAAATGTCATTGAAGGTCTTCCTCTGCAGCTAGGAAAGGTATTTTTATTGAGTAAAGGCCTATCATGGTGCCCTAGATCCCACTTCAGACAATGGTAGAAAGCATGAGGATAAGATGACAGAAAACATAATGTGACTCCTAAGCAGGTTGACTTCTTGGTTAGATTTTCAGTGGCAAGGGGAAAGGAGCTGGAACATTAAGTCATCCTTTTATTTTCTACCCAACCATCAGTATGTCAGGCATTCTGTGAGGAACAGAATCTGTAGTTTTTATTGGGGCCAATGAATTGAGACCTGAATGCAATTAAAAAAAACACACACTGAATAAGCTTTTACTTTATGTTCCTATTTTTAAATTGTTGATACTACTACAGATCTCCCCCCCCCACTCCCACCTTTGCCCACCTCCACCCAGCCCTCACCCCCCTTCCCCTGGCCTTCACCACTTTGTTGTCTGTGTCCATGGGCTACATATATATGTTCTTTGGCTAATCTCTTCACCTTTTATACATCCCCTCCCACCCTCTCCCCTATGACCTCTGACAGTCTGTTCCATGTATCCATCCCTCTGGTTCTATTTTGTTTGTCAGTTTATTTTGTTCATTAGATTCCACATATAAGTGAGATCATATGGTATTTGTCTTTTTCTGACTGGCTTATTTCACTTAGCAAAATAATCTTCAGGTCCATCCATGCTGTCTCAAAGAGTAGAGTTCCTTTTCTTTTGAATGCAATTTTTAAATCATTGTGATATCATAAAGAACATGTATTATTTGTATTATATTTAGAAGAAACTACATTAGTCTTGAAGTAGGATAGTCTTGATTTAAATTCTCACCTCTGACATTTGCTAGTTGTCTGCTCCTGAGAATGACACTTAACCTCTCTGTGTCTCAGTGTCCTGAAATGTAAAATAGAGTTAATTATACATGCTTTGGCTATTTTCCAGAAAAGATACGAGACAGTGTCTGGAACATGATAGAGGCTCAATAAATATTTGTTTTTGAAGACCACTTGGAATTAGACCAGCAGTTACTCAAGTGAACTATTGATTTTAGTGTTAGAAGCAGCACTTGGGACAAAGAACCGGAAGCTCCCTATCCTATCCTAGGGTTAATTTTTTTGGATCTCCCAGAATTCCCTGGCATATTTTCTTTATCTCCGAAATAGGAATTACTTGAAACTCTCATCAAGCAAAACCTGTGAGAGGAGGTTTGAATACAGTACACCAGAGAACACTTTCTGGGGATGAGACATAAGAAAGCTGCCTGCTTAAAAAGGTATAGATAGGAAAGTTGGGGTAGTTCAACTAAACCATTGTTTTCTCTGGTCATAGTGATAGTCTAGAATAAAGCTTTGTTTTAGTCCCTTCAGTTTAAGGATAAGTAAGGGTTAAGGTTCAGTACAAAGATAAACATTACTAATGGTATTAACAGAGGAGTCCAGAAATGCTGTTGGAATTGCCCTAATATAAGTAAAATTAAAGCATCCATCTAGGCTTCACTTTTCTACTGCTTAAGGTCTCTTGTCCTCTCTTTATTCTAACTTCCAGAATATTGCTGGATTTTGTGTTAGAAAAGCCACTTCAGACTCTACAGCAATATTTGTTTTGTTAATAGCCCTCTGGATACATTTTACCCTCTTTTTTCTCAAACTGGTTTCTCACTTGAATGCTCAGTCCTTAGACTGCTTTTGGTAGGCTGGCTTTTGGAGGCTGCAGGAAAAAGTACAAACAGAGCACTGATTTGCTTTTCTTTTGCATTGTCCTTTCTATCTAAAGCCAGAGGACTAAACTGCATTGGTTTCTCTGGCTCATCTTCAGGTGTCAACTTCCATAAACAAAAGGTGAAATCAGCATTCCTTGTAACCAAATGCCTCTCTAAATTCAATTGTCAACCCTGTCCCAGGTGCCAATGCCTCGGAGTTGGCCTGTGGGTTAGTGGAGTCTGGGGTTTCAAGAAAACCCTAACTTCAGGCATCTTCTATGGGCCAAACTCTATGCTAGTTACTTCAGTACATACTATCTCATTTAGTCCTTACAGTGCAATATGGTATTATTATTTCTTTTTTAGAATGAAATAAAATGCCTTTATGAAGGACACCCAGCTAGTAAGTGGTGTCACTAGATTCGAATCTGAGTTTGTCAGACACCATCTTCCTATTTTGGCCACTTGTAAATCCCTTGGGTTAAAAATATAGGCAGCCTAAGAACAGCTTTTCCTTTTTTTAGTGATTCTTTCCCAGGTTCATATTCTCTTCCTCTCTGCTGTCTCCCTATATTTTTTTAAAAAAATTCTTTATTGTTTAAAGTATTACATATGTCTATTTCCCCCCCTATTGACCTCTCCCCAACCACTCCCACCCCCATCCCCAGTGTCTCCCTATACTTTTATTCTCTTGTGGTTTGGGCTGTGACTCATTGAGATGGGTATGGTCCTCAGTTTTCTGCTTCCCAGACAATTATACAGAAAGATTGGAACCAAAAAAAGCTGCTTCTTTTTTACCCCCATATAAGTGACCAAAGTAGTATAGCTCAACAGAACAGCCTTGGAATAAATGTAAAGTTTGTCTTTTGATCTTCCTAATTTCTTTTCTGTTAATATCTAACCACCTTACAGAAAAATAATGCTGTGCAAACTATTAACCATTCATTAGATTGAATTTCTATTCTGTATTCTTTGATTACAACTGTGAGCTTTGTCCATACAAGTTTAGTCATAGGTTTGTTTTTATATTTTTGGTGGTTTCATTTGGTATAGATATCTGTTTATAATCTGAAAAAAATTTAGAGAAATTATTGACTAAATGTATTCACAGCATATTTTAGATGGTAGCAACTTACACATAATGTCATGTAATCTCTTTTTGCTGATGACAGGAAAACAAGGAGGAAGGTAGGAGTTGCCCAAGATCAAACACTGAATAGCCCTAAACTTTCAATCCAGAAGGATTTATAATGTTAAAACAGTGCTCAATGTGCATTTACTGATTATTTTATGTAGGGAGCAGCTATAGGGTTAAGCCTCGGACTGACCTGTTGGCCACAAACAAGTCCCAGCTTAGAGGGCACAGCCCTCTTAGCATAATTAAGCTTGACCTTATGACTATCTGTGTAGCTAATGGGCTTTGGGAAGTGCGCAAGTGCTGCCAAAACAAGTGAAACTCACAAGAACATTGTAACTATGGTGACCACTACCTTGTTTACCTCTGGCTATAAAATAAAGGCTCAGCTTGCCATCTGGATCTTTTTCTGTGTCCTTTGCCAGGCTCAGGAGATTCACCTAAATCCAGCTTATTCTCTTTGTCTGTCTTTTCTTCAGTCCTTCGCTGCCCCCCCCTCAGGCTCACCGAACCCTTGGCTGTGCTGGCCTGGCACAATTTTATAATTAATTGGCAGTAATGAGGAAGGTAGGTCTTTTTAGTAACCCAAAGAATATTATGTAGGAAATAGTATAGTACAGGCATACCTCAAATATATTGCAGGTTTGGTTCCAGACCACTGCAATTAAATGAATATTGCAATAAAGCTAATCTCACAAATATTTTGGTTTTGCAGTGAATATTAGAGCTATATTTATGCTACGTGTCATCTATTGAGTAAGCAATAACATTACATCTAAAAAACAATGTAGGTATGTGCTGCCAGACTCTTTGTTGGTATGTACTCTTCTGCAGAAGTAGATATTTGCCTTGCTGCGTGGCTGCTGAGTATGCTTTGTGTTCTACCAGGACCCTTAATTTTGGGGGCTTGCTTTATTTCTAACAATTTGGGGGCTGGTCTGGGATTCTGTTTGTCACTATGGGGGGCCATTGGCCCCTGTCCTGAGGAAGTGCACCCCGCTGCCAAGTTGCAGTGGCTTCAGTGAGGAGGGACAGCCATTACAAGCTGTCCCCCAGGCCAACTATGAGCTCAGGATCGAGAGTCAGCCATCAATGCGGGAAGGGCCCAAACAAGCAAGAACAGCAGCAATCAGGTGACCTCATACATGAGCCAATTGGGAATTGGACTGAGTACTGCTTTGGTGATTGGGTATCCCTAGAGGTTTGGTATATGAGACTGAGATGTGTCTTGAACATAAAGTGAGTGTGCAGGTCTTATCTGCAGTTCTGTCCTCCTGTGAGGGAAGTGGCCAGGGAAGGACGAAGTGGATCTTGGGGAGTGTGAGAAATCTCCAATATGGGGGATTGAACACAGTGCAAAAAATCTCCATTATGGGAGGTTGAGCACATAGTCACAAGGGACTTTCTGAGGATGGGAAACAAGAATTCTAGGCATAGGGAATACATTCCCCAAATAGTCCATTGGGAGAATGCTAAAATTCTGGAGAAGGGCAGTCCCGGAACCAGGGACAGGAGACATTGTGCTGCTTTGGTAATTTTTTTTGCAGGGCATTCTGTGGTGTCTGTGGGTCATGCACGCCTGTATAAGAGTGTTTCTGTTAATGTTTTGTGTCTCTTTGTCGTTTGCTTTAATTTGTTTAAAGATGGGGCACATCCCACTTTGGGGGAACCCAGCTATTGTGGCAAGGCTGACCTCATGGCAGAGATGGCAAGAATGTCTCATCAGCTGCTGAGAATTCTTAATCTTGGGAACTCTTCCTGCTTTCCCTCTTAAGATGCCAGCCACCAGAAACTCTTAGCTAGTGATAGACCTATATGCGGAAAACTACACAACACTGAAAAAAGAGATAGAGGAAGACATAAACAGATGGAAGAACATACCATGTTCATGGATTGGTAGAATCAACATCATCAAAATGTCCATACTACCCAAAGCAATCTATAATTTCAATGCACTTCCCAATAAAATACCAACAGCATACTTCACAGACCTAGAACGAACTTGCCAAAAATTCATCTGGAATAAAAAAAGACCCCGAATAGCCACAGCAATCCTGAGAAAGAAGAACAAAGTAGGTGGGATCTCCATACCAGATTTAAAACTGTATTACAAAGCCACTGTTCTCAAAACTGCCTGGTATTGGCACAAGAACAGACATATAGATCAATGGAATAGAATAGAGAACCCAGAAATTGATCCAAATCACTATGCTCAATTAATATTTGACAAAGGAGGCATGAACATACAATGGAGTCAAGACAGTCTCTTCAATAAATGGTGTTGGGAAAATTGGACAGATACATGCAAAACAATGAAACTAGACCACCAACTTACACCATACACAAAAATAAACTCAAAATGGATCAAGGACTTAAACATAAGACAGGAAACCATAAAAATACTAGAGGAATCTACAGGCAGAAAAATCTCTGACATATGCCAAAAGAACTTCTTCGCTGATACTGTTCCTAGGGCAATGGAAGCTAAAGAGAAAATAAACAAATGGGACTACATAAAAATAAAAAGCTTTTGCACAGCAAAGGAAACCATCAATAAAACAACAAGAAAGCCCACTACATGGGAGAACATATTTGCCAATGATATCAACAATAAGGGTTTAATCTCCAACATTTACAGGGAACTCATGCAGCTTAACAAAAAGAAGATAAACAACCCAATCAAAAAATGGGCAACTGATCTAAATAAACACTTTTTGAAAGAAGACAGAAGGAAGGCCAAGAGACATATGAAAACCTGCTCTAAATCACTAATCATTAGAGAGATGCAAATCAAAACAACAATGCGGTACCATCTCACACCTGTCAGAATGGCCATTATCAACAAGTCAACAAATGACAAGTGCTGGAGAGGATGTGGAGAAAAAGGAACCCTCGTGCACTGCTGGTGGGAATGCAGACTGGTGCAGCCACTGTGGAGAACAGTATGGAGTTTCCTTAAAAAACTGAAAATAGAACTCCCATTTGACCCAGTGATCCCACTTCTAGGAATATATCCCAAGAAACTGGAAACATCAATCAGAAATGATATATGCACCCCTATGTTCATAGCAGCACAATTCACCATAGCTAAGATTTGGAAACAGCCTAAGTGCCCATCAGCAGATGAGTGGATTAAAAAACTGTGGTACATCTACACAATGGAATACTACGCTGCGGTAAAAAAGAAGGAGCTCTCTGTGTGTTTGTAATGTAATTTTGGTTATATATTGGGGACTTTAGGTTTTGTTCTTCACTGGTTTATGAATCTAGGATTACATAGGGAAGTAGGGATTATAGGCATGGGGAAGTAAGCAATGTGGGCTAGAGTGGGACTTCATGGTTTGGACAACAAGGCTAATGTTTCCATGATGGTGGGGAGTTCTTGAATGAGAATCCAAGGTTGACTCCCAGGTCCCAGGGGCATACAATTCCCAGATTTTTTCTCCTAACATTCAGAGGAGCAGATTTTCAGAAGTACCCTCCAACAGTCAGTAAAATGCAGTTGGGGCCCACTCCCATTTTGTAAAGAAGAATAAGGCCATGAGTAATCCCTGTTAGAAAATTTGACAAGAAAATGCCTTGGGTAATAATAATTGGCTTTAAAATCTCAGAGTTGTTAAGAAATAATAAATAGATGTAACTAAAACAAAGGGTTTATGATAAAACTTTTCAGTGATAGATATATATGTCTAAACATAGTTTTCCAAAGTTTTTGATAATTTAAAAATTTGGAGTTTGCTGAGTTAAATGGTAAAATTTATTAAATACCATGGTATTTTGAAATAACAGGATACTGAAATATTAATCTGAGTATGCCGTGTATTGAGAATCTAGAGGATGGATTTGAATCTTTTAATGACTAAGTCTTTCATTTTATTTAAAACTAGAGGCCCGTTGCACAAAGATTTGTGCAATAGGCCTTCCTTCCCCTGGCTGCTAGCACCAGTTTTCCTCTGGCACCCGGGACCCAGGCCTTCGCTCCAGATGCAGCAGAGAAGCCAAGCCTCTTCAGTCTTCAGTCTTCAGTCGTCATTCTTCAGTCGTCTTCAGTCTTTGCTCGGGCCAGAGCCTTCAGTCTTCGCTCCGTGCCTGCGTATGCAAATTAACCCGCCACCTTTGTTGGGTTAATTTGCATGCTCACTCCTGATTGGCTGGTGGGTGTCATGGAGGTATGGTCATTTTGCATATTTCTTTTTTATTAGTGTAGATATGTATTAAAATGTGAATATGTTGCTAACCTGTGGAATGTTAATTACTTACATGTTACATAAAGATTAAGGTTTCTAAGGGTTAAGAATTCTAATTGGAAAGAAATTATAGTTTTGGTGTCATTTTGAAGGAAAAGAGTGGGTTCTGAAAGTAGTAAGGTTTGCGAGGAAGAGTAATGCTTGTAAAGAGAAATATTGAAAGGAAGTTATATAAATTACACATGCCAGTAAGCCAGGATAAGTAGAATAGGGAAACTGAGATGGTTAAACAGCAATTTGGAGCTATCTAGTAAATCTCCCCACCCCCAAAACAAAATTAAAAAATAATTTAAAAAATAAAAAACAATGTATATACCTTAATTAAGTAATACTTTACTGTTAAAAATGCTAACAATCATCTGAGCCTTTAGCAAGTCAGAATCATTTTGCTTCTGGTTGGTCTTACCTACAATTTGTAAAAAAACACAACACAGTATCTGTGAAACATAATAAAATGAGGTATGCCTGCACTAAGCAAGAGTTAAAAGCATGTCTGTCTATAAGTAGGTCTGATGTTCAGCTGATTACATCAATACGGTTGTACTAGTTATATTAAGCAGAAGTCCATTCTCATTGCTAAATGTCTATGACATACTGATTGTGAAAAATTTTTGAGTGTCAATCCTGGCTATAGCTCTTAAGCAGAAAATGTAAATGAGAGAGGTGGGTCATGTGAGTATTTTCAAATTGAAAGGCATTAAGGTGAATAACTTTTTTTTAATGTGACGAGGTAGCTGGTTGGCAAACTTTATTTATTTTTAAAAAATTTATCTTTATTGTTTAAAGTATTACAAATGTCCCATTTTTCCCCCATTGATGACCCATGCCCTCCCCAGGCCTTTACCCCATTATAGTTTGTGTCCATGGGTTATGCACATATGCACATAAGTTCTTTGGTTGATCTGTTCTATCCCCCCTTCCTTCAGAGAATCCTCAGTCTTGCATGCTTCCATGATTCTTGATCTATTTTGTCAGTTTATTTTGTTCATTAAATTCCACATATACGTGAGATGTGATACTTGTCTTTCTCTGGCTGACTTGTTTCACTTAGCATAATACTTGCTAGGTCTGACCATGCTGTCTCAAAGGGTAAGAGGTCCTTCTATTTTACAGTTGCATAGGTTTCCATGGTGTAAATGTACCACAGCATTTTTTTTATTCACTCATCTACTGATGGGCACTTGGGTTGTTTCCAGATCTTAGCTATTGTAAATTGCACTGCTATGAACATAGGTGTGCATATATTCTTTCTGATTGGTATTTCAGGTTCATTTTTAAAATCTTTATTATTGAAAGTGTTACATATGTCCCCATTATTTCCCCATTGACCCCTTCTAGCCCATTCAGCCCCCCAGGCCTACACCACCCTATTGTATGTGTCCATGGGTTATGCATATATGTATACTAGTTCTTTGGTTGATCACTTTCCTCCCACCCACCTACTCCTGCCTTCCCTCTGAGGTTCAACAGTCTGTTCCCTGCTTCTATGTCTCTGGATCAATTTTGTTCAACAGTGTTTTTGTTCATTATATTCCACATATGAGTGAGATCATGTGATACTTGTCTTTGACTAGCTTATTTACCTTGGCATAATACTCTCTATGTTTCTCCATGCTGTCTCAATTTGTTTTTAATTTTTACTGCTGAATACTATTCCATGGTGTAAATGTACCACAGCGTTTTATCTATTTATCTACAGATGGGAACTTGGGCTGTTTCCAGAATTTAGCTACTATAAATTGTGATGCTATGAACATAAGGTTGCATACATTCATTTTGATTGGTGTTTCAGGTTTCTTAGGATATATTCCTAGAAGTGGGATCACTAGGTCAAATAGCAGTTCCATATTTAATTTTATGAGGAAACTCCATAAGTATTTTTAATTTTTAAAAATCCTTACTGATGAAAGTATTACATATGTCCCTGTTTTTTCCCCATTGTCCCTGTCTAGCCCTCCCACGTCCCCCTCCCTAGGCCTTCACCACCCTATTGTCTGTGTCCATGGGTTATGCATATATGCATATAAGTTATTTGGTTGATCTTTTCCTATCCACCCACCCACACCAGTATTCCCTCTGAGATTCAACAGTCTATTCCATGTTTCTATGTTTCTGGATCTGTTTTGTTTATCAGTTTATTTTGTTCATTAGATTTCACATATAAGTGAGATCATGTGGTACTTGTCTTTCCTGACTGCCTTATTTCACTTAGCATAATTCTGTCCATACTGTTTTCCATAATGGCTGCATCAGTCCAGTCTGCATTTCCACTAGCAGTGTACTAGGAATCTCTTTTCTCCGCATTCTCACAAACACTTGTTATTTGTTGATTTGTTGATGGTAAGCATATGACAGGTGTGAGGTGATACCTCATTGTCATTTTAATTTCCATCCCTCTGATGATTAGTAATTAAGTATTTTTTTACATGTCTCTTGACCATCTGTATGTCCACTTTGGAGAAGTGTCTATTTAGGTCCTTTGCCCATTTTTATATTGGATTGTTTGTCTTTCTTTTGTTAAGTTGTATAAGTTCCTTATATATTTTGAATATTAACCCTTTATCAGATGTATCATTGCCAAGTATGTTCTCCCATAATGTGGGCTCCTTTTTCATTTTGTTGATGGTTTCTTTTGCTGTGGAGAAACTTTTTATTTTGATGTAGTCCCATTTATTTATTTTCTCTTTTGTTTCCCTTGCCATAGGAGGTGTATTACCAAGCATACTGCTATGAGAGGTTCTGAGATTTTGCTGTCCATTGTTTTTTCTAGGATTTCTATGGTTTCACAACTTACATTTAAGTCTTTTATCCATGTTGAGTTTGTTGGAGACCAGGTGTAAGCTTACCTCAGCTCGGTTCAACCTGTCAGGCTGGTCCCTGACAGAGTTTACTCTTGTTTGTAATGTATGTTGTTGGTCTAGGTTCATTTTTTTATGTATCTGTCCAATTTTCCCAGCACCATTTATTGAAGAGACTGTTAACTCCATTGTATGCTCTTGCCTCCTTTGTCAAATATTAATTGAGTATAATGGTGTGGGTTGATTTTTGGGGTCTCTGTTCTCTTCCATTGATCAATATGCCTGCTCTTGTGCCAGTATGAGGCTATTTTGATTATAGTGTCCTTATGGGAGCTTTTTTGTAGCTAACAAATTGCTTGTCTCTTGCTGCCTTTTGGATTTTCTCTTTGTCTTTATTTTTTGACATTTTAATTATGATGTGTCTGGGTGTGGGCCTGTTTGGGTTATTGCTTGGGATTCTGTGTGCCTCCTGAACTTCTGTGACTTTTTCCTTCCCCAAGTTAGGGGAATTTTCTGCCATTATTTCTTCAAACAGGTTCTCTATCCCTTGCTCACTTTCTTCTCCTTTGGAGTCTCCTATTATGTGGATATTATTATGTTTTATGTTGTTCCACAGCTCCCTTAAACTGTCCTGCTTTTTAATTTTCTTTTCTTTTTGGTTCTCTAATTGTGTGTTTTATACCCTGTATTCTAATTCAATGATCCAATCTTTGGCTTTCCCTAATCTGCTGTGTATTCCTTCCAATGTATTCTTTATTACTGCTATGTCATTCTTCATTTCCAATTGGTCATTTTTCTTAGTTTCCATATTTTTTATTGTTTAAAATATTGCAAATAGTATTACATATGTCTCCTTTTTTTCCCAATTGACCGTCCCCCATCCTTCCCTACCCACTGGCACATGCCCTCACCCCCGTCCCAGTGTCTTGCATCCATTTGTTATGCTTATATGCATGCATACAAGTCTTTCAGTTGATCTCTTACCTCCTCCCATGCCCCATCCCTCTCCAGCCTTCCTGCTGTCATTTGATAGTCTGTTCAATGCTTGTCTGCCACTGTATCTATTTTTGTTCATCAGTTTATAATGTTCTTTATTATCCATAAATGAATGAGATCATGTGGTATTTTTCTTTCACTGACTGGCTTATTTCACTTAGCATAATGCTCTCCAGTTCCATCCATGCTGTTGAAAATGGTAAGAATTCCTTCTTTTTTATAGCAGCATAGTATTCCATTGTGTAGATGTACCACAGTTTTCTAATCCACTCATCTGCTGATGGGCATTTAGGCTGTTTTCAAATCTTTGCTATTGTAAATTGTGCTGCTGTGAACATAGGGGTGCATATATCCTTTCTGATTGGTGTTTCTGTTTTCTTGGGATATATTCCTAGAAGTGGTATTACTGGGTCAAATGGAAGTTCCATTGTTAATTTTTTGAGGAAACACCATACTGTTTTACACAGTGGCTGCACCAGTCTGCATTCCTACCAGCAGTGTACGAGGGTTCCTTTTTCTCCGCATCTTCTCCAGCACTTGTCGTTTGTTGATTTGTTGATGATAGCCATTCTGACAGGTATCTCATTGTTGTTTTGATTTGCATCTCACGGTGATTAGTGACTTTGAGCATGTTTTCATATGTCTCTTGGCTTTCTGAAAGTCCTCTTTTGAAAAGTGTCTATTTAGGTCATTTGCCCATTTTTTGATTGGGTTGTTTATCTTCCTTTTGTTAAGTTGTATGAGTTCCCTGTAAATGTTGGAGATTAAACCCTTATCAGAGATAACATTGGCAAATATGTTCTCCCATGCAGTGGGCTTTCTTGTTGTTTTGTTGATGGTTTCTTTTACTGTGCAGAAGGTTTTTATTTTGATGTAGTCCCATTTTTTAAATTTACTCTTTAGTTTCCATTGCCTTAGGAGCTGTATCGTTAAATATATTGCTATGACAAAAGTCTGCTATTTCTGCCTATGGATTCTTCTAAGATTTTTATGGTTTCCCATCTTATGTTTAGGTCATTTATCCATTTTGAGTTTATTTTTGTGTATGGTGTAATTTGGTGGTCTAGTTTCATCTTTTTTGCAAGTATCTGTCAAGTTTTCCCAACACCATTTATTGAAGAGACTGTCTTGACTCCATTGTATGGTCTTGCCTCCTTTGTCAAATATTAATTATGCATAAGGGCTTGTGTCAATTTCTGGGTTCTCTGTTCTGTTCCACTGGTCTATATGTCTGTTCTTGTGCCAGTACCAGGCAGTTTTGAGAACAATGGCTTTGTAGTATAACTTGATATCTGGTATTGTGATCTCTCCAACATTGTTCTTCTTTCTCAAGATTGCTGCAGCTATTTGGGGTCTTTTTTTATTCCAAATGAATTTTTGGAAAATTTGTTCTAGGTCTTTTAAGTATGCCGTTGGTATTTTAATGGGGATTGCATTGAAATTATAGATTGCTTTGGGTAGTATAGGCATTTTAATGATGTTGATTCTACCAATCCATAAACATGGTATATTCTTCCATTTGTTCATGTCTTCCTCTATCTCTTTTTTCAGCGTTCTGAAGTTTTCTCAGTACAGGTCCTTTATCTCCTTGGTTAAGTTTATTCCTAGGTATCTTAATTTTGTTGTTGTTGTTGCAATGGCAAATGGGATTGCTTTTTAAATTTATCTTTCTGTGAGTTCATTATTGGTGTATAGAAAAGCCATGGACTTCTGGGTGTTAATTTTGTATCTTGCTACATTGCCAAATTCATTTATTAAGTCTAGTAGTTTTTTGATGTGGTCTTTCAGGTTTTCTATGTACAATATCATGCCATCTGCAAATAAGGACAGTTTTACTTCTTCTTTTCCAATTTGGATGCCTTTTATTTCTTCTTCTTGTCTGATTGCAATGGCTAGTACTTCCAGTATTATGTCAAACAGGAATGGTGAGAGTGGACATTCACGTCTTGTTCCTATTCTTAGTGTAAATGGTTTTATTTTTCGTCCATTGAGTATGATGTTGCCTGTGGGTTTGTCATATATGGCTTTTATTATGTTGAGGTATGAGCCTTCTATTCCCACCTTGCTGAGTGTTTTTATCAATAAAGGATGTTGGATTTTGTCAAATGATTTTTCTGCATCAAGATATCACTATATGGTTTTTTTCTCTCAGTTTGTTTATATGGTGTATCACGTTTATTGATTTGCAGATATTGTACCATCCTTGCATCCCCGGAATAAATCCCACTTTGTCATGGTGTATGATCTTTCTAATGTATTGCTGAATTAGATTTTTGTTGAGGATTTTGGCGTCTATTTTCATGAGGGATATTGGCATGTAATTCTCTTTCTTTGTTTTGTCTTTATCTGGTTTTGAGATTAGGGTAATTCTGGCTTTGTAGAAAGAGCTTGGAAATGCACCTTCCTCTTGAAATTTTTGGAATAGTCTGTGGAAGGTAAGTTTTATTTATTCTTTGAATGTTGTATAAAACTCCCATGTGAAGCCGTCTGGTCCAGGGCCTTTGTTTGTTGGAAGAATTTTTATTACTGCTTTAATTTCCTCCATATTTATTGGCCTATTCAAATTTTTTGATTCGTCCTGGCTGAGTTTTGGAAGGTTGTATTTTTTTGGGAATATGTCCATTTCTTCTAGGTTGACCAGTTTGTTGGAGTAGAGTTGCTCATAGTATTTTTTTACGATTCTTTGTATTTCTGTGGGGTCTGTTGTTATTTCACCTCTTTCATTTCTCATTTTGTTTATTTGGGTCCTCTCTCTGTGCTCTTTGGTGAGTCTGGCTAGAGGTTCATCAATCTTGTTGTTGTTTATCCTTTTAAAGAACCAGCTCTTGGTTTCATTGATCTTTTATTTTTTTATTTTTATTTATTTATTTTTTGTCTCTATGCTCTGATCTTTATTATTTCCTTCCTTCTGCTCCCTCTGGGCTTTTCTTGTTGCTCTCTTTCTAATTCTTCAAGTTGCAGAGTTAGATGGTTTATTATCAGTCTTTCTTTCTTTCTTTCTTTCTTTCTTTCTTTCTTTCTTTCTTTTTTTTTTTTTTTTTTTTTGAGGTAGGCCTGTAATGCTATGAACTTCCTTCTCAATACTGCTTTCATTGTGTCCCAAAGATTTTGGATTGTTGTGTTTTCATTGTCATTTGTTTCCAGGATGTGTTTTATTTCTTCTTTGATCTCTTTGGTAACCCACTCATTGTTTAATAGTATGCTAATCAGCCTCCTAGTGTTTGAATTTTTGTGATTGTTTTTACTGTAATTGATTTCTAATTTTATGCTATTATGACCTGAGAAGATGGTTGATATGATTTCAATCCTCTTGAATTTGGAGAGACTTTTGCCTGTGTCCCAAAATGTGGTCTATCTTTGAAAATGTCCCACGTGCACTTGAGAAGAATTTATATTCTGTAGCTTTGGGGTGGAATGTTCTAAAGATGTTGATTAAGTCCATCTGATCTAGTTTGTCATTTAGGATTGAAGTTTCTTTGCTAATTTTTTTGTCTAGAGGATTTATCCAGTGATATTAATGGGGTATTAAAGTCTCCTACTATGATTGTGTTGCTGTGAATCTCACCCCTGATATCTTCCAGAAGCTTTTTTATGTATTTGGGTGCTCATGCATTGGGTGCATAAATGTTTACCAGAGTTATATACTCTTCTTGTATCGGTCCCTTTAGAATTATGAAGTAGCCTTTCTTGTCTCTTGTTATGGTCTTCACTTTGAGGTCTAGTTTGTCAGATATAAGTATTGCTACCCTAGTTTTTTTTTCATTTCCATTTGCCTGATAGATATTTTTTTTCCATCCATTCATTTTCAGTCTGTGTGAGTCCCTTGTACTAAGGTGGGTCTCCTGTAGACAGCGTATACACTGAGTGGCCAGATTATTATGATCTCTGAATGCATAATAATCAGACCACTATATGTGTGTGTGTGTGTCAGGGGGTGGGGGGTGTCCCTCATCCCAGCCTGCACCCTCTCCAATCTGAGACTCTCGAGGGAAGTCTGACTGGGCCTAAACGGGCAGTTGGACATCCCTCTCACAATCCAGGACTGCTGGCTCCAAGCTGCTTGCCTGCCTGCCTTCCTGATTGCCCCTAACCACTTCTGCCTGCCAGCCTGATCACCCCCTAACCACTTCCCTGCCAGCTTGATTGATGCCTAACTACTCCCCTGCCAGCCTGTTTGCCCCTAACTGCCCTCCCCTGCAGGCCTGGTCACCCTAACTGCTCTCCTCTGCAGGCCTGGGTCCCTCCCAACTGCCCTTCCCTGCAGGCCTGGTCTCCCCCAACTTCCCTCCTCTGCTGGCTTGGTCACCTCTAACTACCCTCCCTGCAGGCTTGATCACCCCCAACTGCCCTCCCTTTCAGGCCTGGTCCCTCCCAACTACCCTCCCCTGCTGGCCATCTTGTGGTGGCCATCTTCTGTCCACATGGGGCAGGATCTTTGACCACATGGGGGCAGCCATCTTGTGTGTTGGAATTATGGTCAATCTACATATTACTCTTTTATTAGATAGGATAGAGGCCTGGTGCACAGGTGGGGGCTGGCTGGTTTGCCCTGAATGGTGTCCTAGATCAGGGTGGGGGTTCCCTTGGGGCATGGGCAGCCTGGGTGAGGGGCCTATGGTGGTATGAAATCTCAATAACTCAGAGAAAGCCTGGAAATTATCTAAATTCTCATGGTGGAGATAAAAAAAATACAAATATCAGACAACCACAGCATAACTACCTGGCCCAAAAAAGAGGCTATTACAGGTAGAGATGGCATATATATATATATATATATATATATATATATATATATATATATATAATTGATTTCAGAGAGGAAAGGAGAGTGCGAGACAGAAACATCAATGATGAGAGAGAACCATGGATCAGCTGCCTTCTGCATGCCCCGCAACTGGGATCGAGCCCACAACCCAGTCATGTGCCCTTGACCAGAATCAAACCCGGGACCCTTCAGTCTGCAGGCTGACTATATGTTGAGCCAAACCAGCTAGGGCGAGATGACATCTTTTCAAGACTGGAAAGACAGTAAAAATCTGGAGAACAGGGAAACACACAATTTATAAGACTTGTCTGGCGGGGTGGGGGGGAGAGTAAGAATTTCTAGGAACCTGGGATGGGGCAGATGTGGGAGTCAGGAAATTTCCAGGTGAGGCACAGAATTTAGTGGTGAGGGGATGTCTTCCAGGATGGGGGAGGTCTCTGTCCCTTGTTTTGTCATCCCAATTTTTATTGTTTCACCACTTTGCAGTCCTGTTGTTCCCCCCTCACAGTATCTCTCTTTCAATCAAAGTGTATTTTTACACTTATTTTAAGAAAACTTTGTTTTGTTTTCTAAACTTAAAACACAGAGGTACTAAACCTCTACTCAGTATGCTTCAAAAAACTCAAATTAGAAAAGACAGTTTTGACTTGTATGTGACTTTTGATTGATCTCTCCCACTTTGAGTCAATAGCATATGATGGGAAAATATTTTCCTATTTCTGTTTTTAGTGCTACAGCCAGATTGAGATTATGGTAGGTGGGGGTAAGAATGGTAAAGGCGTATTTCCAAATGTCTTTTTTTCCATGGCTTATTCACATTGGTGGTATCCATTTCTCTCACCATTCCTCAAATGAGAAGTATATCTAAGAAATCAGAATTATCTGCTAGGGGCGAAAAGGTATTTGAAGAAGGAAATCAAGAAACCCTATGCTTGGCTGGGATGAAAGGACTAGCTTTTCAAGAGAGTACTTTAAGGGCATATAATAGTTCTATTAAGGCTTTATTCCAAATCCAAGAAGAGCCATTCTTGAATATTTCCCCTCAACCAATATCCTGCTTAGTGGCACCTTGTTACAGCCCAACTTCCCATCAGAAGATGAGTGGATAAAAAAGCTGTGATACATTTACACAATGGAATACTACGTGGCTGTAAGAAAGAAGGAACTCATCATTTGCAACAGCATGGATGGACCTGAAGAGTATTATGCTAAGTGTAATAAGCCATTCAGAGAAAGATAAGTATCATATGATCTCACTCATATGTGGAATCTAATGAACAAAATAGATCTAGAGACATAGAAGCATAGAACAGTCTGACGAATTTTAGGGGAAAGGCAGAGGTGGGGGTGGGGTGGAGAAATTAACCAGGGAATTTATATGCATATATGCATAATCCATGAGCAAAGGAAATAGTGTGGTGAGGGTCTAGAAGGGGCAGGTGTGGGGTGGAGGGGGTCAATGGGAAAAATAGGGGTATATCTGTAATACTTTCAACAATAAAGGTAAATTTTAAAAAAGAAAAAAAAAAGACCTCATATGAACTATCCACTTTTATAATTAAGAACTGAAGCAATAACAAGTGTGACAGGAGAAGATTTAACTTTGGGTGGTGGACACATGGTGCAATATACAGATCTTATAACATAGAATCCCATACATGAAACCTATATGTTCATTTTTGACTAATGTTACCCCAATCAATTTAAAAAATAAAAAATAAGAAAAGAAGTTAGTTATTATCAATAAATATTCTCTATTAGTGAGATGTCTTACATACTCTCCCCCACAAAATAGCAATATGGCTGATGTTAATTAAATTATGATTAGATATAGCTGTGTAACATTTCCAAACTCATTTATCAAATCTCTTGCTAATACACCTGCTATTTCACTGATAACTGGCTCACCCAGATATTGGCAATTTTTAGTAGATTAGAGAATAAGTCCAATCATTTCTCTACTTGATTTACCTCTTAACAAATTATTTGTAGAGAAAAATAATGACCAGGAACTCAAAGTCAAATTGATGCCATCCCACACCATCCAGCTGGTGGCAGGGAAGAATGGAAGTTTTTTTTCCTGTGTTCTCCAGCTATTTCAGGAGGTAGAGATTTGGATTTTTTGTGGGGAGGGCTCACAGTATCAACCCTGGTGAATTGTGGGAACATACTTCTTATTAAGTATAACATGGCTTAATACAACAAACTTGGGCACCATTGTACCTAGATTAAAATATATTAAAACAATTTCTTCACTACATGGAAGATATCACTTGTCAATTAAGGGTGATAACTTTCCTACCTTATAATAAATTTGGATGGTGTTTTATAGATTCCAAACCATTCTTAATTTTTTTGGTCTTATTTTATATGTTTACAAATGAGGAAGTAATTTTGAAAAGATTAAAGGACTTGATATTTCACAGTTGTAAAAAGAAAAAGTTAGACTTCATTGAAACCCAAGTCTTGGACTCCTAACCTACTATTCTTTGATAGGTATTGCATTTCCTTTCAATCAATGCCAAAGAAATTCTAAAATTGAAATTGTCAGACCACACAATAAGTAAATGGAAGAACTGGAACATTCAAAATTTTAAGCCTAGAACACTCTTTTTCCACTTTCCCACAATTCCTTCCCATACATTTGAGTGCTGCTGCTACACACACCCCCTCCACACACACACACACATTTATTTTTCTGCCTGAAACACTTTAGTGAACTCATATTGCATTTTATGATACAATTACAACCTCTTTCTATGGTGTATAAATATGTCCCTTACACCTCATACCTGAGACCATTAGCATATTCTATAGCCTCTACCTGGAGTACTATTACTTCAACTTGTCTTGCTTTAAAGTACCCCTCTCCCACACTGTGCACAACAGAACCTGAGATAAGGACTTGAGTGTTGGTAGTTTATCTTGGAGATGAGCCTAAGAAGCAGGAGTAACAGAACAGGGAGCACAAGACAGGGAAGAAAGAAATGCCAGTATTAGGGGGCATTATTGAAGTCATTTATAGAGAAAACTAGAGGCCCGGTGCACGAAATTCGTGCACAGGGGGTTGTGTGTCCCTCAGCTCAGCCTGCACCCTCTCCAATCTGGGACCCCTCGAGGGATGTCCGACTGCCCGTTTAGGTCCGATCCCAGTCGGACATCCCTCTCACAATCCAGGACTGCTGGCTCCCAACTGCTTGCCTGCCTGCCTTTCTGATTGCCCCTAACCACTTCTGCCTGCCAGCCTGATCACCACCTAACCACTCCCCTGCCAGCCTGATTGATGCCTAACTGCTCCCATGCTAGCCCGATTTCCCCTAACTGTCCTCCACTGTTGGCCTGGTCACCCCTAACTGCCCTCCCCTGCCAGCCTGGTCACCCCTAACTGCCTTCCCCTGCCAGCCTCATTGCCCCTAACTGCTCTCCCCTGCTGGTCTGGTTTCCCCCTAACTGCCCTCCCCTGCAGGCCTGGGTCCCCTCAAACTGCCCTCCCCTGCAGGCCTGGTCCCCCCCCCCCCAACTGCCCTCCCCTGCAGGCCTGATCCTCCCCAACTGCTCTCCCTTGCAGGCCTGGGTCCCCCCTCCCCCCAACTACCCTTCCCTGCAGGCCTGGTAACCCCCAACTTCCCTCCTCTGCCAGCCTGGTCACTCCTAACTGCCCTCCCCTGCAGGCTTTATTGCCCCCAACTGCCCTCCCTTCCAGGCCTGGTCCCCCCCAACTTCCCTCCTCTGCCAGCCTGGTCAATCCTAACTGACCTCCCCTGCAGGCTTGATTGCCCACAACTCCCCTCCCTTGCAAGCCTGGTCCCTCCTAACTGCCCTCCCCTGCTGGTCATCTTGTGGCAGCCATCTTGTGTCCACATGGGGGCAGCCATCTTTGACCACATGGGGTAGCCATCTTGTGTTGGAGTGATGGTCAGTTTGCATATTACTCTTTTATTAGAGAGGCTTGGGGCTTTATTATGCTAGGATATCTCAGAAGCATAGAGAATACCTCCCCAGAATTGACACTTGAAAGAATGGAGGTTAGACCACCCACTATCTCTCCCATTAGTTGATGATTGCCCCCAGTGGTATTAACTCCCTTAAACTTTCTGAGCACTGGCTTAGTGGATTCTGAGGTTTTAGCAAAATCCCTGAAACTAAAAATGCAAAGACATTCTGTGTGCTGGAATTGGGACACTTTATGCATGAGATGAGTCTGATCTCACACAAACTATCCAAGGCAGTTGCAACTGAAATCTCAAGTGTGCCCAATATCTCCATGGGCACTTATCATCTTTGGGTCCCAGCTTATTTATTACCTCTTCTCTGAAGCCTTCTGTGATCACCAAATCTAATTAGGTGCTCCCAACCTCTCTGCCTATGAACTCCTCTCTTCTCACCCTTCTTTTCACTTATTATCATTTGTAATTATTTTCTTAATTTTCTTGATATTTTATGTCCATCTCTCTTACTTGAAAGAGCCTCAAACAACTTGGCACATAGCAGACACTTAATAAATTCTTGCTGAATGAATGAGTAGATAAATGGATACCCATAAAATCTAAAGATGTGGTATCCTATTGTTTATTTATCTTTTCAAACCTTTTCTTCAATATGTAAACTCTCACTCACATCACCCAAAAAGCAGGCAAATAAGCAGATCATCAAACTGACTAACAAAATGGCTGGACTATCTATTCATGTGCCTATATAGCAACCAACATTGGGCTAGGATCAGAGAAGTTAAGTAAGTTGTTTTCTTGAGGTTACTGTGCAGTTCCTTTGCATGTGCATAGCCAGTTTTCCAAGTACCATTTGTTAAAAAGACCATTCTTTTCCCCATTTAATTGTCTTGGTGCCCTTGTTGAAAATCAATTGACTGTGGATATGAGGTTCTCTTTCTGGAGTCTCAGTTAAATTCCATAGATCTGTAAACATCTATCCGTATGCCAGTACCATACTGTCTTTGTTACTGTAGTTTTATAGCAATTTCTTTCTTATTTGTGTTTTCTTTAGGGTGGAATATTTATAAAATTATTAAGCATGCATTTTCAGTGGCAACATTACAGCAAGAATAAATATCAGTGGCAATAAAGATAAAATAAATTTTACATTTTCAATCAGTTTGAAGAATTTTACTAAGCAAAATTTAAGTGATTTTATTTTTTTTTTACTAGTGGCCCAGTGCACAAATTCATGCACCTTGAAAGTAACTGTGGGCCACGAGGCTCTAGTGGGCACAGGGGCGGGTCTTGACCCATCCTCCATGCCCCTGCCCAGCACCTCCCACTGTGGCCCTGGGTTCCCTGTCTGCCAGCAACCCCTCTCCTGCTGCTGCCACTCCCACTTGTTGAAGGCGCTGGCTGCGCTCACACCCGTTGATGGCACAGAGCAATTGGGGCCGGCACCAGCAGTGGGTGCGAGCAGAGTCTGCTGCGCCGATTGCCCCTCAGCACCAGGAGGAGGTGGAGAAGCCCTCAGGGGTGGTCAGGGCTGGTAGCTGCAGCTCACACCTGATGATGGCGCTGAGTGATTGGCACCAGTGCTAGGCGCTGGCAGTGGGTGTGAGTGGCAGCTCCTGTGCTGGCTGAGGATGTGAGTGGGGCCGTCACCAGCAGCGGGTGTGAGAGGCAGCTGCCAGTCCTGATTGCCCCTTAGGAGCAGGGGGAGTTGGAGAAGCCCTGAGGGGTGATTGGGGCCGGCAGCTACCTTGCACATTCTGATGGCGCTGAGAGATCAGGACCAGCACCGGGTGCCTGCAGCAGGTGCGAGCACTGGGCAGGACCATGCCATGCATGAGCAAAGAATTTTCAGTAACCACCAGAGGCTCGTCCTGATGACAGCGACTGGCGCCCTGCCTTGGTTTGGCACCCCTGCTCACCTGCTCCATCATGTCACCGCAGCCAACGCCCACCATGTACCATACTCTGCTGCCTGCTGCTGATACCAACCATGTTCCGTGCAGGCCCCCTGGTGGTCAGCACATGTCATAGTGACTAGTTGTTCAGTTGTTTGGTTGTTCCGCCATTCAGTTTATTTGCATATTACGGTTTTATATATATTCATTTAATTTTTTTATTAAATTTTATTGGGGTGACAATGGTCAACATTAACATAAACGTTTCATGTGTGGATTTCTAAGTTATACAATCTATATATAGCGTGATTTTATTTTAACAAAAAATAAATTATTTTATTATGCAAAATACATTTAACATATATTGCCTGTCTTCCCAAACTATAGACAACTGTGTGGTGATGGCCAGAGGGAGGGGGTGGGGGCTGGATGGAGGTGGGTAAAGGGGGGAAATTGGGGGACATCTGTAATAGTGTCAAAAATAAATTTAAAAACTAAAATCATTTGGGAACAGAGACCATGCATCATGTTATTGCAGCCTCTGCATTCAGGATATTACCCTATATATAGTAAATACTTGCTAAATGTCTGTTAATTCTATATAATAAAAAGGTAATATGCAAATTGACCATCACTCCAACACACAAGATGGCTACCCTCATGTGGACACAAGATGGCCACCACAAGATGGCCAGCAGGGGAGGGCAGTTGGGGGTGACCGGGCCTGCAGGGGAGCAGTTAGGCGTCGATCAGGCTGGCAGGGGAGTGGTTAGGGGATGATCAGGCTGGCAGGCAGAAGCGGTTAGGGGCAATCAGGCAGGCAGACAGGCGAGCAGTCCCAGATTGGAGAGGGTGCAGGCTAGGCTGAGGGACACCCCCAGCCCCATGCATGGATTTCATGCACCGGGCCTCTAGTGAAAATATAAAATTAATAGTGATTTATACAGCTTTAAAATAAACTGGAATATATTAGGAAATTAAGTATATGATAGAAAGGCAATGGTTTTATTTTGAATAGTTGTTCACCTAAATAAATAATTATTTTTTGGTTAGAAGCAAGTTGGTGTATGAGGAGGTAGCATCTCTGACATTAGTATGTAGTAAAAATTAATCTGGAAAGTCCCTCAAATTGAGTATAAATTTAACATACCTGTCTGAGAATATAATTTATACAATAATTTTCACATACACGCAAATTTCCAAAGGGAAGCATAAAAGGAAAGTCTCCGTGCAAATGTCGGGACAGTAAAATTCATTTGTCTTGAAGATATCTATCAAATTTCCAAGGGAATGAAGGCTAGGAAGAGACATTTAAGAAGTTTCCACTGTTATAATATTACATCTTTATAACTTTAATACATATTGCCTTGAAGATTAAATGTCATAAGGAATGACTATTTCTGTATCACATATAAGGAAGGGTAAGATACTTAAGTCAGGGACTCCACTGCTCTTCATTTTATAAATATTGTTTTAGATGATGTGGAAAGAAACCAGAAGTTCATGTCAATTCTCTAATTCAATTAAATTGTTTCAGACTTACTGTGATTCTATGCTTTAGTCATTTTGGAGTTGTATTGGAGCAGAGAGGTTCTGATCCAGTAAAGTACTGTTTGTTGAGGGCCTTTAGTTGGTTACTGCTCTTAAATCACAATGCACTACAGTGTGATAATAAAACCAAGATAGCACGTATGTTTGGACTTTAATCTCATGTTGGTATGGGTCTTAGAAAGACTGTCCAATCATTTTAAGATGGTCACAAAATACACTAATTCACTGTGCTTTGCAGAGTCTCCCTTGCAGTAATTTTTAAATCAGAAATAGTGAATCTTCCAAGTTTGTTCCCTTTTTCAAGATTATTTTGGCTACTCTGGATCTCCTGCATTTTCATATAAATTTCAGAATCAGCTTGCCAATTTGTGCAAAAAATTCATCTGAGATTTTTTAAAATAGGGATTCTGCTGAAACTATAGATTAATGTGGGAGCTTATCCATCTTAACAATATTAAGTTGTGGGATTCATGTTTGTGGAATGTCTTTTCAATTATCTATGCCTTACTTAATTTATTTCAACAGTTATTTTTAGTTTTCAGTGTTCAAGTTTTAAATTTGTTAGATTATTTCCTTAATATTATTTTAGAAATTTTTGTTGCTACTGTGTAAAAATACAGCTGATTTTTGTATATTGATTTTGTATCCTCTAGTCTTGCTGTACTTTTATTAGCTCTACTATTTTTATTGAATTCCTTAAAATTTATAAACATAAGATCATGTCATCTGCAAATAGACCTAGTTTTACTTATTCCTTTCCAATATTAATGTTTTTAATTGCTCAATTTTTCTGTCTAGAATCTCCACTACAATGTTGAATAGAGGTGATGAGAGTAAACATCCATGTGTTCTTCTTAACCATAGAGAAAATATTTAGTCTTCCATCATTATATATGATGTTAGTTGTGGATTTTTCATAGATGCTTTTTATCAAGTTGAAAAGTTTCTCTTGTAATTTTACGTTTGTTCAGAGTTTTATAATGAGACTAGAGGCCTGGTGCATGAAATTCATGCATGGGGGGAGGTGTTTGTCCCTCAGCCCAGCCTGCACCCTCTCTAATCTGGGACCCCATGAGGGATGTGTGACTGCCCGTTTAGACCCAATCCCAGTGGGATCGGGCCTAAATGGGCAGTTGGACATTCCTCTCACAATCCAGGTCTGCTGGCTCCCAACCATTCTCCTGCCTGCCTGCCTGATTGCCCCTAACTGCTTCTGCCTGCTAGCCTGATCACCCCCTAACCACTCCCCTGCCAGCCTTATCGATGCCTAACTGCTCCCCTGCCAGCCTGATTGCCCCTAACTGCCCTCCCCTGGCAGCCTGGTCACCCCTCACTGCCCTTCCCTGCCAGCCTGGTCGCCCCTAACTGTCCTCCCCTGCAGGCCTGGTCGCCCCCAACTGCCCTCCCCTGCTGGCCTGGTAACCCCTAACTGCCCTCCACTGCAGGCCTGATCATCCACAACTGCCCTCCTCTGCCAGCCATCTTGTGGCAGCCATCTTCTGTCCTCATGGGGACAGCCATCTTTGACCACATGGGGGTGGCCATCTTGTGTGTTGGAGTGACGGTCAATTTACATATTACTCTTTTATTAGATAGGATGATATTGGATTTTGTCAAATGAGTTTTATTTATTTATTGAGATAATTATTTAGTTTTTGTCCATTATCAATGTGGTGTATTATGTTGATTGATTTTCAGATGTTGAAACATTCCTGCCTTCTTAGAATAAATCCTAATTGGTTATGGCATGTAATTCTTTTTATATGTTGCTGGATTAAGTTTGTTAGTATATTGTTGAGGATTTTTACATGTATATTGATAATGGATATTGGTCTGTAGCTTTCTTTTCTTGTGATGTCTTTATGTAGTTTGGGTATAAGTGTAATACTGGTCTCATAAAATAAGTTGAAAAATGCTCTCTCCTTATATTTTTTGGAAGATTTTGTGAAAGATTGGTGTTTTTATTTAATATTTGGTAGAATTCACCTGTGAAACCATCTGGTAATTGGTTTTACTTTGTGAAAGTTTTTTTATTACCAATTTAATCACTTCAATTGTTATAGATCTATTCAGACTTTTTATTTCTTCTTGACTCTGTTTCAATTGTTTTCAGGAATTTTTCCATTATCTCATTATCTTCTTGACTCTGTTTCAGAAATTTTTCCATTTCATCTAGATTATCTCATTGTTGCCATATTTTTTATAGTATTCTCTTATAATCTTTTTTCTTTCTGTAAGGTTGCTACTAATGTACCATCTTTCTTTTTAGATTTTAGTAATTTGAATTTTATTTATTTTTCTTATTTAGTCAATCTAAAATATTACCAATTTTCTTGCTCTATTAAAAAACCATTTGGGGTGAGGGCATGTGCCAGGGGAGGGGGGAGTGGGGAGGCCAGGGGCAGGTCAATGGGGGGAAAAAGGAGACAAATGCACTACTATTTGTAATACTTTAAACAATAAAAATAACACATCTTTTGGATTTGATGATTTTCTTTTCTCTGTTTCATTAATTTCTGCACTAATTGTTATTATTTCCTTCCTTTTACCTAATTTTCATTTAGTTTGTGTTTCATTTTTAATTTCTTAAGGTAGAAATTGGGTTATTGATTTGGGATCTTTTTTAGTTTAGGCTTTTAAAACCAGAAATATCTTTCTAAGGACTCTTTTGTTGTATCCCATAAGTTTCCTTTTTAAAAATTGATTTTAGAGAGAGGATGGGAGAGAGAGAGAGAGATTAGTTGCCGCATGTACTCTGACTGGGAATTATTGAACCTGCAACCTAGGTATGTGCCCTGGCCAGGAATCAAACCCACCACCTTTTTGGTATAGGGGATGATGCTCCCACCAACTGAGCAATACTGACGAGGGCCCATAGGTTTTCTTATATTATGTTTTCATTTTCACTCATCTGAAAACATTTTCTAATTTCCCTTATTGTTCCTTCTTTGACTTGTTGGTCACTTAGGAGCATGTGGTTTGATTTTCACATATTTGTGATTTTTCCTAATCTCTTTCTGTGTTTGCTTATTAATTTCATTACATTATAGTTGGAGAACATACTTTTTTGGATTTTAATCCTTCTATGTTTACTGATGGTTATTTCATGGCCTGGTATATGGTTTATGAAGAATGTGTCTTTATCTGTAAATATGAACTATTCTGGCTACAGTATTCTTTCTATGGGTCAGTAAAAACATGGGATTTTAGAGAGACTTGAGGTCATCTTGTAACTTCCCCAGTTTCTCCTAAGTGACCTTCATCTTACTTAGACTTTGTTACTGGAACTATAAAATGGGGAGAATAACATATATCTTGTCAAACAATTATTAGGATTAAATGAGATTTCATAGGTAAAGTAGCTAGCACAGAGTATGGCCAAAAATAGGTGCTCATTAAATGTTCTATATTCTATTTTTTATGAGTAATCAATTAAGAGACTGATTAGAAGTATTAGGAATAATGACAGAAGCTATGCAGCATCCACATTAACATTCTTTTAATTGATAACTAGCACACAAGCTTTCACATCTTGTAGGAAAGAAAAGCATAAATTCTTGTGTAATTCTGCTAATTTTTACAGGCAAGACAGCTATAATGAAATAATGGAAATTTCATGGAGTATAAAATACAAAAGAAAGAGTCAAATTGTACCCTTTAATCTTTTGTGTTTAGAACAACAATAACACTTTCAGTTATATCTGAGCTTGCTGTTTTGATATATATCATTTGATCCTAACTCAGTGCCTGACACATGATATATATTTAAAAATGATTTTTGAATAAATGTTACTCTTTGTAATATTTTACAATGGTAAGCAGCATAAACATCATCATCATCATAGTTTCCCAATGTAAAAACAGCCTCAGAAGAGAGGTCAATTGACTTACATAAGATCACAGAAATTGATGGCATTTTAATACACCAATACTGAACTCTCAGAAAGAGAAACTAAAAAAAGCAACAATCCCAGTTACCATTGCAACAGAAAAATTAAGATAATTAGGAATAAAGGTAACCAAGGAGGTAAAGTAATTGTACTTGGAAACTATTGGGCATTGAAAAAAGATAGAGGAATATAAAAACAAGTGGAAGAATATACTGTGTTCATGGATTGGTAGAATCAGCATCATCAAATGTCTACACTTCCCAAAGCAATCTATAGATTCAATGCAATCCCTATTAAAACACCAATGGCATATTTCACAGATATAGAACAAACACTCCAAAAATTTATATGGAATATAAAAGACCCAGAATAGCTGCAGCAATCTTGAGAAAGAAGTACAAAGTTGGAAGGATCACAATACCAGATATCAAATTATAAAGGCACTGTAATCAAACCAGCCAGGTACTGACATAAGAACGGGCATATAGATCAATGGAACAGAACGGAGAACCCAGAAATTGACTCAAGCCATTATGCTCAATTAAAATTGACAAAGGAGGTAAGAGCATACAATGGAATAAAGGCAGTCTCTTCAATAAACGGTGTTGGGAAAATTGGACAGGAACATGCAAAAAAATGAAACTAGACCACCAACTTACACCATATACAACCATAAACCCAAAATGTATAAAAGACAAATATAAGTTGGGAAACCATGTAGGAATCCCTTTCCACGTCCCACGTGGTCCAGGGTTCCGGTTCAGGTTTCGAGTTTTGGAGAAGGGCCGCACACAAATGAAAGGAGACTTGAAGAAATTCAATTTGGCGATATGGGGGGCCAGGCAGCAGTCCACCTCTAATGGGAAAACTACTCACTGCTCTGGCCCTGCCATCCCTTTTATTGAGGCTTTGGGGAAAACATCTTAGCCAGGATAAACAGAAATTTACATGGGACAAACAAAGGTGGAGGCTGCTTCAGCTAACAATGTCTCAACTAAAGGGTGAGTGGTTAGAGCAATTAAGGTTGTTGACCAGCCTTCCTGGCTTCCTGTCAACATCTCTCTTTTAGTGAAACTGATTTGTTTCTGGCATCTCCCCCGTTTTCTTTTCTTAAAAAATCTTGCATATGCAGACTAGAAATAAACACATAAGAACAAAAAATGAGACAAGCAACAATGGCTATGCTGAGAGTCAAATGAAATCAGTCTGCAGTAAGTTTCTTTCTGGGTCAACAGTTTTTGAATCCCAGTTTCAATGTCCAACAGTTTTTTGAGTACATGTCAGCACTGGTATCTGGATGGTGGACAAATGGTGGTAATGCAAGGTCCCACCTCTGGTTTGGTCCTGGGCAACGTGCAGCGACGCACAGCCGCTGACTGCTAGTATGGCAAGGCGTCATCAGTGTCTTCCATCTCTGGACTGCTTCTCTTCTGTCTTTATGGCTGGAGCATTCCTGTCAATTCCTCTCTGTTGCAGGAATCCACATGGTCTTGGAGTTGTTTTCTGAAAATATACAAACAAATTCTCGACCAAAAGTTAATAAAGGAATCTTTTCTATAAATTTTACTTGGGATCCTTTTTATTTGAGCCCAAATGATTTTCCTTTGGCTTATTCTGACACCATGTGTGTTTTTTCATAGGTGTCCTGCTCTTAGTATTACAAATGAAAATTAGTTTTCAAAGAAAAAAAAATTTTCTGGATATTTTTCCTTACATAATATTTTTCCAATATCCCCCCTTTTTTATATAATTATTAGGAGGCTTTTGGAAAATTTTTATAATGCAGTCTTGATCACTTTAAATTTTAATTTTTTTTTGTACAAAAATATGACTGTTTTAGGTTCATTGCATGTTAAGCAATTTTACCATGGAATGAACTTGCAATAGAAATTTTAGTTAATACTTTAGAAACAGCTTTTTGTCCAATACAATTAAATTTTCTTGAATATTCACTTATTTCAATTAGCCAATTTAAATTAATCTGAAAAGTTGACTATTTTACTGTCAAATTTAATACTCTAACAACAATCTTCATTTACCCTGTAAATATTAATGCAAAGGATTATTTGCATCCTTGAGAAGGCTCTAAGCATTCCTGGTATTAGACTGGATTTAGATATAGGGCTGCTGCTGTCAGCCAAGTCTCTTGTTGCCTGGGTCCCGATCTGAGCTGGACATGGGAAGCGCGAAGCAGCCATGGGGCAGGAGACCTCCCTCAGAAGGGGCGAGTGTTCAGGCTCCTGCAATGTTGGGGGGGGTGAGGATCTGTGCCCCACCTCTGTTGACCCCCAAGTTCTTTCCTGATGGCCCCTCTGCGACTGTGCCTGTCTTAGGTTGTTCCTCCCTTGAGGAATCTTACCAGTCTCTGGCTAACCAGCCGTCCTCCGGGGCCAAGCAGGGTGATGTGAGGTTCAGTCTTGTCTCCTTGGTAGCCTATGCCCCTATGGCCTCCATGCCCAGCACCTGCCTTGGGATCCCCTCGCCTGCTGGCAAGGCCCTGGCATTGATCACATATCTTGGGGAACCCAGGTTTCTTCTCCAGGGAGGGCCCAGCTCACGCCATTGTGCGAGAGATAGATCCATGGTACCAGCCACCATGAGGCTTCAACCTCAGCAGGAACAGAGATCTCAGGCAACAGCTATGGGCAATTGGATTGTGAGAAGAGGGTCCCTCTTGGCAAAAAGAGCAAGAAGGGCCAATAAAGAATGCTCAAGTGCCTTCCAAGGGGGCCTTCCACACCGTGGAAGGGATTAAATCCTTTCATGTGCTTTTAAATTGCTGCCAAACATTCAAAGAATTAGTTTGTAAGTTTGTTTGGTATATGCTGTTGTAAAATATCAAAAATTATAATGACATTGTAGAATAATATCATGTAAGGATTTTCTTTGCTCTAGGCCATGGCAATTCAATTTTAAACTGGCTGTCAATTATTTAGTTACTTCGTTTTGCCCTTTTTGGGGCCAAAAACCTTCATAACATTTAAAATATATTTATTAATTTTTATTTGATAAGGCTTTCCATGCAATTTCAAGTATATTCTGTTAAATTTCAAAAGATTTTCTTTAAGAAGAGAGAATAAATTTCTTGTATTACTCAGGGCCCTTGGAGCTTTCCAAGAATCATCTCTGTTAAGACCTTGAAATTTTAACATGGTAAAAAACCATCAAATATATATATATGTGTATCCATATATGATTTAAAGGTTATAATATTTTTTATAATTATCTTAAGATATCAATTAGATTTTAAACTAGTTTTTGCATAGAAAGGTTGGGAATCACAAAATTAATCCTCTTTTTTAATTAGACCAATAATAAGCAACTTATTTTGAATTCCTAATTATTAGAGAAAACACAACATTTTATTTTCTCAAAAACAAGTTCTTATACTTTTAGGCATTTAATTACCACAACTATATTTTCTCCCAATTTAATTTGCACTTTGAACTTTTAAAGCTGGCAAGTCAAATATTTTTAGCATGTCCTAGATTAATAACACAATAACACTTTATATTTCTAAGACTAAATACAAGACATAATCAATTAAGAGCTTCAATTCTGTCCTCTAGGTTTTTTATGAGGCAAATTTAAACTTTACTTTTTATTTGCCAGTGGCTCTGGAAAACCAGGTTTTGTTTATTCGAATGTAAATTACCACATTTCTTAGCATACTGGGAGAGTGGGCTTCCATATAGGATCTCCACTTGTTTCCCTTCCTTCCCCACCCCCTGCTTACTTTGGGGGAAGTTTCAGGAACAGATCTGGCCAAATTTCTTTTTATGCTTAAAAGATAAAGACAAATCTCAATTTTTTTCTTTCTTTTTCGCTTTCCGAAATAATAACTAGCACCCAATTTGGCCAAGATTTGCATTTCTCTGCTAGTTCTTTTATAATTTTTAAACAAAACTTTGAGTAACCTCACTGCGGGAAAGCAGCTAGCCTTGCCTTCTCCTGCCACCTTTGAATTTCTCCGCACCAGAGGCGGCTTCAGCAGTGGAGTTTCACTTCTTATTACAGATTTTAAATTCCAAATACAAACTAAGATTTTAATTTGAACAAGAAACCACATTCTTTAAGCATGCAAACCAAAAGTCTATAATAAAGTTTTCTTTATATTTATAACCTAATTCTTCCCCATTAGCCTGGCTGAAAAAGAAGTTCCCACCCTACTTACAGTTCGCGACTCTGCAGCTGGCCGTGGGCTTTTGTGTGCAGTGAACTTCCCTCACCTTTTTCTGGTGAATTTTTCACACTTTCCTCGGTGTACTTTTTCCTTCCTTCGCTCTTAAGCAAAAAATACCTTCTCCTCCAGAAGTCCCTCGGTAGGCGCCAGAATGTAGGAATCCCTTTCCACGTCCCACGTGGTCCAGGGTTCCGGTTCAGGGTTCGAGTTCTGGAGAAAGGCCGCAAACAAATGAAAGGAGACTTGAAGAAATTCAATTTGGCGATATGGGGGGCCAGGCGGTAGTCCACCTCTAGTGGGAGAACTACTCACTGCTCTGGCCCTGCCATCCCTTTTATTGAGGCTTTGGGGAAAACATCTTAGCCAGGATAAACAGAAATTTACATGGGACAAACAAAGGTGGAGGCTGCTTCAGCTAACAATGTCTCAACTAAAGGGTGAGTGGTTAGAGCAATTAAGGTTGTTGACCAGCCTTCCTGGCTTCCTGTCAACATCTCTCTTTTCAGTGAAACTGATTTGTTTCCGGCAAAACCATAAAAGTCCTAAAAGAAATAGCTGGCAGTAAAATCTCAGACATCTCATATAGCATAATTTTCCTTGATACATCTCCTAGGGCAGTGGTTGGCAAACTGTGGCTTGCAAGCCACACGCGGCTCTTTGGCCCCTTGAGTTTTTAGCAAAGGCCAGCTTAGGAGTACCCTAATTAAATTAATAACAATGTACTTACCTATATAGTTTAAGTTTAAAAAAATTGGCTCTTAAAAGAAATTTCAATCGTTGTACTGTTGATATTTGGCTCTGTTGACTAATGAGTTTGCCGACCACTGTCCTAGGGCAAGGGAAACAAAGGGAAAAATAAACAAATGGGACTATGTCAAAATAAAATGCTTCTGCATAGCAAAGAAACCATCAACAAAATGATAAGGGAACCCATTGTATGAGAGAACATATTTGCCAATGATACATCTGATAAGGGGTTAATTTCCAAAATATATAAGGAACTCATACAACTTAACAAATGGAAGACAAACAATCTAGTTAAAAATGAGCAAAGGACCTGAATAGACACTTCTCCAAAGTGGACATAGAGTTGGCCAAGAGACATATGAAAAAATGCTCAAAGCCACTAATCATCTGAGAGATGGAAATAAAAAAAAAAACAATGAGGTATCACCTCACACATGTCAGAATGACTACCATCAGCAAATCAACAAATGACAAGTGCTGACAAGGTTGTGGAAAAAAAGGGACATTAATACACTGCTAGTGAGAATGCAGACTGTTGCAGCCACTATGGAAAACATTGTGGAGTTTCCTCAAAAAATTAAAAATGGAACTGCCATTTGGCTCAGTGATCCTACTTCTAGGAGTATATACTAAGAAACCTGCAACACCAATCACAAAGAATATATGCGCCCCTATGTTCATAGCAGAGCAATTTACAATAGCTAAATTCTTGAATCATCCCAAGTTCCCATCAGTAGTTGAGTGTACAAAATGCTGTGGCATATTTATAGCACGGAATACTATGCTGCTGTAAAAAGGAAGGATCTCTTACCCTTTGAGATAACATTGAGGGGTCTGAAGAATAGCATGCTAAGTGAAATAAGCCAGTCAGAGAAAGATAAGAATCACATGATCTCACTCATATGTGTAATCTAATGAACAAAATAAACTCATGAACAAAAAAGATTCAGAGACATAGAAGCATGAACAGACTGATGAATTTCAGAGGGAATGAAGAGAAATAAATTAACCAAAGAACTTGTATGCATATATGAATAACCCATGGTCACAAATTATAGTTTGGTGAAGGCCTGGGAGAGACGGGTGCATGAGGGAAGGGATCAATGGGCAAAAAAAGGGACACATCTGTAATACTTTCGATAATAAAGCTAAATTAAAAAAAGAAATATAGAAATTTCCTGTGGTTTTCATCTTTTTGGGAATGCATTTAATAATATTGGTGTTCAGCTGCATTTTCTTTTAAGCTTCATAAGAGCTTCACTGCCAATGCAGCTGGTTCACTTGTTGCATATTATGTGGTTATCTGTGGTATAACTGACAGGAAAAAACAACAATGAGAATGGCTAAGAAAAACAGTGAGCTCCACTATAGAATTTCAGACATTTTGTTCTGTATGGTTGTAAAATTTCATGCTTTCTTTTTCTCATGTGAATTTTAGGCTGCCAGATATCCTGTATACATATTACTGTTCTGTGCTTCTGTGCCATATCCCATTTTCATCTGTATCAGAATACATAATGATTCTCCCATTTGAACCAAGTCAGACATAGTTAATTGACTACTGTTGGCATTTATTCCTTCCCCTCATTCCCACCAACCTGATAGAAATATGTCCCACATTCTCCAAACTAAAACCCTTCACAAAACTTTCTCACATATTTGAATCACTGCGAGGCAGAATAATAAATGAGGTGAGAACTTTGTTAGTCATAATAAATGATTCTGGCAGCTGTTTCCTACAGACTTATGACTTGCTTAGAGGCCAGCACAGTTTGTCGTTTTATTTTTTTAAATATATTTTATTGATTTTTTTACAGAGAAGAAAGGAGAGGGAGAGAGAGTCAGAAACATCGATGAGAGAGAAACATCATCAGCTGCCTCCGTATACCCCCCACTGGAGATGTGCCTGCAACCAAGGTACATGCCCTTGACCGGAATTGAACCCGGGACCCTTGAGTCTACAGGCTGATGCTCTATCCACTGAGCCAAACCAGTTAGGGCCAGTTTGTTTTTCAACTTTCAATTGTGTTTAACTGGAAATCATATAAATTAGAAATGGAAAACATGATAGTCTTATTTGTTTTAATTTTCTTTTGTTGGGGACATGAAGATTAGTCTCTTCTGACTTTTTTCTCTAAGTTAGGCTAAGTAGATGAAGAAATAAGCTCAGACCAATTATAGTAAGTGATCATTTAGTTGACATGCCCCTGGAATGGAATTGGCAATTTAAATAATATAATATTTTGGTAAATAGAGTGCTGTTATATATGCCAAAAATGTTATTCTTATTATCAAATGACTTGATTATAATATTACCAAAAACAATTTAATATAATAATTATATCAATCTAATTGAATCTTGCTTTGATTAACAATATAGAATAACTGATACATATTAAATACTTACTAAAAATCTGTGAAATTAAAATTAATTTAAATGGGTATTTTAGTATCATGTAGGTCCTTGGGGTTATTATTACAAACATAAGTTATTATAATACCTTTTATTTATACAACATTTTCAAATTTCATAATGATTTTTTAAAATAGATATATGTATATTTATTGTTGACAGTATTTTTTAACATGAGATTTCTTTTTCATTTTATGCTTCCTCTCACTTTGTTGGGTAGGTAAAGCAAGTATTATTATCCTCATTTCATAAGTGAAATAGGTTGTACAGCTAGTAAGTGACAAACTCAAGAGTTTAGTCCTAATCTCCTGACCCTAGTGCTCTGATGCCTATATTACTCTTGTCATTTAATATTTGATATTTTGCAATATGCTAGATATTAAAGTTCATCGCCTTTAGAATTTTTAAAATCATTGATTCCTACAAAACCTTTATAAAACATACTTTTAGAAATACACAGGTACTTAAAGAACTGGAGCACATATAAATCCTTCAATAGGATGATCATGACTACTCCAAGGATACTTTAATAAAATAAAATATGAAATATTTGTTAAGGAAACAAACCAGAAAGGGAGATATCAAAATATATAGAGATCATTTTTTTTTCATGTGAGGTTTAAACTTAGAAAACATAAAGAGGGAACTGTTTTCCTTTTAATTGTGCCAAATATTACAGAATATGTATTTTAAGAAAATCTTTTTGTTTAGAATTTAAAATTTGAAACTGAAGAGGCCTAAATGGAAAGGTCATTTCTTATAATTCATGAGCCTTTATCCATTATCAAATAGTAAAATTTTTATGGTAGGGACATTATCCTGTATATATTTGTATGTACTTCAGTGTCTTGTTCATAGTAAGAACTCAAACATTTGAGAAAAGTGAGGCTTAATTTATTTTTTAATTCTTTATCTTTGATGGTTTGAACCCATCTTCATAAAACCTAAAAAGATAAAAAATATGAGGGTACTTTTGTGGCTTTCTCTCATCAATTTCCACATCACAGTAAAAATTTCTAAAATACCCATTAAAATACCGATGGCATATTTCACAGATCTAGAACAAACTCTCCAAACATTCATAAGGAATTAAAAAAGACCCCAAATAGTTGCAGCAATCTTGAGAAAGAAGAACAAAGCTGGAGGATCACAATACCAGATATCAAATATATTACAAAGCCACTATTTTCAAAACTGCCTGGTACTGGCATAAGAACAGACATATTGACCAATGGAACAGAATAGAGAACCTAGAAATTGACCCAAGCCATGATGCTCAATTAATATTTGCCAAAGGAGTCAAGAGCATACAATGGAGTCAAGACAGTCTATTCAATAAATGGTGTTGGGAAAATTGGACAGATGCATGAAAAAAAAAAAAGAAACTAGACCACCAACTTACACCATTCACAAAAATAAACTCAAAATGGATAAAGGATTTAAACACAAGTCAGGAAACCAAAAAATCTTAGAAGAATCCATAGGAAGCAAAATAGCAGATATTTTTCTAGATACAGCTCCTAGGGCAATGAAAACTAAAGAGGAAATAAACAAATGGGACTACATCAAAATAAAAAGCTTCTGCACAGCAAAAGAAACCATCAACAAAACAACAAGAAAGCCCACTACATGGGAGAACATATTTGCCAATATTATATTTGATAAGGGTTTAATCTCCAAAATTTATAGGGAACTCATACCTCTTAACAAAAGGAAAATAAACAATCCAATCAAAAATGGGCAAAGGACTTACTAGTAAATAGACACTTTTCAAAAGTGGACATACAGAAGGCCATGAGACATATGAAAACATGCTCAAAATTACTAATCATCTGAGAGATGCAAGTCAAAACAACAATGACATTCCATCTCACACCTGTCAGAATGGCTATCATCAACAAATCAACAAATGACAAGTACTGGCAAGGATGCGGAGAAAAAGGTACCCTCGTGCACTGCTGGTGGGAATGCAGACTGGTGCAGCCATTGTGGAAAACAGTATGGAGTTTCCTCAGAAAACTAAAAATGGAACTCCCATTTGACTCAGTAATCCCACTTCTAGGAATATATCCTAAGAAACTAGAAACACCAATCAGAAAGGATATATGTAGCCCTATGTTCATAGCAGCACAATTCACAATAGCTAAGATTTGGAAACAGCCTAAGTGCCCATCAGCAGATGAGTGGATTAAAAAACTGTGGTACATCTACACAATGGAATACTACACTGCTGTAAAAAAAGAAAAGAACTCTTACCATTTGCAACAGCATGGATGGACTTGGAGAGCATTATGCTAAATGAAATAAGCCAGTCGGAAACAGATAAATATCACATGATCTCACTCATTTGTGGAATATAATGAACAAAATAAATTGATTAACAAAAATAGATCTAGAGACAGAGAAGCATGGAACAGACCGTCGAACTTCAGATGGAAGGCAGGGGAGGGGGGGTAAGAGATCAACCAAAGGACTTGTATTCATGCATATAAGCATAACCAATGGACACAGACACTAGGGGGGTGAGGGCATGTGCTGGGGGGTGGGGGTGGCTGGGGAGAGGTCAATGGGGAAAAAAGGAGACATATGTAATACTTTAAACAATAAAGAATTAAAAACATAATAATACATCAATTTTGGCTGCTATATTGTTACTAGTTACTGCAGTGTCATGTGTGTTTAGGATGTATCAAATAATTTTGTTAATAAAGTCTTACTTTTTGAATGTTTATTTCCTTTGGAAAGAAAAGGCAACTCAATCTTATTTTAATAAAAAAAAACTTAAAAAACTAAAGATGGAACTCCCATTTGACCTAGTGATCCCACTTCTAGGAATATATCCCAAGAAACTAGAAACACCAGTCAGAAAGGATATACTAGTATGCACCCCTATGTTCATAGCGGCACAATTTACCATAGCTAAGATTTGGAAACAGCCTAAGTGCCCATCAGCAGATGAGTGGATTAAAAAACTGAGGTACATCTACACAATGGAACACTATGCTATGCTAAAAAAGAAGGAATTCTTACCATTTGCAACTACATGGATGAAACTGGAGAGCATTATGCTAAGAGAAATAAGCCAGTCGGAGAAAGATAAATATCACATGATCTCACTCATTTGTGGAATATAATGAACAACATAAACTGATGAACAAAAACAGATCCAGAGACAGAGAAGCATTGATCAGACCGTCAAACCTCAGAAGGAAGGTAGGGAAGGGTGGGGGTAAGAGGGAGAGATCAACCAAAGGACTTGTATGCATGCATATAAGCCTAACCAATGGACACAGACACGAGGAGGGTGAGGGCATAATTGGGGGGATGGGGGGCAATGGGGTGATAAGGACACTTATGTAATACCTTAATAAAGAAAAAAAAAAACACCTTCACCTTGTTCTAAAAAAAAGTTTCTAAACTATAAACTAATCATATTTCTTTCCTACTTAAAACCTCCTAATTTGTGAAATAAGGGGCAGAGAGCTAAGGAAACCTTTTATTTTTATGTTATAAACTTCTAATACCAGTGTTCGGCAAACCGTGGCTCGAGAGCCACATGCGGCTCTTTTGCCCCTCGAGTGTGACTCGGCATTAGAACCACTTCTTCAAAATAGACTCGCCCAGGCCGTAAACTGACTTCTGCGCATGGGCCACAAAGTTTCAATCACACCGTACGTGCGCACCCGCATGTGGTATTTTGTGGAAGAGCCACACTCAAGGGGCCAAAGAGCCGCATGTGGCTCGCGAGCCGTGGTTTGCCGACCACTGTACTAGTATATGAGTTTGTTGCAATGACTGTACATTATCTTGTAGCAAGAGAGAAAATACACACCCAAATATCAAAAATAGGGGGGAAAAAAGGAAAGACAAAGATTCCAGTCTAAATTGCCCACAGGATAAAGTTTGAACACCTTAGCCTGATAGATAGGGTTTTAAATATGAGATTTCCAACTTCCTTCTTAAGCTTAATCTTCCACTAACAACCCTCTACCCTCCACACACATGCACATACACTTCTACTCTCCAGTGAAATAGAACTATCTTTTCTAAAGACACAATGATTTCCCTCTCTAACTTCTATTTTGTGTACACTTTACTCAATTTGTAAAGCCCAGCCTGTTGTTTCCAATGAAATTCCTTCATGATCCAGCTCAAAACATGCTTTTTCAGTACATAGCAAAATTAGTGCTCCGTCCTCTGTATACCACAGCCCTGTGTTAAACACAACTTCTCCTATTGCATTGTGGTCAGAGCAAGAAACATGCATGAATCATACTTCAGATATCTTTGTACCTCTCTTTGTCTCCCTTTTTCTTCCTCTTTTCCCTATGCCTGTGTCTGACACATAGAAGGCATTCAATAAATATCTGTAGAATTAATAAATAAATGCATTAAAAATAAATATCTTTTTCTAAGGTAATAGAACTCATGTGCAGTGAATAAATACTATTTAAATAGTTAGCAAAGAGTAAAAGAAATTCAGCCTGAGAACCAGTGGGTTGAACTCCAGCTTTGAAATGAGATAGATCATATTTTTAGCACTCACCAATTCCTACCAGTGTGACCTTTGGCAAGTGACCTCACCTCAGTGGGCTTCACTTCTTTGATTTATATAATGGAGCTAATAATATCTACTTTGCAGTCAGTTGAAAATACCTGAATCACATAGCCCAGTATCTGGCAAAACCCAGGTGCTCATTAAATGGTAGTTATTACTGTTAGTTCTATCATCTTGCACAATGTTTCAGTTTAGTATATTTGTTACTGCCACATATTTGATTATATATGCTAGCTGTCTATTTCTTGCTAATTTTTCTCTTGGTGCACATTGTAAATATCTCATATTTTAGACACTGTCCATATTACCTAGCTCAGTGCTGGCCACATACTTGATTTTTTAACTACTGAATTAGAAATATAGCTTATGTTGAAAAAAAACCCCCACTAGATCTGGAGTCAGGAGATCAGCATAACCCTACATTAAGTTGCTTCCTTTTTCTGAGCCTCCTCAGCTCCTTCATTTGTGAAATAAAGAAATAGACTTTTTGAGTGGATTAAAACTCACAAATTATGTTACTCTATGATGAGATAATTGATTCTTTTTATGCAATAAGAACTTTTACTATCCTATCTAATAAAAGAGTAATATGCAAATTTACCATACCTCCGCTATACCCACCAGCCAATCAGGAGCAAGTATGCAAATTAACCCAACCAAGATGGCTACGGCCACAGAGAGAGCAGGAGGCTTGGGTTTCCCCAGCAATGGAGGAAGCCAAGCTTTCCGCATGCCCTGGCTTGACTTGGTCTCCGCTTAAGGCTACAAAGTTTCAATTACAGAAGAGAAATAAATCCCAACAAAAATAGCGGCAGCCACGGCGCTGGAGAAAGCAAGAGGCTTGAGTTGCCCCCGGCGATGGAGGAAGCCAAGTTTCCACAGCCCTGGCCTGCCTTGGCCTCTGATTAAGGCTACAAAGTTTCAATTATAGAAGATAAATAAATCCCAACAAAATTGGCTTATGGCCATGGAGCGAGCAGGAGGCTTGGCTCTGCTGAAGGCTACAAAGTTTCAATTATAGAAGATAAATAAATCCCAGATCCCAGGGCCTCTGCTTGGGCCCCGGGGGGCGTGGCCAGCCTGCAAGCCACGACAGGCCCCTCGCCCAGGCTTCCCCATACCCCAGGGGAACTCCCACCCTGACCCAGGACACCCTTCAGGGCAAACCAGCTGGCCCCCACCCGTGGAACAGGCCTCTATCCTATCTAATAAAAGATTAATATGCAGATTGAACATCACTCCAACACACAAGATGGCTGCTCCCATGTGGTCAAAGATCCTGCCCCCATGTATGCACAAGATGGCCACCACAAGATGGCCAGCAGGGGAGGGCAGTTGGGAGGGACCAGGCCTGCAAGGGAGGGCAGTTGGGGGCAATCAAGCCTGCAGGAGAGGGCAGTTAGGGGTGACCAGGCCTGCAGGGGAGGGTAGTTAGTGGCAAACAGGCTGGCAGGGGAGCAGTTAGGCATCAATCAGGCTGGCAGGGGAGTGGTTAGGGGGTGATCAGGCTGGCAAGCAGAAGCAGTTAGGGGCAATCAGGAAGGCAGGCAGGCGAGCAGTTGGGAGCCAGCAGTCCTGGATTGTGAGAGGGATCCCAGATTGGAGAGGGTGCAGGCTGGGCTGAGGGAAACCCCCCCCCATGCACGAATTTCATGCACCAGGACTCTAGTAAAAGAATAATATGCAAATTGACTGTCACTCCAACACACAAGATGGCTGCCCCCATGTGGTCAAAGGTGACTGCCTCCATGTGGACACAAGATGGCTACCACAAGATAGCCAGCAGGGGAGGGCAGTTGGGAGGGACCAGGTCTGCAAGGGAGGGTAGTTGTGGGCAATCAGGCCAGCAGGGGAGGGCAGTTGGGAGGGACCAGGCAGGCAGAGGAGGGAAATTGGGGGGGACCCAGGCCTGCAGGGAAGGGCAGTTGGGGGGGCACCCAGGCCTACAGGGGAGAACAGTTGGTGGTGACCAGGCCTGAAGGGGAGGGTAGTTAGGGGCAAACAGGCTGTCAGAGGAGCAGTTAGGCATCAATCAGGCTGGCAGGGGAGTGGTTAGGGGGTGATCAGGCTGGCAGACAGAAGCAGTTAGGGGCAATCAGGAAGGCAGGCAGGCAAGCATTTGGGAACCAGCAGTCCTGGATTGTGTGAGGGATGTCTGACTGCCTGTTTAGGCCCAATCCTACCAGGATCAGGCCTAAATGGGAAGTCGGACATCCCTCGAGGGGTTCCAGATTGGAGAGGGTGCAGGCTGGGCTAAGGGACACACACCCCTGTGCACGAATTTCATGCACCAAGCCTCTTGTAGCTAAATAATTTTCTATAGCCAGGTAGAAAAATATAGGGACCAGATATGTTGACTAAGCATCCCAGTTTCCCCAGAACTATTCCAGTGTTAACAGAGGAAGTTAACACATGAATCTTTTCAGTCCAGGAGAAATCAACACAGTTGATCTTCCTAGCTCCAAGTATTTTGACAAATAAAATAATTTTTTCTTTGTAGCTACTGAAATCTTTTGTTGTCTTGAATTCCACATTGACAAATAGTGCTTGGTTTTGAGGGTAGGGATGAGCAATTTAACAGGAGAGAAAAATAAGAAGAGCCCATAAGCTACACTAATAAAAGAGAAACATGCAAAATGACTGTCACTCCAATACGATACCAGCCAATCAGGAGTGAATATGAAAATTAACAAAACAAAGATGGCAATGCCCATAGTGGCCAGGTGATGCTGGGGCTGCTGGGGGCTGGATCGGAGACACAAAACCACAGTCCCGGCACCCAGCAGCCCCAAGCCCCATGGCCGAGGTGCTGGGGCTGCTCGGGGGGGGGGGGGGGGGGGGGCAGCAGAGACACAAACCCACAAGAAACCTGTGGAAAGGGAAATAAACTATCATAACTTTATCTCCCTTTCCACAAGATGAGAAAACTGACCCTGGTTTATTTAGTGATGTGGCCCATACCTTTCTATAAGCATAGGGTATGTTATGACCACTCCCAGGAAGGTCTGGTCAGACAACCGTCTCCAGGGAATAATGCTACTGTGGCAAATCATCTAAGAGAGGAAACAAGCTTTTGTTGGGTTTATTCTGAAGTTCAGAGAACATGCCACCCCAACATATGCTGTGTTGTTATATTGGTAATCTTGAGCTGCAGATGCTTGAAAAACAGCAAATGCATGCAGAGGCTTTCACTGAAGTCTCCTGATCTGCCTAAAATTGGACTCCCCAAAAGGAGCTTAAATGTCATAGGTCCCTTGATGGGAGAAGTGTCATCAGGCAGAGAAGACTGACTCCTGTCACAGGACAGGAGAGTAGAAGTTGACATCACACCCAAACTTTGTTACAAACTATTTCCCCCCACCCCCATTCATCTTTCCTAAAAATCATTTACTCTCCTCTAAGAGGCCTACATCTCCCGTCCCCTTTCCCTAGGAAGAAGGTATTTAAATCTGAATTCTAAGCCACCTTGGGGAGTTACTCATTTTTCCCTGGGATCTCCCACATATACACGAGGTACACATGTTAATGAACTTTTGTTTTTCTCTTGGTGATCTGTCTTTCATTACAAGGGCCTCCACTAAGAACTCAGAAAGGTAGAGGAAAACTATTTTTCCTTCTCCATAATTCTATCTTGGGAAATCAAGTCCCCAGCTGAACAATGAGGTTGGCTCAAGTACCAAGCAGTCTCAGCTGACAGGAAGGAAGCTTCTAGGGAGAAATCAATGATATTGGCATCAAAGTGGGACGGAGGGCACACACATGGTTGCTGGTGGGAGTTTAAAGTAGTTCAACATTTTTGGAGGATGATTTGGCAAATTCGATAGAAATGTTCAAGGTATATCCAAGAGTCTTCTTCTAGGAATCACATCTGCTGAGATAAAGCACAAGCACATAAGCCCTGGTCAGAACCCAGGATGCTACTGCGGGCTCCCCTTCCACGATAGAAAAACCTGGGAACAACCTGCATTTTTATGAAAATGTGGCATCTATACTAATTAAAGGGTAATATGCTAATTAGACTGAACATCTTCTGGACGACCTTCCGGATTTCCTTCCGGATGTCCTTCCGGACAAAGCCATGTTGGTGGGGCCAAGGCAGAGGAGGTTAGAGGCGATCAGGCAGGCAGGGGAGAGCAGTTAGGGGGATCAGGCCAGCAGGGGCGAGCAGTTAGGGTGAACAGGCTGTCAGGGGAGAGCAGTTAGGGGGATTAGGCCAGCAGGGGAGAGCAATTAGGGGGATCAGGCCAGCAGGGGAGAGCAGTTAGGGGGATCAGGCCAGCAGCCAGGTGAGTGGTTAGGAGCTAGAGGTCCCGAGGGGTCCCAGATTGGAGAGAGTGCAGGCCGAGCTGAGGGAACCCCCTTGCCATTCATGAATTTCATGCACTGGGCCCCTAGTATACAAATAAGCACCCTTTTCTGGGTAATAATAATTCACTATCATTGAATCAGTCACTGTAGAGAATTTTTATGTAACAGACACTATGTTAGGCTATGTTGTCAAGATTAGGGATGTAGAAGGTTCTATCTCTGAACCCAGGCTGAGTAATTGAGTGTGTGTGTGTGTGGGGGGGAGGTAGGGAGGATGTAGGCTATCTACCTAGGGAAATTTACCCACATACCACAAGGTGGTGTATAATGGCAAAATATCTTAGATTGTTCAGGGAAGAAATAGCAGGCCAATGAGGACTGGAAGAGGTAGAATTTAAGGCTCTATAGGATTTGGATGGGTTATTTTTTATTTATGTATGTTTATTTTTATATTTTTTCAATTACAAATTATATTCAACATTATTTTATATTTGTTTCAGGTGTACATCATAGTGTATTGGCTATTGAAGAGGATAGGCAGACAGTCCAAGAGGTGATACACATACTGCTAGATAATAATGCATAGGTCCTACAGGTAACTCATTATTAATATACCTCCAACTCGTGAAAAAATACCATGGAATCTAAACCCTGCATGCTACTGGTTAAACAAAAGGAAATATTCCAAGAAATAAAAAGGTAAGTTTAGGGGGGTGAATAAGCCAGTGATGGGATATGGGGTTGATGTGAAGGTAACTGGGGAAACAGAATTACAATTCAAATGGTCCCTACACTTTGTCTTTTGAATTTTCTATCCTTTTTAGGGTTATCTCTCTGCTACCACAATATTACTTGACCCTCACCACTGCATTAGAGACATTGGCATGATGTAGAGGAAAGGGCACATGTTTTGGAGGCCAAATATGTCTCCACTACTCATTTGCGTTGTGACTTTGGACAAGTGAACTAACCTTGTTGGCATTCTCTGTGCTCATTGCTAAAATAGGAGCAAACATACCTACTTCACTGGGTTGTTCTGAGGAATAATGAGATAATTAATGTGTATAACATGCCTGACATTGTAGCTGGAAAATATTAGTGGCTCAGTGGCTAGTAAGGTTCCTCATATATCTCCTTCTAGGGTAATGACCATGTGTTTGATTATTTGTCTACTCTCCTTCAAGTGGTCTCAGAAAGAGACTCCTAAAGGAGAGTTGGAAACACAGAAGAAATGCACTAGCACCCGCTTTGATCACTGCTCATATCTCACCTGGAGATTTCAGCCTCTTCGTCATTCCCTACACCCGGGAGAGAGAGAGAGAGAGAGAGAGAGAGAGAGAGAGAGAGAGAGAGAGAGAGAGAGAGAGGTTTAAAGGTTTAAATCACAACACTACACTAGCAGCCCCTCTCAAGTCTATGATACAAATTCCTTTCCTTGGCTTTTACGGTGTGTCATGCAAGCAGTATGGCAACCTGTACATGTAGGAGAGGTATAGTTGGCTATTAATGATCTGCATGTTTTGAAAGCTGATTCCTTCTATCTATCTAACTCTTGTGCACTGGCAAGAGCCAATTAACAGGCATGAGCTCTAGGGCAAATTTCCCAAGTGCAAGGAATAACATAGTTACTTTATGGGAAAGTTGCATCATTGAGTCGTCTCATTACCCTCTCCAGTGACTTTCTTTGGTTAATTTATAAAGTCCCAGAAGTTTGCTTTCAAAGCTGCTCAATGTCTCTGTTAGTGCTCTCTTTATATTTGTAGAAATTTCCCCTCCCTTCACCCTTGCCCTCAGAACTCCCAGCCCTCCACTGAACTCAATTATTCCCCCAGTACCTCTTCTCAACCTTCCCCCTACCCTTCCCTAACCCCTCCATACCTCATCCAATATTCCTCTGCCCCAACTCTTCCCCTACTTTCTCCATAACCCCACCCCATCACCCACTGACCCGTCACTACCCCTGGAATATTTAGGATCTCACCAAAACTTTTAGCCTTTTCCAATCCCCTCTCTTCCTCCCAACTTATTTATCCCTTATCCTCTTCCCTCAGTTAGGCCAAGAAATAATGCAAATACCAGTAGAAATTGCCAATGTTTATTGATTTTTTAAAAACATCACTTGCAAATTTATTTTTTATTGAAAAGATACTGCAATTGTTGTGATAGAGAAAAATGTTTATAAGAAAAAAATCAAGTCAGTCTAACAGCTACACTTTTCAAAGTTAGTTTCTAATATCTATTCTCATGCATATTGTTAGTATAAATTGTAATTAAAACTGCCCCACAGTAATGCAGGGTTCAAAGAAATGGGCATGCAGGTTAGGTGAAAAAAAGCAGCTAAAAATTGTCAGGTTCAGTCCATGATCCAAGAGGCAGTGTTGTTGTCCAGGTAGCTCTTATTTATTGTTATAGATTCTGATGACAATTGAGGTAATAGAAGACATGTTGCCAGAAGCAGTCACTAGGACACAGGATCTACCCAGCAATTATTTCATCACAATGTCTTCTATTCCATCTGTGCCTGAAGCAATTATAGTGACAATAACGAGATGGAAAGGACACAGTACGTGTACTCCACTCTATGTTTGGGTCATGCGTTTCAAGCCAGTGGATTCCAAGAATCAGAGGGTATCGTGGTGCATGAATAATATCAAACTGGAGCTCTTCAACATGGTTTCCAATTTTAACTTCGACAGGTGGTGTTTCCTTAGTTATGGGTCCATTAATCAGTGGACGGCCGTCTACTGTTTCGAGCATCAGAGGGAAGATGTTATTGCGGATGGGCAGCTTCTCTCGAAGTACTACAGAACGGTCAATGCTGTTTCTGTAGGAGCCTGAATCCACCATTGCTTGCTCAAAGAACTGTCGTCTTCCAAGTCGAATTTCAACAGTAAGCCATAGGGTTCGGGACATGGATATTGGAAGTGAGGGGGATGCATATTTGTAGATTGGCCCGCCCGGGTTCCCCCTTACCGCCGGGCCTGGATGTTTCCCGCCTGCTGGGCACGATGAGGCTTGACAGGGCAATCTCTGGCAAAATGACCAGGATGAGCACAGTAGAGGCACAAGTGGCCTTCACGGCGCCGAGCCCATTCAGCTTTACTGAGGTGTGGGTGATTGCTTGCAGCCTGCACAGGCCAGTTTTCACCTGGTTGATTCTCAGGCCTACCTCTCTCCTCAGAGGGACTTGTATCTTGTGGATTTGGATCAGGCTTAACATTTAGCTTCTCTTCTAGGCTGATGCACTGGGTGATCAGATCAGATAGGTTAGTGGCTGAGCTTGTGGGAGACAGTTCATCTCGGATAGAACTAGCAAGGCTTTCTTGAAATTGGATGCAGAGAATACTTTCATCCCAGTTTAGCTCTTGAGCAATGAGGTGGAAGTGGGTCACATCCTGGTGGACAGGATCCTCCCCTTGGCAAACCCGATGGATGTGGTGGTTGGCATCTTCCATGTTTTCTGGATTGTTAAAAGTATCCTGGAGCACCTGTATGAAACTTTCAAATTGCTCCAGCAGGGGTCTTTGGATATACACTAAGGGCTGGAACCACTTTCCTGCCTCACCTGAGAAGCAGTTACTGACAAAGCTCACTAAGGCTGCTTCAGTGGGATACAGGTGCCCTCTGACTCTCATGTAACTATTCAATTGAACCAGGAATTCAGGAAACTTCTGGGACTTCCCATTGAAGGCTAAAGGGTGTTCTAAGGGGAAAGCTTCAGCCTCTAACCCACTAGGGGATTGTGGAAACTCTGAAGCAGCGGATGTCTCAACAGCCATTAGGCCCTCCAGGGACTCCTGAAGTGCTGAGAGCTCTAGGAACTCCTGGGAATCTGATAGATCCAGGGGGGCCTGAGGCATGCAAGACTGCAGAGGTTCCTGGGGAGCCCGAAGTTCCAGGGGCTCCAGGTGTGTTGAGGTCTCCTGGCATTCTGGTGTCTCCTGGGGATCTTGGCCATTTGAAAAATTCTGGAGCTCTAAATTCTGGGCCTCCTGGGCTTCTAGGGCATCCTTGGTATCAGGGGACTCTTGGGCCTCCTTCACTTCAAGGGGCTTGTGGACCTCCAGGGCCATTGGGAATTTCTCCAGCTCCTTAGTCTCTGGAGACTTTTGGGACACACAGGTTGCTGAGAGTCCATGGTCAATTGGAAGTGACTGGGGCTCTCTGGGCTTCTGGGGCACTTCAAACTCTGGGGGATTTGTATGATCCCAGGCTGCTGGGGTTTCCAGGGGCCCTGAGGGTTTTGGGAGCTCCTGGGCCTCTGTGGGCTCCTTGGCTGTTTGGGGCTTCTGGAGCTCTGGGATCTGGGCCTGCAGGGCAGCATTTTCTTCCATCAGCCTCTGCACTTGGGCCTGGAGAATTTCATTCTCCAATTTCAGAGCAATATAGGAGGCTGCTAAGCCCTCCGCCATCTTTTGAGGAAATGGGCTTGGTTTTGCAGCTTGCTGCCAAGAGAAACTGGGTGGGCTTTTGTGAGGTTTTTCTAAAAGCTCCACACAGGCAGATGTCAGACTCCTTAAGTTTTCCAGGAGGTGGGGTTTTGGGCCCCGCCAAGATCGATTAACAGGAGGTCACTGGGAGCCTCCAGGGATCAGCAAAGAGAGGTATCTGATGATACACTGTAAAGAAAGTAGGATCTGAGGATCAGAAACTGTGGAAAGCACTTATTAAAATAAATCAGAACAAAACTTGCCCATCAGTGCTAGGTTTCTTTTACTTCAGGCTCATATTCATGAACTAGGTTATATATGCTGGCTCTGACCCCATGATATTTTATAAACAGCATCTGAACCAGACTGGGTATGTCATTTTGCATTCTCCCTTTGAAACTTAACATTATATTAGAAGTAATTTCTCCATATTCTTTTCTGTTTTACATAGTCTTTAATTTATAATGTCTACATAATATCCCAATGTGACACTTGAATTTTAACAGCTACTTTCAATGACTAACTCATTTGAGCAATGTGGAGATTTGAACTCATCTGTGGTGGGCCAACCCAAGAGATATTTTTGGGTGGCTGGGGTAGGAGGTAAGGGGGAGCTCTTTCTGACACTCAGAAATCAAACCTCATAAGCAACCACAAGATCAGCCACAGGAGAAAACAAGCAATAGTTGACTAAATATATATATATATATATATATATATATATATATATATATATATATATATATATATATGTTAGTAGACACATGCATATTATTTATAAAATGGCTCAAAATAGTTAAGAAAATAATCTCTGTAAATGTACGTTACCGTTCAGATACAGTCCAGGAGCTCTGCTGTCTGTGTACCCATCGCCGAGGAGGGAAGTGTGTGAATTGCTTTGGAGGCTTGCCTTTTCTGCACACACTGAACTCAAACACACCCACTCCCAGAACACGTTCCAACTCTCCTCTGTAACGTAGCTATTTTGAGTGTAGAAGATTTTTTTTTTTACAGTACCTCACAGTTTAGAACTGCAAGAAAAGTAGGATGCTGGGTCGATGTGAGACAACCTCATATACTCAATCCTCAGTTGCATCAATAAATATTTGGCTAGGAAATTTGGAGTAATACCACTGCCTTATGAAAAGATGCAAACATTTCTGAATGACCACTGTGGTTTGGGACTTTAATTTTTTATGTCTGTCTCATATAACCTCCCCTCACTCTATCCACACTGGGCTGTTTGTTTAATTCTCACTCAGAGAGCAGCCTGAAGCCCCTCAGCCTCTTTCCCTGCCACCTATTCAGTCCCTAGGGTCCCTCCTTGCAATTTTTTCTTGGAAACTTTGCTATAGACAGATCTAGGCAAAATATAATAGGGTAAGACTGTGGATGAGGCCAATTTTGTTGAAGGGTACTTGTAGCAGATTGAAGGATCCCTGGCTCGTTTTAAATATCTTGGCCCAGGGTTTTCATCTTTCCTAGAGCCTCTCAGGTGCTCTAGGCCATACTCAGGTATCCACTAAGGACAGGTCACTTGAGAAATGACCTTGTTCAAGATCTCACCTTCTCTTCTCATGACAAATCACAGTCAAACCCTAGGCATGGACCATGTGACTATTTTGGGTAAGGCTCTGGGGCAACTATTACAATCCTAGTAAGGAGTGGGATTGAGGATTTTCTTTGGCCACTTCAAACCACAGATCAATTCAGTCATGCTCCCAGGTCTCCTTTTAAAATGGTCAATTCCACATTAGTCAGTATTATAGGATAAACCCTAGTGATGGAATATGCCCAAACCACCGAAAATTGACAAATGGACTAGCTGAAGCTGAATGAAGAGGCTTTGAAAAAGAAATGAAAATATTTTGCAAATCAAGTTATATTCCCTTTTAATGTTTTATTCTTTAGAAAAATACCACAAATAAAAATGCCACCATCATCAGAGAAAAATGTGTTCTGTTTATGTGAATTCTTCAGATAACTAAAGCCTTCCCTTTAAGAATCTAGAACACACATTGATATTTATCTTACCAATTTAAAAAAAAATAAGAGAAATATTTATAGTGAGTATTACACTTCTTTCTCCATTCTTAAGTAGGTGATTTTGAACATAATGTAATGGTTTGAGGTCATACTTATACACACCAGTTCTTTTACTGTTGCCTTCTGAAAGCTACTGAGAGGTTTAAAGTTGGCCTGTGTCCAAATGCAACACCTCCAAATTACTCTGCTTTCCAACTTCTTGCAATTTATTTTTCTTTTGTATTTTACTTATTCTTTTGCTATCAGGTTATCACACTGTTACCTGTATGCCTGTCTACAGTAAGTATAGACAAATTTGGCAAATTAGTCCTAAAACGTAAGTCTAAAACTCAGCTTATGAAATTGTACAATGGAGCTACTAATTGTACTTAACTTTATAGAGTTGTTGCAAAGATTTAGTGAAATAATGCATGGAAAAGATTTAGTACAGTTTCTAGCAGCTAATAGCACTCAATAAATGTTAATAACAATAATAAGCTGTAGCCACAGTCACTTCACTTTGTTATTTTCTAATTACCTGTGAATTGGGAAACTGGATAGATGAAATTGCTAGAATTGTGTAGGGGCTGAGCAGAGGCTTTCATATTAAGAAACCTACAAGGCATAGATTTCACTGCATTGACTTTTCACCACTCAGGGCATTCTTCCCCCCCCCCCCCGCCCCCTTCCTCTCTGTGTTATGGATGATTTAATTTACCAAACAATATTCTAGAATCAGAACTGGAGGCACTTAAGCAGGAAGATAAAATAATTAACAAAGGGATTGTGGAGCAGCCAAGGTAGATGTTTAAAAAGTCCAGGACTAAAGCACTGAACAATGCCTCGCCCACAGATATATTTGTCAGACGGTTAAACACATCCCCTCCCACACCCTGAAAAAGAGCAAAGATCAAATTCAATGTTCATAAGTACAAGTTAAAAAATGCCCAAGCATAGAGAATTAGTATCTTCTGAGTGGAAATAGATACACTGACTTTTTGTCAAAATGCCTAATGTTGTTTTGATATCCTGAATTAGTCAAGTAAGAATAGGAAAGTAATCAAATCCAATCTCTCATGTTTCCCCTATATTTTAATCCGTCTTCTTACACTCACAACACAATGAAATTTATGGATCCTTTAGAATTGATATGAAAAAAATTAAGTAAATGAGGTTTTGTTAACTGGGCAAATACATTTTTTAGGGTAAAAGAGAAGACAAACATCTTCAATTAACAGATATAAAAAGACTACACAATTATGCTCAGTTGTGTTAATAAGTTACACATGTTGATTGTTAGCTTAGGGGAAAGGGAAAGGAAAGGCTAAATAAGATTAAATTCTACATTGTACACTCCAGAAAGAATAATAATTTTATTTTTTTCAGCAAATGTACAATGTGAAACATTTTGGTCTTTGCCTGGGTCTTTCTCCCCAGAGCTGGCTGGGCTGCATCTTCAAGCTCCTGCTCTTCCCTCTTTCCAACCAGGAAAAAAGCCAACAGTAAAGTTAGTCTCCCAGGTCCCTGGCACAATGCCCAACTACCCCTTAGGGGAAGTCCCATCCTAGTGTGTGCTTTGCTCAACATGTTATCCTTATGATTATGTTAGACTTGCAGCACTTCCTTTTTTTAAGATTTGAAATTTTTATTTATTTTTTTAAAGGAGCAATATGTTAAGTAGAAACAATGCTGATGGGACTCTCTCTCAGGAACACAACCCCGCCTTTCCCTCCCCTTCTTTTTTCTCCCCAGGGGCATTACCTTTGCTCTTCTCTCTCCTAAGCTCCAAGGGCCCTTATTTTGTTTTTGTTTTTTGTTTGTTTTTTTTCCTTTATTGATTAAGGTATTACATATGTGTCCTTGTCCCCCTATAGCCCCCCAATCCTCACACTCATGCCCTCACCCCCCGGTTGTCTGTGTCCATTGGTTAGGCTTATATGCATGCATACAAGTCCTTTGGTTGATCTCTCCCCCTTTCCCCCAACATCCCCTGCCTTCCATCTCAGGTTTGTGGTCTGATCTATGCTTCTCTATCTCTGGATCTGTTTTTGTTCATCAGTTTATGTTGTTCATTATATTCCACAAATAAGTGAGACCATGTGATATTTATCTTTCTCCGACTGACTTATTTCGCTTAGTATAATGCTCTCCAGGTCTATCCAGGCTGTTCCTTCCTTTTTACAGCAGTATTCCATTGTGTAGATATACCACCATTTTTAATCCACTTATCTGCTGATGGGCACTTAGGCTGTTTCCAAATCTTAGCTATTGTAAATTGTGCCGCTATGAACATATGGTTGCATATATCCTTACTGATTGGTGTTTCTGTTTTCTTGGGATATATTCCCAGAAGTGGGATCATTGGTCAAATTGGAGTCCCATCTTTAGTTTTTTTGAGGAAATTCCATACTTTTCTCCACAGTGGCAGCACCAGTCTGCATTCCCACCAGCAGTGCACGAGGGTTCCCCTTTCTCCGAATCTTCGCTAGCACTTGTCATTTGTTGATTTGTTGATGATAGCCATTCTGACAGATGTGAGATGGTACCCCATTGTCGTTTTGATTTGCATCTCTCAGATGATTAGTGACTTTGAGCATGTTTTCATATGTCTCTTGACCTTCTGTATGTCCTCTTTCAAAAAGTGTCTATATAGGTCCTTTGCCCATTTTTTGATTGGATTGTTTACCTTCCTTTTGTTAAGTTGTATGAGTTACCTGTAAATGTTGGAGATTAAACCCTTATGGGATATAGCATTGGCAAATACGTTCCCATGCAGTGGGTTTTCTTGTTGTTTTGTTGATGGTTTCTTTTGGTGTGTAAAAGCTTTTTATTTTGATGTAGTCCCATTTATATATTTTCTCTTTAGTTTCCATTGCCCTAGGAGCTGTATTGGTGAAGATATTGCTTTGGCATATGTCTAAGATTTTGCTGCTTGTGGATTCCTCTAAGATTTTTATGGTTTCCCGTCTAATGTTTAAGTCCTTTATTCATTTTGAGTTTATTTTTGTGTATGGTGTAAGTTGGTGGTGTAGTTTCATTTTTTTGCATGTATCTGTCCAATTTTCCCAACACCATTTATTAAAGAAACTGTCTTGACTTCATTGTATGCTCTTGCCTCCTTTGTCAAATATTAATTGAACATAGTGGTTTGGGTCGATTTCTGGGTTCTCTATCCTATTCCATTGGTCTATATGCCTATTCTTGCGCCAGTACCAGGCAATTTTGAGAACAGTGGCTTTGTAATATAGCTTGATATCTGGTATTGAGATCCCTCCTACTTTGTTCTTTTTTTCTCAGGATTGCTTAAAGGGCCCTTATTTTGCTTCTGTAACTTGTTTCCTGAACCTATGCAGCCCAGCTGGCTCACTTCTACTACCTCTTTAACTTTCTAAATAAATTTTCTCTTATAATTTGAGTTCCTTGCTCTGAAATATTTTTTTACCGAACTCAAGAACTGAGGTGCAATTGCATGTGCACTGACTGGAGATCGAACCCGAAACCTTGGCATATGAGGATGATGCTCTGACCAACTGAGCTATGGGCCAGGGCCTTTTTGAAAATTTTAAGGATAATTTTGATGGTTGTGTAAGAGCCCTTTCTTAAGTTTAACCCATAATATGCTTAGCACAGATCAAAACTTTTCATTGTCATTAACACCATACAGTAATGGGACACCATAAATTCAAATTCCTTTAGAAGTTGAAAAACTTTCCAAGAATTTCCCTTACTCATATGATAGATCCAGAGCACCAGGTAATGGAATAGAAACAGTGTCTACCCCAGTACAACTCTGAAAGAGTCAAAATTTGTCACCCTTTTATCTCCCTTTACAACATTTACCATTTTCTTATTTTGTTTTATTTTATTTTATTGAATTTACTGAGTGATACTGGTTAATAAAACCATACAGTTTTCAATTGTACAACTCAACAAAACATATTATTTTATTTCTTGGCCAATGCATACTAAGGTGGCATTTCCCCTTGATTAGCTGTCACTCTGGGAAAATTAATTCCTATTGAAATACGACCTCACAGAGTTCTAGAAGGAACCTTTGCAGTGTTTTCGTTTTCATAGATTATTCGGAAAGGCTGTAACCACCTCAAGGCCTTTCTGTGGGTAGAGATATTCTAGGACAGAGGTACAATTTTGACATCCTTCAAATCACACCATTCAGATGGTCCTGTATTTTGTTTCCTTGTAAGGCTGTCCCAGTATAGCTTCTAGTGTTAGCAGATTTTCTTAATCATTTCATTGAACCCAGGTGATGTTCTGGCCCTGCTGACCTAGTTGATTGCTTAAACAACCACCATCACAACCTAATAGGGGAATAGAGGGTCTTGCTATAATCCCACCCCTGGGGGATGTACTTTTTATAAGGATCTGGGCTTCTACTCTATTTCTTGGACCCCTACTTCCTGGGGCTTTTCCAAGTTGGTTTACCCAGAAAGCAGATTAAGTCCAAGCTGATGGCATCAGCATGGCAGAAGGGAGAGAGGGAAAGGGAGAGGGGGAAGATCAGGAAGAAAGAGGGGGAAAGTAGATTGTAGGGAGGAAAGGGAAGAAGGGGGAGAAGGAAATATGGCATTAGAAAATCTAGAAATAAGCCTTAAAAACTCAGTATATGTATATTTTGGTCAGTGAAAGATACAATTTAATTTTATGGGTTAGCATTTTAAAAATGACAGAATAGGAGACTATCTTAATGCTTAAGCTCACCTCTAAAGGTCTTAATCAGGCATTTTGGGGTAGTATTGTCTTTATAGGATTGTAGATTGCTAAAGGGGGTTGTGGTAGACCCTCAATGGGTCTGGAGAGGAATGTTGGAGTGTACCGATGGGAGATGCAGCAATAAATGGGGTGCTGATTAGAGAGCATACCCAGCCCTCCAACTTCACATTTTTGCTGGGTGGTTCAAATAAGATAATAGTTGTGAAGGTGCTTTGGAAAAAAATGTGCTAATGAAAAGAGCACAGACTTTGAAGTAAGCCAGGCCTAGGTTCAATTCCTAGCTCTGCTTTTTAATTCCTGGCCCCATAGTAAACAAACGGGACTATATAAAAATAAAAATTTTTGCTGAAACCGGTTTGGCTCAGTGGATAGAGCGTCGGCCTGCGGACTCAAGGGTCCCAGGTTCGATTCCGGTCAAGGGCATGTACCTTGGTTGTGGGCACATCCCCAGTAGGGGGTGTGCAAGAGGCAGCTGATCAATGTTTCTCTATCATCGATGTTTCTAACTCTCTGTCCCTCTCTCTTCCTCTCTGTAAAAAATCAATAAAAAAATAAAAATTTTGCACATCAAAAGAAATCATCAACAAAATGAAAATGGAGCTCACTGCATGGGAGAACGTATTTGCCAATGACACATCTGATAAGGGGTCAATTTCCAAAATATATAAAGAATGCATACAACTATAATTGTGTGATCTTGGCCAAGTTACCTAAATTCTCTGAGACTCACTTTCCCTCATTTAGAAAATAGAGTATAGAGGATAATAATAGGTCATTGCTCAATTGCTGTGCATATTGGAAATAATGTTAATACCTATCAATGAGCATTTGCTGAGTTGTAGCTGATGATAAAAATCATAATGATGGTAAAAATTATTGCTACTGATTTTCATATGTCAACTTATCTATTGCATCCAAAAAAAATTTACTTCAATTTTTTGTCTATAAATCCACCATAAATAATACAACTTCTCTATAAATATGAGCATTGAAGTGGTTAAAGGCACTGTGCTAAAGATTTTTTTTTGGTTGTTGTTGTTGTGTGTGTGTGTTTGGGGTATGTTTGCTAGGTGAGGAATACAAAGATGAATCTATTCTGAGCTTTTTTTCAAATTGTTTACTGGCCCATAACGCAGACAAAATATGTACTTTTTTTCATCATGCAGAAACCTCCTATTGGCAAATGTCATATAAGAAATCAAAGGCAGCAAAATCTCAGACATCTCTCATGGCAAATATGTTTGCCAATACATCTCCTAGGGAAAGGGAAACTAAGAAGAAAATAAACAAATGGGACTACATCAAAATAAAAATCTTCTGCATAGCAAAAGAAAACATTAACAAATTGAAAAGGGAGCTCACTGCATGGGAGAACATATTTGCCAATGATACATCTAATAAGGGGTTAATTTCCAAAATATATAAGGAACTTATACAACTTAACAGAAGGAAGACAAACAATCCAATTAAAACATGGACAAAGGACCTAAATAGACACTTCTCCAAAGTGGATATACAGAAAGCTAAGAGACATATGAAAAAGCACTCAGTCACTAATTATCAGAGATTCAAATTAAAACAACAATGAGTTAACACCTTACACCTGTCAGAATGGCTATCATCAACAAATGACAAGGGCTAGAAAGGATGTGCAGAAAAGGGAATCCTAGTACACTGATGGGAATGCAGTCCTGGTAGCCACTATGAAAACAGTATTGTCTTCAAAAAATTAAAAATGGAACTCCCATTTGACCCAGTGATCCCACTTCTAAGAATTTATCCTAAGAAGTCTGAAATACCAATCAGAAAGAATATATGCACCCCTATGTTCATAGAAGCACGATTTACAATAGCTAAGATCTGGAAACAGCCCAAGTACCCATCAATAGATGAATGGATAAAATGCTGTTGTACATTTATACCATGGAATACTATGCAGCTGTAACAAAGAAGGATCTCTTACCCTTTGAGACAGCATGGAGGGACCTGGAGAGTATTACATTAAGTAAAATAAGCCAGTCAGCGAAAGATAAGTGTCGCATGATTTCACTCATATGTGGGATGTAATAAACAAAATAAACTGATGAACAAAACAATCCAGAGACATAGATGCGGGTAACAGACTGAGGAAACTCAGAGGGAAGGTGGGGGTGGGGGTGGGTGAGGAGATATTATTGGGGAACTTATATGCATATATGCATATCCCATGGACACATGGTGAAGGATTTGGAGGGGTGTGTGCGGGACGGAGGGGGTAAATGGTAAAAAAAAGGGTACATCTGTCATATTTTCAGCAATAAAGTTAAAAAAGATACAGATGGAGTCCTATGACGGTGTTAGAAGAGAGAGAGCTTGTGAATGTGGTGGGGTGGGTGAAGAGGGTGAGGGTGGAAATTGGGAAGTCTTAGGTAAAAGAGGTGACTTTTAAGCTAGATTTTGAGTTGGGCTTTGACAGGAGAGTAATATTTAGTTATCCCACTAGGGGGGTGCAATTAGATGGATTAAATAAAAGGACATTCATAATGAAGGAAACAGCAAAATTAAAGGCACAGACCTTAGGTACTGCAGACTACTATTATTAATGGACAAGCAGCAATTCAGTTTGGATGAAGCTTAGGGTATGTGAAAAGAATAGTTCACACGCATATAATGTTACATATAGCTACTCAAAGAGAAAGTTGAAATTTAGGGAGATAACAGAAAAAGCAAATATTTGTATGTCAAAAAATCAATCTATCTCTATATATTTAGATATATAGTCAAGAAATATATGATCCTGACAATTTCTACCTGCCCTATATATTTTGTTAATTTACCAAATAACTGGCATCTATTAGGCTCCCCTCCCAAGAATGCTTAATAGACCTTAAATATGCTTTATCAACTGATTTTATTTCTCAACATTTTCAAGAACTTTCTTATGTGTGTTTTCTTAACACTCTGTAATGCTGCCTGTGATTTATTCCATGCTCAGAGTGGTTATACACCCCCCTCCTTCAAGCCAAGTATTAAACAAGCTAGACTGTCTCATGTTATCCCAGCGTGGACCTCTTGGTTTAGCTATTTCATCTCAGTTATTTCCACTTGGAGCTTATTTACATGACCAAATTCCATTTTCTCATTTCCTTCTACTACATTTATGCTATGATTTTTTTCTTGTCACTACTACATGTTTTTAGTGCAGCTGTATTATCTGAAATTGAGTTATTTGTATATATCTCTGACAAAAAATAGGCCCCCTCTTATTCACTGACTATTTCTTGGCTGAAAGGCTGAAGCAGATAATATAATTAGTGAGGAGTTGCATCAGATTCCTAAGACATTTGCTTTTTTTCGTCCATGCCAGTGGAGCAGGGTCTGCCAGCATGTGCAAATGAAAAATATTACACTGATAAATATTTGTCAAAGGCAGAAAGGGAATTTCCATTTTCTTAGTTTTTAAATAGAGCTTGGTGATTTCTTTTTCAGTTGCTTTTCAAGAAGGTCAGGGGGTACTTGTGGGGCACTTTTTGCTTTCAGCACTTATGTAACCCAGACATGGTGCAATGTAGTCGCTGCGTTACATCAGGGTGACTGTAGTACATACAGTACATAGCAAATAAAGACTTTAAAAAATTCCATGAGAGACATTTCTTGCAAGTTGCACAAGAACTGTTAACTATAAGTGACTCTGGATAGTGTAGATGGAGGATAATTTTAGTTTTCATTTTATACTTTTCTGTAGCATTTGCATCATTTTAAAAAAATAAGCCTACATTTCTTCTTAAAAACAGCCTTATTGAGCCATAATTCATACACTAAAACTGCACTTATTTTTTTTATAAGATTTGATGAATTTAGAAATATGCAAACACCTGTAATACCTTTATTACAATCAAGGTAATAGATATATCCAACACCTCCCAGAGTTTCCTTGTGTCGTGTGTGTGTGTGTGTGTGTGTGTGTGTGTGTGTGTGAAGAACACTTAACATGAGAACATACATTTCTTTTATTAAATAACTAGAGGCCCGGTGCACGAAATTCGTGCACTGGGGAGGGTGTCCCTCAGCCCAGCTTGCACCCTCTCTAATATGGGACCACTCGGGGGATGTCCAACTGCAGGATTAGGCCCGATTCCTGGAATCGGGCCTAATCCTGCAGTTGGACATCCTTCTCACAATCCGGGACTGCTGGCTCCTAACTGCTCACCTACCTGCCTGATTGCCCCCTAACTGCTTCCTTGCTGGCCTGATTGACCCCTAACTGCTCCTCTGCGGGCTTGATTGCCCCCAAATACCCTCCCCTGCTGGCCTGATCACCCCAAGGCTTTTATTAGTATAGATATGACCCTGCACAGAAAATTTTACTAACCCTGCTTTACAATAAGGGCTTGACGATTGAATCATTAGGACCAGACACCAAGATTTCCTTTCTTTGAATAGTGGAGGGAATACTTATCTTGTCTTTAAGTTGCCCGGAAATTAAAATGAGATAATGACTTAGAAAAGTATAAAAGCACCACATAAAGACAACTGTCTTTTTAATGAAGTGGCAAAATGAAAAACACTTTTTATTCTCCCCTTCCTTCCTTTACAGCATTTATTTAAACTTTGAAATTTATAAAAATGTCACTCCAGTTTTCATTTCTTTACATTCAACATTATTTTGTATTGGTTTCAGGTTTTATATTAGTTACAGAATAGTGGTTAGACAATCATATACTTTACAAAGTGTTCCCCGATATTTCTAGTACCCACCTGGCATCATACCATCATTACAACACTACTGACTATATTCCCTATTTAAGTGACAATGGGTTTACAGGTTCCTTTCAATCTTTCTTTTGTGTTTTTTGTCCTTCCTTTTCTTTGTCACTTCTTCCCTCATTTTCTTTATATAGTATCTCAATTGGCCATCAAAGCTCAGTGAAGGCACTGGGACACGCTTCATCCATTTTACAGACCAGGAAACTGAGGCCAATTCCAGTTGGCTGTGGAACTTGACTCAGGAAGCCCTCAGAGCACACAGGAAGCCCTCAGAGCCATGCTCTTTGCGCTTCCTAATGGGCAGCGGCCCAGCAAACAGAACAAACCTTCCAGTCAGGCTTCCGAGCCTCTTTCTCAAGCACCTCTTCATTGCGGATGCTCCACATTTTTTCCTCTCCCCGCATTCTTTACTGCCCCCCCTTCTCCGAAGCAGGTGGAAGGCTTCCCACTCACTGCCTAGGCATGATCTGCTATGGGGCAGGGTGTAGCGAGCTTGCTTTTGGGTCAAGGCAGGAGCAGGAGTCACTGCCTCTGAAGTGTGAAGGCCGCCTGAGCGAGGCCCATTAGCACTGGGAGCTTCTCTGAATCACGTCAGTCAGTCCAGTACCCTGCAGTGCAGCACCCCTTCACTGAGGTGGCTCCACCCCTCAACCCCCGCCTCAGGGGTGAGGGTCCTTGCCCCTCTGCCAGGAGTCCTTCCATGCCCCTTGATCCCTGGCTGGGCCCACCCACATCTTGGGGGCACTGCAGAACCTCTGTCTCTCTGCAGATGAGGCAGATCCCTGCCCTAGGTCTCCGCAAAGCTATGAATCTGTGGCCAGAGGCCTGGTCTAGGTCTCAGCAACCACATGCCTGCAATGTTCCCAGGGACCCTGGGAGGGGCTGGGCGAGTCCTGCCAAGCCCCCCCCCAGGGTGGCTGGTGATCGCCCCCGATCCCCCGGGGAGCGCCTGGCTCGGCCCGGACACGCCCCCCCAGGGTGGCGATCGCTGCCCGGGACCCCCGGGAGCGCCTGGCTTGGCCCGGACACGCCCCCCCCGGGTGGCAATGGCCGCCCGGGACCCTCGGGAGCGCCTGGCTCGGCCCGGACACGCCCCCCCCGGGTGGCAATCGCCGCATCGGGATCCCCGGCAGAGCCTGGCTCGGCCTGGACACACCCCCCAGGGTGGCGATCGTGGCATTGGGACCCCCGGGAGCGCCTGGCTCGGCCCAGACACGCCCCCCCGGGATGACGATCGCTGCCCGGGACCCTCGGCAGCGCCTGGCTCGGCCCAGACACGCCCCCCCCAGGTGGCAATGGCCGCCCGGGACCCCCGGCAGCGCCTGGCTTGGCCCGGACACGCCCCCCCTGTGGCGATTGCCCCTGAGACTCCCGGAACTAAGAGGATTGGGCGCCGCCATCTTGGTCTTCTCAACGGCCGGATAGGCCACCCGGAGTCCCTCCCCCAGCCTCTCGCAGGCCGAATCATGGGCATAGCGGAGGTGCGGTCAATTTGCATGTTTCTCTATTATAAGGTAGGAAGGAGTTTTGCTGCCTGGCCATAGCCTCATGTCCAAGTTTCTTGATTTGGCATTTAAAACCCTCTAGGATGCCATTCTATGCTACTTCTCCAGCAGTACTTTCCTTTTCCTTTGCCTATGTCCCACTAGCTCTGTGAGTCTCTTCATAGAGTCTGGCACAAGTTAGCTGGGGCTGAGCACTGTTGAAGCAACAGGGTCTTGTGACTCAATTCAAGCATGGCCCCCAATCTCACCACTTCCAGACCCAACATCTCGCTGATAGTATCCCTCAGCAGCTGAGGAAAGTCAGAGTTTCTGGGCAGCAAGTAAGTCTAGTGCAATGTATCTGGCCCTGAGGCCTTTTGTTCCTGACTGTATGCTATATGACAGGCCATCTGGAAGTCAAGGCAGAAGGATGCAGAGGGGGGCAGCTGTCCTCTATTCAGAGACTCGAAGGGCAAGACAGCAATCTATTTCATGCCAAGTAAGAGGTAGTGAGTAGGCTGGCCTGTTCCCGTGTGGGAGGCACACTTTCCCCAAAAAAGCTCCAAATACCTGATTCAGGAGAAGGGGAAACATTGGTTCTCTTCCATTTTCTTTTCTATCCTTAGTTTGGGCTGCTTTGAGGGTAAGTTCTATTTCTAATGCCCTGCTGAGATGTCCATAGGACACAGCCTGCTACCACCAGGGACAAGCACATACTTATCATCCAGTGGCCATTCCATGCTGATGCTGCCCATGGAAGGCAGCACACAAACTCCTTTCTCTGTGCCCAGGTCCATTTGGGATCACTAAATTTTGCCCACCTTCTTGGAGGTAAGAATAGGATCCTGCCAGCAGGGGAAGCACAGAGTAGCATGGCAGGTGTGGGGGTGGGAGAGCTGAGGCCTCTGGGGGTAGTGAGGACCTTGTCCTTGAGGAGATACCCAAAGTCTCTTTAGAGACCTCCTTCCTTGTGGCATCAGGGGATACCAGCATGAGGGGGAAAACCTACTAAAGCCTTGGGTCTTTGTACTCAGGGGGATAGTGCAGAGTCCGAGGCCAGATCCCACCCAATAGTACATGACCATTTCAAGTCACACAGGTACATAAAAACAGGTCATTTTAAGGGACCAAAGGATGAGAACCCATCACAGCAGCAGCTCAACTCCTGGCAGCAATTCCCAGGGCCCCCACTCAATACCAAAGCTCTAAGCATTGTGGTCAGGATATGGAGAATGACTGGACCCGGAGAGCCTGCCAGTCTCAGGACAACCTCCTTGGGTTTCAAAGTGAAGATGACAGCATCCTCAAGGCTCATTGGTTCCCCTACTGCTCCACAGAATGGAACTGGACCACCTCACCCACCTCCATGCTCAGCTGCTCCCCCAAGGTGAAGGTCAGCTTATACTGAAACTTTGTCTTTACCTTCAGTAGATTAGCCAGCAGCATGACCTGGGTGATGGCTGTAGGTACTGGAAGGGGCTAAATGGAGGGAGTTTCATCCCATAGGGTGGCGGCAATTTCACTTTCATTGATGTGTGGCCTACAGCACAATGCTGTTGATAGGCACAGGAGCCATATTCAGCATGGACACAACCACCACCAACACATCAGCCTTTCCTAACTGACATACCTTGGCAAAGTGAAAGAGGATGTAGAAAGCTGTTTTTATCATAGGCTGTAACAGGAAGGGCATTGCTAGGCTTGACAGATTCCAGGGAGACATGGACACTGCCCAAAGAAAGCTCAGGCCCCTTCATGGGGCTCCCTTGGGACAGGAAGACAGGTAGCTGAAAGAGAAGACTGTGAGGACCCATGAGAATGGCAGAAAAAGCCTAGCTGAAGTGCTGGTGGGGATCAGATGAGAGGTGGTGGCCCTGGGTAAGAAGCTGGAGGACATGGGTTTCACCAGGCCTGAGGTTGCTTTGGCTTGTTCTAGAAACTAATCAAGACCATCCAGCTGGTATAGGGTGCTGTCACCCAAAGCTGAGCCATGGTACCCAGGGGCTGTGGGCTTAGTCTTTGGGGCCAAAGCTGAGGTCAGTCCAGTGGGGAACAAAAAGCCTGCTTTTGGAGCAGAAATGCTGACTGGGACCACAGGAACTGGGAAGGTGGGTGGCAGTAGAGCTTGGGAGTTGCCTGTAGGGGTTGCTAAGGGCTGGAGGACAGGCCTGTCTAACAGGCTATAGGCAACAGTCCCAGGTTTAGGGCTGAAGAAGTCCAAGTTTGACTCTTCATTCTGGAACAGGGGGCACTGGCTGTTTCCAGCTGACTCTGGGAGGAGCCCTAGGGGTTGGGTCAGTGAGGTTCAAGAAGAGAAGCTCCTCACCAGCAAGCAGAGGGTTTGCTTGTGTTGTTAGGCCCTCAGGGGAGGGGGCTTGGCCTGGCTGGACTAGTTGCTACACCCAGGGCCTGAGGTCTAGGGAAGTGGAGGGAGAAAGGAATGCCTAGAGAAGCCAGGATCGGGGTTGAGACCACACTGGAGATGAGCTGCGTACTGTAGCCAACTCCACAAGATCAATGAATGAGCCTTGGTTACTGGAGTGGTAGTTTCCTTCACAGTCAGACATTTTGAGGTGACCACCTCACCATTGATGACCTGCCCTTCAACAATTGTTTTATCTGAGTTTATGACCTGCTTGTCACTGAGCCGGAGGATGTCCCCCAAACTATAGTCCTCTGTCTCCCTGGCTAGTTTGAAGACATCCGCTTCTTATTCTCACACTGATCAAACAGCTCCTTCATGTGCTCTTTATCTGCCTCTGATGAATCCTCTTTGCTGTAATAAAGCAGTATCTCACTGAGCAGTCTCACATTGTTATTAACCTTCTCTATAGTTTGCAGATGCTTGGTCATCTTCTGGATGCGCACCTCATCTTTCTTCACCATGGACTTGATGAGCTTGTTAGCCTATTGCAGGTCAGCTGGGTTTTTGCTTTTCAAAAACTTGGCTAAAAGCTTGGATTTCTCCTTATCATCAAAATGGTTTTTTGGGGGAAGAAGTGGTAAAGAGGGGATCAGTGAATCAGACTGCACTATGCCCTGCATCTGAAACACGTGGTAGGCATCCTTGATCTTAATTTCTTCTGGAAGGGCCAACGTCCAGCTATAAAGTAGCTCGGTAACCTTGGTATTCACTTTCTCAGACACCCTGTAACCTCAGGTACTTTGAAGAGACGACTTTGATAAACACATTAAAAAACTTGGAACTTTCCCATTTCATTATGAAATCTCTTCCCACAGTTCTTCATACCTGCCTCCAGAACCACTGGGGCCTGAACTGCCTCCCATTTCTGCAGAGACTGGATTTTATGGGCTAGCAGTAGGACAGCTATCGGTGGTTCTTCAAACTCTTTTGTTGGTCTGATCACAGAAGCCAATTATGTATCCCCAGTCCTCCTGGTGGTTGCAAGGATTGGTGGTTTTACTCAGCCAGACTCCAGGCCGTCTCCTTCTGCTGCCATATTGCAGCCTCCTGGGCACCTTCTATTTTTGAGCTAAAAGTCACCTGAATGTATTATGATTAAATGTGGAGTAGGCATTAATAATCCATTTAAATGCTCTGTTTCATCAAGCTTAACAACTTACGAATGTCCTGAATAATTTGTCCTGGAGAAACAAACTACTCATAAATGACATTATATTAGTTTTACCACTCATTATTCTTCAGAATAACACTACCAGCACCACCGCCACTACCACCACCACTGCCAATAACAACAGCAACAACCTAACAGTTCTATAGCACTTACTATTCATTAGGCACAATAACAGCTCTTTACTTATATTTATATAAATTCATTATTTCTACAACAACCTTGTAAGAAAGGCATTTCCCCCTCTATTTCACAGATTTGAAATCTGAAGCTCAAAAAGGCTAAATAATGTGCCAAGGGGCCACAAAGCTGGTAAATGAAAGAGATGATGTTTCATCTTAAGCAGTCTGTCTTAATATTCTGTGTTCTAAACTATTTGAACTATTAAACTAGGCTGGTTCAGCTACAATTTTGTATGTGTCCATGGACAAGTCCCCTCCTTTCTGAGCCTTATTTCTCTATCTGAAAATAGGGAGGCAAAATTAGTCTGAGATTATAAACTAGCCATCTCTGGGCTAGAGGTGGCCAGCAGTTATGTTTTCATTGGTCAGTACTTATTTTAAAGTTGAATAAAAATCAGGATATTTTACAAAATAATACAGATTTCCAACGTCTCATAAAAATTGATAAATCTATGCTAAGTCTACATATCCACATAGCAACAATTAATGGAAACTGAATAAATATCAACTGCTTCCTTTAACTGGAGAATGCTCTCTAGTTATCTGCAGTTCCTACCACTCCTTATTGCATCACATCTACCTGCTTTACTTTTAAACTTTCTTTATATTTTCCATGTAGACACTTGAGCCAGAGCTCTAATCTCTTATATATAACTAGAGGACAGGTGCATGAAATCATGCACGGGGCAGTGTGTCCCTCAGCCCAACCTGCACCCTCTCCAATCTGGGACCCCTCGAGGGCAGTCGGACATCCCTCTCACAATCCAGGACTGCTAGCTCCCAACTGCTTGCTTGCCTGCCTTCCTGATTGCCCCTAACTGCTTCTGCCTGCCAGCCTGATCACCCACTAACCATTCCCCTGCCAACCTGATTGATGCCTAACGGCTCCCCTGCCAGCCTGGTCTCCCCTAACTGCCCTCCCCTGCAGGCTTGATCACCCCCAACTGCCCTCCCTTGCAGGCCTGGTCCCTCTCAACTGCCCTCCCCTGCTGGCCATCTTGTGGCTACCATCTTGTGTTCACATGGGGGCAGCCATCTTGTGTGTTGGAGTGACAGTCAATTTGCATATTACTCTTTTATTAGATAGGATCCTTAAAGTACCTTCAAACTTCAACATGCAATGATTCTATATGAAGTGAGAAAACCATTGTAGTTGTTACTGATATACATAAGAGCATGAATAGATCTCAAGGCTCTGTTGAGTGAAAAAAGCTAGAATAAAAAGAGTAAGTTATGCCATATTCTAAAGTTCAAGAGCAGGCAAATTCAGTCAATAGTGCTACAATTCTGGATAGTAGTTACCTCTGGGGATTGAGAGTATTGAATGGGAAGTACCATAAGGAAACTTTCTGAGTAAGAGTGATAGAAATATACTATATATGTTTTTCTGTGTGGCTGTCACATGGGTATATGCATATGTAAACTGAAGATTTGTGCACTGTACAGTGTGTGAATTATATTAATAAAACAATTGTGTTCAGTGGTTCTTGAATGCTAGACTTCAAAAGGTGGCATCAGAGTAATCTGAGTAGATTTCCAAGACCCAGAGAATACCTACTGTTCCATAATCTATAGAGGTAGAACCTTGTCATCTATATTTTAAAGTACTGAAAAATCTAAGAAGAAGCCATATATGGGGATTCTTGTTCCTTCTCTGTGTCTGGCACTTTTAAATCCCATTCTGAATGAGTTTTTTTGTTGGTGTGTAGTTGTGATGAGGAGAGAAGGAACTCAAAGCCATCAAAATCACTCTGTCTTTGGAAATACCTCAGATAATGAACCTTCTATCTAGCTATACTCTGTGTGTATACACACACACACACACACACACACACACACATATATATATATATATATATATATATATATATATATATATATATATATATATATAAAGTGTAATATGCTAATTAGACTGGACATCCTCCTGGACGTCTTTCCATCCTTCCAGATGAAGCCGGGGCTGTGAGGGAAGCCTGGGTCCCAGGTGCCTGCTGCAGCTCGAGGGAAGCCTGGGTCCTGGGTGCCAGAAGGAAGACAGTGCCGGCAGCCGGGGGAAGGAAGGCCTACTCTTGCACAAATTTCATGCATCGGGCCTTTAGTATATATATCCTATCTAATAAAGAGGGAATATGCTAATTGACCATCACTCCATCACAAAGATGGCTGCACCCACAGCTGAGGCCAAGTTCCCATAAGGAGCCTTAATGAGCAATCAGCAGGGACCTGAGGCTATGCCCTCCCCTGCCCCCGTGGGGCTTGACAGGGGACCTCAGGCCACGTCCCCCACCCAGCAGGGCTTGACAGGGGACCTCAGGCCATGCCACCCGCCCTGGTGTCAGGCTGGGGGACCTCAGGCTGCACCCCCTGCCCCAGTGCCAGGCCAGGGGACCTGAGGTCATGCCCCCCACCTGGCGGGGCTTGATGGAGGACCTCAAGGTGCGCTTCCCATCCTGGTGCTGGGCTAGGGGACTTCAGGCTGCTCCCCTCCACCCCAGTGCCAGGCCGGGGGACCTCAGGCCACGCCCCCCACCAGGTGGGGCTTGACAGGGGACTTCAGGCCACACCCCCCACACTGGCACCAAGCCGCGGGACCTCAGACCGAAACCCCTGCCCGGCGGGGCATGACAGGGGATGTCAGGCCATGCCCCACACCCCAGCACCGGGCCAGGGGACCTGAGGCTGCACCTCCTTGCCTGGCTGGGCTTGACAGGGGACCTCAGGCCGTGCCCCCCACCCAGCGGGGCTTGACGGGGGACCTGAGGCTGCGCCTCCCTCCTGGTGCTGGGCCGGGGGACCTGAGGCTGAGCCCCCCCCACCTGATGGGGCTTGACGGGGGACCTCAGGCCATGCCCCCCCCCGTTCTGGCACTGGGCCAGGGAACCTGAGGCTATGCTTCCTGCCCAGCAGGGCTTGACAAGGGTGGGACTGGCTGGGTCTGGATCTAGTCCAATGGGGGGGGCGACCGGGTCTGGGTCTCATGTGATTTTGAGGTGCATGTGGGTGGGCGGGGACTTGACTCTGGGTTCCATGGTGTGCCCCAGACTCTGATAGGAGGAAGGTTTTCATATACATTTTACTAATTTTCTTTCATCTCTGACACTTCTATTATAGAGAAAGGGCAAGTAGCAATATTAAATTATTTCCTCTAATTAATCCCCTTTTAATGTGCATGAATTTCGTGCACCGGGTCACTAGTATGTGTGTGTGTGTGTGTGTCTGTGTGTGTGTGTGTGTGTGTGTAATGTATATGTGTGTGTGTGTATATATCCTATATAATAAAAAGGTAATATGCAAATTGACCATCACTCCAACACACAAGATGGCCACCCCCATGTGGACACAAGATGGCCACCACAAGATGGCTGGTAGGGGTGGAAAGTTGTGGGCAATCAGGCCAGCAGGGGAGGGCAGTTAGAGGTGACCGGGCCAGCAGAGGAGGGCAGTTGGGGTGACCAGGCCGGCAGGGGAGGGCAGTTAGGGGCAATTGGGCCAGCAGGGGAGCAGTTAGGCGTTGATCAGGCTAGCAGGAGAGTGGTTAGGGGGTGATCAGGCTGGCAGGCAGAAGTGGTTAGGGGCAATCAGGCAGGCAGGCAGGCAGGCGAGCAGTTGGGAGCCAGCAGTCCTGGATTGTGAGAGGGATGTCTGACTGCTGGGCCTAAACGAGCAGTTAGACATCCCTTGAGGGGTCCCAGATTGGAGGGGGTGCAGGCTAAGCTGAGAGACACCACCCCCCCCCATGCACAAATTTTGTGCACCGGGCCTCTAATATATATATATAACCTGCAAATACTTACTCCCATTCTGTGTATCATCTTTCATTTTGTTAATGGTTTCCTGTGCTGTGCAGAAGCTTTTTAGTTTTATGTAGTCCCACTTGTTTATTTTTGCTTTGGTTGCCTTTGATTTTGGTGTCTAATCCAAAAATTCATGACCAAGACTGATCTCAAATAGCTTTCTGCCTGCGTTTTCTTCTATGGGTTTTATGGTTTCATGTCTCATATTCAAGTCTTTAATGCATTTATAGTGAATTTATGTGTTATGATTTAAGATATCTGTCCAATGTCATTCTTTCACATGTGGCTTTCCAGTTTTTCAAACACCATTTATAGAAGAATGGTGGAATGTCATTTCCCCATTGCATATTCTTGGTTCCTTTGTTGTAAATTAATTGACTATACATGTGTGTATGTGTGTGTCATTTATTGGCTCTCTATTCTTTTCCATTGATTTATGTGTCCCTTTTTATGCCAATCTCATACTGTTTTTATTACTATAGCTTTCTAATATAGTTTGAAATTGGGGAATCTGATATCTCAAATTTTTTCTTCTTTCTCAAAGAAGACTCTATTTAGAGTCTCTTGTGTTTTCATAGAACTTTTAGGATTGTTTGTTCTATTTCTGTGGAAAATGTCATTGGAATTTTGATAGAAATTTTATTGAATCTGAAGATTTCTTTGTGAAATATAGACATTTTAACAATACTACTTTTTCAAATCCATGAGCATGGAGTATCTTTTCATTTATAAGTGTCTTCAAATTTTTATCAATGTTTTATAGTTTTCAGTGTACAGTTTTTAACTCCTTGTTTAAATTTATTTTATATATTTTAGTCTTTTTATGCAATTTTAAATGAGATTGTTTTAGTAATTTCTATTTCTGATAATTTGCTATTAGTATTTAGAAATGTAAAAGATTTCTGTATATTGCTCTTGTATCCTGCAACTTTACTGAATTAATTTGTTAGTTCTAAGTTATTTTACTTGTCTAGATATATATAAAAGCCTAGGCAACTGAATAACCGAATGATCAGAATGACCGGTCAATATGATGCACACTGACCACCAGGGTGCAGATGATCAATGCAGGAGCTGTCCTCTGGTGGTCAGAGTGCTTCCACAGCAGGTGCACTACTCAGATGAATACCCATCCCAGTGGCCCACCAGCCTGGTGGCAGCCACTCCCTCCCTCAATCGACTTGCAGGTCCAATATCTGGAGAATGGGCCAGGGACTGATGGACCAGCGCTGCTGGCATGATTGCAACAGTGCCACTGGCCTCCTGGAAGTCGGCCTCGGGCACTGCCACCACTTCCCCTCCCTAAACACTCTGCAAGGAAGAAACAATATAAAAGTGGCCACCAGGTGGCTCCTGACAACCAGCGCAAATGTCAGAGGGACAGATCAGGATCCTGGGATGGATCCGGATCCTGGGCCAGCAAGGGTGTCCCACCACCCACCCAAAGGGCTAATCACGTCCCACTGCCCCTCCCCCTCATACGCTCCTCAGGACCCCACCTGTGCGTGAATTCATGCACCAGGCCTCTAGTATGTATATAAAGTATATCATCTGCAAATTGTGACAGTTTTACTTCTTCCTTTCCAATTTATATGTCATTTATTTCTATTTCTTGCTTAATTGTTATGGATAGGTCTTCCAATAGTATGTTAAATAAAATTTGCAAGAGTTGCATCCTTGTATTATTCTAGATCTTAGAGGAAAAGCTTTCAGATTTTCATCATGAGTATAATGTTAGCTCTTGGCTTGTCGTATATGACTTTATCATGCTGAGGTATGTTCCCTCTATACTCAATTTTTTGAGAGTTTTTATCATAAATATATGTTGAATTTTATAAAATGATTTCTCTACATTTATTGAGATGATCATATAATTTTTATCCTTTATTTTATTAATGAGGTGCATCACATTAAATGATTTGCAGTTGTTAAACTGTATCTTGCATTCTTGGAATAAATCCCACTTGATTGTGGTGTACCATTTTTAAAATTTGTTACTGAAGTTGGTTTGTTAATATTATGTTGAAGATTTTTCATCAATATTAATTAGGGATATTGGTCTATAATTTTCTTTCCTGTTGAGTCTTTGTCTAGTTTTGGGATCATGGTAACATTGGCCTTGTAAAATGAGCTTCCAAGTGTTCCTCTCTTTTCTTCTTTTTTTTTTTAAAGTTGGAGAAAAATGGAAGTAATTGTTCTTTGAATGTTTGGTAGAATTTGCTAGCAAAACTGTCCAGTATAAGACTATTGTTTGTTGGCAGGTTTGGTTTTTTAAATTTATTTTTAATTATAGTAGATATACAATATTATATTAATTTCAGATTTACACCATAGTGGTTGGACATTTATATAACTTACAAAATGATTACCGCAATAAGTCTAGTACCCATTTGACACTATACATAGTTATTACTGTAATAGCATTGACTATGTTCCATATTGTATTATACTATACTAGAGGCTCATCCCCTCAGCCCAGCCTGCACTCTCTCCAATCTGGGACCCCTCAGGGGATGTCCAGCTGCTGGGTTAGGACCAATCCTAGGGATATTCCTCTCACAATTCTGGACTGCTGGCTCCTAACTGCCCCCCTCTGCCATCCTGGTCACCCCTAACTGCACCCCCTGCCAGCCTGTTCGCCCCAAATGCCCTCCTCTGCCAGCCTGGTTGCCCCTAACCGCACCTCCCACACCAGCCTGGTTGCCCCATGCAGCCTGCTTGTTCAGTAGTTTGGTCGTCGCTCACTAACCCCCCCGCCATCCTGGTCATAGGTAGCCATCTTGTGAGGGTGTGATAGTCAATTTACATATTGCCTCTTTATTATATAGGATATCCCTGCGACTATTTTTATGACTGGCAGTTTCTATTTCTTAATCCCTTTTATCGTTTTCACCCATACCTTCAAATCCACTTCCTTCTGGTAACCATGAATTTGTTCTCTGAATCTGTAAGTTTGTTTTCTATTTTCGTTGTTTATTCATTTTGTTTTTTAGATTCCACATATAAATGAAATTATATGGTATTTGATTTTTTCTGTCTGACTTATTTCCCTTACCATAATACCCTCTACTTATCAGAAATTGGTCAGCTCAGGTTTTCTATTTTTTATGAGTCAATCTTGGAATATTTTATGTTTCTAGGATCTTATTAATTTTCTCTAGGTTGTTCAATTTATCCTACCTTATAATAGAGAAACATGCAAATTGACCGCACCTCCGCTATGCCCATGATTGGGCCTGCGAGAGGCTGGGGGCGGGACTCCAGGTGGCCTATCCGGCCGTTGAGAAGACCAAGATGGCGGCGCCCAATCCTCTTAGTTCCGGGGGTCCCGGGGGTGATCGCCACCCGGGGGGGCATGGCCGGGCCGAGCCAGGCACTCCTGGGGGTCCCAATGCCACGATCGCCACCCTGGGGGGCATGTCTGGGCCGAGCCAGGTGCTCCCGGGGGTCCCGGGCGGCCATCGCCACCCGGGGGGGCGTGTCTTGGCTGAGCCAGGCGCTCCCGGGGGTCCCGATGCCACGATCGCCACCCTTGGGGGCGTGTCTGGGCCGAGCCAGGCGCTCCCGGGGGTCCCGGGTGGCCATCGCCACCCGGGGGGGGGCGTGTCTGGGCTGAGCCGGGCGCTCCCGGGGGTCCCGGGTGGCGATTGCCACCTGGGGGGGGGCGTGTCCGGGCCAATCCAGGCGCTCCCAGGGGTCCCGGGCAGCGATCTCCACCCTGGGGGGGGCGTGTCCGGGCCGAGCCAGGCGCTCCCGGGGGATCGGGGGCGATCGCCAGCCACCCTGGGGGGGGGGCTTGGCAGGACTCGCCCAGCCCCTCCCAGGGTCCCTGGGAACATTGCAGGCATGTGGTTGCTGAGACCCAGACCAGGCCTCTGGCCACAGATTCATAGCTTTGTGGAGACCTAGGGCAGGGATCTGCCTCATCTGCAGAGAGACAGAGGTTCTGCAGTGCCCCCAAGATGTGGGTGGGCCCAGCCAGGGATCAAGGGGCATGGAAGGACTCCTGGCAGAGGGGCAAGGACCCTCACCCCTGAGGCGGGGGTTGAGGGGTGGAGCCACCTCAGTGAAGGGGTGCTGCACTGCAGGGTACTGGACTGACTGACGTGATTCAGAGAAGCTCCCAGTGCTAATGGGCCTCGCTCAGGCGGCCTTCACACTTCAGAGGCAGTGACTCCTGCTCCTGCCTTGACCCAAAAGCAAGCTCGCTACACCCTGCCCCATAGCAGATCATGCCTAGGCAGTGAGTGGGAAGCCTTCCACCTGCTTCGGAGAAGGGGGGGCAGTAAAGAATGCGGGGAGAGGAAAAAATGTGGAGCATCCGCAATGAAGAGGTGCTTGAGAAAGAGGCTCGGAAGCCTGACTGGAAGGTTTGTTCTGTTTGCTGGGCCGCTGCCCATTAGGAAGCGCAAAGAGCATGGCTCTGAGGGCTTCCTGTGTGCTCTGAGGGCTTCCTGAGTCAAGTTCCACAGCCAACTGGAATTGGCCTCAGTTTCCTGGTCTGTAAAATGGATGAAGCGTGTCCCAGTGCCTTCACTGAGCTTTGATGGCCAATTGAGATACTATATAAAGAAAATGAGGGAAGAAGTGACAAAGAAAAGGAAGGACAAAAAACACAAAAGAAAGATTGAAAGGAACCTGTAAACCCATTGTCACTTAAATAGGGAATATAGTCAGTAGTGTTGTAATGATGGTATGATGCCAGGTGGGTACTAGAAATATCGGGGAACACTTTGTAAAGTATATGATTGTCTAACCACTATTCTGTAACTAATATAAAACCTGAAACCAATACAAAATAATGTTGAATGTAAAGAAATGAAAACTGGAGTGACATTTTTATAAATTTCAAAGTTTAAATAAATGCTGTAAAGGAAGGAAGGGGAGAATAAAAAGTGTTTTTCATTTTGCCACTTCATTAAAAAGACAGTTGTCTTTATGTGGTGCTTTTATACTTTTCTAAGTCATTATCTCATTTTAATTTCCGGGCAACTTAAAGACAAGATAAGTATTCCCTCCACTATTCAAAGAAAGGAAATCTTGGTGTCTGGTCCTAATGATTCAATCGTCAAGCCCTTATTGTAAAGCAGGGTTAGTAAAATTTTCTGTGCAGGGTCATATCTATACTAATAAAAGCCTTGGGGTGATCAGGCCAGCAGGGGAGGGTATTTGGGGGCAATCAAGCCCGCAGAGGAGCAGTTAGGGGTCAATCAGGCCAGCAAGGAAGCAGTTAGGGGGCAATCAGGCAGGTAGGTGAGCAGTTAGGAGCCAGCAGTCCCGGGTTGTGAGAAGGATGTCAGTTGGACATCCCCCGAGTGGTCCCATATTAGAGAGGGTGCAAGCTGGGCTGAGGGACACCCTCCCCAGTGCACGAATTTCGTGCACCGGGCCTCTAGTTAGTATATAATTGTAGTAGTCTCTTGTGATCCTTTGTATTTTCATAGTATCCATTCTAATATCTTCTCTGTCATTCTGATTATTTGGGTCTTCTCTCTTTTTTTTTCTTGAGGGGTCTAGCTAAAGGTTTGTTTGTCAAATTGTTTTTCACCTTTTTTCCTTTTTATTTAATTTATTGAAGAACTAGTTCTTGGTCTCATTGGTCTTTTCTATTGTCTTTTAGTTTCTGTTTTATTTATTTCTATTCTTATCTTTGTTGTTTTCTTCATTTTACTACCTTTTTTCTTTTTTGACACTATTACAGATGTCTCCCCATTCACCCCCCATTTTGCTCCCTTCCATCAACCCCCTCCAGCTTTCACCACATTGTTCTATTTTTCTAATTCTTTGGGGTACAAAGTTAGGTTGTTTGAGATTTTTCTTATTTTTCTTGGTAGACATTTATCATTATGAACTTTAGACTTAGAAATGTTGTTGATGCATTCCATAAATTTTAGTACGTTTTATTTCCATTTTCATTTCTTTCAAGGTATTTTTTTCTTTTTCTTTTGGTTTTTTCATTGACCCATTCATTGTTCAGTAACATGTTGTTTAATCTCCACATATTTCTGAATTGTAACTTAATTCAGTCTTTAGAAACTTATGACATAAAAGGCCATGTGTAGAAATGTTAAAAAATTACCAAGTCATCAGAATACTATTTTCCATTTAAAAGCATCTCAATAAAACAATGCAAAGCACAAATATCAAATTAAAAATGTTGGTTTAGTACTTTCCTCAGGTCTCCTATTATAAGTAATCAAATATGCTTCCAGGCATAACCAATGGACACAAGCCATGGGGGAGAGGTGAGGACATGTGCTGGGTGGTAGGGGAGGCTGCAGGGAGGTCAATGGGGAAAAAAGGAGACATATGTACTACTATTTGTAATACTTTAAACAATAAAATAAAAATATAAATAAATAAAATAGTTACCATTTATACTTAAAGTTTTAATAGTGAAACAGAATTTAAGCTGCAAGGTCTAATATTTTTGCTTGGTAGGTACAAACTTCACATATATATATATATATATATATATATATATATATGTTTACTTTATCTTTATTACTAAAATAATGTTTAAATATAGGGAAGGGATGGGTGGTATTGAAAAAGATCTGATATCAACTTTGTTAGATATAGAAGTGCTTTAATAAATGCCTAGCAAATGCAAAAAAATATGCTTCCAGGATGATGGAGTAAATGCACTGTTTACAATTTTTCATGCAACTAAAAGCCATGGACATTATATGTAAAACAAATATAAGAAGACTCTGGAAAGTGGAGAGGAGACAGCTGACCACTGAGTGACTTCAGGGCTTGAAAAACATCATGGTAATAAGTTCCCTGTGGTTTTTTGTGTGCATGTTTTTTATTTTTATTTTTTGTTTTGTTCTGTTTTTGCCTCATATTCCTGAACTTGGAGAAACTGGTGACTTTGGAATGCCAATCAGTACAGACAAAGTAACACCACTATAAGGGCCTACTTTCTCTAGTCAAAGGACCAGTAAAGGGGAAGCTTAATAAGATGGAAACATTTTAGACAATAATCTCTCTAACCAAACTCTAGTGGCAAAAATTACTATAATTCCACTCATATCGCCAAGTAGGTAGCCTAAACTTACACACATGTGGGCCTATAATGAGGTGTCCCAATACTTCATCTAGGATGATGTAAGAGAAGGCCATGTAAAGTAAAGACTTTTGTTCTTACTGGCTAGTAAGAAGATTCTCCTACTACAGTGTTAGTGGAGACTACTTGGGGATACTAGATTTCCATCTTTACTTGGCAGCTGGAGATATTGTTTGACCTCCCTGCTCAGGTGATGTCAACTAGTTTTAGTGGACAGCCAGGACTTTCACCATAGCTATAGTAATAATGCCACCTCCACTTGGTCTTGGTGTGCAAGACTAATGCAAAACCAGAACTCCCATCCCAACTTTGCAGTAAAAATTACCCCTTACTCCCACACACATCAGGTGTCAAAGGCCAAGTGGGAAACCAAGACTTCTCCCTCTACCTGACAGTAACAAAGTATACCCCTTCCCCTGCCAGTTGGAGTCAGAGGAAGCCAGTTAAAATAGAAGATTTAAATAGTCTTATAACAAAGTCTTATAACAAAATTAGAACATTCTGTTATTTATAGAAAATTATTTGTCATAACAAGGACCAATATGTTTTCAAAATGAATGAAGAAATACATTCAGTAAATGCCAACATTGAGATGACAGAGATGCTAAAAATTATCTGACAAAGATTTTAATGCAGCTATGATAAAAATATTTCAATGAGCAATTATAAACACACTTTAAACAAATTAAAAACATAAAGTCTCAGCAAAGAAGATATAAATAAGAACTAAATGATATTTTTATATTTGAAAAGTACAGTAACTAAAATGAAAACCTCAGTGAATGAAGTGGAGAACAGGATGGAGGAGGCAGATTAAAGGATCAGTGTACTAGAAGAAAGACCATAGAAATTACCCAAGCTGATAACAGAGAGAAAATATACTGAAAAATAAACAACAAAATAAAAACTAACAGACCTCACAGGGATCTGTGGAATAGAAACAATGCATCCAACACTGGTATCATTGGTATCACAGAGGTATAGGGTTGAGAGAGAGAGGGAGAGAGAGAAGGAGAGAAGGAAGAAGAGAGGGAGGGAAGAACAGAGGGAGGGAGGGAGGAAAGGAGGGAGGGAGGAGGAGGAGAGAGAGAGAGAGAGAGAGAGAGAGAGAGAGAGAGAGAGACCTATGAAGAGTATTCAAGGAAATGTTGGTTGAAATTTTCCCAAATTGAGCAAAGACATAAAATCTTCCTGAATATGTATTCAGGAAGTTGAGTAACTTCCAAACCAGAATAAAGACAAATAAATGCATGCCAGGACATATCATAATTAAAAAACCAGCGAAAAAGCCTTGAAAACAACTTCTAATGATAATGATTTCTCATTAGAAACCATCAAAGGCAGAAGGAAGTGGCACAATATTTCTCAGGTGCTTAATGAAAATGTAAAGCTGCCAAATCCAAAACCTTTAGCCAGTTAAAATATCCTTCAGGAATAAATCAAGAAAATCTCAGGAGAAAATTTCAGGAGAAATCAAGAAAGTCTCAGGTGAAGAAAAACTGAGAGATTTTTCATCTGCAGTCCTACCCTAAAACAATGGCTAGAGGAAGTTCTCTGCACAGAAATCTATACTACTAAAAGCCTAGGTGGCCCTCACATGCAACGTTGTCACAAGATGGCTGCCACAATGATGGCCACCACAAATATGGTTGCCACAAAATAGCCGCCATAAAATGGCCACCACAAGATAGCCAACACAAGATGGCCACCTCAAGATTGCCACATGCACAGCAGAGGCAGGACCCAGCAGCTGCTGCATATGGTGAGGCCTGGAAGTCCCGCGGCTCCAAGTGGCATGGAGGAGGTTGGTCCTGGTGTCTCCACCACCTTGTGTGGAGGAGGCGAGTTCTGGAGGAGGAGGTGGGTCATGGCAGGGGAGGGCAGGTGGGGGCAATCAGGCCAGCAGGGGAGGGCCGTTGGGGGACATCAGGCCAGCAGGGGAGGGCAATTGGGAGGGATCAGGTTGGCAGGGGAGCAGTTAGGCATCAATCAGGCTGACAAAGAGCAGTTAGGGGGTGATCAGGCTGGCAGGCAGAAGTGGTTAGGGGCAATCAGGCAGACAAGCAGGCAGGCGAGTGGTTAGGAGCCAGTGGTCCTGGATTGTGAGAGGTATGTCCGACTGCCAGTTTAGGCCCGATCCCTGTGGGCCTAAACCAGCAGTTCGATATCCCCCGAGGGGTCCCAGATTGGAAAGGGTGCAGGCTGGGCTGAGGGACACCCCCCATGCACAAATTCTATGCACCAGGCCACTAGTGTAATGATAAAATAAGAAGCTTTAGAATATCAGGAAGAACAAAAAAACAGAATAAGAGAAAATATGGATAAAACAATAAGTTTTTATTTTCTTCTTGAGTTTTAGATATTGTTTGATAGAGGTGTGGTCTAGCTGATGCAGTTATACCACTGTCTGGTGTGACTGTTAGACACATAAATCAATGTAACAGAATAGCTAACACAAAAATAGACCAATTGATTTTTTGAAGTATACTTTTTTAAAATATATAATTCACATGCCATATAATTCATCCTTTAATGTATACAATTCAGTGTTTCTTAGTATATTCACAAAGTTGTTCAACCATCACCACTAATTCCAAAATATTTTAATCACCCAAAAACAACCCCCATCCCATTCACCATAGACAACCACTGATCTACTTTGTAATTATAGGTTTTCATATTTTGGGCATTTCATATAAATGAAATCAAACAATGTATGGTCTTTTGTGTCTGACTTCTTTTATTCAGCATAATGTGTTCAAGGGTCATTCATGTTGTGAAATAAATCAGTATTTAATTCACTTTCATGAAGGACAAAAATAATTCAATTGAGGAAATACAGCCTTTTCCAACAAATAGTTCTGAAGCAACTGGATACTTCAGGCAAAGAAGAAAAAAAAGAAAATTTTGATCTAAGTCTTACACCTTATACAAAAGTTAACTCAAAATGCATCACAGACAAATATATACTGCTGATGATCTGAAATCAACTATATATGATCTCAAAATTGGTAGCCTCAAAGTTAACTAAAACTGATAGGGCTAACACAATTCCTAAATATTTGTCTAGGATTATTAAATTAAACAAATCACTTAGGTACACTTTTCAAAAATATTCTATACAAAAGTAAAATGCATGCATGTGGGCCGATTTTTACATTGTACCATCTGAATAACAGTCACTCTTTAATAAGGCTATTACTTTTAAACCAACTCTATGTATTTAATAATAAATCATAAGGTTACTATTCCAACTCTACAGGGTATTCTCCAGTGAGGCAAGTTGTACAACTACCATTATTTTCAAAACTTTTCAGACTATTTTCATTTCCTTGAATCATGATCTTTTGCTTTTTCATTTTATGATTTTTAAATAATTGTTTTCCTTTCCATACAGATGAAATCAGTACTTCTACTGACAGATATATGGCACTGTTTGACCCTGGATATTCTGCAAGAAGATCAAATGTATTAGCAATAAGTTCTTCTTCTGTGGGAATATTTATTCTCATGAAGAATGGAAATCTTATTGGTGATAAAGCTACTCAAATGTGATCTTTGAAAAATTTTATTGTGGATAGAATGGTATTGTTTCTTACAAATGAATCATCTATAGGAACAATTATTTCGCCTTTAAAGTTGTCTGACAATACTATAAAATTTTATTTCTGAACACCAAATTTTCTTTATTTCATATTGGCTAAATGAAAGCTTTTATGAGATACCAGCTTTTACATAGCACTTTCACATGTGTAAGTCCACATTTGCCTGATTAACCAAGAGCAGAAGGCATAGCAAATTCAGGAACAGTACTCAACAAATGCTGTTTATGGGTGCTTAAGTTGCCAGGTGCTGACCACAATGATATCTTACTATTTGGTCCTCAAACGTGTCATTTGACTTTGCAAAATAATCATGTTTAAAGATAAAAAGAGCCAATGGGTTTCCTTGAGCCTTTAATCAATATCAAGAGTTTAGATATAATGTCTGAGTATTTTCATAATTTCTGTAGGTAAAACTTTATGACAAAACATTGTACCAATAGATAAAAAGCTACAAGATTCTGAAATCATTATCCACCCTTCTTCTTTTGTAAGTTCTGTTTTTATAAGTTTTTAATTTTCCTTTTGCACTTATGTTAGTTACAGAATAAAATAACATATACAATTAGCATCTTTGTGAGTGATAAATAGGGACTATACCATGGATGATCTCTGTACTAAGTTTTTAGTCCTTGCCACTCATTCTGTGCTTTTACCTCTTTCTTGAGGAGGTGTATAGACCAGTTACTGGGTAAACAGGATCAATACCATGAAACAAATGCTTTTTTTATTGTGTAAACATGTACCAATCAACAGGTATGCCACAACTATTTTCCTATGAAGTGTTTGATAGTTCTCCAGTACAGTTTCATATAGTAGTGTATTATATATGCCCAATTTCAATATTTAAACTATATGATTTCTTTTAAATTGTCTTAAGACATGATTTACAAGACCCATTGCCTTGTATGTTTTGAATGTTGGCAACAAAATCACATCACTCATCATAATATCAATACTCTTTTGCTGCCACCCAATGAGTCCAATGGCGATTTTATGTGGCACATCTAACTTCATGGGCTGTTAAGTCCAGACTATACTTAACTTTCTATGAAGGTAGAAACTTATTATTTGTCTTTATATGAAGAAGCAAATGGAGAAATATATCATGTGTGGGGGAAAAAAGGCATGCTGGAGTGGCCAATTTTCGGGATATTATGGAAGTCAAGTATGCTATAGTAGGGACTAGCCCAGGGGTCCTCAAACTTTTTAAACAGGGGGCCAGTTCACTGTCCCTCAGACTGTTGGAGGGCCGGAGTATAGTTTAAAAACAAAAACAAACTATGAACAAATTCCTATGCACACTGCACATATCTCATTTTGAAGTAAAAAAACAAAACAGCAAAAACACCCGCATGTGGTCCGCGGGCCGTAGTTTGAGGACGCCTGAAGTAGCCATTTTCATATTATCCTGGTAATCCTACATAATAAAAGGCTAATATGCAAATTGGCCCCTTGGGAGTTCGACCACTCGCTATAACATGTGCTGACCACCAGGGGGCGGCATGGAACAAGGAAGGCCCCGGCCAGCAGCTGGAAGGCCCTGATAGGCCCTGATCACCAGCCAGGCATAGGGACCCCACCCATGCATGAATTTCATACACCAGACCTTTAATAAGGACATAATTAAGGTCTAAGTGCACCACACCAAACATTTGTGGTGGGAATATGTTCAGGTATCAAGAGTTAAGGGTAAAAGCATGCTCTTTCCTTTGGTGACTACACTGCTTCAAGGTCAGAGCTGAGGACTGTGTTGTTTCTAAGAGAAATTGAAGTAGGCAAAAGAGTTTCTGACAATAAGTAGGACTGGAAATATGTGTCAGAGAGGAGGCTGGTGTGAAAGAATATGCATTCATTAATTTAAATTTGCATTTTAATATCTCCATAATATAAGCCCAAGTTTCCCTTCAGGAAACTTTGTGGTTTTCCTTTCTTTGGAAAGTACAACACAATATCATTCCATCTGAATGCTATATATTTATCAAGGTTCAGCTCAAGTACCTGCCATATCCTCCACATGCAACCATTCATTCACCTACTCAGTCAACAAAGATTTAATTTTTGTTACTGAATTATTTATTATAAATTTAAATAGCTGACAGCAATCTATAATCTCTAAATCATTTTAGTAATTTGTTTATAGCCTATATATGGCATTTAGCATATTTGGACTATGATTTTTATGATAAATACGTTATTTTTCTTAAACACATTGAAGACAGAAACCATGCATACTTATTTTTATATACTTCACAATGACCTGAATATATTTGGCACCTATTATTTATTTATGCATTATTTATTTTATTTCTTTATTGTTTGAAGTATTAAATATGTCTCCTTTTCCCCCCATTGACCTCTCCATGGCCATTTCCACCCCCCAGCACTTGCCCTCACCTGTCTACTATCTGTGTCCATGGGTTATGCTTACATGCATGCATACAAGTCCTTTGGTTGCTCTCTTACCACCACCCCTCCACCTTCCCTCTGAAGTTGGACAGTCTGTTTGATGCTTCTATGACTCTGGATCTATTTTTGTTCATCAGTTTATGTTATTCATGATATTCCACAAATGAGTGACATCATGTGATACTTTTCTTTCTCCAACTGGCTTATTTCACTTAGCATAATGGTCTCCAGGTCCATCCATGCTGTCGCAAATGGTAAGAGTTCCTTCTTTCTCATAGCAGCTTAGTACTTCATTGTGTAGATGTACAACCATTTTTTAATCCACTCATCTGCTGAAGTGCACTTAGGCTGTTTCCAAATCTTAGCTACTGAAAATTGTGCAGCTATGAACATAGGGGTGCATATATTTTTTCTGATTGGTGTTTCTGATTTCTTGAGATATATTCCTAAAAGTGGGATTAATAGGTCAAATGGCAGTTCCATTTTTAATTTTTTTGAGGAAACCCTATACTGTTTCCACAGTGGCTGCATCAGTCTGCATTCCCACCAGCAGTGCACGAGGGTTCCTTTTTCTCCACATCCTCGCCAGCACTAGTTGTTTGTTGATGTGTTGATGATAGCCATTCTGACAGGTGTGAGATGGTACCTCATTGTTGTTTTGATTTTCATCTCTTTGATGATTAGAGACTTTGAGCATGTTCTCAAATGTCTTTGGCCTTCTGTATGTCCTCATTCAAAAAGTGTCTATTTAGGTCCTTTGTCCATTTTTTGGATTGGATTGTTTATCTTCCTTTTGCTAAGTTGTATGAGTTCCCTATAAGTTTTAGAGATTAAACCCTTGTCAGATAAAACATTGGCAAATAAATTCTCCCATTCAAAGGGCTTTCTTGTTGCTTTGTTGATGGCTTCTTTTGCTGTGCAGAAGCTTTTAATTTTGATGTAGTCCCATTTGTTTATTTTCTCCTTAGTTTCCATTGCCCTAGGAGCTGTATCAGTAACAATATTGCTATGACATATGTCAGATATTTAGCTGCCTATGGATTCTTCTAAGATTTTGATTGTTTCCCATCTTACGTTTAAGTCCTTCATCCATTTTGAGTTTATTTTTGTGTACGGTGTCAGTTGATGTTTTTTTTTTTCTCATTTATTTGCATGCATCTGTCCAATTTCCCCAATACCATTTATTGAAGAGACTGTCTTAACTCCATAGTTTGCTCTTGTCTTCTTTGTCAAATATTAATTGAGCATAATTCTTTGGTCGATTTCTGTGTTCTCTGTTCTGTTCCATTGGTCTTATGTCTGTTTTTGTGCCAGTATCAGGCAGTTTTGAGAACAGTGGCTTTGTAATATCGCTTGATATCTGGTATCGTGATACCTCCAACTTTGTTCTTCTATCTCAGGATTGCTGTGGCTATTCGGAGTCTTTTTTTATTCCAAATGAACTTTTGGAGAGTTTGTTCTAGGTCTGTGAAATATGCGGTTGGTATTTTAATGGAGATTGCATTGAATCTATAGATTGCTTTGGATAGTATGGCCATTTTAATGATGTTCATTCTACCAATTCATGAATACAGTATATTTTTCCATTTATTATGTCTTCCTCTATCTCTTTTTTCAATGTCCTGTAGTTTTCTGAGTACAGGTCTTTTACTTCCTTAGATAAGTTTATTTCTAGGTATCTTAATTTTTTTGTGTGGTCAATGGGATTTTTGTTTATTTGTTTGTTTCTCTTTCTCTGAGTTCATTATTGGTGTATAAAAAAGCCATAGATTTCTGGGTGTTAATTTTATATTCTGCTATATTGCCAGATTCATTTATTAAGTCTAGTAGTTTTTTGATGGAGTCTTTAGGGTTTTCAATGTACAATATCATGTCATCTGCAAATAATGACAGTTTTACTTCTTTTCCAGTTTGGATGCCTTTTATTTCTTTTTCTTGTATGATAGTTATGGCTAGCACTTCCAGTACTATGTCAAACAAGAATGGTGAAAGTGGGAATCCCTGTCTTGTTCCTGTTCTTAGGGGAAATGGTTTTAGTTTTTGCCCATTGAGTATGATGTTGACTGTAGGTTTTTCATATAAGGCTTTTATTATGTTGAGGTATGATCCCTCGATTCCCACTTTACTGAGAGTTTTTATCTGAAACTAGAGGCCTGGTGCACGAAATTCGTGCACAGGGCAGGGGGACCCCTCACCCCAGCCTGGACCCTCTTTTATCTGGGACCTCTTGGAATGTCCGACTGCCAGTTTTGGCCCAATCCCTGGGCCATTGGACATCCCTCTGACAATCCAGGACTGATGGCTCCTAACTGCTCACCTGTCTGCCTGACAGATTGCCCCTAACTGCCCCCCCACCAGCCTGATCACCCGTAACCACCTCTGCCTGCCAGCCTGATCACCCCTAATTGACCCCGGCTGGCCTGGTCACCCCCAACTGCCCCCACTGCTGGCCTGGTCACCCCCAACTGCCCCCTCTGCCAGCCTGGTTGCCCCTACTTCCCCCCACACTGGCCTGGTCGCCCCCAATTGCCCCCCTCTGCTGGCTTTGTCACCCCTAACTGCCCCCCCCCCGCCAGCCTGGTTGCCCCTCACTGCCCCCCCCCCCCGCCAGCCTAGTTGCTCCTCACTGCCCCGCCCTGCTGACCTGGTAGCCCCTTACTGTCCTCCCTGCTGGCCTGGTCACCCCATGCAGCCTGCTGGTCAGTTGTTTGGTTGTCCCTCGCTAACGCCCCTGCTGGCCTTGTCGCCCCACACAGCCTGCTGTTCGGTTGTTACTGTGAGGGCATTGTGACCAATTTGCATATTATCCTTTTATTGTATAGATGGGTGTTGGATTTTGTCAAATGCTTTTTCTGCATCAATTGATATGATTATGTGATTTTTGTCTCTCAATTTGTCTACATGTTGTATAATGTTTACTGATTTGTGGATATCGTACCAGGCTTGCATCCCCAGAATACATCCCACTTGGTCATGTTATATGATCTTTCTAATGTTATGCTGGATCTGATTTGCTAGAATTTTGTTGAGGATTTTGGCATCTATGTTCATAATGGATATTGGCCTGTAATTCTCTTTCTTTGTAGTGTCTTTATCTGGTTTTGGGATTGAGGTAATGCTGGCTTCATAGAAAGAGCTTGGAAGTGTTCCTTCCTCTTGAATTTTTTGGAATAGTCTGAGGAGGATAAGTTTTAGTTCTTCTTTGAATGTTTGATAAAACTCCCCTGTGAAGCCATCCAGGCAGGCTTTTGTTTCTGGAAGTTTTGTGATTCCTGGTTCATTTTAATTTGTAGTAATCAACCTATTCAGGTTTTTTATTCTTCCTGATTGAGTTTTGGAAGCTTGTATTTTTCTAATTATTGTCCATTTCTTCTAAGTTGTCTAGTTTGTTGGAGTAGAGTTGTTCTTAGTATTTTTTTCAATACTTTGTATGTCCTCACCTCTTTCATTTCTGATATTGTTTATTTGGGTACTCTCCCTTTGTTTCTTGATAAGCCTGGCTAGAGGTTCATCAATCTTGCTTATCCTTGCAAAAAACTAGTTCTTGGTTTTTATTGATTGTTTGTATATATATTTTTTGTCTTTATGTCATTTGTTTCCTCTCTGATCTTCATTATTTCCTCCCTTCTGTTTACTCTGGAATTTTCTTGTTCTCTCTTTGTAATTATTTAAGTTGTAGTGTTAGATGATTTATTACCATTTTTTCTTGTTATTTTGAAGTAGACCTGTAGAACTATGTACTTCCCTCTCAGGACTGCTTTCACAGTGTCACATAGATTTGGGGTTATTGTGTTTTCATTGTCATTTATTTCCAGGATGCTTTTTTGTCTTCTTTTATCTCTTTTGTAACCCAATCATTGGTTAATAGCATGCTATTTAGCGTCCAAGTGCTTGATTTTTTCCATTTATTATTGTAGTTGATTTCTAATTTTATGCCATTGTGATCTGAGAAGATGCTTGATATGATTTCTATATTCTTGAATTTGAAGAGACTTTACCTGTGTTCCAATATGTGGTCTATCTTTGAAAATGACCCATGTGCACTTGAGAAGAGTGTATATTCTGTGGCGTTGGGGTGGAATGTTCTGAAGATGTCAATTAATTCCTTCTGATCTAGTGAGTCATTTAGGATTGCTGTTTCTTTGCTGATTTTTGTTTAGAGGATTTATCCACTGGTGTCAATGGGGTATTAAAGTCCTCTACTATGATTGTATTGCTTTCTTTCTCTCCCTTGTTATCTTCCAGAAGTTTTTCTTATTTGGGTGCTCTTGTATTGAGTGCATATGTTAACCAGAGTTTATCCTCTTGTTGTATCAATTCCTTTAGTATTACGAAGTGGCACTCCTTATCTCTTGTTACAGCCTTCACTTTGAGGTCTATTTTGTCAGATATAAGTATTGCTACCCCAGCCTTTTTTTCATTTCCATTTGCCTGAAAAGTTTTTTCCATCCTTTAACTATCAGTCTGTGTGAGTCCTTTGTTCTTATATGGTTCTCTTTTAGACAGCAAATATATGGGTCATTGCTGGAAGCCAATTCCAGCATGTCAGTAGGGCTGAATCATCTGGAAATGGCAGAGGGCATTTCCCCAAACCTGAAAAGGATGCAAAAACACAAATTACTTATTTTTCTTTCTGAGGAAAAAACAGTCTTAGGTTTTATTCTGTAGCATCCATAAAGAGAGTCAAGTTTAGCTAAAAACTCTAAAATCTGAAATCGGATAATGCGTGCATTTGTTTTTAAGCTAACTTTTCTCTTTACACATGCACAGAAATCCCAGACACATTTCTAAATTTTGTAAAACTTTTCATTGTGAGAAGGAGACTTTTTAAATAGCTTTTTTGGGGAGTGAGCATCTATATAGGATCACCACATTACTCCCTTCCCCCACCTGCTGGGGTTCTTGATCCAGCATCTAGAAGGGTTCAGGAATCTGTAGAAGTGCTGTGTGTAAATTAGAATCCAGAGATGAAACATAATTTTGGAAGGCATTTCGGGGGGCCAGAGAAGACTTAGCTAAAGGAAATAAGTTCTTCCTTGTTTCAGGACCCCTTACTTTTTATTAACACAAATTGTCCTAAGGCAAGGTTGATATATACTTCAAAGGCCAGGGTTTAGTACACAGAATCCATTGTCAGATTAGTGAATTGCCTATGGCTGTTCAGGTATTTGGCCAGTAGGAGACAATAACATGTAGATTAAGATGCTCTTAGCTGTCTGGCAGCAAGCAATCATATTTTGCATCCTTTTCAGGTTTGGGGAAATGCGCTCAGCCATTTCCAGATGATTCAGCCCTGCTGACAAGCTGGAATTGGCTTCCGGCAGATCATGTTTTATTATCCATTCAGCTATCCTGTCTTTTGATTAGAGCATTTAATCCATTTATGTTTAATGTACTTGTTTGTCATCATTTTTATTCCTAATGTTTGTGTTTCTTCTTGCCTTTCTGTTTCTTCTTTTTATAGCAGTCCCTTTAGCATTTCTTGCATTGCTGGCTTGGTGGTAATGAACTCCCTTAGCCATTTTTATGTCTGTAAAGATCCTCATTTCACCTTCAATTTTGAATGATTTCCTTGCTGGGTATAGTATACTTGGATTCAGTCCCCTGCTTTGCATCACTTTCTGTATTTCATTCCATTCCCTTCTGGCCTGATGTGTTTATGTTGAGAAATCAGTTGATAGTCTAATAGGATTTCCCTTGTAGGTAACTTTCTGTCTCTCTCTGGCATCCTTTAAGATTCTTACTTTGTCTTGATGTTTGCCCATTTAATTATGATGTGTCTTGGTGTTGTTCTTTTTTGTTTCCTCTTGTTTGGGACTCTGTGTGCTTCTTGGCCTTGTGTGAATTTTTTCTTCCCAATATCAGGAAAGTTTTTTGTCATTATTTCTTCAAACAGATGTTCTATTCCTTGCTCAGTTTCCTCTCCTTCTGGAACCTCTATTATGTGGATGTTCTTTCGTTTTGTGTTGTCCCAAAGCTCCCTTAGGCTCTCCTCCTCCTTTTTAAGTCCCCCCACCCCCCCGCCAGTTGCTGCTCCGCTTGTAACTTTTTTCATACCTTGTCTTCTAACTCACTGATGTGGTCCTCAGCTTCTTCTAGTCTACTGTTGAAACTTCCCATTGTGTTCTTTATTGAACCTATGTCATTCTTCATTTCCTCTTGATTTGTACACATATTGAATTTGTCTTCCATCCTTTTCAGTGTCCTTATAACCATTGCTTTGAAGTCTTTCTCTGAAAATTGCTTGCCTCTATGTTGTTTATTTCCTTTTCTGGTGATACTTCCTTTTCTTTCATATGGGAGTTGTTTCTCTGCCTCCCCATTTTTGCTGTTTCTTTGTGATTGTTTCTATGTATTTGATCAAACTTCTATGTCATCCAGATTTTTTTAAGTTTTTTTTTTTTTTTTGTATATTAGATGTTTTGTGGGACCCAGTGTTGCCATCTCTCAGGTCTTCTGAGCTGGGTATTCTAGGAATGCCCCCTACATGTGATATTTGAGTTCTCTTGGTGAAGTTGGGTCTTCAGTGTTATTGTCCTATATGTGGATGGAGTCTCCTCTCAGGGGGTATGGTTATGTGGCTTGCTCTCTACCATGTTGACCAAACAGCTCAAAATATAACTTGTTCTCCAGGTGGCTTCTGCCTTTTCTGGCTGCAGATAGTCTCACCAGCTGTGTCCAATTTGCCAATTTCAGGTGGATGTTATTCAATTTAGTTCTTCCTTTTCTCTGCTCTCTGACAAGGAGCAGGACACATCTGCCTATTTGGAAGCCATTTTTTGTTATTTTTCTTGGCACATAAATTTTAATGTTCCCTGAGACCCTTGAGAATCTCCAGAACTTCCCAATTTTCCTTGTTCCAAATTTATTATTTTCAGAATATACCAAGAGGATCACTGTATCAAACACAGCCAGAATCCTTGGTGAATACTTTTCTTATGACTCCACATTTAGTAGAACAAACATTTTGTAAGTGTTTTGCACTTCATACAAATACCACTTTCAATACAATTTTCTAGTTTGTTGAACAGATGTAACTAGACCAAATTGAGCAATTAATCAATATTTCAAGTTAGCTAAAAGTACCACTGCATTAAATGGACAGTAAGATTTCAAGGGTGGAACAATTTTAAAAGATGTGTCTTTTCATAAACATTGCACCTCTATTCTGACAAAGGGAGAATTATAGGTGCCTTTCCTATGTAATTTGGTCAATTGGAATGCAGTAGTTAGCAGTTTCACCTTAGGAAATCCTTTGCTGAAACCAAGCTACAGTTTCTATTGGCAAAAGGAACTAGTAATGAGTGTGGATGAACCCAGAAATCCCTTATTATCCTTGTGAGAAGAGACCCAAGCACATTTAAGAAGAACAAGTTGGTTCATATAAAATTGTGTTAAGAACTGGAAGAATATAGGCTAAATAAAGTAGGTTTAACTGTGATGTTTTTGATTGAGAACTGTGGAAATTTTTGAAAATAAGGGGGTAGTGGTGGGGGACTTCCTTTTCCCTTTTCCCTGAAGTTTAATGAGAAAGCACAGCAGAAAAAGTTAGAGGAGGGTTTGGGCTTAGTACCAGCTAAAATTTTATTGTTAGTAAAATCTTTTTAGACTAAGGCATAGTATCCAGGGAGATATGACAGCCTCAGGGCACTTCAACATGTATTGTGCAATACTTTTGGAGGCTAATTATATAAAGCAATCTTATACTGGCAAGAAGCTCTAAATGTTTCATATCTCTCCATTTGGTGTTTTACTCTATGATCACTTTTATGTTTTTATGTTGTTTTTCTATAACACATATTTGAAAGGCCAGGTAGGGAAAACAGAAGATTTTGGATTGGTAAGCCTTAGGTCTTCAGTAAATGAAATGTGATAAAATAAAGATAGGAAAAAAATGTGTCATGAATTTGTTGTGTCAGATATAGAAAACTGGCATGGGCTTTGCTAATAGAAAACCAATTTCGTTTTAGTAATTAAAACAATGACAGAATAGAATGTGCAAGGGGAGAAAAATAATTATTTATTTAATAGGACTGTTGTTACTCATTGGAATGTATTCCTTTAAAGAGTAATCCATTTTGCTTCTTATTGTTTCTAAAGTGTCTCCACAGAAGTTTATTTGTATCCCAGAAGTTAAGAGTGGGGCTAAGCAAAATAGTTAAATAACCAGTTTGCCTTCAGCAGCATCCTGTCCACACCTTTTCTCATTTGAAGAGTGCTAAATAGGACTTCAGAAATTATCCTATATAATAAAAGCATAATATGTAAATTGACCAAACTGCCAAATGACCAGTCGACAGGGGGCGGGGCTGGCAAGGAGGCAGTGCCAGGCCAGCCAAGGCATGTGCCAGCGGGCAGAGGGAGGGGACGGCGATGAGGGGGGCAAAGGTGACAGTGACCAGCAGCTTCAGAGGGGTGAAAGGGGAGGGGGCAGGGCCATGCCCACTGGTGCTGTCCCCTGATCAGCCGCCTGGTTGCCTCCCACAGAAGGAGGCCAGCAGCGGTGGCAGTAGCAAGGTGATGGGGGCAATGCCATCCCCTGATCGGCTGGCCTGGTCACCTCTCATAGACAGAGGCCAGACTGTAGCTTAGGCCTATTCCCCATAGGGAGCAGCCTAAGCCATCAGTAGGACATCCCCTCAGGGCTCCTGGACTGTGAGAGGGTGCAGACCAGGCTGAGGGATCCCCCCTTCCCGAGTGCATAAATTTTCATGCACCAAGCCTCTAGTTAATTCATAATCCTTATCCCCTTTTGATGGAGGGAGTAATTTGAATCTAGGGAGGAAAAGGATTTATCCAAGGTCATAGGATATAATTTTTAGCAAATGCACTAGAACTGCATGTTTCAACTGATAGGCCAGCGGTCTTTTCATCACATAATAGTGTTTATGGTGTTCCATGTTTACTTTTAGAGTCTCTTCAATCCTCAGGCTCCCCTTCCAAGGAATCCAACGACAAACTCAGACCTTTCTCTTATCCATTCTTTTATTTTACATGCATATCCTTAGTCTTTCTCCATCATTTCCAGAGCTCTTGACTATGCTAGGAAATAGATAATGAAGCCACATTAATTTGTTCACGGTAATTTGTATGTTACCTCTCAAGCATAGACCTACTGTGATAGCATCTGTAACATAAAAGGAAACTGTCATGGGAGAAATTTCAATAAACAAATCAGGCTTCTGAGGGAAGCATGATCTTTTTAGGTTTTTCTAAAGCATACCATGTATATGAGTACTTACTTGCCTGAAGGAATGAGTTGCCCTTTGTTAAGATATACTTGTGGGGGAGTGGGAAGAGATTAAACAAAGAACTTATATACATACTTGAGGCCTGGTGGATGCATTTGTGTGTGTGTGTGGGGGGGTGTCCCTCAGCCTGGCCTGCACCCTCTTTTAATCTGAGACCCCTTGGGGGATGTCTGACTGCCAGTTTAGGACTGATCCCTGTAGGCCAGGTGGGGATCAGGCCTAAATTGACAGTCAGACAGCTCCCAAGTGACGTAGCAGTGCACCAAGCTGCAGGTGGCTAGGGAGGAGCTTGAGCCGGAGCAGAGGCACTGCGCTGGCCATGCTCATCCTGGCCTACTGCGCCTGCCACCACTGCTCAGTAGCGCTGCTGCAGATTCGGGAGAGGCTCCTGACAATGCAGCTGTGCTTGCCAGCCATGAGCCTGGCTTCTAGCTGAGCAGCACTCCCCCTGTGGGAGCGCACTGATAACCAGAGGGCAGCTCCTGCATTGAGCATCCGTCCCCTGGTGGTCAGTGCTCATAATAGCAACTGGTCGACTGGTCATTCCAGTCATTCCCGTCGTTCAGTTATAATGGTCGCTTAAGCTTATATATATATATATATATATATATATAGCCCCAAGACAAACAACAGTGTGGAGTAGGCCTGGGGAAGGGGCAAGAGCAGTATGGAGGGGGGTCATAGGGAGAAAAAATGGGACAACTATAATACTTTCAACAATAAAGATTAAAAAAGAGAAAAAAAATACACTGTTTTCTCTAATTTCAAGTTATTAAAATGGCCTGCTATCAACTGTACTGGCTGTTATTTTGTATTCATGTTTACTGTCGTCTCATAGTTAGGGCCTGAATCCTTAATAATAATTTGCCTCTTTAAAGAAAATTTTAGTTACTTACCAGCATATTGAATCTGGATAAGACATTAATCAGACCTATTATAGATTTCTGAAAAAGAGAACCCTACCCAAAGGACAGTTTGCAGTTATATTTTAGTTTTTATTTCTGCTTTTAATCATAAATTGGCCATGTTTCACTGGAGAGCTGTTTAAATGACCCAGAAAAGGTTTCCAGCCTTTATACCAAAAGGGCTGTCTTTTGGGTACTTTTTCCTATGGCAAATATTTTTGAGAAACAGATTTCTTGGCTTCCTTTGCAATAAATGTCTTTGATCCATTATATGAAGCTGTTCTTTCTTTCTTCAAAACTAACTTATAAACATTTTAAAATATAGTAATCTTGTAATTCCCCCCTAATGTATTAGAATTGTTTAACTTTTGAGCTGCCAAGTCAGCCTGACAAAAACTGTGACATACACAAATGTGTCTGAAAGTGACTGCAATCTCTTTTTCTCCAGTTATAAAAAATTGCATCTGAGTAGATTCTCCCACCCACCCCCAACTGAGAATATATTGTGGTTAATGGCAAGAGAAGATTTTTTAAAAATTTCTGTGTCCTAGAATGTGTCTCTCTCTGGTCAAACAGTAAGCATCAGATTTTGAAAGATCTTTTTCTTCTTGGTGTCCTGTACTTTGAAGAATAAAAGTCAATAAACCAAAGGTTCTGGTATGAAAAGAAATGCCAAGGTCACAAACATTTACCTGAAAGAAGTAACAGGATATAAGAGTCAAAAGTGAAATGAAAGTTGCTGTGAATAGTTTTAGTGGGCTGAGTTCATTTAAAGTCTGAGCCAGAATATTCCAGAGGGATTGCAAAAGCACATGTTTTTCCTCCATCTCAAACCTAAAGGAAAACAACATGCAGTGCAGCTTAATCGAACATAGTTTGCGCAATCATTTCTTACACAGTGAGAGTGAGGTTACAAAATGAATACAAGTTTAAAATTAGCAAATATATAGGTAACAGGCTAAGTCATTTGCATATATAATGTATTTGAATTGAAATATATTTGACATATAACATTATATTAGTTTCAGGTGTAATACATGATTCAATATTTGCATACATTGCAAAAATGATCACCACAATAAGTGTAGTTACTATTTGTTACTGTACATAATTACAAAAACTATTTTCTTGCAATAAGGACTTTTATAATTGACTCCTAGCAACTTTCAAATATGCAATACAATATTATTAACTATAGCCACATGCTGCATATTACATCCCTATTACATATTTATGTTATAACAGTAAGTTTGTATTCTTTGACCCCTTTCACCCATTTTGCCAACCTTTCAACCCCTCACCCCCACTCCTATGGCAACCACCAATTTGTTCTCTGTATCTATGAGCTTGATTTTTAAAAAAATTCCACATTTGGTATTTATCTTTCTCTGTCTGACTTATTTCACTTAACATAAGGCCCTCAAGATCCATTAATGTTGTTGCAAATAACAATATATTTAATTCTCTTTTATAGCCAAATAGTATTCTATTGTGTATATATATACTACAGCTTCTTTATCCATTTATCCATTGTTGGACACTTAGGATGTTGAAATATCTTGGCTACCTTAAATAATGCTGCAATGAACATTGAGTGCATATATCTTTTTGAATTAATGTTCTCAGTTTCTTGGAATAAATGCCCAGCAGTGGAATAGTTGGATTACATGGTAGTTCTATTTTTAATTTTTGAAGAACTTCTATAACTGTTTTCTATAGTGGCTACACCAATTTACATTCCCACCATCAGTGTACTAGGTTTTCTGTCTTCTTATATTCTTGCCAACACTTTTTTTTTGTATTTATGACAATAGTCTTTCTAACATCTGTGAGTTGATATCTCATTGTGGTTTTGATTTGCATTTATCTGATGATTAGTGATGTTGAGCATCTTTTCATGAGCCTGTTGGCCATCTGAAAATGTCTTTTCAGAAATGCTAATTTTTAAATTAAAAAAATTGGGATTTCTTGCTATTGAGATGTATGAGTTCTTTACACATTTTGAATAAAAGTGTAAATGTAGTCTTGATTTCTCTCCTGAGGAAATATTCAATTAGATCTTTAAAGGGCTTTTCAGCAAGAGAAAATTTAGTTCCAAGGTAAACTAAAGACCTTTTTCATTTTATACAAAACTAGATTATTTTGGTTTTGTTTGAACTTATAAAACTTCAAATATTGCCACTTTTATGCATACTTATGATATTGTTGTAATTAACCCAGTTATTAATTAACTGAAAAGGTGCAAAGGAAAGGCTGAATATTACAGGCATGCCCAGTAAAGTCTGGGTAATGTAAAGAAGGTTCTTGCCTGTCAGTCATACCTGAGAACAGGGAATTGTCTAGAATAGGGGTGGCCACTGCAAGGGGGCAAAATCTGAGATACATAAACTCCTGAACAAAGGGAGTTCTCTCTTTTGGCTCTCTTGCACTCCTGGGTCTCTTGTTGCAGGGAGTATGTCTAAAATTCGCCACATGGTTCGCAACCATGTGGACCACACACATAAAGAACTGATGGACTAAAATTAGCCTGATGCTGTGATGGACCCAGATCCACCATGGAATGGTAACTCTGGACACTGTCTTTGCTTTAGCTTTGCTGAACACCCAGCTGCACCTTTTCCAGGACTGATTTAAGGGTAATGGGATTTTATAAACCAAGGAATTTAATTTCACATGAATAAACCTTTTTACTACATCTCATTCTCCCATGTGAGTCTTAGAAAATTATTTTTTTCAAGATACATAAGAACCTCACTCTCATTAGCATAAGAGAAATTACCCCCATGCAATTCTCTGCTCCTTTAATTACAGATTCTTAAAAATGCCTAAACAATCTATGGATGACAGCTACATTACTCTTACAGAATTTTCCATGATAGTTTTCTCCACCAATAAAACTGATGTATTGGTACCAAAATTGGCTCTTTGTATTCCAAAGATGGAGAAGAATTATAGACAAAGCTATGTTAGCCTGCCTGTTTCTTTAACAATACTTTTATACAGCTCTTGACCATACGTTCTATGAACAATTGAAATTGGCCTTTTAAGTCTCTCTCATTGGATTTTATTTTATAATTTGATAATGATCACACTGCAATATTTAGAACTAATAAGAAGTCTTCAATGGGAATTGAATAGCTAGACAGACATTTAGCGTTTTTATGTCTTTGTGCATAAAAACAGAGCAGGATTGTGCTGAGGGAAATGAAAGAGTATCAATTTGTGGAGATTTTAATTTGACAAATGATGTTCAGTAACACAGATAATCTAGTAGCTATTTGAGTAACCCTAGTAAGTTCCTGTTTCGTAATACTAAGGAGCAGGAGAACAATATGGTGGACTGTAATTATGTTATAGATTTTATGAGCATAAACTTTTGTCTCAATAAATGTAAAGTACATTTATTAAATGTTGTGTCACCATACACCACAGTTGTAGTAATCTTAAAATAATTAAAAGCATTTTTCTCCAAAAATATTATTTTACGTAAACAATTTAATAATGAAGAAATAGAGTCATGGGTATGTGTATGAGATGCTTTCTTATAACTAGAGGAAGGTTGAACAAGTCACTCCTACTCTTTTTACTAGTCTGGGAGCAATTACTAATAATGCAAACATGTATGAATCCTCCACAGCTTTGTGGGTAAAAATAAAAGGGTTTTTTGTTTTTGTTTTTGTTTTGGAAATTCTGGTAACATAGTCCAGAAGGCTGGAGGAGGATTCATGGGTTGGAAATTGACAGGTCTTTAGTTCTCTGCATTTTATGGTGAACAAACACCACCCCCAACACCCCACTTCCCTACTACTATAAAATTAGGACCTGCAAATGGTAAACAGCTTTATGAACAAGGAGATGTGCTTTCAAAATGATAAGGGAAGTAGCTGCCCTCTAGAGGAGGACTGAAAACGTGATTAGCCAGGATTTCTGTTTACTGCAGGCCACACTTTGGGACCTTCAGAAAATTGATAACTTCCAAATGTTCTTTGCATTTCTTACAATAAACGGTCTCTGAAGCAAAGCTAAACCTACAGCTACACACAAAAGAACATTATTAAAGATATATGCCACCTCATTGTGCCTGAGCGCCCACCCCCCCATCCACCCTGAATTGATTAAGATTAGTTGAAAAAAAAATACCTTAAAAACAACTGAAAAACTGGAATAAAGATCACCATAGTGAAGTAACTCATGGTGGAAACAGTCATTTGCGTTTCATTTATGCCATACTTGTTGGAACATCAATAGCTATCCAAATAAAAGGGTTCAAAGATTTGGTCACAGAGACAGTAGTTACCCAAACTTGTATGTGAAACACTGAGGAATGGCCTTGTTGGATTAATAAAATTGTTCTTTATTGTGACCTCCATTCCCTTCTCTCTTATTCTCTTTGGCTAGCTACCACATCCTGTCACTTCCCTTCCTTTCTTCTTATTCTGGATACCATTTCAATAACACTTGCACAAACATTTTCCATTCTTTGACCCCTTCACCTTCTATCTCATAAATTGGACAATCCCTACTCAGTCCTGGCTCATTTCAGTGTCCCCCTCTGCCTGTTATAGTTCCCAGAATGTTGAAGAGCCATCTGGGGAAAATTGTATATCCATGCACATTGGCTCCACTGCAAATGTGTGCTTTTCAACTTCAGCTGGACCTTCAACTCTCATCCTTAATCTTTTTCTCATCTGTAGTTGGCTCCTACTTTCATTTCCCACTACAGCTGTTTCAAAACTTAATTTCTCTTCTCAAGTCCCACTTTTGGCTTTCTCTCTTTGAGCAGATGAGCTACTTTTCTATTTCACTAAAAAATGCTACCAGGTAACAGTTCTCTCCTTTTTCCTCATCCAATGTCTCTGTGGTCATTCATCCTTTTTCTTCTCCTCTCCTGTATCATTGAACTCAATTTTATCTCTTCTTACCTTTTCTTACAGCTTGAAAATGTTTTCCAGTCTGACTGTTTGACAGACACCAAACTTTGTATTTTTCCCCTTTACTCCTTAAGCTATAACTGCTTCATTATTTTATAACCACACTTCTTTTTAGTTTTTAGAGTTTTAAAACCACTTTATTGAGGTATCCTATCTAATAAAAGGGTGATATGCAAATTAACCATCACTCTGTCACAATGATAGTGGTGCCCATAGCCACAAGATGGTGGTGCCCAGTCCTCTCAGCCCCACTGGAGTCCCCCAGTCCCGGGGAGGAGGCCACTGAGAGTGGGCAGTGTGAACAGCCTGGTAGAATGCTTGCTTCATTGTTGTGGTGATGAGACAAGTGTTCTACCGCATCCGTGGAGGGCCTCTGGACAGCGGGCATGGAACGGCCGGGGTGGGGGGGAATGCTTGCGTTGTTGCCCTGGCGATGAGGCAAGCATTCCATGCCTGGCTGCAGATGGGCCTCTGGGCCATGGAGAGCCTCTGGGCAGTGGGCACGGAGCGGCCAGGCCCCGCAGAGAGCTACTGGCACACGGATTCATGCACAGGGCTACTAGTTATTGACATAAAATTTTACATATTTAATGTATACAAATTGATGAGTTTAGAGATAAGCATATACTTGTGAAACCATTATCATAATCTGTCATAAACATATCATTACATCCAAAAGTTTTCTCCTGCTCTTTTTTTTTTACATGTGTGTGTTTTTCTTTATTGATTAAGGTATCACATATTTGTCATCACCCCCCTCCCCCCATTCCCCTCCCAACCCCCCCCCACGCAAGCCCCCCTCCCCCTGTTGTCCGTGATCATTGGTTAGGCTCATATGCAAGCACACAAGTCCCTTGGTTGATCTATCTCCCTTGTCCCCACCCTCCCCTACTTTCCCTCTGAGGTCCGACAGTCCGATCATTGCTGTTCTTGTTCCTCAGTCTATGCTGTTCATCATTTCCCCTAGATGAGAGAGCTCATGTGATACTAGGAATACACTTATAGGGACTGAAAACGAGACAAGCAATAATGGTTATGCTGAGAGGCAAATGAATCCTGCTCTTTTTATTATAATCATTATTATTTTGTATAAGAAAATTTAACAAAAGATTTACCCTCATAGCAAATTTTTAAGTATACAATAAAGTATTGTTAACTAGAGCTCTAAATGGTCTACAGTAGATCTCTAGGACTTACTCATCTTGTATAACCAAAACTTTCTACCCTTTGACTAATATTCTCTGTTCCCCCCTTCCCCAGTCCCTGACAATCATTATCTACTCTCTGTTTCTGAGTTTCACTATATTCTATTTTTCATGTAAGTAGAATTATGCAGTATTTGTCCTTCTATGATTGGTTTATTTAACTTAACATAATGTCCTCCAGGTTCATCCATATTGTTGTAAGTGGCAGAATTTCCTTCTTTTAAAGGATTAATAATATTACATTGTATTTATATACAACACTTAATAAATCTATTCATTCATTAATGAACATTTAGGTTGCTTCCCTGTTTTGGCTATTGTGAATAATGCTACAATGAACATGGACTTGCAGATAGCTCTTAGAGTTTCTAATTTCAACTACTTTGGATATATATATATATATATATTCAGAAGTGTGATTACTGGATCTTATGGTAATTTTTTCAGGAACTTCCATATTGAGTTTTAATAACTCAGGCCATCAGTAAACATTTTGAACATTCAGTACAGACCTGTGTAACTACACTTCTTAAAGACAGTTAATATTTGATGTCTCCAATTCGTCACCTTCAATTTACTTCTTAACCTACATATATTCAGATATTGGCTCCTAGGGTTCTACTAGGCTTGTCACAAGAGTTAAAAAACCAGTCTTTGTGCACTTGTTGGTGATTCTATCCACTCTCCTGTGTCTGGTGATGGCCCTTTGCCAAGGCAGGACATGTTCCCAGGTTGCTGGCACCTGAAAGATACCCAAGCCTAGTGCTTTTAATTGATGGAGGCAGATAAGAAAAAATATACAGCCTTCTTCTCAGTAACATACTTTGTAAAAAATACACTGAGGCTCACCACCACCCAGACTGGCCTCAGATGCAAACTGGAACCCTACAGCCACTCTGGACAAAGACCTGCTACCATAGCTGCAGACCCACGAACACCGAGACTCCAGACATCCCAGCTACAGATGCCTGTGAATCACAGAGCACATCCCTCTCCCAGCCAGCTTGCTGCAGAGGCACAGGGCCCACACAACCCGTGGCACACAAGGGGGCCTCCCACTGACACAGGGCAACCATGCAACTCAGCCCCCCTAGAAGGCCAGGGACTTTGATTCTCAGCATGCACGCATGTGTGGAATGAGTCTCAGTGTGCACATGAGGCCACAGTGAGCACCAGTGACTTTGATTCTCGGCACACACACATGGGGACTCTAATTCTTGGTGCCTGTGTGGACTGATTATCTGCGTGTGAGGCCACAGTGAGTGCCAGTGACTTTTATTCTCAACACACACAAGTGGGGACTCTGACTCTCATATCGCGCATGCATGCGGACTCTGATTCACAGCACGCACACAAGGCTGCATCAAGCTCCAGCAACTCTAGTTCTTGGTGCGTGTGCCTGTGGGACCCTGATTCTAGGCAAACACATAAAGTTGCACTGAGCGCCAGTGACACCAATTCTCAGCACGTGCATGCGAGGCCACACTGAGTGATCATGACTCTGATTCTTGGTGCAGGAGTGCGGAGACTCTGATTATCAGTATGCACATCGCTCCCACCGATCCATGGCAACCACACATCTCAGTGCATGAACTCTCCAGTGATGCTTGGCTGGCACAATGCTCCTGCCATACATGGCTCATGCCCCTGCAACTTGGCACTTGGACCTTCTGGTGATAGTTTGAATGGGAAGACAATGAAATAATCCCCAAAGGAAAGAAAAAGAGGAATCACAAAGAAAGGAACTAAATGAAACAGAGGCATGCAATATGTCAGAAATAGAATTCAGAGTAATGGTCATCTATACTAATAAAAGCCTAGGTGGCCCTCATGCCCTCGCACCCTCACATCATCACAAGATGGCCACCACAAGATGGCCATCCCCACGTTATCACAAGATGACCACCCCTACATTGTCACAAGATGGCCGCCCCCACATTGTCACAATATGGCTGCCACAAGATGGCCACCACAAGATGGCCGGCAGGGGAGGGCAGTTGTGAGGGATCAGGCTAGCAGGGGAGGGAAGTTGGGGGTGAACAGGCCAGCAGGTGAGGGCAGTTGGGGTGATCGGGCCTGAAGGAGAGGGCAGCTGGGGGTGACCAGGCTGGCAGGGGAGCAGATGTCAATCAGGCTGGTGGGAGAGCAGGTAGGGGGTGATCAGGCTGGCAGGCAGAAACGGTTAGAAGCAATCAGGCAAGCAGGCAGGTGAGCGGTTAGGAGCCAGTGGTCCTGGCTTGTGAGAGGGATATCCAACTGCCGGTTTAGGCCCAATCCCTGTGGTCCTAAACCAGCGGTCAGACATCTCCCAAAGGGTCCCTGATTGGAGATGGTGCAGGCTGGGCTGAGGGAACCCCACCCCCCGTGCATGGATTTCATGCACCAGGCCACTAGTCTATAATTATTAAAGTGTAATATGCTAATTAGACTGGACGTGATTCTGGACATGATTCACAACATCCTTACAGAAAAAGCTGGGGCTGGAGGGAAGCCCGGGTGCCGGGTGCCTAGCAGGGGCCAGAGGGAAGACTGGACTGGGTTCTGGGTGCCTGCTGGAGGCTAGAGCAAAGCCCGGGTCCTGAATGCCTGCTGGTGGCTGGAGGGAAACCCAAGTCCCGAGTGCCTGCTGGTGGCTGGAGGGAAGCCTGGGTCCCCAGGGTCAGAGGAAAGACAGTGCTGGCAGCCAGGGGAAAGAAGGCCTACTCTTGCACAAATTTTGTGCATTGGGCATCTAGTTAATAATAACATTAAACGTAAATGGACTAAATGCTCCTATCAAAAGACATTGAGTGACTGAATGGATAAGAAAACATGATGCATATACGGGCTGTCTACAAGAGACTCACCTCAGAATAAGGGGCTCATACAGACTGAAAGTGAAGGGATGGAAAAATACCATTTAGGCAAATGGAAATTAAAAAAAGCTGGGGTAGCAATACTTATATCTGAACAAATAAACTGCAAAGTGAAGGCTATAACAAGAAGTAAGTCAGGCCACTTCATAATACTAAAGGGAATGATACAACAAGAGGATATAACTCTGGTAAACATATATGAACCCAATGCAGGAGCACCAAAATACATACAGAATTTCTGCAATATATCAAGGGTGAGATTGACATTAACACCACTGGATAAATCCTCTAGACAAAAAATTAGCAAAGAAAGAGCAATCCTAAATGACACACAAGATCATATGGATGTAATTGACATCTTCAGAACATTCCACCAAAAGCTACAGAATATACATTCATCTCAATAGCACATGGGACATTTTCAAATATAGACCACATATTGGGACACAGGCTAAGTCTCTTCAAATTCAAGAATATTGAAATCATATCAAGCATCTTCTCAGATTACAGTGGCATAATATTAGAAATAAACTACAATAAAAACAATAACAAAAATTCAAACACTTGGAGGCTGAATAGCATGCTATTAAACAATGATTGGATTACCAAGGAGATCAAAGAAAAAATAAAGAAACATCCTGGAAACAAATGACAATAATTAGATAATAATCCAAAATCTATGGGACACAGGGAAAGCAGTCCTGAGAGGGAAGTTCATAGCATTACAGGCCTACCTCAAAAAATAAGAAAAACCTGTAATAAACCATCCAACTCTGCAACTTGAAAAATTAGAAAGAGAACAACAAGAAAAGCCCAGAGTGAACAGAAGGAGGGAAATAATAAAGACCAGGGGAAAAAATAAATGACATCAAGACAACAAAACAAAACACCACACAACAATATAAAAGATCAATGAAAACAAGAGCTTGTTCTTTGAAAAGATAAACAAGATTGATGCACCTCTGTCCAGGCTCACCAAGAAGGAAAGAGAGAGGACCCATGTAAACAAAATCAGAATTGAAAGAGGCGAAATAACAACCAACCTCACAGAAATACAAAGGATTGTAAAAAAAAAAAATACTATTAACAACTCTATTCCAACAAACTAGACAACTTAGAGGGAATGGACATATTCCTAAAAAAATTCGACCTTCCAAAATTCAATCAGGAAGAATCTAAAAATCTCAGTAGGCTGATAACTATGGAGGAAATTGAAGCAGTCATTAAAAAAACTTCCAGCAAACAAAAGCCCAGGGTCAGACGGCTTCACAGGGGAGTTTTAGCAAACATTCAAAGAAAAATTAAAACCTATTATTCTCAGACTATTGCAAAGAATTTAAGAGGAAGGAACACTTCCAAGCTCATTCTATGAATTCAGCACTACCCTAATACCCAAACTAGATAAATACAACACAAAGAAAGAGAATTACAGACCAATATCCCGCAAGAACATAGATGCCAAAATCCTCAACAAAATTCTAGCAAATCAGATCCAGCATTACATCAGAAAGATCATACACGATGACCAAGTAGGATTTATCCCAGGGATGCAAGGGTGGTACAATATTCGCAAATCAATAAACATGATGCATCACATAAACAAATTGAAAGACAAAAATCACACAGTCATATCAATTGATGCAGAAAAAGTATTTGACAAAATCCAACACCTTTTCTTGATAAAACACCTCAGCAAAGTGGGAATAGAGGTATCATACCTCAATGTAATAAAAGCCTTATATGACAAACCTGCAGCCAACATCATATTCAATGGGCAAACACTAAAACAATTTTACCTAAGAACAGGAATAAGATAGGGATGCCCACTTTCACCACTCCTGTTCTACATAGTATTGAAAGTGTTAGCCATAGTGATCAGAAAAGAAGAAATAAAAGGCATCCAAATTAGAAAAGAAGTAAAAATGTCATCATTTGCAGATGACGTGATATTGTACATAGAAATCCCTAAAGACTCCATCAAAACTTATTATACTTTAGTGAATTCAGCAATGTAGCAGGATACAAAATTAATGCCAAGAAATCTATGACATATTTATACACCAATAGTGAACTTACAGAAAGAGAGATTAAAAAAATAATCCCATTTACCACTGCACCAAAAAAAATTAATAACCTAAGAATAAACTTATCTAAGGATGTGAAAGACCTGTTCTCAGAAAACTACAGGACACTGAAAAAAGAGATAAAAGAAGACATACAGATGGAAGAATATACCATGTTCATGGATTGGTAAAATCAACCTCATTAAAATGTCCATACTACCCAAAGGAATCTATGAATTCAATGCAATCCCCATTAAAATACCAATGGCATACTTCAAAGACCTAGAACAAACACTCCAAAAATTCATCTAAAAAAAAAAAGACCCCAAATAGCTGCAGCAATTCTAAGAAAGAAGAGCAAAGTTGGAGGGATCACGATACCAGTTATCAACTATACTACAAAGCCACTGTTCTCAAAATTGCCTGGTACTGGCACAAGAACAGGCATATAGATCAATGGAATAGAATAGAGAACCCAGAAATCGACACAAGCCATTATGCTCAATTAATATTTGACAAAGAAGACAAGAACATACAATGGAATCAAGACAGTCTGTTCAATAAATGGTGTTGGGGAAATTGGACAGACACATTCAAAAAATGAAACTAGACCTCCAACTAACACCACACACAAAATTAAATTCAAAATTTATAATGGACTTAAACGTAAGATGGGAAACCATAAAAATCTTAGAAGAAGCCATAAGTACCAAAATGGCAGACATTTGTCGTAGCAATTTCTTTACCAATACAGCTCCTAGGACAATGGCCACTAAGGAGAAAATAAACAAATGGGACTACATGAAAATAAAAAGCTTCTGCACAGCAAAAGAAACCTTCAACAGAAAAACAAGAAAGCCACTGCATGGGAGAACATATTTGCCAATGCTATCTCCAATAAGTGTTTAATCTCCAAAATATACTGGGAACTCATAAAACTTAACAAAAGGAAAATAAGCAATCCAATAAAAAAATTGACAAAGGATATAAATAGACACTTTTTGAAAGAGGACATACAGAAGGTTGAGACATATGAAAACATGCTCAAAGTCACTAATTATCAGTGATATGCAAATCAAAACAACAGTGAGGTACCATCTTACACCTGTCAGAATGGCTGTCATCAATAAATCAACAAATGACAAGTGCTGGAGAGGATGCGGAGAAAAAGAAACCCTCTTGCACTGCTGGTGGGAATGCTGACTGGTGCAGCCACTGTGGAAAACAGTATGGTGTTTCCTCAAAAAAATAAAAATGGAACTGCCATTTGACCCAGGAATACCACTTCTAGGAATATATCCCAAGAATACAGAAACACCAATCAGAAAAGATATATGCAGCCCTATGTTCATAGCAGCATAATTTACAATAGTTAAGATTTGGAAACAGCCTACATGCCCATCAGCAGATGACTGGATTAGAAAACTGCGGTATGTCTACAGAATGGAATACTACACTGCTGTAAAAAAGAAGGAATTCTTACCATTTGCAACAGCATGGATGGAACTGGAGAGCCATTATGCTAAGTGAAATAAGCCAGTCAGAGAAAGATAAATATCACATGATCTCACTCATTTGTGGAATATAAAGAATATCATAAACTGATGAACAAAAATAGATACAGAGACATAGAAGCATGGAATAGACTGTTAAACTTCAGTGGAGGCAGGGGAGGGTTGGAGGAGGGGGTAAGAGATCAACCAGAGGACTTGTATGCATGCATATAAGCATAATCAATGAACACAGACACTGGCGGGGGGGTCGAGCACATGTTCTGGGGCGTGCGGGAGGCCAGGGGTAGGTCAATGGGAGAAAATGGCGACAAATGTACTAGTATTTGTAATACTTTAAACAACAAAAAAGTTAAAATTCAGTAGTTCTCTTATACTTTTCTCCTCAATATTTTTTTTTATTTTCCAGAGGCAATCACTTAATTCTTGTAGATGTTAACGACCACTTAACCACCTGTCTTCCAGCTTCCAAAATTGTGTTGTTTTCTCACTTGTTCTCCTTGTGTTTATGTGTTTAGAGCTCTAAAAAGAACCATACTGTTGTATTAAAGGTGTTTCAAGATGGAATAAAATTAGATACTTAGATTCAATTAGTGATACTTGTTTGGAACTGTCATTTACTTTCTGTGATTTTTATTATTCTGCTGTCACCTTAGGAATATTTCTTGTTGCACTTTTCTCAGATTCCTTTCTCATCTTCTTATACCTGTTCTCCCTGGGTGATCATATTTAATACCTTGGCTTCAGCTCAATAATTTATATTTCCCATCCTGGAATTTTCCCTAAGCCCCAGACCACCTAGGTGTCCTATAGGCATGTCAAACACAACCTGTTTAAAACCAAACTTATCAGAAAACAAGCAAGTGGAGCTGAGCTGCAGGCAGGCTAGGAGAGGCTCAGCACCCAAACAAACCCTCATATTCCTCCAATACTGCACTGGAAAATGGAGAAACTGAAGGCTGAGAAGTTGCAGGAGATTATCTGAGTGGCCTGCACTGACATCTTAAGCATCTGATCCAGGGGATGGGCAGGCACCAAGCCCTAAGAGAGAGGTATCTTCCCTCTCACTCTTACCACCAGGGGGCAGTCACAAGGGGTCCTGGACTGCAAGAGGGTGCAGGCTGAGCTGAGGGATGATTACCCCCCCCACCCCCAGTGCACGAATGTCATGCACTGGGCCTCCAGTATTAGAAGAGTAAGTGTGCCAGTAGAGGCAGAAAGGAAGAAAGGAATAGAGGTGTTTGGAGAAATAATGGTAGAAAATTTCCCTAACCTAGTAAAGAAAAAGTCACACAAGTTCAGGAGGCACAGAGAACCCCTAACAAGAAGAACCCAAACAGACCCACGCCCAGACACATCATAATTAAAATGCCAAAAATTAAAGAGATAATCTTAAAGGCAGCAAGAGAAAAGAAAACTCTTACCTACAAAGGAGTTCCCATAAGGCTGATACCTTATTTATCATCAGAAACTCTACAGGCCAGAAGGGAGTGGCATGAGGTACTCAAGGTAATGAAAGCAAGGATCTGAGACCAAGATTACTTTATCCAGCAAGGCTATCATTCAAAATACACGGTCAAATAAAAAGCTTCCCAGACAAAAAAAAAAAAGGCTAAAGGAGTTCATCACCACCAAGCCAGCATTACTTGAAATACTAAAGGGATTGCTGTAAGGGATTGCTGAGAAGAAGAAACAGAGAGAGAAACCTAGCCATACAGAATTAAAATGGCTATAAATAAGTACCTCTCAATAATAACCCTAAATGTAAATAGATTAAATGCTCCAATCAAAAGGTGTAGGGTAGCTGAATGGATACAAAAACATGACCCAACTATATGCTGTCTACAAGAGACCCACCTCAAAACAAAAGACACACACAGGATGAAAGTGAAGGGATGGAAAAAATTTTTCCATGCAAATGGAAAAGAAAAAAAAAGCTGAAGTAGCAATACTCATATCCAACAAAATAGACTTTAAAAGCATCATGCTAAGTGAAATAAGCAAGTCAGAGATAAATATCATACAATACTAGAGGACCAGTGTGCACTGGAGGCGTGGGGTCCCTCAGCCTGGCCTGCCCCCTCTCACAGTCAAGGAGCCCTAAGTGATGGAAGGCGACCCGGCGATCAGGGGAAGGCGATGCCCCATCACACCTCTGCTGCTGCCACTGCCGACAGCACAAGCCTTGGCTGGCCCTGGTTACCTGAGTCTCAGGTGGCCCTGGGAGGCTGGGCAGCTGACATTTGAGGCTTGCTGGTGCCTCATTCATCGGCTGGGCAGCAACCATCCAAGGCTTGCCTGTGCCTCAGGCCGGCCATGGGCGACTGGGGGCTAAGGGGTCTGGGAGACTCTGGAGGCAGCCATGTACCTGTTGCCCCAGCGGGGCTGAGGGTACTGGGTGCCTCCATCCAGTGGCTCTGGATGCCACCATCTTTGAGGGTATGGCAGTCAATTAGCGTATTCCCTCCTTATTGGCTGTGGGTGCTTCCATCTTTGTGATGGCATGAGGGTCAATTAGCATATTTCCTCTTTATTAGCTAGGATCACTCATTTGTGGAATATAATGAACAACATAAACTGATGAACAAAAATAGAGCCAGAGGGAAAAATATCTTTTAGAATATAATAGAAGTAATCCTGTTATTTGCAGATTTTTAATATTTCCTACAACTCTTGTGATATCATACTATGTTAGTACAGTTTTGGTAATATTATTATACTTAAAATCTTTTTATTTTATTTTTTTAAAGGTAGTGTTTTCTTTTTATTCTTTATATATTTTTTTATTGATTAAGGTATTACAAATGTGTCTTCATCCCCCCATTGTCCCCTCATTCCCCCAGTCGTGCCCTCACCCTCAACCCTTGTTGTCTGTATTCTCATTCATCACATATGCTTATATGCATGCATACAAGTATTCTCATCCATCGCATATGCTTATATGCATGCATACAAGTCTTTTGGTTGATCTACCCCCCTTACCCCCACCCTCCCCTACCTTCTGTCTGAGGTTTGAGCATCTGATCAATGCTTCACTGTATCTAGATCTGTTTTTGTTCATCGGTTTATATTGTTCATTATAATCCACAAATGAGTGAGATTATGTGATATTTATTTTTCTCTGACTGACTTATTTCACTTAACATAAGGCTCCCCAGCTCTATTCATGCTGTTGCAAATGGTAGGAGTTCCTTCCTTTTTACTGCAGCATAGTATTCCATTGTGTAGATGTGCCAAAGTTTTTAAATCCACTCATCTACTGATGGGCACTTAGGCTGTTTCCAAATCTTAGCTATTGTAAATTGTGCTGCTATGAACATAGGGGTGCATATATCCTTTCTGATTGGTGTTTCTAGTTTCTTGGGATATATTCCTAGAAGTGGGATCACTGGGTCAAATGGAAGTTCCATTTTTAGTTTTTTGAGGAAACTCCATACTGTTTTCCACAGTGGCTGCACCAGTCTGCATTCTCACCAGCAGTGCATGAGTGATCCTTTTTCTCTGCATCCTCGCCAGCATTTTTTATTTGTTGATTTGTTGATGATAGCCATCCTGACAGGTGTGAGATGGTACCTCATTGTCGTTTTGATTTGCATCTCTCGGATGCTTAGTGACTTTGAGCATGTTTTCATATGTTTCTTGGCCTTCCTTATGTCTTCTTTTGAAAAGTATCTATTTAGGTCCATTGCTCATTTTCTGATTGGGTTGTTTGTCTTCCTTTTGTTCCCTATAAATTTTGGAGATTAAACCCTTATCGGAGATATCATTGGCAACTATGTTCTCCCATGCAGTGGGTGTTCTTGTTGTTCTATTGATGGTTTCTTTTGCTATGCAGAAGTTTTTTTTTTAATTTCTTTATTGATTAAGGTGTCACATATTTGTCCTCATCCTTCCATTCGCATCCCACACCTCTCCCCACACATGCCCCCACGCCCCTGTTGTCCTTAACCGCTGGTTAGGCTCATATGCTTGCACACAAGTCCTTTGGTTGATCTCTCCCCTTTATCCCTACCCTTCCCTACCCTCCCCCTGAGGCCCGACAGTCGGATCCATGCCTCCTTGTTTCTGGGTCTGTTCTTGTTCATCAGTCTATGTTGTTCATTATTTCCCCTAGATGAGTGAGATCATGTGCTATTAGAAATACACTTATAAGAACCGAAAATGAGACAAGCAATAATGGTTATGGTGACAGGCAAAAGAATCAGTGTGTAGTGAGTTTCTTTCTGGGCCAACAGTTCTTTTGAGACCCAATTTCAATGTCCAACAGATCCTTATGTGTACATGTCAGCACTGACATTTCAGTTCTGGATGGTGGACAAATGGTGGTAATGCAGGTCCGACTCTGTCTGGTTTGGTCCTGGGCAACCTGCAGTGATGGACAGCTGCTAACTGCTAGTATGGGAAGGCCACATCAGCGTCTTCCATCTCTGGACTGCTTCTCTTTTGTCTTCATGGCTGGAGTAGTCCTGTAGATTCCTCTCTGTTGCTGGAATCCACATGGTCTCAGAGTTGTTTTCTGAAAATATACAAACATGTTCTCAACCAAAATTTAATAAAGAAATATTTTCTATAAATTTGACTTGGGATCCTTTTTCATTTTTTGCCCAAATGATTTTCCTCTGGCTTGTTTTGTCACCTTGTGTGTTTTTCATGGGTATCTTGCTTTTAGCCTTACAATTAATTTTCTAAAGTATTAATTTTCTAGATGTAATTTACTTACAGGATATTTTTCATTACATGATATTCTTCTACTATCCCCTCCTTTTTTGATTTAAATGTTAGGAGGCTTTTGAAAATATTATAATGTAGTCTTGATGGCTTTTAAATTTTAATTTTTTGCACTATAATATTACTGTTTTAGGTTCATTACATAGTGCACAATTTTATCATGAGATGAAGTACCAATAAAAATTTTAGTTAACACTTTAGGAACACCTTTTTGTCCAGTACAATTAATTTTTCCAGAATATTCGCTTGTTTCAACTAGCCAATTTAAATTTGCCTGAAAACTTGACTACTATTTTACTGTCAAATTTATTACTCTAACAACAATCTTATTTAACCCTGGTGGAAGGGATTATTTGCCTTCTTGAGTAGGCCCTGAGCATTCCTGGTGCTAGGCTGGATTTAGATATCAAAACCCACTTCCCCACACCCTGGGTACAAGACAACTCAAACAATTCTTGGAGTGAGAGGGCAGCTACTGTCGACCAAGTCTCTGTCGGTCACCTGGGTCCTGATCTGAGCTGGGCATGGGAAGCACGAAGCAGCCATGGGGGCAGGAGACCTACCTCAGAAGGGGCTAGGATTCAGGCCCCTGCAATGTTTGGGGGGTGAGTGTCTGTGCCCCACCTCTGTTGATCCCCAAATTCTCTCCTGATGGCCCCTCTGCGACTGTGCCTGACTTAGGTTGTTCCTTCCTTGAGGAATCTTACCCATTTCTGGCTAACCAGCCATCCTCCAGGGCCAAGCAGGGTGACGTGAGGTTCAGTTTTGTCTCCTTGGTAGCCTATGCCCCCGTGGTCTCCATGCCCAGCACCTGACTTGGGATCCCCTCGCCTGCTGGCGGGGCCCCAGCACTGATCACATATCTTTTGGAACTTGGGTTTCTTCTCCAGGGAGGGCTCAGTTTGCCCGACTGGGTGAGAGACAGATCCATGGTACCAGTCATCACGAGACTTCAACCTCAACATGGACAGAGAGCTCATGCAACAGCTGTGAGCAGTTGAATTGTGAGTAGAGGGTCTCTCTTGGCCTAAAGGGTAAGAGGGACCAATATAGAATGCTCAGGTGCCTTCCCAGGAGGCCCTCTACACAATGAAAAGAATTAAATTCTTACATGTCCTTTTTTAAATTGCTGCCAGACATTCAAAGAATTAGTTTGTATGTTTGCTTGGGATAATTGTATATTATGCTGTAGTAACTCTAAGGTATCAAGAGATGTGTTAAGTTTGTCTCCAAGCACCAAACAGATGAATTTTTTTTTTTATCCCCAAGGGTGCGAGGAACTATTATAAGTACTGGGGGTGATCCAAATCTGGGAAAAATTTTAATGATAGTGTAGAATAATATCATGTAAGGATATTCTTTGTTCTAGTCCATGGGAATTCCCTTTCAAACTAGCTGTCCATTTCTTTTTATATAGACAAGGTCTTAGTTACATTTTCTGCACCTCTACCTGGGGCACGTAGTGATAGTAGTGACACCCTTTGTTTGGAGTCCACACAAGCCAGAAACCTCTCTTTAATTTTACACACAAAGGGGCATTGTTTTGATTTCGTGTCATACAAAAGGGAAGCTGGGTGGAGACCCCTGTGTATTTATACTTTCTTGCCCCACCCATGGATCTCCTTGATGTCCAGGGTGTTTGGTATTATTGGTGACTACATTAGTCAGGGGATCAGCCCACGTAAGGGGTCTTACCCATGAAGGGTCAGGAGCATAAGTCCAAAATACTTACCCTCTTGTCCCAGGTAAAATTACCGTACATCTGATGATTGCTAGCGTGGCTAGAAAGGCGTTCTCAGGCATTCTTGGGTTTCTGGTTACCTTACAATTTCTTCCCTGAGGTTTGAAGTTCTGATCGATGTTTCTCTGTTTCTGGATCTATTTATCCCCACATCAGTTTATGTAGTTCATTATATTCCACAAATGAGTGAGATCATGTGATATTTATCTTTCTCTGCCTGGCTTATTTCACTAAGCATAATGTTCTCCATCTCCATCCATATTGATGCAAATGGTAAGAGCTCCTTATTTTTTACCGCAGTGTAGTATTCCATTGTGTAGATGTACCACAGTTTTTTAATCCACTCATCTGCTGATGGGCACTTAGGCTATTTCCAAATCTTAGCCATGGTGAATTGTGCTGCTATGACCATAGGGGTGCATATATCCTTTCTGATTGATGTTTCCAGTTTCTTGGGATATATTCCTAGAAGTGGGATCACTGGGTCAAATGGGAGTTCTATTTTTAGTATTTTAAGGAAACTCCATACTGTTCTCCGCAGTGGCTGCACCAGTCTGCATTCCCACCAGCAGTGCACGAGGGGTCATTTTTCTCCACATCCACACCAGCACTTGTCATTTGTTGACTTGTTGATAATGGCCATTCTGACAGGTGTGAGATGGAACCGCATTGTTGTTTTGATTTGCATGTCTCTAATGATTAGTGATTTAGAGCAGGTTTTCATATGTCTCTTGGCCTTCCTTCTGTCTTCTTTCGAAAAGTGTCTATTTAGATCAGTTGCCCATTTTTTGATTGGGTTGTTTATCTTCTTTTTGTTAAGCTGCATGAGTTCCCTGTAAATGTTGGAGATTAAACCCTTATCATTGACATCATTGGCAAATATGTTCTCCTCCCATGTAGTGGGCTTTCTTGTTGTTTTATTGATGGTTTCCTTTGCTGTGCAAAAGCTTTTTATTTTGATGTAGTCCCATTTGTTTATTTTCTCTTTAGCTTCCATTGCCCTAGGAGCAGTATCAGCGAAGAAGTTCTTTTGGCATATGTCAGAGATTTTTCTGCCTGTAGATTCCTCTAGTATTTTTATGGTTTCCTGTCTTATGTTTAAGTCCTTGATCCATTTTGAGTTTATTTTTGTGTATGGTGTCAGTTGGTGGTCTAGTTTCATTTTTTTGCATGTATCTGTCCAATTTTCCCAACACCATTTGTTGAAGAGACTGTCTTGACTCCATTGTATGTTCATGCCTCCTTTGACAAATATTAATTGAGCATAGTGATTTGGATCGATTTCTGGGTTCTCTACTCTATTCCATTGATCTATATGTCTGTTCTTGTGCCAAAACCAGGCAGTTTTGCGAAAGGTGGCTTTGAAATACAGCTTGAAATCTGGTAAGAAGATCTCACCTACTTTGTTCTTCTTTCTCATGATTGCTGTGGCTATTCGGGGTCTTTTTTTATTCCAGATGAATTTTTGGCAAGTTCGTTCTAGGTCTGTGAAGTATGCTGTTGGTATTTTATTGGGAAGTGCATTGAAATTATAGATTGCTTTGGGTAGTATGGACATTTTGATGATGTTTATTCTACCAATCCATGAACATAGTATGTTCTTCCATCTGTTTATGTCTTCCTCTATCTCTTTTTTCAGTGTTGTGTAGTTTTCCATGTATAGGTCTTTTACCTCTTTAGTTAAGTTTATTCCTAGGTATCTTAATTTTTTTGGTGTGATGGTAAATGGGATTGCTTTTTTAGTCTCTCTTTCTGTAAGTTCACTATTGGTGTATAGAAATGCCATAGATTTCTTAGCATTTATTTTGTATCCTGCTACTCTGCCAAATTCATTTATTAAGTCTAGTAATTTTTTGATGGAGTCTTTAGGGTTTTCTATGTACAGTATCATGTCATCTGCAAATAAGTACAGTTTTACTTCTTCTTTTCCAATTTGGATGCCTTTTATTTCTTCTTCTTGTCTGATTGCAATGGCTAGTATTTCCAACACTATGTTGAACAGGAGTGGTGAGAGTGGGAATCCCTGTCTTGTTCCTGTTCTTAGGGGAAATGGTTTTAGTTTTTGCCCATTGAGTATGATGTTGGCTGTGGGTTAGTCATATATGGCCTTTATTATGTTGAGTTATGATCCTTCTATTCCCACCTTGCTAAGAGTTTTTATCAAGAAAGGCTTTTGGATTTTGTCAAATGCTTTTTCTGCATCAATTGATATGACTATATGGTTTTTATCTCTCAATTTCTTTATGTGATGTATCACGTTTATTGATTTGCGAATATTGTAACATCCTTGCATCCCAGGGATAAATCCTACTTGGTCATGGTGTATGATCTTTTTGATGTATTGCTGGATTCGATTTGCTAGAATTTTGTTGAGGATTTTGGCATCTATGTTCATGAGGGATATTGGCCTGTAATTCTCTTTCATTGTGTTGTCTTTATCTGGTTTTGGTATTAGGGTGATGCTGGCTTCATAGAAGGAGCTTGGAAGTGTTCCTTCTTCTTGAATTTTCTGGAATAGTCTGAGGAGGATAGGTTTCAGCTCTTTCTTGAATGTTTTATAAAACTCCCCTGTGAAGCCGTCTGGCCCCGTGCTTTTGTTTGCTGGAAGCTTTTTGATAACTGCTTCAATTTCTTCCATAGTTATCAGCCTATTGAGATTTTTAGTCTCTTCCTGAGTAAGTTTTGGCAGGTTGTGTTTTTCTAGGAATGTATCCATTTCCTCCAGGTTGTCTAGTTTGTTGGAATAGAGTTTTTCATAGTATTTATTGACAATCCTTTGTATTTCTGTGGGGTCTGTTGTTATTTCACCTCTTTCATTTCTGATTTTGTTTATTTGGGTCCTCTCTCTTTGCTTCTTGGTGAGCCTGGCTAGAGGTTCATCAATCTTGTTTATCCTTTCAAAGAACCAGCTCTTGGTTTTGTTGATCTTGTGTATTGTTTTTTTGGTCTCTATGTCATTCATTTCTGCTCTGATCTTTATTATTTCCTTTCTTCTGCTCACTGTGGGCTTTTCTTGTTGCTCCCTTTCTAATTTTTTGAGTTGTTGAGTTAGATGATCTATTACCATTTTTTCTTGTTTTTTTGAGGTAGGCCTGTAGTTCTGTACATTTCCCTTTCAGGACTGCTTTCAGTGTGTCCCATAGGATTTGCATTGTTGTGTTTTTATTGTCATTAGTCTCCAGGATGTTTTTAATTTCTTCTTTGATCTCATTGATAACCCAATCATTGTTTAGTAATATGCTATTCAGTTTCCAAGTGTTTGAATTTTTTTTGAATTTTTTTATTGTAGTTTATTTCTGATATTATGCCATTGTGATCTGAGAAAATGCTTGATATGATTTCAATCTTTTTGAATTTGGGGAGACTTTGCTTGTTACCCAATATATGGTCTATTTTTGAGAATGTCCCATGTGCACTTGAGAAGAACATATATTCCATGTCTTTGGGGTGAAATACTCTGAAGATGTCAATTAGGTCCATCTGATCTAGTGTGTCATTTAGAATTGCTGTTCCTTTGCTGATTTTTTGTCCAGAGGATTTATCCATTGATGTCAGTGGTGTATTAAAGTCCCCATACTATGATTGTATTGATGTCGATCTCTCCCTTGATATCTTCCAGCAGATTTTTTTATGTATTTGGGTGCTCCTGCGTTGGGTGCATATATGTTTACCAGAGTTATATCTTCTTGTTGGATTGCTCCCTTTAGTATTATGTAGTGGCCTTCATTATCTCTTATTAAAGCCTTTACTTTGAGGTCTATTTTATCTGATATAAGTATCGCAATCCCAGCTTTTTTCTCTTTTCCATTTGCCTGAAAAATGTTTTTCCATCCCTTCACTCTCAGTCTGTGTGAGTCTTTTGCTCTAAGGTGGGTCTCTTGTAGACAGCAAATATATGGGTCATGTTTTCTTATCCATTCAGCTACTCTATGTCTTTTGATTGGTGCATTTAATCCATTTATGTTTACTGTTATTATTGATAAGTACCTGTTCGTTGACATATTTTTCCTTAGTGTTTGTGTTTCTTCTAGCCTTTCTCTTTCTTCTTTTTACAGCAGCCCCTTTAGCATTTCTTGCATTGCTGGTTTGGTAGTGATGAACTCTCTTAGCCCTTTTTTGTCTGTGAAGCTTCTGATTCCACCTTCAATTTTGAATGATAGCCTTGCTGGGTATAGTATTCTTGGATTCAGTCCTTTGTTTTGCATCACTTTGTATATTTCATTCCATTCTCTTCTGGCCTGGTGTGTTTCTGTTGAGAAATAAGTTGATATTCTGATAGGAGATCCCTTGTAGGTAACTTTCTGTTTCTCTCTGGCAGCCTTTAAGATTATTGCTTTGTCGTTGGTGTTCGTCAATTTAATTATGATGTGTCTTGGTGTCAGTCTTTTGGGGTTCAACTTGTTTGGGACTCTGTGTACTTCTTGGACTTGGATAGTTTTTTTCTTGCCAATATCAGGGAAGTTTTCTGTCATTATTTCTTCTAACAAGTTTTCTATTCCTTGCTCCTCTTCCTCTCCTTCTTTTATCCCTATTATTCGAAGGTTGTTTCATTTTGTGTTGCCCCGAAGCTCCCGTAGGCTCTTCCTCTTGCTTTTTAAGTCTTCTTTCCAGTTGCTGCTGTGTTTGTGTGTTTTTTCCTACCTTTTCTTCTAATTCGCTGATGCGGTCCTCAGCCTCTTCTACTCTACTCTTTAAGCCTTCCATTGTGTTCTTTATTGCAGCTATGTCGTTCTTCATCTCCTCTTGGTTTCTTTTCATGTTGGTGACATTTTCATTCAGCTCCTTATAGTTCTCATTGAGTTGTGTGTATTTGTCATCCATCCGTTTAAACATCCTTATAAGGAATACTCTGAATTCTATTTCTGTTAAGCTGCTAGCCTCAAGTTCATTTAACTCCCTTTCTGGTGATTCCTCTTTTTCCTCCCTTTGGGAATTTCCTTTTTTTCTCCTCATGTTTTCCTGTAATGTTTTAATTATAGATCCATTTGCTTTGCTACCCAGGTTCTTTTGGGGATGGTGCTACTGGTGTAATCTCTCAGTTCTCCTGGGCTTGGTAATCTAGTGTAGCTCCCTACTTGAGCTACTTGGGTTCTCTTGATGTAGGCCTGGAAGCTTGAGAGGCACAACTGTGGTGTCTAAAAGTCAGCAGCTATGGAGTGGAGTGTCCCAGTTTTTGCTGTCTTGCACCCTTAGTTGAAATCGCGCGTGTCCAGTGGGAACTCACAGTGGCACCCAGGAACCGTCTATTGAGAGAGCTCCCAGTGGCTCCCACTAGCACCTTGTGTGTAGATGGGCTCAGGGTGCCTGCCTGTTGTAAATTCCCTTCTGTGGAGGTGTGTTTGCAGGCGCACAGCTCTGACGCACTTTGAGGGACTCTGGCACTGAAGTTATACAGCTAGGGTGTATGTGGGAAGTTATTCAGGAGAAAGGAGTTCAGAGTTTCTGCTGTGGGGCAGCGCGCCCTTGCCTGCACAGAATCACACCCAGCAGGGGCTCAAAGCAGCTCCCCAGAGGACCCTGTGGATATATGGGCTCAGGGTGCCTTCCCTTGCTGTGGCTGTGAGTTTGCCCGCTCTGGAGTGTGCGTGAACTGGTGACGCACCCGCTGGCGCAAAGCTCTGATGCACCCTGGCACTGAAGTTGCACCGCAGGGGTGTCCGTGGGCAGTTATTAGGAGGAGGCAGTTCAGAGATTCTACTGCAGGGCCGCGCACCCTTGACTGTGTAGAATCACCCCCTCAGGGGCTCTCAGTGGTTCCCAAGCACTGCCTGGGTAGTGGAGTGCCTGGGTGCCTATGGGCTGGGGACGCAGTGAATACTGAGTTGCGGCGCTGGGGAGGGGGAGGTTGTATTTACTGCTTTCAGTGGCGCGCTTTTGGAGGTGGAGGTCTCAGGGTTCGTGTATCTGCAGCTGGGGTGGCAGGTCTTCTACCAGAGTGGCTGTAGTGACCAGGTTTGCTTCCGAGTCCAGACTGGGTGGTGGTAAGGTTAGGATTCTAGTCTCTAGCAGTTCCGTTCTTAAAGATGACGGGGTCTCTGTGCCACTGGTGTCCTCCCTGGAGTGTTTGCAGTGGCCGCGGGGTTTTGCCAACCAAGACTGCCTGGATTGGATGCCCCCTGAAAGAACTGCAGGGTCTAACTGTCCCTATTTCACTCACACACACACCCACACACGTCCACACACACCTCTATCACTCCTTCACTCGATCACACACTCACCCTCCCTACCTACCTGCTGGTCGCCATCTTCCCAAAAAAAACGAAGCTTTTTGTTTTGATGTAGTCCCATTTGTTTATTTTCTCTTTAGTTTCCATTGCTCTAGAAGCTGTGTCAGTGAAGATATTGTTTTGGCATATATCTGAGATTTTGCTGCCTGTGTGTTCCTCTAGTATTTTTATGGTTTCCCGTCTTATGTTTAAGTCCTTTATCCATTTTGAGTTTATTTTTGTGTGTGGTGTAATTTGGTGGTGTAGTTTCATTTTTTGCATGTGTCTGATCAAATTTCCCAGCACCATTTATTGAAGAGACTGTTGTGACTCCATTGTATGTTTTTGCCTCCTTTGTCAAATATTAATTGAGCATAGTGGTTTGGGTCAAATTCTGGGTTCTCTATTCTATTTCATTGGTCTATATGTCTGTTCTTGTGACAGTACCAGGCAGTTTTGAGAACAGTGGCTTTGTAATACATCTTGATATCTGGTATTGAGGTCCCTCCTACTTTGTTTTTCTTCTCAGGATTGCTGCAGCTATTCGTTTTTTGTTCTGTTTTGTTTTGTGGGTTTTTTTTTTTTTATTCCACATGAATTTTTGGAGAGTTCTTTCTAGATCTGTGAAATATGCCAGTGGTATTTTAATGGAGAGTGCATTGAATCTATAGATTACTTTGGGTAGTATGGACATTTTAATGGTGTTGATTCTACCAATCCATGAACACGGTATGTTTTTCCATCTGTTTATGTCTTCCTCTATCTCTTTTTTCAATATCCTATAGTTTTCTGAGTAGAGGTCTTTTACCTCCTTAGTTAAGTTTATTCCTAGATATCTTATTTTTTTTTGTGCAATGGTAAATGGGATTGTTTTTTAATCTCTCTTTCTGTAAGTTCACTGTTGGTGTATAAAAATGCCATTGATTTCTTGGTGTTAATTTTGTATCCTGCTACATTGCTGAATTCGTTTATTAAGTCTAATAGTTTTTTAATGGAGTTTTTAGGGTTTTCTATGTACAGTATCATGTCATCTGCAAATAATGACAATTTTGCTTCTTCTTTTCCAATTTGGGTGCCTTTTATTTCTTCTTCTTTTCTGATTGCTATGGCTAGTACTTCTAGTACTATGTTGAACAGGAGTGGTGAAAGTGGGCATCCCTGTCTTGTTCCTGTTCTTAAGGGAAATGGTTTTAGTTTTTGCCCATTGAGTATGATGTTGGCTGTAGGTTTGTCATATAAGGCTTTTATTATGTTGAGGTATGATCCTTCTATTCCCACTTTGTTGAGCGTTTTTATCAGCAAAGGGTGTTGAACTTTGTCAAATGCCTTTTCTGCATCAATCGATATGATTGTGTGATTTTTTTCTCTCAATTTGTTTATGTGATGTATCACGTTTATTGATTTGCGGATATTTTACCAGCCTTGCATCCCTGGAATAAATCCCACTTAGTCATGGTGTATGATTTTTCTAATGTAATGCTGCATCTGGTTTGCTAGAATCTTGGTGAGGAAAATCCTTTAATTCTTGAAATATGAATGCTATTGCATGTAATATTATTATATATAAGATCATTTTTTTTGAATAATTATTATATGTAAGATCATTTTTCTTGAATATTGCATGTAACATTATCATATTTAAAATAGTTTTTCTTGAGATATTAATGTTTATTGCATGTAACATTATTACAGTTAAGATCGTTTTTCTTGAAATATTATTGCATATAACATTATTATGTTTAAAATTGTTTTTCTTGAAATAAAATACACCTGAAAAAAATAAAAACCATTAAACAAACAAAAAAAATCCAAACTTATCCTTTTCTGTCAAACTGATATTCTCCCTCCTGCCTTTCTTCTAGCTAATGGTATAACTTAGTCGTGTATACTAAAATACTTATGAGTCAGTCATATTCACCTATCTCCCTAACAAGAAATCTGTGTTTCTTGAAAGGCAGAGGTGATGTCTCATTAATTTCTGGGTCCCCTAACCATTAACCCATTTCCTCAAATAATAAGGGTAGCCACTTTTGCAAAAGTTTATGAAATTGATGAAAACTTTCTTTTACAGTCTAAATATAGCATAAAGTCACTGTACAGACAAAGAAACACATAATGATGTATTTAACTCATGTGTAGTTAAATTGCATATTTTATGAAATACTTACTTTACATGAGACTATGTTATGAATAATTTATATATGATTAAAAGAATCTCTCTTGTGAAAACAGTTGAATTCTTATCTAATAATAGACAAATATGCAAATTGACCACACCTTTGCTACACCTAAGCCACGCCCACCAGCCAAGCCATGCCCACCAACCAATCAGGATGAGTATGCAAATTACCCCAACAAAGATGGCAGCTAATTTGCATATCAAGACAGCGTCGAAAGAAGCCAAGAGCTGCAGAAGGGAGTAAAGCTTAGAAGAAGCAAGCAAGCTGGGAGGGAAGGGGGAGAGAAGGGAGGAGTGACATCAGGGCCGGGGGCAAAGGGAAAAGCAGGTGGGCTGGTGGAGAAGGCGGGGCGGGTGACAAGGGCGGAGTGGAGGCGGGGCCGGGGGAGAAGGGAAAAGCAGGCGGGCTGGCAGAGAAGGCGGGGTGGGTGACAAGGGCGGAGCGGAGGCGGGGTAGAATGCAGCAGGAAATCCTATTGCAGGATTTTTCCTGCAACGGGAACACTAGTATGGAAATAAAAGCAATTGTGTAACCTTTGTCTCACTCTATATATCTATCTCTATAAGTAAAATTCTAGTTTGGAGATTAAAAACTCCTTGTGTCTTATTAAGGACCTTTAAAGGTTCTTTTAAAAAGCACTACAAATTATTACTTCAGAAAATCTAGTTAAGTATTAGCCAGCACAAATGCTTTTAATATAGCTTCCTATTACCTCTTTGAGGAGGCATTCCATTGTCCTATTATAATAAATACTAGAAGCCCAGCACATGAAATCGCGCATCCCTGCCCACACGTGTGGCCTCTCAGTACTCGCAACCCCACCCATCCAAATGCATCCCGCCCACCCACCCGCCGCCCTGCCATGCTCGCAGCCCTGACCACCCGCACTCGTCTTTGGTCCTTACAGCGTTAGGGCCACTGGGTTTTATAATATAGATAAAATAAAAACAATACAACAACCTCTGGGACACATATACAAGTAGACTTAATACACAAGAAAAATAAAATGTTCTCCGGTTCACTTTTTCTTCCCCTTGTCTCTAAATAGAAGCAAATCTACACATGAATGTTCTTGTAACATTTATTTGGATTTCATAATGACTAAAGTTCTTACTTACACTCTTTCATAATGTTTTGAGAACATATGATTATGTATCTTTTTCATATGTCAATCCTTCCAGACCAGCCTCTTAATTTTATTCATATACAATCATTTTCAATTATGGTAAGACCACTTCCAATGAGATTTACCCTCTTAACACATTTTAAGTATGTAACACAGTATTAAGCCTAAGCACAGTGTTGTATAGCAGATATCTAGAATTTATTAATCTTATATAACTGAAACTTGGTATCAATTGAACATCAACTGCTAATTTTTCCCTTTCCCCAACTCCAGAAAATCACCATTCTACTCTCTGCTTCCATGACTTTGAAGATTTATTTTAGATACATCATATAAGTAGAATCATGACAAGTTGTGGAAATTAACTAAATTTCTATCAACAAATGAATGGATAAAGGGAATGTGGTACATATATACAATGAAACATTATTCAGCCTTAAAAAGAAAGAAAACCCTGCCCTATGAGACAACATAGCTGAACCATGAGAACATTATACATATTAACTTAGCATCAAGATTTTTCTCAGGTGAAAACTTGAGTAATTTTTTTGATTTTAGTAATGTAAATGGACCTCCTACCAATCTCCAGACTCTGCTATATGCTTCATATATATTTTATCATTTAACCCTTGCAACAGACTTGGAAACTTGGAATATTGAGCTTCTGTTTTAGAAGACAGGGCATGAATGGTTAATATATTAAGAGACTTGCATAGAGACAATCACACAGCTAATAAGTAGTAGACTTAGTATTTGAACCCAATTTGCTTGACTTTAAATTCAATATCCTTCTCATTATATATCAGATATATCTTATGCCACATGTACCCTTTTTTGGGTATATCTCCCTATTGTGCAGATGAAATTTCATGCTACATTAGGCAATATCTTTTATTTAGTGTTCATTAAATTGGAATTCGTTCTATTGAGTTGAGTGTAAATATGTTTGTAAGCAGTGGCATAGAATAAGAAAAATACAGGCTTCTTTATCAATGTGATTTGTAACAACCAGGGACAACTTTATGCAGAGATAGAATAAGTAGAGCAATAAATGTGTTGGGATTTATTGAATACAAATTGTTAAAACTGGAAAGATTCTGGATAATACATTTAATTCTTTTAAAAAATTTATCTTTATTGCTGTAAGTATTACAGATGTCCCATTTTTTTCCTCATTGATCTGTTCCACCTAGCTCCTGCCCCTTCCCCAGGCCTTCACTGCACTATTATCTGTATCCATAGGTTATGCATATATACAAATAAGTTATTTAGTTAATCTCTTCCCTTTCCCCACTTCCCTCTAAGAATCATAAGTCTGTTCCATGTTTCCATGTCTCTGGATCTATTTTGTTCATCAGTTTGTTTTGTTCATTAAATTCCACATATAAGTGACATCATGTGATACTTGTCTTTCTCAGATGGGCTTATTTCACATAGCATATTACTCTCCAGGCCCTTCCATGAAGTCTCAAAGGGTAAGAGATCCTTCGTTTTTACAGATGTGTAAATGTACCACATCTGTTTTATCTACTCATCTACTGATAGGCACTTGGGCTGTAAGATCTGGGATCCATTCAATTTTTAATAAAGGAAAACTTATGCTCATAGAAAACAAATGACTTGTACAAAACCACATAGTCAACTAGCATCAGAACCCAAAATTGGACTCATGTTTCTATTTTAAGTTAATTGGCTTTAAAAGGGAAAATTACACTCCTTGCTTTCCGTGTACCTGACAAATCTACCGCCATTAGAGGTACAAACTTTTGGATTTAGTTATTTTTTGTTAACATACTGATCTTGAAGAGGTAACTAATTCATGCTGTTGTAAGTTCTTAGCCTCTCCAGTGTATTTTCAGATCCATGGAACCATTTGATGGCTGAGTATTATGATGAGCAAGAGATAGAACAGGGCAAATTTTAGTTCATAGGGAAGTCCAGGGCTCTTCTCATTTGATGGAGAGTGTCAAAGTAGGGGATCTTGGGTCACCACGGAGCAGTGTGAAGCCATAGGGCATTTGGGGAACTGGAAATAAGGGATAGATATCACAAAAAGAGAGACAGAAAATAGTATTGTATAATCAGTGAATACAAATTCAGCCTATCCCACAGTTTTTGATCCAGGCAACAGTGGTCTTTTAATGGTTTTATTTACTGTTACCTTGTACTAATATGGTCAGGTTGAGATTTGGAGAAACCTTTTTGTACACCTAAGGGTTTATATTTTTCTTTATAAATGGACCACTATTCTTGCCCACTGTTTGACTCTCTGCTGCCTGAAACCATTACCTTCTTCTTATTTTTCTATGCATGCATATGACCCTCAGAGCCATTCAGCCCTGAGACCAATTGTGTCCCCAACAACAATCCAGAAAATACATGTTGACTGATTTAACTAAATTCATAGATGCCTGATGAGGGCTTTCATTTGATGATAATTCTAATTTCTTCCAATATAAAATGATTGAGTTTGTCTAGTACAATGTGCTTTGTTTAGTACCTATGCTCCTGATTGCTTATGCTTCAGTTTTGCTTCAGGCCTGATATATTGCTTGTCATGACTTCTAGACTTTACCAATAAGGCTACTGTCAGAAGAAATCTTGCTTTATTTTGATGGGGGTGATATTCACTTTCACTTTCGTTAGTTACTTTTGTGGTATCTTGTGCGTTTTTAGAGCTCTTTGCCCATGAGTTCTCAGTACTTTAACTAGCTATTTACAGTAGGACCCCTCAAATACAGGTCATTGGCTTTAGTACAGACTTGGTATATCTGATTTTTATCTTCTCTGAGTGCTGGGAGAAAGAATCCATCCATTCTGTGTCAGTTTTGGTAGTCAGGCTTGAACTCAAACTGTTTCTGTTCTTTGTTTGGAGTTAGCTCCATGACTTTTAAATTTATTTGTGGGCCTATTATGTGCACAGAAGCAGGACCCTGTATCAGGTTGTGTTGAATAGAAGCGTACTAATAGGAGTAAGTCAAACATGGAAGCTGGCCTCAATAAAATTGCAATTCAGTGAGGGATAACATCATGTACCTAAATGAGTTGATACATGGCAGAATGTAATGAGCACCATTAGAGAGATTCAGAAGTGGTGTTGTGGGATTGCAGCATAGGGAGAGATCTTATCTATTTGGGAAATCAGAGACAGCATTATGGAGGCAATAAGAATATGAACTGAACCTTAAAAGATGTATGAAATCCAACAAGCAAAATGGTTTGCTGTGAGGGGTGGTTGTTTGGCAGAGGGAACATCGTTGACTATAAGTATAAAAGTGAGAAAGTCATGGCACAGTCTGGAAAGAGTGAATACATAACTGGTATGGTAGAATGGAAAGCTTTAAGTGACAAGATTAAAAATTTTGGATATTTTATTGGGGCCAAAGGGGAATCACTAAAGAATTTTGAGCACTAGAATAACATGTCTCAAGATGTTCTTCAGAAATATCACTCTGGCAACAATGCAAGGAATGGGATAGTAAATGTGAGGATGAGAACAGATGCTTGCAAAAGATATTTGGAAAAACTTAGTTATTGATTGGACATAAGAAATTGAAGAGGGCCTGAGTAATCAAGAACATGGTTCTGCCAATAAGTAAGCTAAGAAATTCAGAAGGATGCCTATAAAATACTGCATTTTTGAGATATATGGTTCTTAGAAAATGATGGAAAATACTTTTAGAAATCCACTTAGTAGAAATCTCTTCTTCCCTCTAGTTTACAGATTGAAAAATTTGATACAGATACATGATATCATGTCATCTGCCCAATATTTATTTGATGGCAGAGCTAGGATAGGATCTAAATTTATGAGGACAAATCTAATGCTCTTTCCTTGCTACCATATTACGCCAGTCTTTACAAAAGAATGGGTTTTGTGTGTGTGTGTGTGTGTGTGTGTGTGTGTGTGTGTGTGTGTGTGTCAGAGTGAAGGCCAGTATCAACAAACAACACTGACTAGGGGATTGATAGAAATTAAAGACACCTTAGTGTTCATCTAGTCTAAACATTTCATTTTATAACTGAGCGTTCCAAGGCCCAGAGAGAGAAAATGATTTGTCTGAGGCCACATAAATACAAATAATGTAGATCATGGTTTATGTTTATTTGAGAGAATAATATCAGCATATTAGAAGCTGGAAACATAATAGCACAGAATATTATAAATTCATCACCCAGGGAGAAAATGTCTGAAGGGCCATTTCACAGGCAAGACTATGTCTTACGATGCCAGAGTGGAGTCTGGCCTACTCAGTTAATAGGCGTCAACCAGTGGAAATCATTGTTGCCATTTGTGAGAATGGTACTAGAGTACTACTCTGTTGTGACTATCAGTAAATAGTTATATTATAGCAGAGCAACCTCTATACTGTTTTCTATAATGGCTGTACCAATTTACAATCCATTCAGCAGTGTATGACTGGTTCTCTTTTCTCCACATCCTCACCATCATTTGTTATCTCTGGTCTTTTTTACAATAGCTATTCCAACAGCTGTAAGATGGTAACTCATTGTGATTTTAACTTGCATTTCCATGATAATTAGTTATGTTAAATAAAGGTAATTATGAGTGGTGCTGGAGGTTTGTTGGTTTACAAACTCCTCAGGAGGTTCCTGGGTGTAATCTGAAATGGTCCTTTCTGAGGAGGACTGGGAGAGATTGCAGAAAGAGACAGACCACTCCAGTTTGTTAGGTAGCAGGTTTAATAAGCAAGGGTATTTAATGAGGTTTGTTTTAGGTGACCACAAGATTAGTGGATTTCCTCACTCATCAGCCAAATCTTACAAGTTTATATAGAGGCCTTAACAAGTTTTAGTCATGTATACCATCCAGATTCTCAATACCAAATTTCTCTTTTAATACTGTATCCTTGGGGCAGATTATGGGAGCAGGGAAGGCAAGTGGAATTTATATTCCAATGACAGAAGAGGGGATAGGGAGCCTCCAGATCTAGCTCATGGGTCACATCTTTTGATGACTTCCCCCAACAATGTCTTACTTAACTTGATTGTAGTAATTATTTCACAATATATATGTATATTAAATCATCATGTTGTACACCTTAAAAAGGGATCACAATGTACAACCCAAATACATACAATTTTTATTCATCACTTGTACCTTGATAAAGCTGGAAAAAATTACAAGGAAGATGAGTTGATCATTTTTGAAGGCAAAGGATTCCATATTTTACTGAAAAGGCTATATTAGAAAACTTCTGCACCTTAGGTAAAGGGAAGAATAAAGTTTTCTACCAATTTGATTTCTTTCTTAAAATGGGAACATCAAACAAAGATGGAACAAATACCTGAAAAATATTCAACACAAAAAAGAAAATCCACTTTTCCTGTATAATCTTGCATTTCATCTTGCTAACTGAATTCTGCTTTACTTGCTGTTAACTTTCTCACTTGTCTTTTTCCTCACTCTTCCACCAACCTTTAAGAATTCTTCACCTAGACCCTTATAGTTGAGCTACAACTATGCTTAGGTAAACACAAACAGGGGATTTGCAGATGTATTTCCAAGTGTAGACTCACCTGGCTTGTGAATTCTATGACATCAGGCACTCCATTTGGTTTGCATTTTTTCTAACTAAACAGGAAAAATTACTCCTAATTGAGTGGAACAGATTATAAATGATTTAGTCCCCAGTGGAGAAGAGCTAGAGATGTTGAGTGAATCAATAATGCAAATGTAGAAATCACTGTGGCAGATAAAGGCCAAATATGCAAGAAATTACAAATTAATGGAGGGGAGGGGAAGATAGGACCAATGAATGAAAGCTCAATAGTAACATTTTAAAGGACTATTTGATAAAATATCAAAGAATATATGACAAATTAATGAATTTAAAATGCAAATAAAAAAGACAGACATCAGTTTAGCAAAGGTTTTTAGGAAGAGATAAAATTTGGAATTGGACATTTAAAAACAATTTATATTTTGAGTGTACACATTCATGCACACACACGCACACAGACTCAGAAACACAGACACAGAGACACACATACAAATATGCATGCTATTAAGTAGCTGCTCGATAGGCTCTTCATATATCATTTACCACCAGTCACTTGAAATATGTTTCAGCCTAATTAATTCTATTTTTACTTAGACTGTTGTAATATAGTAAATTGCAATTTAAAAAATAAATCATGAATAATTTCAAATATGTTACAATAAACTAAGATGTTTTCAGAATAATAATACTTTTAAAATAAAAATAATTATATATATTTTTTTAGATAGAATGTAATAATTGATGGAGTCTTCACAATTCTCACACATTTTGGGGGAGTGGAGGAGGTAACTCTTTTACTTGACCCTGTCACTCTCCTAGAGTTACCTTCCTTAGTTCTTTTCTTTGCCTAACTTTCTGCTTCATGACACTCTGCATTCTGTCTTTATGTCTTGTGGTTTTATAGTATTTGTTCTCTCAGAAATAATCAGTGATCTCCTAGTCACCAGCATTAATGGCCAAACTTAACCAAAACAAAAGCATTCTTTAGCATTTAGCAAGCACTGTTGGTTAACTTCCTTTCTTGAAATTATTTGGTGGAATTGGAGTCATAATGTATTGCTTAATCTTTTCAATGACTCCTCCTTTTTTTCCTTCTTCTTTTACTTCCTTCACTCCTTAAATGCAGACAATTCCCAGAAATCAATATTAGTTACTTGTGCTTTCTTTTGGAGAAGTCTCAAGGCTTTAATTATTGCCTCTGTATCTCAAGTCCTGACCTCTTATCTGAGTCTCCTGAAAATTTCTATTTGGAGGTCCTTTTATCACCTAAACTTTAACATGTATAACGCCAATACTTTCTTTTGGGTAAAAATTGGTATGTTCCATTCTTGTATCTTTTTCTTACATTTTCCTTGAACTTTATATATGCAATGGTTAAAATACTTGAAATCCATGAATATGAAATAACAAAAATGTTTTTATTTTAATATAAATACTACTTCTCATATCTTTTCCCTTTTGGAAGCATATAATTTTTATCTATCAGGATTATTGCATTTATTATTATAAATTTATCTTTATTTCTCAGTAATAAGATCAGACTGAAATGGTAAATTACTAAGCCTTGGAAACATCATAGATTACTTCTTTAATAGCATGTGAGCAACCTTTTTGTATGGTTCAACTTTATTGAAAAGTCTAACATGTAGTTTTCATTTGCAAAGTAAGAGTAAATTGATACATAGGCAATGGTAAATTGCCTATGATAACCCTTCCCTTTCCTCTTCCTGAACTCTTCCTGAATCTCCTTTTTCCAGTTTCTTGTGAAGTTATTTATCTAGTGTGTCTTATGAAAAAAATCACCACACACACACACACACACACACACACACACACACACACACACACAGAGACACACACGCGCGCGCGCGCACACACACACACACACACACACACAAGATACACCCTTCATGCACTGGCCAAAATTAAGCTCTTTATCATCTCTCAGATTGAGTCTCTCATACATCTTCCTGTTGTCATCAATGACACCTTATTTTTCCAGTTTCCTTGCATTTTTTTCTTACATATTTACTCTTCTTCAACTTTTTCACTGAATCAAGGCAAGGTTAGGCCCTTATCAACACATGCTTGGACCTCTACAGTATAGTCATACCTTGGAGATATTGTGGGTTTGGTTCCAGATCACCACAATAAAGTGAATATCACAATAAAGCAAGTCACACAAAATATTTGGTTTCCCAGTAGATATAAAACATGGTACATTATACTGTAGTCTATAAAGTCTATAATAGCATTATGTCTCAAAATGTACATACCTTAACTAAAAAATACTTTATTGCTGAAAAAAAAATGCTAACCATCATTTGACCTTCATAATCTTCTTTGCTGGTGGATGGTCTTGCCTCAGTGTTGATGGCTGCTGACTGATCAGGGTGGTCATTGCTGAAGGATGGGATGGCGGTGGCAATTTCTTAAAATAAGGCAACAATAAATTTAGCCGCATCAATTGATTCTTCTTCTTATGAATGACTTCTTTGTAGCATGCGCTTCTGTTTGATAGTATTTTATTCACACTAAAACCTCTTTTAAAAATGGAGTTAATCCTCTCAAAACCTGATACTGCTTTAACAACTGAGATTATGTAATATTGTAAACCCTTTGTTGTTATCTCAACAGTCTTCAGAACATCTCCACCAGAGATAAACTATCTCAAAAAACCCACGTTCTTTGCTCACCAATAAGAAGCAACTCTTCATCCAATAAAGTTTTATCATGAGATTGTAGCAATTCAGTCACATCTTCAGGCTCCACTTATAATTCTAGTTCTCTTATAATATCCACAATATGTGTAGTTACTTCATTCACTGAGTGCTGGACCCCCACAAGGACATCCATGAGGGTGAACTTACTTCTTAAAAACTCCTGTTAACATTGACGACCCTTCCCATGAATCCAGAATGTACTTTTTATTATTAATTTAAAAAAATCTTTATTGTTGAAAGTACTATATATGTCCCTTTTTTTCTCCCATTGACCCCTTATAGCCTGCCCCCGTCCCCAATCCCAGGCCTTTACCACCCTATTGTCTGTGTCCATGGGTTATGCATATATGCATACAAGTTCTTTGGTTGGTCTTTTCCCACCCACCCACCCACCCATCCCCACCTTCCCTTTGAGATTTGACAGTCTGTTCCCTGCCTCTATGTTCTTTTTTTTTATTATTTATTTTTATTTATTTATTTTTTAAATTTCTTTATTGATTAAGGTATCACATATTTGTCCTCGTCCCCCCATTTCCATCCCACCCCCCTCCCCACACATGCCCCCACCCTGCTGTTGTCCTTAACCGCTGGTTGGGTTCATATGTCTGCACACAAGTCCTTTGGTTGATCTCCCCCTTTACCCCCACCCTTCCCTACCCTCCCTCTGAGGCCCGACAGTCTGATCCATGCCTCCTTGTTTCTGGGTCTGTTCTTGTTCATCAGTCTATGTTGTTCATTATTTCCCCTAGATGAGTGAGATCATGTGCTATTAGAAATACACTTATAAGAACTGAAAATGAGACAAGCAATAATGGTTATGGTGACAGGCAAATGAATCGGTCTGTAGTGAGTTTCTTTCTGGGCCAACAGTTCTTTTGAGACCCAATTTCAATGTCCAACAGTTCCTTATGTGTACATGTCAGCACTGACATTTCAGTTCTGGATGGTGGACAACTGGTGGTAATGCAGGTCCGACTCTGTCTGGTTTGGTCCTGGGCAATCTGCAGTGATGCACAGCTGCTAACTGATAGTATGGGAAGGCCACATCAGCGTATTCTGTCTCTGGACTGCTTCTCTTCTGTCTTCATGGCTGGAGTAGTCAAATTTATAGAAAATATTCCTTTATTAACTTTTGGTCGAGAATATGTTTGTATATTTTCAGAAAACAACTCTGAGACCATGTGGATTCTAGCAAGAGAGGAATCGACAGGACTATTCTATGTTCTTTTTTAAAAATATTTTTTATTGATTTCAGAGAGGAAGGGAGAGAGATAGAAACATCAATGATGAGAATCATTGATTGGCTGCCTCCTGCATGCCCCCTACTGTGGGGGATCAAACCCGCAACCCGGGCATGTGCCCTTGGCTGGAATCAAACCTGGGACCCTTTAGTCTGCAGGCCAATGCTCTATCCGCTGAGCCAAATTGGCTAGGGCATGCTTCTATGTTCTTAATGGCATATAGGAAAGTGAATACTTTCCAGAAAAATTTCAATTGACTTTGCCAAGAGCCATCAGAGGAATCACTTTCTATGCTAGCTATAGCTTTACAAAATACATTTCTTAAATAATAAGACTTGAAACTTGAAATTACTCCTTGGTCCATGAGATGCAGATTGGATGTTGTATTAGCAGGCATGTAAACAATACTAATCTCACTGTACATCTCCTTTGGAGCTCTTGGGTGACCAGGTGCATTGTCAATGAGCAATAATATTCTGAAGGGAAATTTTTTTTCTGAGAAGTATGTCTCAACACTGGGTTTAAAATATTTAGTATACCATGCTGTAAACAGATATGCTGTCATTCAGACTTTGTTGTTCCATTCATAAAGCACAGGCAGAATAGATTTAACATAATTAAGGGACCTAGGATTTTCTAAATGCTAAATAAGCATTGATTTCAACTTAAATTCACCAGCTACATTAGCCTCTAGCAAGAGAGTCAGCCTGTCCTTTGAAACTTTGAAATCAGGCATGACTTCTTTCTAGCTATGAAAAGTTTTAGATGGAATCTTCTTCCAATATAAGACTATTTAATATACATTTGAAAAGCTGTTGAAATAGTCATTTTTAGTAAATAAATATTTTAATATTTTATTTAACATTTCAATGATTTTGATAGATATAACAACATCTCTATAATAAAGAGCCAGGGTAAAATGACCTATCACGACCAAAGGCTGACCAACCAGAAGTCAGTGCTGGGTTGCCATACTACTGCGGCTGCAGGCCTGGTGACCCAGCAGTGACTGCTGAGGGGGCTTTGAATCAGGCCTGGAAAGAGACTTGGAAGAGAGAAGCAGGGGCTGATCTATAGCATCTGTGGCAGCTTTTGACCAGCACTTGCCTCTCTCTTTCCCTCCAAGCCTGGCCAGCAGCCCTGCCTCCATTTCTCTTTGAGCCTCCACCAGGGCTGCTGATCAACCCTGCCTTTCTGATCAGGCCCTGTTAATAGGCCCAGAGACGCTGACTGGCATGAAACTAGCCAATCAGAACCAAATCTGGGTCAACTGTGAGGAGCCAGTAGCTGCCTAGGAGGTGGAGCTTTTGACACTGACTAGCATAGAAACTGACCAATTAGAACCAAATTGGCCAGCAGAGGAGGGCAGTTGGGGGCGAGATCAGGCTGGCATGGGAGGGTAGTTGGGGGCAACCAAGCCAGCAAGGAGAGGGCAGTTTGGGGTGAGATCAGACCAGCAGGGGAGGGCTGTTGGGGGCAAGATCAGGTCTGCAGGGGAGGGCTGTTGGGGGCACGATCAGGCCAACAGGGGAGGGCCATTGGGGGTGAGATCAGGCTGGCAGAGGAAGGCAGTTGGGGGCAACCAAGCTGGCAAGGGAGAGCAGTTGGGGGTGAGATCAGGCTGGCAGGGGAGGGCAGTTGGAGGCAACCAGGCTGGCAGGGGAGGGCAGTTGGGGGTGAGGTCAGGCCAGCAGGAGAGGGCAGTTGGGGTTGATCAGGCAGGCAGGCAGGTGAGCGGTTAGGAGCCAGCAGTCCCAGATTGCGAGAGGGATGTCCCACTGCGGGTTTAGGCCTGATCGGAATCGGGCCTAAACCCGCAGTGGGACATCCCCCAAGGGTGTCCCTGATTGGAGAGGGTGCAGGCTGGGCTGAGGGAACCGCCTCCTACAGGCACAAATTTTGTGCGCTGGGCCACTAGCATTATATATAAAGGTCTTGTTCAGTAAAACTGTAGTTTCTTTTTTATTGATTTCAGAAAGAGAGAGAGAGAGAGAGTGAGAGAGAAATGAGAGAGGAACATCAATCAGCTGTTTCTTACATGTACCCTGATCAGGGTCCAAACCAGAAACCTGGGTATGTGCCCTGACTAAGAATTGAAACCACCACCTTTTGGTTAATGGGATGATGCTCCAACCAACTGAGCCACACCAGCCAAGGATAACTGTAGTTTCTTGATATGGCAGGGGCTCAGGTGCAAAAGAGCCAGGCAAAAACATTATATAGTGTTGTACCATCTTTAGGTAGAAACCAGTAAGAAGGAACATAGACGCCTAAATAAAAATAGTAATTGGCTTGGGCTTGACAACAGGACTGACAAAATTAGGGGGGTGGTGTATGATTGGAGATCTGGAGCAGTGGTATTACAAAAGTAGATAAGCCGAAACCGGTTTGGCTCAGTGGATAGAGCGTCGGCCTGCGGACTGAAAGGTCCCGGGTTCGATTCCGGTCAAGGGCACGTACCTTGGTTGTGGGCATATCCCCAGTGGGGGGTGTGCAAGAGGTAGCTGATCGATGTTTCTCTCTCATCGATGTTTCTAACTCTCTATCTCTCTCCCTCTCTGTAAAAAATCAATAAAATATATTTTTTAAAAAAAAGTAGATAAAATGGTGAATTCTATGGTACATCTGTACTTCTAGCATAACTGAGGTTTCTTTTATATTTTTAAATTTTATTTCATATTTCAATTATAGTTGATATTCAACATTATTTTCCAGTAGATAATATAGTGGTTAGACAAGTACATAATTTATGAAATGAAACCCCTTATAAACCTAGAACCCACCTGGCACATATATAATGATTACAATAGTATTGGCTATATTTGTTATGCTTTACTTTACATTCCCATGACTATTTTGTAACTGCCAACTTATACTTCCTAATTTTATCACCTTTTCACTAGTTCCCAAGCACTGCTGCCATCTGGTATCCATCAGTCTGCTTTCTGTATCAATGAGTCAGTTTCTGTTTTGTTTTGTTTATTTTGTTCTTTAGATTCCACATAAAAGTAAAATCATACATTTGTTTTTCTCTGACTTACATCACTTAGCATAATTCTCTCTAGGTTCATCCATGTTGTCACAAATGATAAGATTTCATTCTCTTTTATGGCTGAGTAATATTCTATTATATATATACTAGTGACCTGGTGCACAAAATTCGTGCACATTAAAAGGGGATTAATTAGAGGAAATAATTTAATATTGTTATTTGCCCTTTCTCTTTAATAGAAGTGTCAGAGATGAAAGAAAATTAGTAAAATGTATATGAAAACTTTCCTCCTGTCAGAGTCTGGGGCTCACCACGGGACCCAGAGTCAAGTCCCCACCCACCCACATGTACCTCAAAATTGCGTGAGACCCGGACCCGGCCAGCACCCCCATTGGGCTAGATCCAGACCCAGCCAGTCCCACCCTTGTCAAGTCCTGCTGGGCAGGGGATGTAGCCTCAGGTCCCCTGGCCCGGCACCAGGATGGGGGTCATGGCCTGAGGTCCTCCATCAAGCCCCGCCAGGTGGGGGACATGGCCTGAGATCCCCTATCAAGCCCTGCTGGGTGGGTGGCATGGCCTGAAGTCTCCTGTCAAGCCCTGCTAGGTGTGGGGGGGGGCTCAGCCTCAGGTCCCCTGGCCCAGCACTGGGAGGGGGACACAGCCTCAGGTCCCCCATCAAACTTCACTGGGCGGAGGCGTGGCCTGAGTTCCCCCAACCCAGCACTGGGGGTGCACCTTGAGATCCCCTGTCAAGCCCTGCTGGGTGGGGGGCACAACCTGAGGTCCCCTGTCAAGCCCAGCCAGGCAGGGGGGACAGCCTCAGGTCCCCTGGCCCGGTGCTGGGGTGGGAGGCATGGCCTGAGGTCCCTTGTCAAGCCCTGCCAGGCAGGGGGTGCGGTCTGAGGTTCCCCCGTTAAGCCCTGCCAGGCGGGGGATGTGGCCTTAGGTCCCCTGGCCTGGCACCAGGGCGGGGTGTGTGGCCTAAGGTCCCCTGTCAAGCCCCATGGGGACGGGGGAGGGTGTAGCCTCAGGACCCTGCTGATTGCTCTTTAAGGCTCCTTATGGGAACTTGGCCTCAGCTGTGGGTGCAGCCATCTTTGTGATGGAGTGATGGTCAATTTGCATATTCCCTCTTTATTATATAGGATGTATCATTTCTTTTTCCACTTACTCATGTATTGATGGGCACTTGGCTTGCTTCCATATTTTGGCTATAGTAAATAATTACTGCAGTGAACATAGTGGTGCATCTATATTTTATTTGTTTTCCATTTTTTTTCAGATGTATACCCAGAAGTGGAATTTCTGGGTATGGGAGCACAGGTCCTCTGTCAGGAGCTGGACCTTCATGAACACTGGATGTTAGAGAAGATATGAGCAAGCGTGGGCATATAGGAGAGTCTTTATTACAGCCCAAGTAGCCATTGCTAACAAGGAGCCATCAGACAAAACAGTTCTTCAAAGTAGCTTACAAAGTAGTCCAGCAAACATAGGAGTCCTTGGACACACAGTAGCCTAACCAAGCAGCTGTGCACAAGCTGGTCAACAACACATCTTTATACCAACTTAGACAAAAGAGGCTCCTTGCCAAATAGTAACATCAATACTTGAGTTACAGAAAGGCATACCTGAGCAGTGCATACAGTACAATCATTGTGTCCTTGCTTTTGTACCTGCGAATGACAAATTGACTTTGAGCATCTAGCATACTCTGGACAGGGCTGTCACACTCAAATTGGCCTTGAACATCTAGCGTACTTTGATTAGGGTTCCCACACTGGGTCAGAAGGTAGCTCTATTTTTAATTTTTTGAGGAAACTTCAGACTTTTTTCCATAGTAACTGCACCAATTTGCAATCCCACTAACAATGAACAAGGTTTCCCTTTTCTTCACTTCCTTATTTTATTGATGATAGCCATTGTGACAGTTGTGAGGTGATATCACATTGTCCTTTTAATTTGCATTTCTCTGATTATTAGTGACACTGAGAATTTTTTCATATGTCCATTGACCATTTGTATTTTCTCTGTTAAGAAGTACACATTCAGTCAGGCCAGTGTGGCTAAGTGTTTGATCATCGACCTAAGATTGTGGGCTAGATCCCCAGTGTGGGGCTTGGAGGAGGTGGCTGATCACTGATTCTCTTATCATTCATGTTTCTATCTCTCTCTTCCTCTCCCTTCTTCTTGCTGAAATCAATAAAAATATGTTTTTAAAAAAGTGTATATTCATATTTTTTGGCCCATTTTTAAATTTGTTTTTTCAGTGTTCAGTTGTATGAGCTCTTTATAAATCTTTAAAATTAACCTTTTTTAGTTGTATATAGTCTATTTTGTTTATTTTTTTATTTCCCTTGGCAGAAGAGATATATCAGATGTGAAAAATGAAAAAAATGGTCAAGATTTTACTGCCTAACGTTTCTTCTAGGAGTGTTATAGTTTTGTGTTTTACATTTACACCTTTAATGTATTTTCAGTTTATTCTTGTATATGTTGTAATAAGATGGTCTAGTTTTATATTTTTCCACATTTATTACCCAATTTTTCCAAGATTTATTGAATAGACTTTCTTTACCCCATTGTATTTTCTTGCCTCCTTTGTTAAATATTAACTGACCATATAGGTGTAGGTCTATTTCTGGGATTTCTATTATGTTCCATTAATCTATATGTCTGTTTTTATACCAGCACCATATTGCTTATTTATTTTCTTTTTTTTGTTAAATTTATTGAGGTGATATTGGTTAATATGATCATATAGGTTTAAGGTGTGGGTTTCTAAGTTACAAGATCTTTATATTGCACTCTGAGCTCACCACCTAAAGTAAAATCTTCTCCCATCACCATATATTAGTCCCCCTTCACCCATATCCCCTCCTCTCTTGCAACCACTGCACTGCTGTCTGTGTTCACAGGGTTTAGTTTTATATATTCCACATATGACTGAAATTATATTATTCTTATCTTTTTCTGACTAACTTATTTCACTTATCATAATATTCTCAAGGTCCATCCATGTTATTGCAAATGGCAGTATTTCATCCTTTCTTATGGCTGAGTAGTATTTCATTCTGTATATGTACCATATCTCCTTTATCCAGTCCTCTATCACAGGACACTTTGGTTGTTTCTATGTCTTGGCCACCATGAATAATACTGCAATGAACATAGGGGTTTGCATACATCATTGTGAATACATGTTTTCAAGTTTTTTGGGTATATACCCAGGAGAAGAATTTCTGGATACTATGGTAGCTCTAGTCTTAATTTTTTTGAGGAATCACTAGACTATTTTTTATAGTGGTTGTCCCAGTGCACATTCTCACTAGCAGTGAATGAGGGTTCCTTTTTCTCCACAACCTCTCCAACACTAGTTATTACTTGGCTTGTTGATAATAGACACTCTAACAGGTGTGAGGTGCTATCTCATTGTAGTTTTGATTGAATTTCCTTAACTGCTAGTGAGGTTGAACATCTTTTCACATATCTATTGGCTTTTTGTATGTCTTCTTTGGAGAGGTGTTTGTTTAAGTCCTTGCCTATTTTTTGATTAGCTTGCTTGTTTGGTGTTGAATTTTATGAGTTCTATATCTATATCTATATCTATATCTATATCTATATCTATATCTATATCTATATCTATATCTATATCTATATCTATATCTATATCTATATCTATATCTATATCTATATCTATATCTATATCTATATCTATATCTATATCTATATCTATCTATATCTCATCTACATCTATCATGTAATCATCTATTAAACCTTTATTGGAGCAACTGTTTGCAAATATCATCTCCCACCTGGTTGGATGCCTCCCTGTTCTTTGTCAGTTTCTTGTGCTGTGCAGAATCTTTTTAGTTTGATATAGTCCTATTCATTTATTTTTGCCTTTATTTCCCTTGCCTTTGGGATCAAGTTCATAAAATGCTCTCTACAACCAAGGTCAATAAGTTTGTTACCTATGTTTTCTTCTATGTAATTTATTGTTTCAGGTCCTATGTCTAAGCCTTTGATCCATTTTGAATTGATTTTTGTACATAGGGACAAACTGTAATCCAGTTTCATTCTTTTGCATGTGGCTTTCCATTTATTGAAGAGATAATCTTTACTCCATGTTGTGTTTCTGGATCCATTGTCGAAAATTATCTGCCACATATATATGGTTTTATATCTCAGTTCTCTTTTCTGTTCTACTGATCTGTGTGTCTGTTTCTCTGCCAATACAATACTGTTTTGCTTATTCTAGCTCTGTAGTATAATTTGAAACCAGATAGTGTGATACCTCCAGCTTTGTTCTTTTTTCTCGGGATTGTTTTGGGTATTTGGGGTCTTTTGTGGTTCCATACAAATCTTACGATTTCTTATTCTATTTCTTTAAAAAATAACATTGGGATTTTGAGGCGTATTGCATTAAATCTGTATATTGCTTTGGGTAATATGGCCATTTTAACTATGTTGATTCTTTCAATCCAGGAACATGGGACAGTTTCCCATTTTGTTGTGTCTTCTTTGATCTCTTTTAATAATGCTTTGTAATTTTCAGTATATTGGTCTTTCACATTTTGTGTTAAGTTTCTTACTATGTATTTTATACTTTTGGTTGCAATGGCAAAAGGAACTATTTTTTCCATTTCTTTTTCTGAAGCTTTATTATTAGTATACAGAAGGCAATGAATTTTTGCACAATGATTTTGTATCCTACAATTTTCCTCTGTTTATTGATTCTAATAGTTTTTTGGTGGAGTCTTTAGGGTTTCTATATACAGAATAATGTTGTCCACAAAAGTGGCAGTTTTACTTCCTCTTTCACTATTTAGATGTCTTTTATTTCTTTCTCTTGCCTTTCTGATCTGGCTAGGACTTCCAGCACTAACTTGAATAAGAGTGGTGAGAGTGGATATCATTGTCTTATTCCTGATCTTAGAGGAAAAGCTTTCAGTTTTTCACCAGTGAGTATGATATTGGCTGAGGGTTTATCATATACTATAGGCATGGTGCACCAAGGCCTGGCTGGTGATCAGGGCCAATCTGGGCCTTTGGCTGCTGTCCATGGCCTTCCTTCCGGCTACCAGCCAGGGCCTTCCTTCATTCCACACTGCCTCCCGGTAGTCAGTGCACGTCATAGCAAGCAATCGAACTCTGGTCTCCCGGTCGAACTCCCAAGGAGACACTTTTCATATTAGCCTTATATATATATATATTAGAGGCCCAGGGCATGAAATTCGTGCATGGGGGGCGGTGTGTCCCTCAGCCTAGCCTGCACCCTCTCCAATCTGGGACACCTACCAGGATCGGGCCTAAACGGGCAGTCGGACATCCCTCTCACAATCCAGGACTGCTGGCTCCCAACTGCTCGCCTGCCTGCCTTCCTGCCTGATTGCCCCTAACCACTTCTGCCTGCCAGCCTGATCACCCCCTAATCACTCCCCTGCCAGCCTGATTGATGCCTAACTGCTCCCCTGCCAGCCTGTTTGCCCCTAACTGCCCTCCCCTGCAGGCCTGGTCACCCCTAATTGCCCTCCCATGCAGGCCTGTACCCTGCAACTGCTCTCCCCTGCAGGCCTGGGACCCTCCAACTGCCTTTCCCTGCAGGCCCAGTCGCCCCCAACTTCCCTCCTCTGCTGGCCTGGTCACCCCTAACTGCCCTCTCCTGCAGGCTTGATCACCCCCAACTGCCCTCCCTTGCAGGCCTGGTCCCTCCCAATTGCCCTCCCCTGCTGGCCTGATCGCCCATAACTGCCCTTCCTTGCAGGTCTGATCCCTCCCAACGGTCCTCCCCTGCTGGCCATCTTGTGGTGGCCATCTTGTGTCCACATGGGAGCAGCCATCTTTGACCACATGGGGGCAGCCATCTTGTGTGTTGGAGTGATGGTCAATTTGCATATTACTCTTTTATTAGATAGGATAGAGGCCTGGTGCACAGGTGGGGGCCAGCTGGTTTGCCCTGAAGGGTGTCCTGGATCAGGGTGTGGTTCCCTTGGGGCATGGGGCGGCCTGGGTGAGGGGCCTGTGGTGGTTTGCAGGCTGGCCACGCCCCCAGTGACCCAAGCGGAGGCCCTGGTATCTGGGATTTATTTATCTTTTATAATTGAAACTTTGTAGCCTTGAGTGGAGCCAAGCCTCCTGCTTGCTCAGTGGCTGCAGCCATTTTTGTTGGGATTTATATATCTTCTATAATTGAAACTTTGTAGCCTTGAGTGAAGGCCTGGGCCGGCCAGGGTGTGCGGAAAGCTTGGCTTCCTCCATTTCTGGGGAAATCCAAGCCTCCTGCTCTCTCTGTGGCCACAGCCATCTTGGTTGGGTTAATTTGCATACTTGCTCCTGATTGGTTGGTTGGCGTGGCTTGTGGGTGTAGCGGAGTGATGGCTAATTTGAGTATTACTCTTTTATTAGATTGAATATATAGATGGCCTTTATTATGTTGAGGTACTTTCCTTCTATTCCCATTTTATTCAGTGTTGTAATCATAAATGAATGTTATATATTATAAAATTATTTTTCTGCATCTATTGTTAAGATTATATGATTTATATCCTTTCTTTTGTTAATGTGGTGTATTACACTGATTGATTTCCATATGTTGAACCATTCTTGGGCCCCTGGAGTGAACCCAACTTGATTGTGATGCTTTTTTCTAAGTACTGTTGTATTCGATTTGCTGGTATTTTGTTTAGGATTTTTGTATCTGTATTCATCAGAGATATTGATCTGTAGTGTTCTTTTTTGTGTGTTATCCTTCCCAGCTTTTAATATCAGGGTTATATTGGCCTCATAATATGTGTTAAGAAGTATAATCTCTTTTTTAATTTTTTGGAAAAGTTGAGATATGTTTTAAATCTTTGAAAATTTGATAAGATTTACTGGTGAAGTCATTTGGCCTGGACTGTTATTTTTTTAAAGGTTTTTGATGGTTATTTCAATTTCCTCACTACTGAACAGTCTATTTAGATTTTCCAATTCTTCATTATTTAGGTTAAGAAAGTTATATATTTCTAGGGACTTATCCATTTCTTCTAGATTACTGAATTTGGTGGCATGTATTCTTTCATAATATTCCAATATGATACTTTGTATATCTGTAATGTCTTTGGTGATTTCTCCTTTCTCCTTTCTGATTTTGTTTCTATTGGTAATTCCCCCTTTTTCCTTAGTGAATCTAACCAGGGGTGTTGTAAATTTAATTAATCTTTTCAAATAACCAGATCTTTGTTTTATTAATTTTTTTGTAGAGTCATGTTGTTCTCTATTTCATTCAACTCTCTTCTAATTGTTGTTATTTTCTTTCTTCTGCTGACTTTGGTTTGCTTTTGTTGTTGTTTTTTATAGTGCTTTAAGATATAATGCTAGCTTTTTTACTTGGGATTTCTCTTGTTTCTTGATATAGGCCTTTAATGATATAAACCTCCCTCTTAATACTGATTTTACTGTATCCCAGAAGTTTTGCTATGTCATCTTGTCATTCTCATTTGTCTCTATATATCTTTTGATCTCATCTTTTATTTCTGATTTGATCCAGTCCTTTTTTAATAGTATGTTTTTTACCTCGGTGAATTTGTGGGTTTCTTTACTTCCTTTTTGCAGTTTATTTCTTATTTCAAGGTATAGTGGTGAGATAATATGCTTGGTATAATTTCAATCTTCTTGAACTTTTTGATGCTAGTTTTATGAGCCAACAAATGAGCTATTTTCGAGAATGTTCCATGTACATTGGAGCAAAATGTATAATCAAATATTCCTGGATGAAAGGCTCTGTAAATGTCAATTATGTCTATTTGGTCTAGTGTTTCATTTAAAGCCAATATTTCTTAATTGATTTTCTGTTTGGTTGATCTATCTAGAGCTGTCAATGGAGTATTAAGATCCCCAACTATGATTGTGTTTTGATCCATTTGTACTTTAGTTTTATGAGTAGTTGCTTTATAAATGTTGGTGCTCCCTGGTTGGGTACATATATATTAAGACATGCTGTTTTCTTGTTGTAGTGTGTTCTTTATCATTATAAGGTGTCCATCCTTGTCTATTGTTATCTTAAAATCTATTTTGTCAGCTTAAGTATGGCTACACCTGCTTTTCTGTGGACGTTATTTGCTTGGAGAAACATTTTCCACCATTTTTCTTTGAATCTACCTTTGTCTCTGCAACTTATATGTGTCTCTTATAGGCAGCATATGATTGGGTTCTGTTTTTTTTTTATCCACTCTGCTCCTCTTTGGCTCTTTATTGGTTTATTTCAGACCATTTACAATTAGGGTAATTATTGATGCATGAGGATTTCCTGTAGCTATTTTATCTTTTGTTTTCTGGTAGCTCTGTGCCTCCATTGGTTCTTTTCCTTTTTGTTTCTGTTTTTTGTTTTTGTTGGGTGGTATTCCATATTTCTTTACCCTGTTTCCTCTTTTGTTTTTGTTTTTTGTTTTTTGTTTTTAAGCTATGTGTCCTGGTTTGGAGGTTTGTGTGTGTAGTTACCATTAGATTTATAAAAATCAAGTTGTATATATACAATAGTGTGTGTGTGTTTTTTAACCTATTGAGTGCATCTGACAGTCATCTTTTTTTTGCTAGTTCATACCTTTATATTTTTGTTGTCACAAATTATCCCTGTTTATGTTGTAAGTTTTTTTGGTGATCTTATCTGTAGTGCTGTGACCTTATGTTCTGTTTCAGGTAGAATAACTCCCTTGTGTATTTCCTTTGATAGTGATATTAAAGGAAATAGGTTTTTCTCAGCTTCTGTATGTCTGGGAACATCTTTATTTCTCCTTCATATTTAAATTATAATTTTGCTGGATATATTATTTGTGACTGGTAATTTCTCTTTTTCAGATGTTTAAATATTTGGTTCCACTCTCTCTGGCTTGTAGAGTTTCTGTTGAGAATTTGGATGATATTCTGATGGTTTCCCTTTGTATGTAACTTCATTATTTCCCTGGCTGCTTTGAGAATTTTTTTCTTTGTCATTAATTCTTGACAGCTTTAATGCAACATGCCTTAAAGAGGGCCTCTCTGGATTGAGGTAACTAGGTGTTCTGTTTGCTTCTTTGATTTGAGGATCTATTTATTTCCACTGGTTTGTAAATTTTTCATCCACTATTTGTTTGAATAGGTTCTCCATCCTCTTCTCCACTCTTCTTCTTTTGGTATACTTATCCTATATAATAAAAGGCTAATATGCAAATGGTCATCATGCCCTCATGCGTAACAACCTATCAGCAGGAGGTTGTGTGCGCAGCAGGTGTGCACAGGTGGGCAGGGCTGTGTGTGTGGTGAGGTTTGTGTGTGTGGGTGGGGCTGCATGTGCAACTGGTCACCAAGAGATGCATAGAGCACCTCTTGGTCCCTCCCACCCAGCTCCCATGGGCGGCGGTGGTGGCTCCCTCCTGGTTCCCGCAGGTGGCTGCGGCTCGCTCCTGCATCCCGCAGGTGCCTGTGGCTTGCTCCCGCCTCCCACGGCAGCAGCAGGCAGCCTACTGCGTATGATTTCGCGTGCTGGGCCACTAGTCATTCTAATATTGTTTTTTTCTGATGGAATCACATAGTTCCCTTAGAGCCCTTTCATTTTTCTTTATGCTCAGGTATCTTCTCTTCTTTTAAGATTCACATTTTCCATATCACTAATTCTTTCCTCCATCTGTTTGGCTCCTTTTTCTATGCTCAGGAGTTCACACCTAATATATTTAATTGAATACTTCATTTCCAGGTTTTCTGATTGGTTCTTTTTTAAAGTTTCAATCTCTTTGGTAAAGTACTCATTTCGTTCATTAATTTGTTTTCTGAGTGCAGTGAATTGTCTGTCTGTTTTTCCTAGCATCTCATTGAGTATTTTCAGAACTTCAATCTTGAAATCTCTGTCATTTTTATCACATATTTCCATGTGTTGCAGCTTGTTTTCTGGGAATTTTTCATTTTCTTTCTGAGCATCCTCATTACTGTAGTTATTTCTGGTATTTCCTGATCTCCTTTATCTAGGCATGTATGTATGTTTGTATTAATGGCCCTTCTCTCTCAGCTTTTTCTGAAGACTTCTTTATACCATTTTCCAGTAGATGGCACTGAATCACAATATTCTTACCTCTGTGATCTCCCAGACTTGACCTCCAGAACTTTTGTAAGACAGTACTGCCATGGTGCTTGGGGCTGATGTTTGTTTTGCCCTCACCATAATGGCCACCCCGAACATCAGTGGTATCCCCACCAAGTGCACCACCTGGGTATCAATCACAGAAGGAAACTGGCTCTACTGTATTAGCTCTTAGTTTACAGATAATGTGCTCCTCTACCAGAAACCAAAGGCAACAGAAGGCAAGTTTTGTGAGTCCTAAGGGTAGCATGGCTCCGTGGTTCCTTTTCTTTGTCTGAAATTGCACCGCCCAAAAGTGGACAACTCTATGGCAGAACCCCTGTGCTCTGTCAGGCATCAATTGGCTCAGTCACTCTTCACTCCTCTTGTTGGACTGTGCCTCACACTGCAGCTCTCTGTTTCTCCCAGATGAAAGAAGAACTCGATACCAACAGATTCCTCATCTCTCCAGGCCAAGCCATGAGCTCCCAGCTGCAGGACTGCATCTGTGGCCATCCAAGCCATTCTCCCTTCTCATCACCCCATTTAATCACAGTTTCCCATCTTTAGATGGTTCAATGTGCAGGTCTCTCAGGCATGCCTCTGTATAGAGTGGGAAATTCTTTGTTATTTTTTTCCATGTTTTTTTTTTTTTTTTACTTTTTCTTTTGTTCCCTTATCTGAGGAGATGTCAAAGAGATTACGGCCTATGTTTTCTTTTTCTTTTTTATGCTTTATCGATTAAGGTATTACATATGTGTCCTTTTCCCCCCATTGCCCCCCAAGCACATGCCCTCACCACCTTGGTTCTGTTTCCATTGGTTATGCTTATATGCATGCATAAAAGTCCTTTGGTTGATATCATACCACCCCCTGCCTCCCCTGCCTTCCCTCTGAGTTTGATGGTCTTTTCAGTGCTTCTATGTCTCTGGACCTATTTTTATTCATCAGTTTATGTTGTTCATTATATTCCACAAATGAGTGAGATCGTGTGATATTCATCTTTTTCCAACTGGATTATTTCAATTAGCATAATGCTCTCCAGATCCATCCATGCTGTTGCAAATGGTAAGAATTCCTTATTTTTTATAGCAGCGTAGTATTCCATTGTGTAGATGTACCACAGGTTTTTAAATCCACTTATCTGCTGATGGGCACTTAAGCTATTTCCAAATTTTAGCTATTGTAAATTGTACAGCTATGAACATAGGGGTGCATATATCCTTTCTGGTTGGTGTTTCTTATTTCTTGTGATATATTCCTAGAAGTGGTATTACTGGGACAAATGGCAGTTCCATTTTAATTTTTTGAGGAAACACCATACTATTTTCCACAGTGGCTGCACCAGTCTGCATTTCCACTAGCAGTGCACAAGGGTTCCTTTATCTCCACATCCTCTGCAGCATTTGCCATTTGTTGATTTGTTGATGATAGCAATTCTGACAGGTGTGAGATGGTACCTCATTGTTTTGATTTGCATCTCTCGAATGATTAGTGACTTTGCGCATATTTTTGTATGTCTCCTGGCCTTCTGTATGTTCACTTTTGAAAAGTGTCTATTTAGGTCCATTTCCCATTTATTGATTGGATTGTTTATCTTCCTTTTGTTAAATTGTATGAATTCCCTGTAATTTTGAAGATTAAACCCTTATCGGAAATAACATTGGCAAATATGTTCTTCCATGAAGTGAGCTCTCTTGTTGTTTTCTTGATTTTTTGTTTGTTTGTTTGTTTTTTTGCTGTGTAGAAGCTTTTTATTTTGATGTAGTCCCATTTGTTTATTTTGTCCCTAGCATTCATTGTCCTAGGACTGTATAGGTAAAGATATTGCTATGAGAAATGTCTGATATTTTGCTGCCAATGGAGTCTTTTAAGATTTTTATGGTTTCCCATCTTAAGTTTAAGTCCTCTATCCATTTTGAGTTTATTTTTGTGTATGGTATAAGTTGGTGGTCTAGTTCCATTTTTTTGCATGTATCTGTCCAATTTTCCCAACACTATTATGGAAGAGACTGTCTTGACTCCAATGTATGCTCTTGCCACCTTTGTCAAATATTAATTGAGCATAATGGCTTGGGTTTATTCCTGGGTTCTCTATTCTGTTCCATTGGTCTATATGTCTGTTCTTGTGCCAGTACCAGATAGTTTTGAGAATAGTGGCTTTGTAATATAGCTTGATATATGGTATTGTGATTCCTGCAACTTCGTTCTTCTTTCTCAGGATTGCTGTGGATATTTGGGGTCTTTTTTTATTCCATATGAATTGTTGGAGAATTTATTTTAAGTCTGTGAAATATTCCATTTGTATCTTAATGGAGATTGCATTTTATCTATAGATTGCTTTGAGTAGTATGGGCATTTTAATAATGTTGATTCTACCAATCCATGAATATGGTATATTCTTCCATTTATTTATGTCTTCCTCTATCTCTTTTATCAACATCCAGTAGTTTTCTGAGTAGCTGTCTTTTACCTACTTAGTTAAGTTCATTCGTAGGTATCTTAATTTTTTTTGTTGCAATGGTAAATGGGATTCATTTTTAGTTTCTCTTTCCGTGAGTTCATTATTGGTGTATTAAAAAGCCATAGATTTGTGGGTGTTAATTTTGTATCCTACTAACATTGCAGATTTTTTTTATTAAGTGTAGTAGGTGTTTTTTTTTTTATAGAGTCTTTAGGGTTTTCTATGTACTATATCATGTTATCTGCAAATAATGACAGTTTTACTTATTTTTTTCTAATTTGGATGCCTTTTATTTCTTCTTGTCTGATCACTATGGTTAGCACTTCCAGTACTATGTTGAACAAGAATGGTGAAAGTGGGCATCCCTGTCTTGTTCCCTTTCTTGGAGGAAATGGTTTTAGTTTTTGCCCATTGAGTATGATGTTTGCAATATAAGGATTTTTGTTATGTTGAGGTATGATCCATCTATTCCCACTTTGCTGAGAGTTTTTATCAAGTAAGGGTCTTGGATTTTGTCAAATGCTTTTTCTACATCAATTGATAGGACTATGTGGTTTTTGTCTGTCAATTTTATGTGATGTTTCATGTTTATTGATTTGTGGATATTTTAACATCCTTGAATCCTCGGGATAAATCCCATTTGGTCATAGTGTATGATCTTTCTAAAGTAATACTGGATCTGATTTGGTAGAATTTTGTTGAGGATTTTAGCATCTATGTTCATCAGGGATATTGGCCTGTAATTCTCTTTCTTTATATTGTATTTATCTGGTTTGGAGATTAGGGTAATGCTGGCTTCATAGAAAGAGCTTGGATTGGTTCCTTTCTCTTGAATTTTTTTTTTGAATAGTCTGCAGAGGGTAGGTTTTAGTTCTCCTTTGAATGTTTGGTAAACCTTTTAAAGGAAACATTTTAATTTTTGCCCATTCGGTATGATGTTGCCTGTATATTTTTCATATATAGCCTTTATTATGTTGAGGTTAAGATCCCTTTATTCACATGTTGCTGCTGGTTTTTATCATAAATGTGTAGTGGATTTTGTTGAATGCTTTTTCTGCATCTATTGTTATGTTCATGTGACTTTTATCTTTCATTTTGTTTATATGATGTATCACATTTATTGATTTGCTAATATTGTACCAACTTTTCATTCTTTTTTTTTTTGCATTTTAGAATTTATTAAGAAAGCTGTCAATCTGAACAGGAGGGAACGTTTATTTTAAAAAATAACATCTGCAGGAAACAGCCACAAGGCACTGAGTGCACGTCACGCCTCCCTCCGCCTCCCTCCGTCAGAAGCGGCTGGAACGGCAGCGGGAGACTCGTGCTACCAGGAGGCTCTGCACATCCTCTGGATTCGACTTCATTCTACAAAAGGCCGCTTGGAACACGTATCAAAACCCTCCATCCAAAACATTTTCCAAACCCGAGGCCCCCTAAAGAGGTGCGTTTCGATGGCTTCACAGCGTAGAATCCGTTCCAACCTTGGTCCCTCCAGGAGGACAGCAGCAGCCAACCACATGGGGTGCCCACACTCAGGCCGCCAGTCGCAGGGCCGCCCCTGTGAAGGCTGCCGGCGTGGACTGAGCCAGAGGGGCATTGAGCAAGGCGGAAAGGCAGGAGGCCCTGTCAAGGCAATCATTGATCTCGGCTCATTTAGTGTTTCCTTTACTTGTGAAATCAAGGACAATCGATCGAACTTATCTGAGAGTGAGTGTTCTGGAATAAGAATGGAAGGCTCTATCACAGAACGGCTGTTCCCACGTTCAGCACTGAGAACCGGCGGTGGCTTTTATAAACACGTCTCCCAGTGGGTCATGTCTTACTGAAGGGATTCACCCGGAGCAAAGGCTGCATGGACAGAAACCTCGGGGCGCTCACCAGTCCTCAGCCCCCCCGTCGCCCGCTGCTGCTCCCAGCCTCTCGCCGCGGCTTCCGCTAGTCACACCGGAAGCGAGCGCCCCAACTTTTCATTCTTGGAATGAAGGCCACTTGGTCATGGTGTACAATCTTTTTAATGTATTGTTAGATTATATTTGCTAATATTTTCTTGAGGATTTTAGCCTCTATGTTCATCAGAGATATTATCCCATTTTGTTTCCTTCTTTGTAGTGTCTTTTTTAGGTTTTGGAATTAAGATAATGTTGACCTCGTAAAAAGAGTTTGGAAGTTTTCCTTCCTTTTGAATTTTTTGGAATAGTTTGAGAAAAGTAGGTGTTAGTACTTTGAATGCTTGGTGTTAGTAGGTGTTAGTACTTTAAAACTCCCCATGTGAAGCCATCAGGTCCAGGATTCTTGTCTGCTAGAAGTTTCTTTTGCATCTTCACTTCCACTGTTTGTATTCAGTCTATTCATGTTCTCTGATACTTCCTGATTTAGTTTTAGAATTCTTTGTTTCTAGGAATTTGTCACTTTAACTCAGGTTGTCCAATTTGTTGGCATATGTAATTGTTCATAGTATTTTCTTACAATCATTTTTATTTCTGTGATGCCAGTTACTACTTCACCTCTTTTATTTTTTATTTTATTTGTGTCCTCTCTCTTTGTTTCTTGATGAATTTGGCTAAAGGTTCATCAACCTTATTTTTGTTTTCAAAGAATCAGCTCTTGGTTTCATTGATCATTTGTATTGCTGTTTTAGTCTCTATACAATTCATTTTCACTTTAATATATATTATTTCCTTCCTTCTACTTCCTCTGGGATTTTCTCTTTTTTTTTCTCCTTTTTCTAATTTTTTTAGTTATAGCATTAGGTTGTTTATTTGAAATTTTTCTTTTTTCTTGTGGTAGGCTTATAATGCTGTGAACTTCCTCTTCCACTGTGTACCATAGATTTGGAGTCGTTGCATGTTCATTTTCATTTGTTTCCAGGTTTTTTAAATTTTTTTTTGATCTCATTTGTAACCCATTCATTATTTAATAAATACTATTGGGTCTCCATGTTTTAATGTTTTTGAATTTTTATTATAGTTTATTTCTAGTTTCATGCCATTGTGATGGGAGCAGATGCTTGATAAGATTTTAATCTCCTTGAATTTGTTTAAGGCTTACTTTGTGTCCTAACATTTGGTCTATCTTTTAGAATGTTCTATGTGCACTTGAGAAGAATGTATGTTCTTCAGTTTTGAGGTGAAATATTCAATAAATATAAATTAAATCCATCTGATCCAGTGTGTCATTTAAGGTCACTCTTTCCTTGTTGAAATTTTCTCTGGAAGATCTATTTAGTGATGTCAGGGAAATGTTAAAGTCCCCTACTATGACTGTATTTCTCTCAATCTCTCCCTTAAAGTTCTCCCAGAATATTTAAAAAATATATATTTAGATGCTCCTATATTGGGTGCATAAATGTTTACCAGGGTTATATCTTCTTGTTGTATTGATTCTTTTACTATTATGTAGTGACTTTCTTTGTCTCTTTTGATGGCCTTTGCTTTGAAGTCTATTTTGTTAGACGTAAATATTGCTACCCTAGATTTTTTTTTTCATTTCTATTTGTATGGGAATTTTATTTCCATTCCTTCACTTTCACCTTATGTGAGTTGTTTGTTCTGATGTGGGTTTCTTATAGACAGCATTATATAATATCTTCCTGTCCGTTCAGCTACCCTATATCTTTTGATTGGAGAATTTCATCAATTCATATTTAAGGTTATTATTGATAGGTATTTATTTATTGCCATTTCTATTTTATTTTATTTTTTAAATTTAAGGTCTTTATTGTTTAATGTATTACATAAGTATCCTTTTCCCTCATTGACCTCTCCCTGGCTCCCCCCAACCCCCAACACATGCCCTCAACTGCCCCCCCCATTTGTGTCCATTGGTTATGCTCATATGCATGCATACAAGTCCTTTGGTTTATCTCTTACCCCCTCACCCCACCTTCCCTCATAGGTTGGACAGTCTGTTCAATGCTTCTATGATTCTGGTTCTGTTTTTCTTCATCAGTTTATGTTGTTCATTATATTCCATAAATGAGTGAGATCATGTGATATTTATCTTTCTCTGACTGGCTTATTTTATGCCTCTGTTCCTCTCTATACATTTGGTTTTAGATCCTTGCTTTTCATTACTTTGAATACTTTCTTGCCTTTTGTGTTTCTGTTGAGAAATCATCTGACAGCCTTAAGGGAACTTCCTTGTAGGTAATTGTCTGTCTCTCTTATGTTTATTCTAAGATTCTCTCTTTGTCTTTAACCTTTGCCATTTAATTCTTATGTATCTTGTTGTGGGTCTCTTTGGGTTCATCTTGATTGGGGGGGTGCTTTACAGTTGAGATATCTATATATCATCCATTACACATGTGTGCAGGGCCATCCCTTTTCACAGTTCTACCCTTCTAACAGTCTCAATGTGGCTTGTTCTGAAAACCATTGGTTATAATACTTCTTTTTCAGCTAATCTTCAATTTTCTATAAAGGTTAATTGTTCTATATTTTAGTTGTCACTCTAGTTTGGTCCTGGAGGAGTAAGTGTAACTTCCATCTACTTCAACGGCATCTTGGATCTCTCTTTAATGGGTTTTTGAAAGGAAACATTGTGAACTCCAGAAATCACAGCAGAAAGCCACATAGACAATTGAAAGCCACACTCTGGTTTTCCCTTTTATGATTTATTTTCTAGATACAGAAATTAGTCATAATGACTGAGAGGGGCACATAACCCAATACTAAAATTAGCTTTTATTAAAATAATCTAGAAATGGGGGTAACATATTGCTGGTGAGAATGGAAATGAAGTGAATCCTAATGTAAACTATGAATTTTTGTTAATGCATCAATATTCATTAGTTTTAACAAATATATCATGCTAATGCAAGATATTCATAATCAAAAAACTATGTCGAGGGGGGAGGATTTGGAAACTCTGTACTTTCTCCTCATTTTTTTCTGTAAACTTGAAGCTGCTCTGAATAATAAAGTCTAATAATTTAAAATATCCTGAAATGTAAAATCTTCAGGGGAATCTTTTATTATATATTTTTAACGTGGTTATATTAAAGATTAGATAGTCTCCTTATTTTAGTTTGTACTGCCTCCTGAGGCACTATACCAATTCTCACTGGAAAGAATAATATTTATTACTTTATTAATCTACAGAAGACCATAAAGAAATTGAACTTTATAGTAGTCATCAAAAAAAGAAGTATGAGTGGGAATACAATAAAGCCTCATGAATGTAAACTGATTAAAAGGTAGAGGTAGAAGTATGAATGATAGAATATCTTAAAGCAAAGTAATTTATGGTGTTCAAATATTTATGGTAACTGAAATTAGACTGGCTATTGTATAATTGAGGCCCTTGGGGCCCTTGCATTGAGAATAAACTTTCCTGTCTACATCCTTTTTTTGTTCACCTAAATTTTCTCAGCCTGGAGTGCCCTTGTATTCACCTACCAAAATCTTATTCATTCTTCAAGGCCTAAATACTTTCCACTCTGTCAAGCCTTTTCTTTCTGACATATTCAGCAGGACTTCCTTCTGTATTGATTTACAGCTACTTAAGTTCATCTGTCAGATGCTTGGAGGCAGGGTCCAGTACCTAATCATCTCTGTATCAACTATATCACTTTGTGCTATGACTTGTACACTAAAAATATCTCAAAAATACCTTTGGACATAGACTTTAATGGAGTTTTCAATAGTTGTTTTATTGTTAGTTCAGAAGTGAAAGGAATCTGAGTATGTGGTAAGGAAAGCAGACAATAGAAGTTGGTTGCATAAAATAGATTAGATTTAACATTATATAATCTTCTAATGTGATAGCCCATGTATAGATCTTGAAGACCACTGTGTTCCACCCTTTGATCTCTTTAACAAATGTTTGTCAAGATATAACTTACATAACATTAATGCTCTCCTGTTTAAACTGTATAATTTGGTGATTTTTAGTATATTCAAATGTTTGTGCAACTATCATAATAATTTAAATTTAAAACATTGCTATTATTCTGCAATAAATATTTTTATAATCCATAGGTTTTTATTTTTAACAGGTTTCTTGAAGTGTACTTGATATATATAAAAACTGTACATATTTAATTAATATAATTTGATGAGTTTGGACTTATGCATATACTCACAAAACTATCATTAAAATCAAGAAAATAGATATATCCATTATATCAAAAAATTAACTTGTGCCTCTTTATCATGGTAAGAACACTTATGGTAGGATTTCCATATATATTCCATTATATATATTTCACATTTCCTTTTCTTTACCCATTCATTTGTTAATAGACATTTAGATTATTTCCATACCTTGACTATTATAAATAATGATGAAATAAACACAGGAATATAGATATCAATTTGAGATACCGATTTCAATTCATTTAGATATATACCCAGAAGTAAGATTGCTGAATTATATGGAGGTTTATTTTTATTATTTTGAGGACCCTCCGTATAGTTCTTAATAGTAGCTGCACCATTTTACATTCCCAAAGACAATGTACAAGGATTCTAATTTTTCAACATACTCTACAATATATTTTTAAAATATTTTTATTGATTTCAGATATGAAGGGAGAGGGGGAGAGAGATAGAAACATCAATGATGAGAGAGAATCATTGATCGGCTGCCTCCTGCATGCCCCCTACTGGGGATTGAGCCCACAACCCAGGCATGTGCTCTTGACTGGAATCGAACCCAGGACCTTTCAGTCTGCAGGCTGATGCTCTATCCACTGAGCAAAACTGGCTAGGGCGACCAACATTTTGTTTGTTCATAAGTGCTATCTTAACAAGTGTGAGGTGGTATCTCGTTGTGCTGACTTGAATTTTCCCAGATAATTAGTGATGTTGAGCAGCTTTTCTTGAGCTTATTGGTCATTTATCTTCTTTGGATGAATGTGTATTCCAATTTTTTGCCCATATTTAAATTGAGCTATTTATTTTATTCTATTGAGTTATAAAAGTTCATTATACATACATTCTGCATATTAGTCTCATATTAGATATATAATTTCCAAATATTTTCTACCATTCTATAGATTGTCTTTTCACTTTCTTAATGATGTTTTTAGCCCATAAAGTTTTAATTTTGGTCACGTGTAACTTTTCAATCTTGTTTTATAGTTTGTGGATTTTATATTTTTTTCTTAAAAGCAATCATTGCCTAACCCCAAATATAACAGATCTATGCTTATTTTTTCTAAGAGTTTTATAATTTTAGCTTTTAATTTTAGGTATACCGTCTATTTTAGGTTAATTTTGTATTGTGCATGATGTGAAATAAAGGTCCAAAATATTTCTTTTGATTGATTATATCCAGCTGGCAGTACGATTTTGAAAAGACTATTTAATTGTTTTGGTGTCCTTGTCAATTATCAATTAATGTAAAAGTGTGGGTTTGTTCGTGGACTCTCACTTCTATTCCATTCATCTGTATATCTGTCTATCCTTATTCCAGTAATACACAATCTTGATTACTGTAGTTTTATAGTAAGTTTTGATATTGGTTAAAAGTCTACTAACTTTTCTTTAAAGATTATTTTGGTTATTCTGGGTTTCTTTCCATTCCATATTTTTAGGACTATAGGGCAATATAGTCCTTAAAGGCAATTTGTAAGCTTCCCACCACAGGAGAACAAAAGACCAGGAAAAGCTTGCTGAACACCAGGAGTCAGACCATATAAGGAATTGAAACTGTCCTGAAGGCACCTGATCACATACTTGTATTCCATGCACATTCCAAGCCCACCAACTCAGCCCAAGACCCATCGACAACAAGAGTTTCCCACTAGTGACTGCACATAAGGATGAGACTCCAGCTGCTGGGTGCTGTCATCATCAACCCACTGTCCCCTTAGCTCATTGTTGTGTAGTCCTTCACTTTGGATATCCCATCCCCCATCCCCTTTCCTTAAATAAATTCAATTTTTCTTAAATCACCATCTGTGATAGCTATTTAGCCTGCTCATGTGCATCACCACCATGTTAACCTTTCATTTTGGTGGCCTATATGGGGATATTCATAAGGGAAGCCCCCTTCCTTTCCTTTCTCCCTCCCCCTAACCCCTAGAGACTTTTAGTCTCAGGGTCCAATACTGACCAAGGCCTTCCAGACTCCTGAGTGGCCACAGGAGTGTCAGATCATCACACCTCCTGATTACTACTAATGGATGAGTCACTTCATTTTGGGGAAGAACACTGGGGACCAAGATTCTCACTTTCCCACAGGGCCACTACTTCTGGGCAAGGGTCAGCCACTTAAAAGCCACTAGGGCAGCTGCTACTAGAAGACTCCCATAACAGGATAAACCAAGCTTGAAACAGGCAAGATTGCAGTAGGCAACCCGCCAGTCACAAGCAAACATCCAAGCAACTGAGGTACACTATGAAAAAGCACACACTCGCACAAACCCCAGCCCAAGCCCAAACCCCAGCCCTAACACCCTGTAGGATTTTACTTTGGGAACTATAACTGTGCGTCTCAGCATTGCCAATTACAGCATTTCATGGGGCAGATAGCTCATTCAGTCTGGTCATGTCACACTGATCACTAGGCACAATGAATCCCAACACTGGGTCCAACCAGCACTATTTATTCCTAGCCACTGGGGGACTCTGGGTCTGAACTGAGCCTTTTCTAGCCACTGGGGGATGCTTCCTAGAATAAACCTCAGCATAAGGAAGGGGGCAGCAACCAGGCTGAGACACCAGCCATTGGTTTCTCCCTCTGACTAGATGACTCTCCCTCCTGCAAATGCTCTTATCCTAGTCACACCATAAGCAATTCAAACCCTCCCAAGGACTCACCTCTGGCCGGCTTTTTAAAGAACATTAAAGCCTTCAATTTATGAGACAAAATTAGACACAAACACCTAATTTTCTATTGCAATACAGCATAACACAATATAAATTAAACAATCAGGAGATCTGGCCCCAGAATAGCACCCTTAATTTTAACACCGTTCTCCAATTGGATTTATACTGCTGCTGCCTAGGTAAATGTGAGATTTCCTACGTTTGGGCCTTATTTGAGCTCTACTGCCACCCAGCACTGTACTATTCCTGCTGCATCTTTTGTGCTTCCAGCTCCAGGCCCATAGTACCAGGAGAAACCCTTTCCCAAAAAGCAGCTGCTGTTTAACCCTTTCTTTATTACAAAACTGCAAACACTTACTTAACAGTCCAGCTACTATCAGAAGCTAAACTTATTATCATCAAAACCTTAACATGTTATCTCAAAGGAAAAGATGTGGCTGTTTTAAATCCAAGCAGCTGGAGGCCTGGGAAGTGCAGTCCTGGGAACAAGTGGCAGGACCTACTCCTTCCTTTTCCTGCCATTTCTCCAGCCTCATATAACTATACATAATTTTCTGAATTCTTTGGTAACTTAAAGGCTTTGGAGCATTGCTAGGTTAAATGATAAACATCTAGATATTTTAAGATAACAGGAAATACTAAAACATTGATTGCTAGACAAGTTTTAAGTTCACCTGATTTTAGCTTTTGTTACAGAAAAATCTATAAAGTAAATTTGGAACTGTTGATGTAATGTACTTTGTTAAAGGTGTGTTTCTTGAAAGTGAGAGTGTCTTTAAAGTGTGTACATAGATGTCAATCTAAGAAGTGCTGATTGTTTACTTTTTGGTTATCATTGGAAAATTAAGGTTCCTAATAATTAAAAATTCAAATTAAATTGGAAAATAATATAAATTTAATGATAGAAAGTATAAACTATAAAGATACATTTTTGCAGGACAAGAATTGAAATTAAATTAAGTTATTCTAGTGATGGTTATTTCTATATGGGTAAAAAAAGATTGTAAAAGTTTATGAAAATTTTAAGTTTGAAATAAGGCCCCAGTCAGGCTCCAGTCACCTTACTCCACCTAATTTCTCTCTGGTGGACCTAGGATTGCTTTCATTACACTTTCTTTTGCCCTTGTCAGGGTGGGAGAAACCTACCTGTCCAGCTGCAGAGTAAGTCCTTCATCAAGATGCATCTCAGTGGAGAAATGGAAGGTAAACCTGTCCTGTGGACACAAATCACCAACCCAAAAGACTGTCCCAAAGTAATACCTGGATGATGGGGTCAAGTGAGTCAGAACCTAATCACGCTTGATATCTGAAGGACACCTTCTCTCCTAGTATTTCTAACAACCCCACTTGTCATGTCACATCTTACATCACCAGCATTTCTGACTTTTCAGTGACCCAAACCAATTCTGCCCAGGCTCTCTCGTGTTGCTTAACTCCTTAGATTGGAGCCTAGAATTTCCTTATTTCCTCCATTCATTCACACACAGTTCTTGACACTATCATTGAAAATCTCAACTGGTCTTCCTGCTTGGTATTTAGGAACTTATCTCCTTTTTTCTAGCCTTCTTAAAAGTCATCAAAAACAAAGGACAAATCTTATGTCTTCCCTCCAAAAATTTATAATTTAAATAGTCTGTATGGTCTTCATGTACTTGTCTGTATGTTATATGTAACTAGAGGCCCAGTGCATGGATTCGTGCACCAGTGGGGTCCCTTGGCCTGGCCTGCACCCTCTTGCAATCCAGGACCCCTCAGGGGATGTCAAACTGCCAGTTTCAACCCAATCCCCACAGGCCAGGCTGTGAATCCCTGCACAAGGCCTCTAGTATGCATATAAGATCTTTGGTTAATCTCTTCCCACCCTCCTCCTCCCCTTTCCCTCTGAGATTCATCACTCTGTTCCATGTTTCCATGCCTGTGCATTGAGTGTCTACCCCCTGGTGGTCAGTACATGTCATATCTACCAGTTGAATGGTCCCTTAGGCTTATATATATATATATATTTATATATATATATATATAGAGAGAGAGAGAGATGTATTTTCTGCCTCCAGGTGGCACCACTAAGGTATAATGTTTTATTGGCCTACAGAAATATCTATACTAATAAAAGGGTAATATGCTAATTAGACTGGATAGACCAGACGTCTTCCAGACATCCTTCAGACAAAGACACGGTAGTGGGTGCTGAGGTAGAGGTGGTTAGGAGTGATCAGGCTGGCAGGGGAGAGTGGTTAGGGGTGATCAGGCAGGCAGGCAGAGGTGGTTAGGGGTGATCAGGCTGGCAGGGGAGAGCAGTTAGGGGTGATCAGGCAGGCAGGCAGAGGTGGTTAGGGGCGATCAGGCAGGCAGGCAGAGGTGGTTAGGGGCGATCAGGCAGGCAGGTGAGCAGTTAGGAGCCGGCAGTCCTGGATTGCGAGAGGGATGTCCAACTGCCAATTGGGCCTAAACCGGCAGTCAGACATCCCCTGAGGGGTCCTGGATTGGAGAAGGTGCAGGCCAAGCTGAGGGGCCCCTCTCTCTCGTGCACATATTTTGTGCATTGGCCTCCAGTACTTATATAAATGAAATGGGATCCTATTGTGTAGACAAAATATTTAATATTAAAACTGGTTTAAGTTTAATATCCTTTAAAATTATTACCATAATATATACATTTATTTTACCTAGATTTATAAAAGATTTATAATATAATCTTTTAGTTAAATATATTTAACAACCTTCCTGAAGTTTAAATTTCAAAAGGCTTTTTTTTTTTTAACAGAGAAATGACTTTGAGTTATTCTAACGGACCCTGAAATACCTCAAGGATTCATTCTCTAAGTTTTTAAACTAGCTAGGCCAATTTAATATGCTTGAAAACTTACATGGGAAGCTTTGCAAAAAAGAATTAATAATAATAACTATTTTATTTATATACAAATATATATTTTAAATGAATATTTTAAATTTTTCAGTCTGCCCTAGGAAAGAACTTGCAAAGATGCAGAGCCAAGTTCAAATAGGAAATTCTCAGGATTAACAGGTATCTTGCCAGTGACACCAGACAAGCCTAGAGTAGTAGTTCCCTATTGAAGGCATCTGGCAATAGTACTCCAGATGTTTGTAATCCATACATTGGGACATTTATGAATTGTTTCCAATGCTCAATAGTCACTTCCAATGAGCCATGTGCAGTATTATAAAATCTTGCATATTATTTGTTCTTGATATATATTTTAAAACTCTACATTAAATCTAAGAATATGAACTTTATATTGTTTCTTTATGTCATTTCATAATAATTACTTACAAAAATTATTATCTTAGAATGATATATCTTACAGAAAAGCAAATCTTTTTGTCAACTATTTTATGGTCAAATCTATAATCACGTCATTTAAGTTTGTCACTTACAAACCATCATTGTTTTAATATGTTACTTAGGTCTTTGAAAAGATTCATAAGAAGGACTCTGACTTACTCTAAATTACAGATTTCTAAGCAGGTGATCTCTTTAAAGAAAGGAAACATTTATAAAACTCTAAAGAATGACTAAAAACATGAAATACTAGCAAATAATCAGGATAAACAAAAGATTAGTAATATAAAAATCTTTCTGCCTGGCTCAGTGGTTGAGTATTGATTTATGAACCAGGAGGGACAGCTCGATTCCTGGTCAGGGCATATGCGCAGGTTGCAGGCTCTTTCCCAGTAGGGGACAAGCAGGAGGGAGCCAAACAATGATTCTCTTTCATCATTGATGTATCTATCTCTCTCCCTCTCCCATTCTCTCTGAAATCAATAAAAATATATCTTTCTGTCTTCCAAATATAATAGAGCTTGTTTTTATTTCCCTAGAATAATTTGGTAAATTATATCTTTACTAGAGGCCCGGTGCATGAAATTTGTGCAGGAATCGGGGAGTCCCTCAGCCTAGCCTGCACCCTATGCAATTCAGGACCCCTCGGGGGATGTCTGACTGCCTCTTGAAATCTGGGACTGCTAGCTCCTAACCGCTCGCTTGCCTGCCTGATTGCCCCTAACCCCTCTGCCTGCCTGCCTGATGGCCCCTAACCACCTCTGCCTACCTGCCTGATCAACCCTAACTGCTCCCCTACTGGCCTGATCGTCCCTAATTGCTCCCCTGCTGGCCTGATTGCCCCTAACTGCCTCTGCCTTGCCCCGCACCCAGGACCCAGGATTCCCTCCTCTGGCCAGTCGCAGGCACCTGGGACCTGGGCTGGCTTCGTCCCAGCCGCAGCCACAGGTGCTGGTGTCAGGGACTGCAGGGAGGGCAGCTTGTCCCTTTCCCAGGCCACAGGAAAAGGCACAGCCATTGGTGCCCAGGACTGTGGGGCAGGTGGCTTATCCCTCTCCTAGGCCACATCCTGGCTGCTCCCCATTCCTCTCTCATGAGTTCATTTGTACCTGGCTGGTCCCCATTCATCTCTTGTGAGCTCATTTGTGCCTGGCTGGTCTCCATTCCTCTCTCCCAGTGTTGAGTGTCTGAGCTGTTAAGGCGTGATGGCCATTTGCATATTAGCTCTTTATTATATAGGATAAGCAATATGAAAGCTTTTATATTTTTCTCCCCACCTGATGCCACCAGAATTTGAGAGTTCTTAATAAGTGAGCCATGGCAATACATTGGGTTTTTTTTGCATGAATTCAATAAAACAAGTTTGTGATTTTTATTAACGAAGACTAGAGGCCCAGTGCATGAAATTCATGCACAGGGGGGGTCCCCTCAGCCCAGCCTGCACCCTCTCCAATCTGGGACATCCCTCTCGCAATCCGGGACCACTGACTCCTAACTGCTCACCTGCCTGCCTGCCTGATTGCCCCTAACTGCTCCCTGTGCTGGCCTGGTCACCCCCAACTGCCTACCCTGCCAGCCTAGTTGCCCCTAACTTGCCCCCCCACCGGCCTGGTCAACCCTTACTGCCCCCCTACTGGCCTGGTCACCCCCAACTACCCCCCCCAATGGCCTGGTCACCCCTAACTGCTCCCCCTGCTGGCCTGGTCACCCCTTAATGCCCCCCATGCTGGCCTGGTCACCCACAACTGCCCCTTCTGCCGGGCTGGTCACCCCTCACTGCCTCCTTCTGCTGGCGTGGTTGCCCCTCACTGGCCCTCCCTGCCGGCCTAGTCACCCCAACTGAGCCCCCTGCAGGCCTGGTCGTCCCTGCTGCTCAGTTGTTTGGTTCCCCCCTCACTGACCCCCCTACCAGCCTGGTCACCCCTTGCAGCCTGCTGCTCGGTCGTTTGGTTGCCCCTCACTGACCCCCCACCCTGCTGGCCTAGTCACCCCACGCAGACTGCTGCTTGGTTGTTTGTTTGCCCCTCACTGACCCTCCTGCCGACCTGGTTGCCCCATGCAGCCTGCCGCTCGGTCATTTGGTCCCCCCTCACTGACCCCCCTGTCAACCTGGTAGCCTCACGCAGCCTTCTGCTGGGTCATTTGGTTGCCCCTCACTGACCCCCCTGTCAACCTGGTCGCTCCATGCAAACTGCTGCTCGGTGGTTTGGTCACCCCTCACTAACCCCCCTGCTGGCCTAGTCGCCCCACGCAGCCTGTTCAGTAGTCCGTTCAGTTGCGATGGTCACATAGGCTTTTATATATATATTTTAATGCTTATGTCATGTCTAAGAGAAACATGCTTGGTTCTGGATGTCACCAGAAAGCCTTAAAAAGCCAATAAGAGCCGCTGGAGAAAGCCTGGTATCTTGCTTGATCACGTGGTTCATTGCAGTCTTTTCAGGTAAGGAATGAAGGTTGATTTCTTGAGAGATGGCAAGGAAGGAACCTCAAGACATCATTGAGGACTTCAAGAATGTGAGGTATTCAACCATCTACAGGTATTGCAGGAAAACCTGGTGGAAGCTAGGTGGCTCAGCTTCTTTGTCTTGAGAGGCTAATTAAAGCTCAATCATGAGATTCCAGAAAGCATTTTTTTTTATACAATGCCATTTTATATGAGGGACTTGAGCATTCACAGATTTTGGTATCCATGGGGGGATTCTGGAACCAATCCCTCATGAATATTGAGGGATGACTGTATAGTATAATTGGTTCAAGGTTTAAGGAAATATTTCAAAAGCTAACATAATGAATTTTTGACTAATTATCTGCTTGTATTTTTTAAATTTTATTTTATTGTTTAAAGTATTACAAATAATAGTACACATGTCTCCTTAAAAGCCTATATAATTAATTGCTTTTCTTATTGTGTTTATGCAAACAACCAGGCCTAATTAAAACTAAACTTAATATAGTAAATAAATTCATCTTAATTTGACTTAATAAAAGTGAGAGTGATTTTAGGGGGAAAATTGTGTTTCAATAGACTCTATAATACACAGTTGTGAATATTAGACTCAAAGCTTTATTTTTCACCTATGAATTAAACTGGATCCTCAATTTATCTTAAATATTTGGCTAGAACCCTCCAAACTAATGTTTTTCTTTCCTTCCACCAGACCATTTGTCATAATTCTTGTAATTCTAACTTTTGCCTTAATAATACTAAAATGTGTAACAGAGTTTATTTACACCAAGTTACTGTTACAGAAAACCGGAGAAGAACCAAGCAATACTTAGAGAGATGGAGTTACATTTATTACGTGCGGGTCCAGAGGAAAATGTCTTTCAAATTCTGGGCCCCCACATGGAGGAATTTTCCCTATTTATATGTTTTTACCTTCTTTGTCTCCTCAATATGTGGTGTTTCTGGCCCCCTTTGCAAGTTCTTAAAGAGCCCCTATGTGCTGGGGCATTGAGACCTCAACCAAAGGCTTGGCCTGGTGCCAGCACTGATAATTTTGTCCGGGGAAGGTTTAATGGCCTCTCTGAAGTGGGAGTAGTCTTATTTTCCTTATTATTTAAGCAAACAAGCATCTACAGAAGCCAAATAGCAGGGTTAAAATATCAAACAGCAGTTTTTATATAAGATGGATGCTTCATTACAAGCCCTACTTGTACTCAGGAAGTACCACCCCTAAATACCATCACAACTTCCTTTGGTGCCCAGGTCTCATTGTCCCTCTGACAGAAAGCAAGGATTTTTTTGCTCTGGAAAACATCACCTCCTTTCAGCAGGAAGCAGTTACAGAAGAAACCCTGTGCCCCTTTTTCTCTGAAAGAATTCAGTGTCAAAAATCCTTGAGTGGGGGGAGGATTTTAGACAGATCCCCAGAACAAGAATGATGGGCCAGGTACAGAAACTAACCAGGGCAGAAAGCCCGGGATGTGTAGCAGGGGGAAAAGTTGGGAAAACAACAACCTCACCCCCCAGGGTAATTTTTCCTTCCCTAGCATATCACTGGTCATGTGGTTTGGACTCAGGATCTTTCATATTGCTGGTCGCTGGTCGGGTGGTTTAGACCCCCTGACCTTTTCCTCCCTAAAGATAACATCTAGGCTTCAGCTTTATTTCAGCTCCAGGCCCAGTAAAGTAGCAAAATCAGACAAGTGATGCCATCGCTGCCTCAGGACCAGCTTTTACCTCCCAAGTCACTCAAAAGGTTTCCTCAGCCTTGGGTAATTAATGATGGTGGAATTTAGAATTTTTTTTCTACATTTTTTCTTAGTAGGAAACAAAATTCTACTCAAAACCTAGAAACTGGATCACCAGATGATCAACATGGAGAGGACCCTGGGACATGCTTTTCACCACTCCAAATGCTCTGAAGCTGGCAGGGGTAAAGCCCTGGATCATCACACCAGAGTGGAGGGGCACCAGAAGGGGAAGAATGTGTGACTGAACCTAAGGAACACTTCAAGAAAGAACCTGTGTATAACAGACCTTTACATCTTGCCTAGTAGGAGTTGGGACACCTATTGCTAATATACAGAATTATATGCATTCTATTCATTTTTGGGAAGAAAGTCACATAGGGGGATCTTTATGCATTGGGACTTACTTTTGGGGAAAAGGATGCAGGAATTTTTTCTCTAAAGATTGCTTCAGTAGCTCCCTGTAGTGAATGCCTGACTTTTACCAGATGTTCTAGCTATTGTCTTTCATTTTCTAATAACTACAATATAAACTATTCTGACTATTTCAACCTCCCTTATAGTAAGGGGCATACTAATCTACCAGCTTGTTGTTTTCTGATACATGGGGTAACTGTTTATTCTTATATCCCTGCCAGCAGTACTGGGAGTCTTATTTCTTAGGATGACTGACAGAAGAGAGAGACTTTCACCCTGATTAAGAATAATGACTAACAAATAGAAAGAGGAGGGGAATGTTAGGACTATAGGGCAATACAATCCTTAACAGCTATTTGTAAGCTTCCTGTCACAGGAGAACAAAAGACCAGGAAAAACTTGCTGAACACCAGGAGTCAGACCATATAAGGAATTGAAACTGTCCTGAAGGCACCTGATCACATACTTGTATTCCATACACATTCCAAGCCCACCAACTCAGCCCCAGACCCACCGACAAGAGTTTCCCACTAGTGACTGCACATAGGGATGAGACTCCAGCTGCTGGGTGCTGCCATCATCAACCCACTGTCCCCTTAGCTCAGTGTTGTGCAGCCCTTCACTTTGGATATCCCATCCCCTTTCCTTAAATAAATTCAATTTTTCTTAAATCACCATCTATGATAGCTATTTAGCCTGCCCATGCACATCACCACCATATGTATTGTAGCTTGTCATTTTCTACAAAGAACTCAGGTTGGATTTTGATAGGTAATGCTTTGAATATATAGATAGATTTGAGGAGTATTGCTCTCCTAAAAATATTATGTCATCCAACCCATAAATATAGGCTGTCATTCCATTATTTATATATTCTTAAATTTCTTTTAATAATGATTTCTAGTTTTCACTGTACTTTACTAGTGCCTGCTCTAATAATTATTATTGTACATGCTTTGGGTTTATATTCTTCTTTTTTAGTGTCTTAAGGTGAAAAGTAAGACATTGTTTTGAGATTTTTATTCTTTTTAAAATATAGTTATTTTCAACTTTAAACGTCCCTATGTGAACTGCTTTTGTTGCATCACGCAAATTTTGGTATGTTGTGTTTTCATAATTATTCATCCGATCTCTTTTCTCTCATGATTCTTATTTTTTACCCAGTGGTATTCAGAAGTATATATTATTCTACATAAAACGTCACAATTTGTTTCTGTTGATGGTTTCTAATTTAATTCCACTGTGGGCTATCAGCATATGTTGTGTGATTTTAATCTTGTTAAATCTATTGAGATATGTTTTATGCTCTGTATATGGTCTATACTGAAGAATATTCCATGTGCACCTGAGAAGAATGTATATTCTGCTGTTGTTGGATAGAATGTTTTATAGAATTATTCTATTAGGTATAGTTGGTGTATAGTATTTTTCAATTATTCTATATTCTTCTTGATCTTCTGTCTAGTCCATTATATTCTTCTTGATCTTCTGTCTAGTCCATTATTTTATCCATTATTGAAAGTGAGGAACTTATGTCTCCTACAATTATTGTTACATTGTATATTAATTCCTTCAATTATGTAAGTTGTTGCTTCGTGCATTTTGTGCCTCTGTATATGGGTGCATATATGATTATACTCATAACAGTCTTCCTGATAGATTGGCCATTTTATCATAAAATGTCTTTATTTTTAATAAGTATTTTTTAAAAATCATCATCTGAGGATATGTTTTTATTGATTTTTAGAGAGAGAGTAAGGGAGAGAGAGATAAACATTGATGTGAGAGAGAAACATCAATTGGTTGCCTCTCGTATACCCCCTGACCAGGGATCAAACCCGCAACCCAGGTATGTGCCCTGACCAGGAATCAAACCCATGACCCTTCAGTTCACGGGACAATGCTTCAACCAACTGAGCCATACCGGCCAGAGCAACAGGTATTTATGATAAGCTTACATTTTCTGATGTTAGTATAGCCACTGTAAGTTTTTTTTTTGTGTGTGTGTGTGTGAGGTATATCTTTTTCTATCCTTATATTTTAAAACTATTTGTGGTTTTGAATCTAAAAATCTATGCTTCATAGACAACACATTGTTGGATCTTGTTTTTAATTTGTCTTATAGTCTATGCATTTTGGTTGAATTATTTAGTCAATCCTATTTAAACCTATTATTGATATGGTTGTGACTTTGTATACCACGTTGTTTTTTTTTGTTTTGTTTTCTATACTGCTTCTGTCATTTGTTCCTCTTTTACTATCTCTTCTTTTCTTGAGTGGCTATTTTCTAGTGTACTTTTTTTTTCCTTTAATGATTTTTACTATATTTTTAAGTTACTTTCTTAGTGAGTACTCTTGGCTTTCCAATATTTAGGTCAACTTATCAAAATCTGCTTCAAAATTATAATAACGTAATGTCAAAACACTTGGTTTTACTATTTGTTTTATTGTCTTAGGTAAGTCACTTTTTGCTTGTGCTTTTAGAGTTAGCCTGTTACTTTAGGCCTTATAATAACATATCCAGATCCAAAGACTTACAAATATTAAAATGGTTCAAAAGCAACATATTCTGTTAGTGGGATTTGTTTGTTTCTACTGAGCAGTTTGCAGATCCTTATATTTGCTCATGAAAAAGATAATTTGGACAGAGTTGTAAGTGCTCCTTTAAAATAAATGTGGCCACGATTATCAACCCCAAAATGATCAGAACTAATGGAAGAATTACTAGCTGTGTGGTTTTGGACAAGTCCTTAATTATTTTGCACCTGATTTTTCTTAAGTATAAAATAGGAGTTGTGCAGATTAGGTAAATAAATATAAGTAATGCACTTAGAAGAATGCCTGGCATATAATAATGCTCAAGAAGTTTTCTATTGCCATTATTATTATTACTACCTTGACATTTTTCTTACCTATACCAAACATTTTAGGCTTCTAGGCACTTTATCAATCTCTTTGAAATGTTCATTTTCTCTAACTACCAACCTTGCCTTGTAGCATTGGGATATTGCTATTATCTAACTTGTTCAGGTAGTGAGAAGAAAATTTCAGTTACTGGAGAAGCAAGTAACAGGTAATGGTGCTCCAGCATGAAGTATGTGCTAAAAATTTTCCAGGGTCTGTGCTTAAAAAATGTTTTTTACCCTTTCAGAGATGTAGTGTCCAGTGTTATAAAGTGCATTGGAACCGGCAATAATGATCTTTTCCCTATTGGAGCAGAAGAATACTATTAAAAGGAGAAAGACTATAGAACCCAGGGTCTCACCTTTTTTTGTTTTGTGAAAGGCCTCAATGCATTTGATAATTAATTCAAAATTAGTAATTAAATGGCTTCCTTTTCTAGATCACTGCTCAGGTTTATATAGGCACTGAGTTCATTTAGACAATATGAGTGTTACCAAAACTCTTAGTCTTACCCTAAGCCATAGGCATAGTTACATTTGTACTAAGTTTCTAAGGAAACTAGCACAGTGATGAGTCTCTGGTACTTGGGGTGAATTCACTCAGTCTTTTGTTATGACTGGCAGGAAGAAAAATTGATTTGGGTTTGGAGTGTGAAGGTCTGAAGCCTCTGACTATTCTTATTCAAGTATGTAAATTCCCTGTAGGAAGTTAGTCATATTTCAGTTGCTCTCTTTTTGAACAGATAAAAACGAAATGCTTACTCCCCCAGGTATTTCTGAATGCAGTTTTTCAGCTGCATATTCATTTTTCCCTCAGTAGGAAAGACATCAGAAACTTAATGAAGGCTATTTTTATAGGACTTTTTGGGTTACACTTTGTAGCTATTAGCTGGCAGCTTGGAGAACACCCTGGAAAATTTTTAAATTTTCTCCCTTCTACCTTACAAATATTAGAACAGGCAAAACTAGAATGTTTGTAGCAAAGAGTGAGGTGAGGGCAAAAGGGAATGGTAATGAATAAGATTCAGTACTTTCTTGTTCATGGGACTTTTTTTCTTTATTTGTATGTACTCTTTGTTCTAAAATAACAACTTGATGTGGACTTGTTTGTAAATGGATGAAATAGCACATATTTTCAGTTGATAATTTTAGAAAAGGGACACTGTACTTTGTTTAGACAAGAGAGAAAATGAGGGAGAAGAGGTTTTGTGAACACTATCATTATTAGTTTTGTATTAAGCGGATATGGACGCTATCCCCTTGGGGTTTACGGTTCAGAGAAACTGACAATCAAAATTTCACACAAATAAAAAGTTACACAATAGCGTATAAAATTATACTTATGATAAATACATTGAAGGAAAGGTCCATGATGCTGTATGAGTATATAACAAATGGCTATGACCTAAAGTAGGAGTTAAGGAAGGGTTCCCTGAAGCATGATTACTGGTATAATTTCTGAAGGAAGAATAAGAATTAACTTGAAGTGGAGGCTAAGGAAGGGAAGAGTGCTTCAGGCAGGGGGAATAGCTTGTGAAAATGTCCAGAATGTGAGGGATCATATTTCATTTTAGGAATATGAATGTGGGTGAGTGAGTCTAGAGCTCAGATAAAGGAAAAGTGAAGCTAAAAGGGCATGCAACCCAGTGATATGGTAAAAGACCTGGGAGTCATTTATGAGATTAATTAGAAAAGTAGTTGAGTTCCTTAGGGACAAATTAAGGGAGATGAATTGGAAGACTGAGAGATATTAACCCAAAGAGGAGAATTATAGTGAGCTGGTCTGTCATATAGGCAGATAGTGACCATGATTATAGGTTGACTTTAATCACTATAGTGCATTGAGTTGCAACAATTGAGCACTTCCCCTCCCCGCCCCCTCCAAAGCTCTTCTCCCTACCTTTCTTATTTTTTTTTTTCACAAGCCAGTTTCCTTCTCACCTTGTCTCACTTCACACCTCATGCATTTGGTCACTTGGATCTGACCACCTGGAAAGATTTCCTCTTCTTTTCTTGGCTTATTTAAATAATAATCACCATCAAAGTCCTGCTCAAATTCCACTTACTCTGGGAAGCCCTCCCCTGTCCTTGGGACTTTATCTCCATCCTCTGATCCATTATAAAATTTATTCTCCATATAACTCCTTTAGTATTATTTTTAATTTGCTTTTGGTATCTCATACTTTCACATGTCTTATGTCTCCAGCTAGACTGTGAGGCACTACAAGGCAGTGACTGTTATCTTTTTCTTGTAGATTAATAAATGCACTCAGAGCTAGTCTTAGCTCAGAGTGGGTAGATGACCACTTTGTGGAGATACAGTCTATATCAGCAGTTGACAGATATAGACATACCTGAGGTAAGTGGAGAGGTGACAGAAAGAACAGGGACTAGAGGTGGGGGTGGAGAGACAACAGAGAAGTACTTTTCAGAATCAGTGACAATAAGACTACTATTAGCTTCACACTCACTTGTTTACTGGCCTTGACTGGTAGTGAGAACAGCCACAATAGAACTGAAGAATGATGGAGAATACAGAAACTTGAAGCATGTTTTATTTGGGAGGCAGCTTAATTACGCAGACTTAAGTCCTGAAGCAGGCAGAGGATTCCCCAATTCTCCAGGGGCATGACTGGAGAAAGCACCTTCTCCCTGGTCTAAGAATTTCATTCTAGAGAAGGGAGAGGGGTTATTGTTGGTGGCAGTGTTGGCAGTGAGTGGAGGATAGGGGAGAGAGGACTGGGGGAGGGGGCTGGCAGAAGGGAAAGGCTAACAATAAAGTTACAGATGGATGAGTACATTTCTGCAACAAATTCATGTCAGAGAGAGAGAGGGAAGGAGGAAAAATAGGAAGGGGGAAAAAGCAATGTGAGTGACCAAGGGAGTCAAGCTATAGAAAAATAACTTACGGGGCAGGGGGTGGGGGGGGGGGAGGCATACTAGTACAGTTGAAGATAACTCCCCATTATAAACAAATTGCAGCTGTACTATTTATTTTGATTTTGAGTAAGACTTTGAAAATTTAATGGTAATTAGACTTCCTGCCAGGCAGTTATTTAAGAGAAGTACAGACCCTCCTTTTGCCACAGAGTACTCCTTAGTTCATGAAGGATGGGTATTAGAGTTCTGGGATCCTCAGTCTCCCCATCTCCATCTCAGGGCACTTCACTGGCTTAAGAGAATATATATTGAATTGTATTTTTTTGTGGTGGTGTGAGGTTTAATTCTACATAGTATAATAGGAATGTATTTATGATAGCATTCACTTTTGCCTTTCCCTGCACCCGAATTATTATTATCAATATTGTTGTAATTATTTAAACAAATTAGAGTAAACAAGGGCTGCTCATAATTCCCTCCTCCAAGTTTGGCGGTTTGTCTCCTCCTCCTCCTCATTAAAATTGTGGAGGGGTAGCAGTCCTGCAGCAAAGACAGGCAAACAGGCTTTCTCTGTGGATTAACTAGTTAGGAGAGACACTTTTCATATTGCCAAGCAGCACTTAAGCTGCTAATTCTTGACTGTGAAAACTACTTTTCCTGGGCAATGCTCTTTAAGGAAAAACTTCAGTCCAGGGATTGGTGACTAAGGGAATGAGGGAGTACAGGGGATTGGGCGGGGTCTCGGCTCCCAATAGTGCCTCCTTATCCAATGAAAAGCATTTCCTATTGAGACCCCCAGAAGTTCCCCCCGGCCCTCAGCTTCAGCCGGGCGTTTGGGCCTTTTCTTGTGTCCTGTTTGTTAAAGGCATGCCGGCTAAGGCATTCAAGAGGGCCATTTCTTAACAAAGGGAAAGAGATAGATGTAAATAAGCTCACATTTTCAGAATGAGCGGTTTGCTGTAAAAAGCTGTGGCAGCCCAGAGTCTGCTACTTTGGGCTGGGCTAACCTTTCCCTGTAAAAAAGAATGGATTAAAATATGCACTTTTAAAGTGCGAGTTGCCCGTTCACATGCTTATTAGCTAATTTTCTACCCGCTTGAGCACACTCTCTCATCTAGCATACTCTTTCTTGGGGTAAGTCTCTTTGAGAAAGATTTGATTTGGGCGTTTGTGGGTGGGGGTGGGGTGGGTGGAGGCGGCGTAACAGACTTCAGTGGAAATGCTTTGAGTGTTTGGGGAAAGAAGTTAGATTTCAACTCTGAAGTGCTGAACAGATCGTCGTGTCGAATGGTTAAAAAGAGAGCGAAAAAAAGAAGAGTTTCTATTGTTTTGGCAATAATATTGTTTCAGTGGAAAAGATATAGGATTTTCAGGCTGTTGTTTTATGTAAACACAGAATAGAGCTTAGAAATTCTTTTGGCTAGCTTTATATTTCTTTGGTTTGCAATTGATTGTAAGCTAATGTGGCTCCTATTATGAGATTTCTTTTAGGAAAACTATATGGAGCATGCTTTGATGCTTAATTGATTTATGAAGAATGTGACATTTTCTATATTGAATAATTCATGAACTTGACTATAAAGGAAGAAACATTTCAATGAAAAACTAATTCTGGAATAAATTGAATTTACTATTATATGTTAAATTAATTGCTGTTTTTTATACAAATGCAATAATATGACATTTAATATTCTCTTCTTGTATGTCCTGAATATTTTTTTACAATTTAGCTACAAGATCTTGTTGAACTGATAAATATTGTATTTTAGTTACTTTGTTTTAGGAAATATAGTAATGTAATTCATTATTACTCCAGCATGGACAAAACCAGATAAATCCAAATCTTAGAACATTTCAGAGGTTTTTAGGGTTATTCACTTTGCTACCTTACTAAATGATATCATCTTTCTTTTTCCTTGATTAACATGAAGACAACAATAAAAACTGAAGCTCCAAATTATCCAGTGGCATTGAAACATATTTATTTTTCAGAACAAAATTCCAAACAACATATCCTATCAACACAGATTTTTCAATCCTTTTTCCTTGTCACAGATGAAAAGTTTACACTCCTGCTATAAAGGATGAGTTCAGCTGATACTTGATGGCGTCTACACTCTAGAGCATCTCCTGCCAATCAGAGATGCGAATGAAAGCAGTATTGGAACAATCAAATCATCCTTTCAGAATGTGTACTCTCTGTAAGTTAAAGAGAGGACTGGGAAGATGCCTAACAACAACACTTAGGCCAAAATTAGCTAGAGCTTCATTAATTCAATTTCCTTTGAGAGAAAATGCAGTGACAGTTATTGCCCTTGCTGTGGTGTGGTCAGGGCCTAATTGTGTAGTTGCTTTTTTTTTTCTGTGTGTACGGTCATCACATATTAGTATTCTCTTGGCCTTAACTGGGAAGGAAAAAACACATACCTATAATGTATTTGTACTGAATATTAGTACTGAAAATTGGGAGCTTAATAGGAGGAGGTCACCTACCACTGGGAATCCAGCCTTATTTTTAGTAGATAGGTAATTTTATCAGAACAAAACATAGGATAAGTATTCTATTGATTTATTATTTAGTTATGTTTTGAAGTATTTTGATAACCTTATATTTTGAGGAAAGAATTGACTAGGTGACCAGGGAACAGGTAGCAAAGATTGAGGACTAAACCTAGATAGTTAAAGCTTATAAGCCTACTGATATGGGCATAAAGACAGAATATGAGAGAAATGAGGGCATTAAGAAGACATTAGAACTAATTAATAATATTTCTGATATTAAGGGTATCGAAACTATATATGGTGACAGACTTATTGTGGTTTTCCTTTTGCAAGAAATACAAATATCAAATTATTATGTTGTATAGATAAGACTAATATAATGTATGTCAATTATACTTCAATTAAAATAGATAAAATAAATCTAGGAATAATATCATTGAGTCTAACAATAATGAATTCCCCTTACTTCACACTTTGAGGGATTACATTTTTTTTTTGCAGTGACAAATGGGAACAGGTGAAAACAACTGACTAAAGGGGTCAGTGAGGCCATTCCATAGCACCAGTTGAAAGTTGCTATCAATTAATGCAAAAGGTAGAAGAAGAAAATAAATTGAGGTCCAAAAAGGGATTGTGACTTGCTCTCACACAGTTAGCTAGTGATGGATGGGGCTGGATTTGGTTTTATTGAATTAATAACAAATATGAAAACTTCTGGGTACTTGAAATTCCAAGTTTGCTTGGATTCCAAATAAAAATAAGTTTTTTTAAATAATCTGTATAAATGTTGAAAGCTATAAAAAAAGAAATGTTAATAGTTCTGTCTTCATAAGCCAGTAAAATAATATTCATTTCATTCCAGGAATACTGCTCTCTGGAGGAGTGTGAAAATCAATTCAAGGTGATCTCAAATATATTTTAAATTGTCTAATGATTTTACTATTTTTATTTTAGTTCTCTTAGATTAGAAAAATTATTTCAAGAGAGTTGGAGTATTATTTAGCAGCCTGCTTTGTTTAGGCCACCTTTGTTTAGAAGAGGGTGAGATGTGACAATAATATAAGTTTGGCACTAACAGATGACTCTACTTTCTAGGCAGTAAATGAGTAGGGTTCAAATGTGGGTGCTACTTATAAGAATTTTATTGCCAACTATTTCTGGTTCTATACAAGTATTTTGTGCCGAGTTGTGATTTGAAGATGTTATAGACATGCTATATTGGTTAGGCCTAGTTCATTCTAGTAGAGGCAGCAGTGATTGTCATTGTACTAATGCCCAGAATTTGGAACCTTGTTCATATCACTATAGTTCAGGGAGAAATAAATTTAACTGGGGTGGGAGTGCAGGTTGGAGACATGCCAATAGGGTCTCCACCTGTTGTTCCAGTCTTCTTTCCTCTTCCCTTATCAAGGCTCTTGCCAAATAGTAACAGTTGTTGCCAGGGAAAAAGAAAAGAAAAAAAAAAAAGAAAGAACAAAGAACCAACATAACTTCAGGCCAAAAAAAAAAAAACAAGAAAAAAAAAACACCTCCTCTGTTCAGTTATTTTTAATTCAGTATATTTCCTTATGAAAGTGGAGGAAGTATTTTTATGCCTTTTGCCATTAGTTATCTTTAAACAATTATAGGTTACATAGACTCATGGACTTTTTGCTTATCAATACAACTAATAAAATATGGCACAATAGTAGCAGGTTTGGAATATAAAACGTTATCTGATATTCTGTAATAATGAAATGCAAAACGTTCAGATACCATTTTAAAATATGTTGGCTCTCATTTAGATCTTGACATACATTTTATTGAAAAGTCTTTTGATGTCACACTATTGTGACTAATTGTATTTCACAGCATCCATTGGAAGAAATACCTAACCACAGTGCCTACAGAAAGTTATTTGGTCACCCAAGTCTCAGATAAAATTGGTGCCAGAATTTGGTTTGAACTAATGCGGTGAGTACCAATCTCCTGATAATAGCTTTCTTCATGTTTTTTGTAACCAATACTTCCAATTTATGAAAGATTATATAATATAAAAATCCATGAGGATTTGTGATTGTTTATTGTAGTCCAGACAATTTTGGTGTAGCTGAATATTGATTCTTTGGTTTTAAGCCCTCTGTGTCACTGGTATATACCTTTAGAGATGGGTGACATGGTTTTTATTCATATTATCAGGATAAATATCCAATAATATCAGATAAATTGATATGCAAATTGCTAACTGATTCTTGAATCAAAAATAAACAAGGATGTCAGTCTGTTCTATGAGAGAGAAAAAACCTTATAGACACAGATAGCAATAAGGTAATTACCAGAGAGAAAGGGGAATGGGGGCAGGTAGAAGAGAGTAAATGGGGTATAAATGGTGATGGAAGGAGACTAGACTTTGGATGGTAAATATACAGTTTATGTATTATGGAATTGTACACTTGAAACCTATAAGATTATATTGCCAATATAATCCCAATAAACTCAATAAAAAATAAAAAAATTAAACAAGGCATATCAATCTAAGCAATTGACACACATGGGGAGGCTTGTTTGAAATGAGACCTCATACAGATCAATTTCCCAGCTCAGTTCTGGAGTGAAATATTTACCTATGGTTTCCTCCATATGTAATGTCATAAGGCTGGGTTATGTTTTGAAAACTATTATGAAACATCAATTAATGCATAGTTACATCAGTTGGAACCATGGGTATGATTGTGACCTGTCCTTCTGACTTGGTCTAGAAGATTTCGTTAAGAAGTCTTATCTGTTAGTAGTAACTCATCTGAGGAACAATAGCATATACATATTCCCTATTACTCCAGCATGATGTGGTGTTTTTTTTTAATTTTCTTTTTTTCTTTTAAAAAATGTATTTTTATTGTTGATAGTATTACAGATAGCTTCCATTTCCCCCTCTTTCCCCCCTCCTCCCAGCTCCTACCCACCCCTCAGGTCTTCACTACCCTATTGCCTGTGTCCATGGGCTATGCATATAAGTATGTGAGTTCTTTGGTTTATCTCTTCTCATCCCCCCACATGATGGTTTTGATTTGTATTTTTTGCAACATTTTTGTATTTTTTCATTTACCTCACTGCTAGATATTTATAGGCCAGGATACAATAGGTTTCAGCTTCCTCTAAAAACCATTGTGTCAATGTTCCTAAGCTTCAGAGTAGAAAGAGGAAATGTTCTGGGGATCAGCAGCACTCTGAACTGACCCTGAGCTCATGAAAAAGGGAGCAAAGCAAGAGAATTTAAGTATACTCTGTCTTCCAGGCTTTGTTTTTCTCTGGATTTTCTTCTGTAGGGAACAAAAGCAAGCCAGCCTTTCTAGGCTACTGGACATATGTCAGAATTTAGAGCTTTGTTTTTAACACATCATCTGAAAGTTTAGCATTAGTAAAGTGGAATAATTTAGGTATGTATTTTAATAGGGCCAAAAGTCTAACTCCACTTCCTCCAAGAGCCCCAAAGATTCCAAACACGGTATATTTCATTAACATTATAAATGTTTATAAAAAGAAAAGAATTGTGAACACTAGTATGAACTGTCCGAATTGGCTCCATATGTGTAGGTCAGAGTTAAAAATTCATTGGGGTCAGATTTCTCTTTGGTCAACCTCCAGGTGACCTGCTTCCTGCCCATTGTCAATGAAAATGCATCCACCCAGTATTCTGACCCCTCTAGGTGATTAATTGTTGGAATAATTGGGTACAATGGTCTTCACAAGACAATAGTGTAATGCTACTTGCAGTGGAAGATGTAATTAACTGCGTCAGCCTATTTTTTTTTTCTTCTTGATCTCATCTGAAGCTCAAGAGTTGGCCCTTTGCCTCCATTCAGTGCACAATATGTTATCCATTTAGGAAAATCTAGTGGTTAAAAACACTGCTGTTTTTGTGAAAAGAAAGGAGCCAGTCCAAAAAGAGAAGTTGTTTCTTGAATGCTGTTGATTCTCCTTCAGAATCAGCTTAAAAGCCAAATACCTCTCTGATTTTTTTAAACCATAGCTCAGTGGGAGATATTCATTTGGAGCACCCTCCTGGATTGTCCTTTAATGAGAAAATTGTGTTGTTAAGGTTGAAACTCAAGAGGGGCTCTCTTGGTATACATGGTGTTAGGAGAATGATGTGTTGCAAATATGAAGTTCAGCAAGAAAGACAGTCAAAGGTGTCCAGTTGTGTCAGGGGAGGGAGAAAGATAAAAGCTTATATAATGTTTATTTGTGGTTAGGTAGAACTGAATACTTGCAAGCACATAAACCTCTTCATAAGCCCTATTGAATCTTCCTAACATCAGCTGTGAGGCTCAGAGGTATGTTTATACAGGGAAGAGAAACTGTATACGTAAGTTACAGAGTGAACCAGTGTCTGAGTCAAAAATAGAACTCCTTGCTTCCAATGCTGTGTTAAGTCCCATCACCACACCTTCACTGCTAGACCGCAAAGGTGCTGTGTGTTTAAACAGGGAAAGCTATGAATAGGGTCTTAGTGGCAGTTTCCCATGCCCTCTTTTCAGGATTGAGACTGTAATGCTTTCTTGTCTGTGGTTCTTTCTCTCCCACAATATTTGGTTACTCAAAGCAGCAAAGCAGACATATTAGGCATTTGCAGAATGCATGCTGTGGGTATAATGCATATGTTCTGGGAGACATAAAACTGGATGCAAAACTGGGGAGACAGAGCTCACCTATTTCAAACACACCATTTTGGGCAGTACAAAATAATACATAGAGAGCTAGAAGCATGCTGTGTAAATGGCTCACCATTGGGCAGACTGGAGGAACTCTGGGGTGGGGTAAAAAGACTTCTATTATGAAAGCATTTTCCAAATAAAAAAAACTTATTGTCAGTTTATTATAGAAGGCAGGTGAAAGCAAATAATAGCAAATGAAGCTTGATTTTAATGTTGGCTTTTGCAGTCCTATATTTATTTTAGATTGTGCAACTATGTTAGATTTTGATTTCTTTCAACAATTAAAAAAGACCTCTAGAGTAATGGATAGTGATTTGGGGTGTTAAAAATAGTATGTAAAGTGGTTTAAGCAGTTGACACATTCACAATTCTCTTTTTGTTTCTGCCATCCCATTAGTGAAACAATCTGCAATAACTTGGGTCTACAGCTCCCAAAGTAAAATATGAAATCCATTGACTGATATTTTCTAATCTATTCCTGTATTTTTCTAATCGGTTTCAGTGGCCTTAAGCAGAGTTATTGCATATTGTATTTCATGATAAAATTGAAATGTTTGAGATTAAGCAAGATACAGAGGATAGGATTGGAGTAATTGTGAAATAGAAACACCTCCCGAGGTTCTAGATACAAATTAGATGACAGCACTGACCTCTCCCCAGCAACATCGTTTTTATTTCACCCTTTCTTCTCTTTCTCTCAATTCTCCTATTTTTCTTTCTCTGTTACTTCCTTTCCGATCTCCTATTCTGCTCTCCCCACCTATTATTTGCCTCTTTCTCATCTGCCTTTTTTTCCTATCTGGGACCTTGTTTGGCTCAGATTCCTGCTTCTATATATCAAAGTTGCCTCTAGCAAATTTGAGCTGGGCTTATGAGATAAAATGGTCAAGAAGGAATATGATCTTAGTGCAGTGTTAGGCTTAGGGGAAGCACTTCATAAAGATTTGTTAAGTAAGAATTCAGAAATAGCCAGATTCCAAATATTAATTTGAAAACTTCAGCTATTGAAAGTGACAACTCTTTGCATCCTGCATTTTTCAAGGTCATCTTTCCCTATAGGCACTATAGTGAGTGAATTTCTTTTTTCCTCAAACCATTTTTTTTTTCCACTCAAGCCAAACACTGACGTGATTTCAGGCCTCTATAATGCTGGCACATTCCCCCCATCCACTCCCTTCTTTGTTATATAGAAAGTGTCTTTGACCTGTTTGTTGGGAGTTGAGAGGAAAAAGTGACATAAGTAGGAATCACTTCAAAGAAATGCCTTTCACATTTTAAAATATAATTATGTAAAAACCCATTACTGGCTATACCAGGGGACAAAGAGCACGTTTATTCCATATCCTCCTCATTGAAAAGAATTCATTCAGCAGCTACTTGTCTATAGTGTATTACAGAACATTTGAAAGACAGTTTTTGTTCAATGGCAGCTGTTAACCTAGGAGGTTAGTACGATTTCTATATGTACCTTTGAACAATGTTGGCCTAGTTACCCAACATAGTGATTAAGTCAGTGACTACCACATGTACAAGTGGTGGCAGGCAGAGGGCATGTAACTAGCTAGGTGAGCATACATTTCACTTGTGTTCATCAGAAAAGGCTTTATTGACCAGGGCCATATTAGGAGCTGAAGGCATGAAAATAAGTGATGGAATGGGCAGTGGGAGAGAGAGAAGGAAGACATCCTAGGCCAAGCATGTCAAACTTCTGGCCCACAATGAATATTTTTGCGGCCCAGCCAATATAACAGTATGTTAGAAATGTTTTAATAAAAATTTCGTAACTTAATTTTTACAATGTTCAGTTATACATAACTATTAACAATGAACTACAACGTTTGCTAATGACTGATTACTAGAATTGTGTTGCATTCATTTCCCTTATGCGCCTTATGTGCAGGCGCACCATTTCTCTCCACTAATACTAGCAGAGAATATTTTAGCAGCTGATTTCCACGTCATTAATCTTGTACTGACTTGTTTGGTGTGCACAACAGGAAATATTTCGCTTTCGGAGAACAAGAAAAATAGGTTTATTTGTGTTATGCATATTAATTTGTGCAGTTATTCAGTGTCTGGAAAGTTAATATTCAAGAAAAAATATTAATTTTTATTAAAATGTTCTATTATTTTATGTTAATGACTAGTGGCCCGGTGCACGAAATTCATGCATGGGGGGGTGTCCCTCAGCCCAGCCTGCACCCTCTCCAATCTGGGACCCCTCGAAGGATGTCCTACTGCTGGTTTATAGGGAATGGGCCTAAACCGGCAGTCGAACATCCCTCTCGCAATCTGGGACTGCTGGCTCCTAACCGCTCACCTGTCTGCCTGCCTGATTGCCCCTAACCACTCTGCCTGCCTGCCTGCCTGCTCGCCCTCAACTACCCCATGCCGCCGGCCTGATCACCCCCAATTGCCCCCTGTGCCAGTGTGCTCACCCCCAATTGCCCCCCTGCTGGCCTGCTTTCCCCCACCTGCCCCCCTTCTGGCCTGCTCGCTCCCACCATCCCTCCCCACTGACCTGTTTGCCTCCAACTGCCCCCCTGCTGGCCTTCTCATACCAAACTGCCCCCCTCGCTGTCCTGATCACCCCCACTGACCCCCACTGATGGCCTGCTCACCCCCAACTGGCCCCCCTGCTGGTCTGCTCACCCCCAACTGCCCCCAACCAGCCTGATCACCCCCAACAACCCCCTGCACCAGCCTGATCACCCACAACTGCCATCCCATCCTGGCCTGATCACCCACAACTACCCTCCCCTTTTGGCCTCTAACCACCTCTACCATGGCCCCTCTACCATGGCTTTGTCCAGAATAATGTCTGGAAGGTCTCCTGGAAGGTCTCCCAGTCTAATTAGCATATTACCCTTTTATTAGTATAGATAGAGGCCTGGTGCACAAGTGGGGGCTGGCTGGTTTGCCCTGAAGGGTGTCCCGGATCAGGGTGGGGCAGCCTGGGAGAGGGGCCTGTGGTGGTTTGCAGGCTGGCCACACCCCCATGGGGTGAGGGTCCTCGCTGGGGGGGCGTGGCTAGCCTGGGTGAGGGGCTGAGGGCTGTTTTCAAACTGGCCACACCCCCTTCAGGTTGGGGGTTCCCACTGGGGTGCCTGGCCTGTCTGGGTGAGGGGCTGATGGCTGTTTGCAGGCTGGTGACGCCCCCCAGCAGGGACTCTTACTCCATGGGGGCGTGGCTAGCCTGGGTAAGGGGCTGAGGGCCGTTTTCAGGCTGTCCACAGCCCCTTCAGGGTGTGGGATCCCCACTGGGGTGCCTGCCAGCCTGGGTGAGGGGCTGAGGGCTGTTTTTAGGCTGGCCATATCCCCTTCAGGGTGGGAGTCCCCACTTGGGTGCCTGGCCAGCCTGGGTGAGGGGCTGAGGGCTGTTTTTAGGCTGGCCACACCCCCTTCAGGGTGGGGGTCTCTGCTGGGGTGCCTGGCCAGCCTGGGAAAGGGCTGATGGCTGTTTTCAGGCTGGCCACGCCCCCCAGCAACCCAGACTCCCAGCCCCTCCTTTTTTTTTTTTTTTCTCAAGCCCCTCCTTGAGCTGAGGCTAGGTCGGGCTGGAAGCTTGGCTTCCTCCATTGCCGGGGGCAACCCAAGCCTCCTGCTCACTTCAGCTCCGTGGCCGCTGCCATATTTGTTGGGTTAATTTGCATACTCACTCCTGATTGTCTGGTCAGTGTAGTGGAGGGACAGTCAATTTGCATGTTTCTCTGTTATTAGTGTAGATGACTCATTTATTTCAGCCCTTTGTATTCAGCATGTCTCTATCAAAATAAACCTACGTTTCTATGAAAATTGAAGCTTCTGTTTTTTTTGCAGCTCACATAAACTTAAGCCTTTTTTATTTGGCCCGTGTTAGCCTTTGAGTTTGACATGCTTGTCCTAGGCTTAGGGTTTAGCATGAGAGAAGTTTGGAAAGGGGATTACAATCAACAGGAGGCAAATGCTGAGATCATTATGTGAATTATCTCTCTAGAAAGACAATGTGATACAGTAAAGAAAGTTTTAGCTGGAAGTTTTAATTAAGTGAGGGATCCCTGGTCTCAGAACTCATGTTTTAAAAGAAAAATATGAATCAACAGTTCAATTCAGGAATTTAGTCTCACCTGTTTTAAGAGCAAGTCCTGGAGGTCCCATATCCATCTGTGGTCTTGTGCAATAGACCTAATACTCATACATTGAAGTTTAGTAATATTGGAGAGTAAACAATACAATTTAGAGTAGCTTAATCATTTGGTTAGGAATTTAAAAAAAACTCAACTCTGGTTCTGACTATATCATTTGTGGATTCTTCCGATTCTGACATTACTGTATTTCCAATTTACATAGGCCTCAGTTTCTGCTTCTGTTATATGGTGAACAATTCTTGTCTTGTGTATCTTATGGTGTTCTTGTGGGAATCAAATAAAACATGCTTTTGAAAGCTAAAAACTGCCATATAAATTTCAAAGTATTAGTGTTGTTTTAATTATCAGAGTCTCTCCTCCTTCTCCTGAACCTCATCCCCCAATAGCTGTCTGTCATGTAAACACAACATCTCATTCCTTTTCATTGCAATGCTATAGTACTCCACTTATTGTATTCAATGTGATCTCTTCCACTCCTGCAACATACTCTTAGAGTACTTTTTAACATATGGTAGGTGGTCAAATGGTACTTGTCAAATCAAATTGAATGTTATTTTCAATCTCGGTAGACAGAATATCTTTTACTCCACAGAAATAATGGATGGAAGGCAGGTTTGATGATTCATAACATCTTCTCTCCCATAGGAGGAAAACATTTCCTACTAGTCCCTAGTGTGAGAGTGGTGAACCCTGCAGCCAGCAGGCCTCCTGAAATAAATCCATGGGTGACGGAAGATTCATTGACTTCCAATTCCAAGTTTTGAATTCAAGCCTAAGACCCAGGTTGGGCAATGCTACTGCCAATAATACTTGTATTGTTGATGATTCCTTCAAGTATAATCTGAATGGTGCTGTCTACAGTGTTGTATTCATCCTGGGTCTGATAACCAACAGTGCCTCTCTGTTTGTCTTCTGCTTCCGCATGAAAATGAGAAGTGAGACAGCTATTTTTATCACCAATCTGGCCCTCTCCGATTTGCTCTTTGTCTGCACTCTACCTTTCAAAATATTTTACAATTTCAATCGCCACTGGCCTTTTGGTGACACTCTCTGCAAGATCTCTGGGACTGCATTCCTTACCAACATCTATGGGAGCATGCTCTTCCTCACCTGTATTAGCGTGGATCGTTTCCTGGCCATTGTTTATCCCTTCAGATCTCGTACCATTAGGACCAGGAGGAATTCTGCCATTGTGTGTGCTGGAGTCTGGATCCTGGTCCTCAGTGGTGGTATTTCAGCCTCCTTGTTCTCAACCACTAATGTCAACAATACAACCACAACCTGCTTTGAGGGCTTCTCCAAACGTGTTTGGAAAACTTATTTGTCCAAGATCACCATATTTATTGAAGTTGTTGGCTTCATCATTCCTCTGATATTGAATGTCTCTTGTTCTTCTGTGGTGCTGAGAACCCTCCGCAAGCCTGCTACACTGTCTCAAATTGGGACCAATAAGAAAAAAGTGCTGAAGATGATCACAGTGCATATGGCAATCTTTGTGGTCTGTTTTGTACCCTACAACTCTGTTCTCTTCCTGTATGCCCTGGTGCGCTCTCAAGCCATTACCAATTGCTTTTTGGAAAGATTTGCTAAAATTATGTACCCAATCACCTTGTGCCTTGCAACTCTTAACTGTTGCTTTGACCCTTTCATCTATTACTTCACCCTTGAGTCCTTTCAGAAGTCCTTCTACATCAATACCCATATCAGGATGGAGTCCATGTTTAAGACTGAAACACCTCTTACCACAAAGCCTTCCCTTCCAGCTATTCAAGAGGAAGTCAGTGATCAAACAACAAATAATGGTGGTGAGTTAATGCTAGAATCCACCTTCTAGGTACGAGAATTGTCTTTAGATCCAAATATGGTTTCTCCTATGATTATTTTTCTATGGTATGAATAAGTTGAAAGATTTGAAGCTAATGATACTAAGAATAGATTAATGTACTAAATACAGCCAAATACATTTATTTGAGCATTTACTGTATATATGCTGATTTGTTCAATAATTATAGGTCAGGTCTAATTACTACAACCAAAAGTAATGCCAAACTCTTCTGCTGGGTTGAAATTTTATTATATCACATTATGTAACTGGCAAGTGGACTTGACTTTAGGAATATGGATATTACTTTCAAAATTTTAAAATCATACTCCATTCTGAAAATATTTGGTAATTAGATTGGACCTATAAATATAGAACAAATTCAGGGATTATTTAAAACAGACATTTTGTGTTACTACTGATATATTTTTGTTTGAATTGTTTTTCTTTTAATTTCCATCAAGTTTATTTTGGCCTAAAATAATTAATAAGAAATGTATCCAATTTAAAAGGGCTGGCAAATTTATTTTATATATGTTGAAAGAAGAAACATAAATTGTGTTTGCATGAGCATGGATGGGAAGAAACAGAAAATTAACTGGATTTACACATTTGCAGTCACCAGCAGTGTCGGTTTTTAAAATTTTTTTTTTACTACATTAAGAATTTCATATGAAACTTCAAATTCAGAAAGCTGCTAAATATGTGCCCAAGAGAGGTATACAATGGAAAATCACATAAAATAACAAATGTCCATTAAAAATCTAAGTAACACCAATATTTTTTCTTAGAATTTCCAATTTCTAATATTACTTTTGAGGGACTGGTTTCTATAAAATATTCTCCATATGAAATTTTGGAGCACAGTGCAGCCAGAAAGCTGCTTCATTTGTGTCTATGTTAGAGCAAATTGGAAAAAAATAACAAAGTAATAATAACAAAACAATAAAAACAACAAAAAGCTTTCTTAAAATTTGCATTAATAATTTAGGGAGGGAATGGGTGGGTAGGAGAGATTTGTAACTTTAAATTGCTTTTTCCTCCCCAAATTTTGGAACATAGTGTAGCCAGACCTGCTGAATTTGTGCCCAGGTTGGGAGCATATTGAATAAAATATATAAACTAAACCAAACCAATACAAACAAGAAAAAAGAAAAATTATAAAACAATAAGAATAGCAAAACATTTTTCTAATACTTTCATCAATATTTTATGTATTTTTTGAGGATCTTTAAATTTAAAAATTTGTATGAAATTTTGGAGTACAATATATATGCTGATTTGTTCAATAATTATAGGTCAGGTCTAATTACTACAACCAAAAGTAATTGCCAAACTCTTCTGCTGGGTAGAATTCTGAATTTGTGACCAAGTGAGGAGTGAATTTGAAAAAATAAAAATAAAACAAAACAACCCTAAACAAAGGAAAAAAAGCACTAATAATTTAGAGCTTGTATTTTTTTTAGCATTTGCAAAACTTGTCAAATGCTGTAACTTTAATATGATGCTTTGGATCAAAATGCAGCTAGGAACCCAGTTCAGGAGCAATTAAAGTCAGTATTTAAAAAAAAGAGGAGGAAACATTTTTTGTAACTCACTAAAACAGCAAAAGCATTAAGAAAATCCTTAAAAACTCTACCATTTATTGGATGAACTGTAAATTTAAGACTTGTAAAGAAAACTTCTGAGCACAATATAGCTTGAGAGATATAGGAACAATGGAAATAAATACCCCACATATAAACTGCACACACACACACACACACACACACACACACACACACAATTAAATACTGCAAAAAATAAATATTCTTAAAATGGACATTAATCAATTTTTAAAATACCTAGATTATATAGCAATTTTAAAATGTTAAGGCTGTAGTAAAACTGCCAGTAACAAGGGACATTAGCTGCTTAACTTGCGCCAGAAAGTGATTAAAATACTAAAAACCATAAAACAATAACCAAAAAGTAAAATTTTTAAAGAAATAAGCAAATTTTAAAATCTCTCCTTATCCTTTTTTCCCTTTCTGATTGTGCATAGATTTAAAAATACTAAGATTTTAAGTACACATTTCTAAGAATTATGTAACTTTAAAAACTGCTAAAGCTGTTCTTGGATTAGGAACTAATAGAAAAATAAATGCTAAAACAATGGAACAGTAATAAAAATGAATTCTCAAAAATCACATTACTTTTCCCTCATTATCTAAAGTCCTAAAAATAACCATGCATTATATTGTCTTGTGCAAGCAGATAATAGATAGAATATATGACATTAGGTTCAGTTAGAGTCAATTAGGTTAAGTTAGGTTAAGCTCAGTTGTTAGGTTATATTTTAAGATCAAATTAGTAATCACAGTATGAATAATCTTTGTGTTTTTTCTGGTATTTTTTTCTTTCCAGTTTCTTGTAAGTATAAATTATATGTGAACTTTTGTTTGTGTCTTTGGCTCTCAAAATTGTGAATCTTTAGGGTGATGATACCAAAACATTTAATGGGATATGTTAACCAAGTTGACGTAAAATATAACAGCAAACCTATTTTGTAATTTCCATATTTAGTTTTGTTTAATTTTCCATATTTCAATTTATTTTTATTAATTTCCATTTTATAGTTAATATAACTTGGAATAATAAAACATTTGTCATATGAACAATGTAATCAATAAAATTTAATGTATAACTAAATGTAAAATTGACTTATTTTACATTTTTGAAAAAAGCAATCAATCAGTTATAATTGCAACTTGGATTTTAATTGCTTATTAAATGTGATAAAATACATTTAGATTATCTAGCAGTTATACTTTGGTCTTATTGAACTTATTCAACTGTGTCTTCTTTTGTGGGCACCCAGAGGCTTCTTTCCATTATCTTTCCTTCATTGTCTAAGAAAGGATTTTTAAAGTATATTTGATCACAAATCAATTCCTATACTTTTTTTGAGACTGTCTGGAGAAAAATGCAGAGTTGCAAATGAAAAATCCCTGGGTGACTTTTCAGTGATCAAGCTGAAAGATTAAATACCACTTTCTCTGATTTTTCTGACTTGGTTTTGATATATTTGGAGTTTCTTGAAAAGCTGACTTTTGGATTTGATTTCTTGGATTTGATAAAATATCCTAGGACAACTGGGAGGCCTGAGGAAAGTTAGAGCAAACAGACTATCTGATAACAATGAGATGATTTAGGAGCTAGGTGGCTGACTGGTCAATAACTAGAACAGGTGGTAGTCCCAGGGTGGCAGCACAGGGAATTCCTGGTTATTGTTTTCATGCCTTTTAACTCCCAGGGAAAGCAATATTAGCATCACTTAAATCACATTGCATATTGATTCTCCATTAGATAGCAAATGCTGCTTTTTTTTTTTCTGACATGACAAGCATGATCAGCCCTAGGCAACATTTAAAATTATAGGAACTTCGTCATTAGTGACCTTCTAGGCCAGGTCCTCAAAAACAAAATAAAATAAAACAAAAACCACAAATAAGAGGAGACAGATGCTATTTGTTTCACATCCCTATTGACCTCCTTCCACTTCTGTCTCCACCCCCAGATTCCTGCACCTTATATTTGCTATGGTTTCCCAAACTTTCTGTCTTTCCTGCAGCCTTTTCCTACATCTCTATCTCCTGCAGAAATATTGCTTCTCATTAGTCCAAAAAATACATAAACCTCTGTCAAGACAGTGACAGGTTGAATAGATTTACACTAAGGTGTGAATGATTGATCCATCCACCCATTGCTTTTAATCCCTCCATTGGTGTTTACATCTTAGAAAAGGAGTAAATTCTAGTTAATTCAATTGACTGAAGCAGGGTTAAGATGGGGAGAGATGACTGTTCTAGTACATCGTAAATCATCTCTTGAGCCTCAGCCAGCCTCACATCATTGGTAAAGCCTCTGTACTGCAACTCTTTTGTTCTGCTCTCTTACCATTACCTGCATGAATCCATAGCTTACACTTCCTTTCTCCAGACAGCCCTTTTCCAAAACTGCCCAAGGTGACTGGGAACACGTATTCTCATTTCATATAGTCTTGAATTCTTTTGACCACATATCTCCTAGTTCTTGTGGATTTAGTGAAATTTTTCTTAAAATAGAAAGCATTTTGTTTCAATAAGAAAACTACAGCAGTCTACTGAGTAAAAATTTCCTGTATATTCAGGTTTTTAAAGAACCATGTACTTCCCACTGCTTTGCTTCTTTCCCTCTCTGAGTGTCTCAATGAAACTCTTCTCTACCAAACATCCACAGAAGAATTGAACCCTAGAACATAGAGGAATAGAGCCAGAGTAAGGTCTGTGAGAAAACCTAGACAGGCTCTGAGACTGGGGAGACTTGTGTGGCCATGACAACTAGTTTTCCTTTCTACTTATCATGAAGGAGCTCCAGCCATATAGATGAGAAGCTTGTTACAAAGAATCCTCACTCCTTCCATTGCTAGTGCAGGGTAAACTGCTCAGCTTGTTACCTTTCTCACTCATGCTGGTGGTACCAAGGCCAGGTCACATTTCTCATTTGGGATCCTAGGGCTTCTGAACTAACCCCAGTTCAAGGCAGTTTGAGATTCTTGGGAAACTAGAAGCCTGATGCATGAAATTCATGCAAGAATAGGCCTTCCTCCCCTGGCTGCTGGCACTGGCTTCCCTCTGGCACCCTGGGACCCAGGCTTCCCTCGCAGCCCCGGCTTCATCTGGAAGGTCATCCAGAAGGATGTCTGGTCTAATTAGCATATTACGCTTTTATTATTATAGACTAGAGGCCCAATGCATGAAATTCATGCACGGGGGGGGGGGGGCGCTTAGCCCAGCCTGCACCCTCTCCAATCCGGGACCCCTTGGGGGATGTCCGACTGCCAGTTTAGGCCCAATCCCGGGGATCAGGCCTAAACCGGCAGTCAGACATCCCTCTCACAATCCAGGACTGCTGGCTCCTAACTACTTACCTGCCTGCTGGCCTGATCACCCTTAACTGCCACCCCTGCTGGCCTGGTTACCCCCAACTGCCCCCCACTGCTGGCCTGGTAACCTCCAACTCCCCCCCTCCCCACGCTGGCCTGGTCGCTCCCAATTGTCCACCCTGCTGGACTGGTCACCCCCAACTGCCCCCTGCCGGCCTGGTCACCCCACGCAACCTGCTGTTCAGTCGTTTGGTTGTCCCTTACTAACCCCACTGCTGGCCTGGTTGCCCCATGCAGCCTGCTGTTCAGTTGTCTGTCCGGTTGTTTCGGTCATGAAAACCCTGGCTTTTTATATATTAAGATAGGATAATTTGACTAGGGGAATATTTAGGAACCCAGAATTTATTTATTTACTTATTCAACAAATTTGTTGGACATCAACTATGTGCCAGACACTCTTCTAGGCACTAAGGATGAAATGGTGATAACAAGAGACAAAATTCTGTTTTACTTTGGAATCAGAGCAGGTGAAACCCAAAACAAATGATTAAGCAAATTAAAAAGAAATATGATAGATATTAACTAGTGCTATAGAGCAAAATAGAACAATGTAAAGGAGAAAACATACCTGAAACTAAATCTCAGGATCCACTGCAAGACTGGTTTAAAACTTTAAAGATCATTGAAAAGAGGAGGATGCCTCTGTCTAAATAAATAAATAAAATTATTTAAATAAAGTTTATGCTATACTTATCAATGCATGTAAGGAAATGCAAGAAAGTTCTGATTGTAAAACATCACATTTTTAATGTTTGTTTCTGAAGGAGTTTTAAGCCTTGAGTTGTCCAATTATTGTGCTTAGTCTATCTGCTTTAAGCATTTATGCTCTTGTCCAAGCTACAGAGACCACAAAGGCTAATGGAGATCCAGGCCTAGGCAACTTCCAGTGAGCAAAGCTGATCACATTATGTCCTCAGCCTCCTCTCTTCTAAGGTGCCATCCTGCAGTAAGAGGCTTGCTTGCTGTCTCTCTGTCTGTCTCTTTCTCTCTCCACCATTTCTCCCCACCCCCAGAAAAACATGCTCCCAGAGAAGGATCTGAATGCTAACTCAGTACTATAATAGAGGTTTAGGCTGGAAACCACATCTGGTTTTTATATTAGCCTTTCCTATTCACTGAGTGAACTTGGTCAAGTCTCTCACTTTGCCTGAGTTCCTCTATTATTAAAATGAACAAGTTTTGTTTTAAGTCATCTCTGAGGTTCCTAATAGTTCTAAGGCTGGAACTCCAAAATTACTGATGCTGAATCAGAAATAACAATATTTATTAATAATATTGATATGGCCCGGCCAGTGTGACTCAGTAGATGAGCAATGACCTATGAACCAGGAGATCATGGTTTGATTCCAAGTCAGGGCACATGCCTGGGTTGCAGGCTCAATACCCAGTGTGGGGAATGCAGGAGGAAGCCAATCAATGATTCTCATCATTTATGTTTCTATCTCTCCCTTCCTCTCTGAAATCAATTAAAATATTTTTTAAAATGTTGATATGGATAAGGAAGTGCTAAACATTGTTTTAACAACTTTATGTGCATTATTTCACAGCAATGTTATGTCAGGCTTTATGGCTAATATCAGTCTATAGATAAGAAAACTGAGGCTCACCAAGTTGAGGAAACTTGAAATAGTCATAGGGCTAATAAGTGGTAGCCTGATTTGATCCCAGTTCTGTACCTTATGTCACTAAAGTCTGTATTCTTAATCAGTACTGGTTTGTCTATCCAGGACTATGAGTCTTAAGCCCAAAGGATGCATTTTTAATGGTGGAACTTCAGCCATTATGAGGAAGAAGAGGAAGGCTTTGTGGATAAGAGATCCTTCTGTTTCTTTGAAAATATCCAATAAGGATTGTGCTTTGCATAAAGTATCTCTTTTAATCTTTACAACCATCTTATGAAGTAGGTTCTCTTATTATGTCTTTTATAAATAAAGGAATGGAGACACAAAGAGTTAAGTAAGTTGTCCAAAGTCTCATAGTAAATGAGTCTTTATGAAACCCAAAACCTAACCATGGTAAGGATCACAAGATCAGACCCTTATCTATTGCCCAACCTAATCTCTTACTACTCTCTCTTTCACACTCAAAATCCAGGTGTCTTGGTCTTTCTGTTCTTTTTTTAAAAGTGAAGCTATTCTTTTTTTTAAAATATATTTTATTGATTTTTTACAGAGAGGAAGAGAGAGGGATAGAGAGTTAGAAACATCGATGAGAGAGAAACATCGATCAGCTGCCTCCTGCATACCCCCTACTGGGGATGTGCCCGCAACCAAGGTACATGCCCCCGACCGGAATCGAACCTGGGACCCCTGAGTCCGCAGGCCGACGCTCTATCCACTGAGCCAAACCGGTTTCGGCAGTGAAGCTATTCTTGTCTCAGGGTCTTTGCCTTTGCTGTACTCTGTGCTTACAATACTTTTCTACTAGGTCCTCATGTGGCTAGCTTCTTCTCACCATGCAGGTTCTTCCCTGATCATCCAATCTACAGAAGATATGCAGTTACTCTTATCTCTTTACCATACTATAATTTTCTTAAGAACCATCTCATATTATTACTTTTAATTTGTTCAGTGTTTGTATGCATCACTTTCCATAAAATCTAAGTTCCATGAGGGAAACACTCATGCTATTTTTTTCAGTATAATATCTAGTGTATAGTAGATTCTTAAGTAATAACAGTTGAATGATTCAAAGTGGTAGATCTGGGATGAGAAACCAGGTCTGTATGACTTTAAAGCTCTTTTTTATACTCTACTGCCTCTTGATTTATCCTTTGAACATTTTCCCCATGTGCAATATATTTTCTAATTGCTTTATGGTAATTGTAATCAGAACCTGAACATTGAACAGCAAAACATTTTTATTTTAGAGTACAATTGGCAAAGTACATACCTAATTTCCAAAAGAGGCTACTTTCATTATCCTAACCTTTTTTTTTTTTTTACTTCTCAGTTTTTTTCCAGAATGTAGGGGTTCCCACACATCTTTCCAAATATTCAAGGAACAGCTCAAAGAAAGAAGACAGATCTTGAGCTTGTTTAAAACTCTTAAGCTATATTTAAGTCCTAAGTAAATAACTCCACCTTTCCTTTTTCAGTTTACTCTCATCTAATTTGTATTTTCTGGCACTTGTTGACACTTCTGGGTTATACATTAGAGCGGAAGCTTCAGTCCATATGGCATGTCACACAGCACATAAAGTTGACTACAGAAAAGTATCTTGTTACTGGTGATTAAAAAAAATCTCGCATTATTTTCAGCACACACTCCCTTGGTTGATTTTCATTCAATTTCTTTATTAGAAACCACTGTCTAGCATTCGAGAGAACATGTTTTTACAAAAAAACAAAAAACAAAAACAGAAACACAGAAAAGGGAGAGAAAACTGCTATGTAATTGGATGCCATCCAGGAGGTGCATACATAGCTTAACTGTAATAGAGTATAATGGTAGCCTTTTTCAAGGAGGATCTAGGGCCAATGCTCACAGTTTTCTGTTTGCAGATTTACTGGGAGAAGTCTTGCTGGCTTCTCAAATAAAATGTACTGCTGTCATCATCTGCCAAAATACTAACTGAAAAAATCCATTATTTTTGATATTTAATACATTATAAATTATACGGGGATTGTGTTGACCGACATGGACATCTGGGAGGATATTCAGAATTTTTTTTCCTAGATCAGGTAGTCTGAGTGAGTGCCTGTGTGTTCATCAATGACCAATTATGCATTCATAGAGAAAAGGTCTATTCTCAGCTGCTGGTCAGCTAACCTCAGAGGAACTGGGATGGCTGGATTTGAAAGAGGGGTACAAATGAGCAGTGACCAGTTGGAATTTATATGGAAAATGTATAGCTGGCTGTTCCCAAACAGAGATGAATTGTGAGCTGGCCAGGGCTTGAAGGACAGACAAATCCCATCTTGGTTAAGCAAAGCTGAATGTGTTTTCAGAGCCTTTTTTGACCTTCCATATTGGCTGTCTCTGCATACTGGAGAAGGTACTTTCCTCTTGAACATTGACCAGGAGTTAATCTAGTGTCTGATCAAAGTCTACCAATTTGCTCCCAGACTCATTTACAGAAATAAAAGTTGCAAAACCAATGGTAGTGTTTGGTTGGTCATGAAGACTTTTAATTCCTCTGTGAATTCACCTGCTTGATCCCTGCTAAAACACTTGCAGTTATGTTTCTTTCTGCAGCTTTGGTTTGTTCTGGACAACTTTTGGCCTCATATTCACTTCTTAATATGTGGAGTGTTTGATACACCTCCCCCTAAAGCAGGGCATGCCTGGGGATTAGTTCTTCCAACACACTGAGATGGATTTTCAATGAGCTGTTCATTCTACTCGCCTGGCCCTTGTGACAAGTGGCATGGCTTTGCTAGGCAATGAGCTGGGGTGGAGGCAATAGTGAGGGGAAAAAAAGGGGTGAATGAAAAGACCCTCTCACTCATTTTAAAAACAGGACACAACAATTAAGGCTAGTCAAACATGTCAACTTTCTTAAATGAACAGATGATGAATTAAAAACAATGAAATTAATATTTTTAATAAAGTCACTGAGTTCAAAAGCATCAAACTGTTTCTATGAATGTAATTGTTTTAGTTGATTTTTAAAAACTCAAATCAGCATTTAATGATCAACTTCAATCTTTTTTTTAATAGATATGTTTATTGATTTCAGAGAGAAAGGGAGAGGGAGAGAGAGATAGAAACATCAATGATGAGAGAGAATACTTGATCGGCTGCTTCCTGCACGCCCCCTACTGGGGATCGAGCCCGCAACCCAAGCATGTGCCCTTGACCGGAATCGAACCCAGGACCCTTCAGTCTGCAGTCCAATGCTTTATTCACTGAGCCAAACCAGCTAAGGCACCAATCTTTTTTTTTTTTTAATATTTTATAGATTTTTTACAGAGAGGAAGAGAGAGAGGGATAGAGAGTTAGAAACATCGATGAGAGAGAAACATCGATCAGCTGCCTCCTGCACATACTGGGGATGTGCCTGCAACCAAGGTACATGCCCTTGACCGGAATCGAACCTGGGACCCTTGAGTCCGCAGGCCGACGCTCTATCCACTGAGCCAAACCGGTTTCGGCGGCACCAATCTTTTTAAAGTTCCAAATTAAGCAATGTACTCAAGAAATCCTCCCTGCCAATTTTGTATTTGTACTTGGAACTTAAGGGGACTGTGAGGGGTGAGTGAGTGAGTGTGTGTGTGTGTGTGTGTGTATGTGTGGTGGTATGTATATATCTCATATGTCTGTCTACGCATTATTTTACAATTCATCTACATTATTTTACATTATTTTATAATTTGTCTACTTCTATATCTTCTTCCCTATATAACATATTTACCTCTGTGACTCTATTTACCTAGCAAATAATGGGTGCTAGTTAAATACTTGTTGTGTAAAAGAATGATTGGAAAGTTATCACATTGTACATACTGCAAAGAACTCTAGGTACAGTTATCACAATTTCTGAATCAATTATCAAGTCCTGTGGCTCATCAAATGACTTTTATGCTAGTTTTGGATATAAATGGCAGAGATAAGAGATATTTTGAAAAGCAAAGTATTTTAATTACCAGGCCTTTTCATTAATTTATAAAGACATTAGAGGCCCGGTGCACGAATTTGTGCACCAGTGGTGTCCCTCGGCCTGGCCTGTGGGACAGGGCTGAAACCAGCTCTCTGACATTGCTTGAGGGGTCCCAGATTGCAAGAGGGTGCACGCCAGGCAGAGGGACCCCACTCGTGCAAGATCAGGGCTGGGGAGGGACACAGAAGGTTGGCCAGCCAGGGAGGAACCGTAGGAGGGCTCCAGGGCATGTCTGGCCCATCTAGCCCAGTCCAGACCCCAGCAACATTGTAACCTACCAGTCGTAGTGTCTGCCCCCTGGTGGTCAGTGCATGTCATAGCAACCGGTCGACTGTCTGCCCCCTGGTGGTCAGTGCACGTTATAGTGAGTGGTTGAGTGGCCTTAGCATATCATTAGCATATTATGCTTTGATTGGTTGAACGGATGACTGGATGACCAGACATTTAGCATATTAGGCTTTTATTATATAGGATAAGACATAGGATACAATACTTGAAGTTGGATGTCCTGGAAGAACTGATGTGTATGAATGCTATACCTATAAGATCTGAAGAATGCTTGATGAAAGAGTATGCATTTTATCTGGTAAATGTTAGCAACTCTACTATAGTAGGGGAAGTTTGGTCAAAGGTCCTGTTCCCTGAAGGAGGGGTACTGTACTAGAGATATTTTATACACAGACTGTAAAACACATAGATAAATGGAGTGAGCTCAAATGACTTAAATTCATTCTTTGGAATATTTTTTCACAGAAAGAACAAAATATAGTATTTTCCCATCTAGTTTCACCAATAAGTTAGATAGCTAACAGTTGTCTGAGTATGAAAGAGAAAAAGAGGTTCATGTTTACTGAGTACCTATTTTGTGCCCTGTATTATTCTAAGATTTTAATATAAACTATCTCATTGAATCTTACTTTACAACCACTCTGTGATACAGGTATAATCACATTTTTTAAATTTGACCAAATTAAGGTTTGGGAGGGGTAGAGTTGAGCTTCTAAGCTGCTCTGAATGACTCCAAAAAGGCAGAGGTGGATTTCAAAGACAGATTTATATTCATTTAAAGTTTATAATCTATCCACCGCACTTTGGTAACTCCTAAACAAATTAAAGTAATACCAGTCTATATATTTAAAGAAAAATAACTACCATATATTAAGCACTTTGATAGGAATTGTCATATACCACATTTGATCCTTGTAACAGTTCATTAAAACAATTCCACAAAATAGGCATTATTTTCCAGATAAAAACTGAGGTTCAAAAAAGTTAAATAACTTGCCCAGTCACATAATGCATAATAGCTTATACACTTATACAGACATTCACTTACTGTGAGTACTTCTTGCATATATTTGGAACCCATTCCTGCTTTCACTGTGGAGGGGGCCATGGTTGTCTCTCTCTTTTTTTTTTTATATTTTATTGATTTTTTACAGAAAGGAAGGGAGAGGGATAGAAAGCTAGAAACATCGATGAGAGAGAAACATCGACCAGCTGCCTCCTGCACACCCCCTACCGGGGATGTGCCCGCAACCAATCTTTTATGAAAGACTCCCTCTTTTGTATCCCAGGGATCAGGCAGTTCTCACCAATGTCCAGGAGCAAGCCTACCATTAAGATTGTGAGAAACAAACTTTTTCCATGTATCTACAATCGTTCACATTACAAGACCCATGAAATGTTCATTTTCCCTCCCCCTGACCTTGGAGGTGACAGGGAAGTGTCTCTCCAAAAGGATGGAGCACTCCTGGGTTCCTGTAAGTAGAAATTGGACTGCTATCTCAGCAAGTAATCTGAAGTTTCAGTGAGTATATATGTTCTAAAGCAAGTCAGAGATTGCTTCCAAATATCAGTGAGGAGATGAAATGGCAGGGAGGGAAGGATAGAGAGGATAGTTAGAGCTAGGCTGCTAAAAACCAGCTAGTTATACCTTTTGCTGGAGGCAGCTCTATGAGACATGCATGAAAATCTTTATAAATGTGCAATACCTGTATAGACCAATATTTGCATTTGCTCTCTCCAAAATCTGCTCTTGAAATTCCTCCCACTGTGTAAATAGTTCATGTTTGCCTCATGTTTGTCCACTGTTTCCTCAAGGAGAAACAAAAATAATAGCTGCAAGTTTGTGCTTCACAAGAAACAAGTGTCTGCAGAGTTCTAATTGTGGAAATATGCTCCTTCTTCCCTTTGAATGGTCAAAGCCTTTTCCTTTGACCATTCAAAGGGAAGAAGGAGCATATTTCCACAAAAGGCTTAGTCACACAAAGCACAAAAATAGAGCAGAGAACTGTAAAAAAAAAAAGCATAAATATTTCCTAGATCCTCCTCTTACTAACTTATCTTTTCTCCACTAATAAGGAAACTACCAAGTGTATTCAAGAAAGTCCTGAAAATGTTGTTTTTAACCTGTGCACTTTGTATCTTAAACTGTAAATAATGTGTGCATATTCTTACTAGATGAGTTACAGGCACTGTTCACCTATATGTCAAATTACTCTGTAAGGAGTGTCTAGGCAATAGTTTATGGAAAGGGGGTTTTATTGATTTGGTGAAAGAAAACATTCAGCACAAAGGGTGTTTCTGCTGGGTTGAAAAAAGGAACAATTACTTTTCCTCTGGGTGGAACAACCAGCCAAAACAGATCACTTGGCTTGAAAAACCCTTATTTGCTGAGAAATTGCACTAGTTAATGCACCACCAAAAGAAAGGCAGAAAATCAAGTGGGAAGAGCACCCACCTGGAATTAGACAGACCAGAGTTTAAGCCTCAACTTTTTACATGAATTTTGGCAAATAACTTCCTCTTCTTGATTATAGTTTCTTCATTTATAAAATAAAAGTATATAATAATGTTTAGTTTATAGGGCTGTTATAATGGTCAGAGATAAGTTAATTCCACCTCAAACCTGATACAGTGCCCTTGAGTGAGAGACTTGACCTCTTTGGACTGTTTTCTTCATTTGTAAAATGAAGCCCTTACTTTACAGGGCTTTTGTGAGGATCAAATGAACAAATCAATGCAAAGCATATAGCATAGCTCATGGTACATAAGGTACCCAATAAATGATAGCTGAATTTATAATTGAGCTGAGCTAAGATAAGGCAATTGATACTTAAGAGAAGTACTTTGGATAAAATTGAGTTATTATACAGATGTATGCCTTTAATTAATACTAGAGGCCCAGTGCCCAAAATTCATGCATGGGAGGAGGTATCTCTCAGCCCGGACTGCACCCTCTCCAATCTGGGACCCCTTTGGGGATGTCAGATTGCCAGTTAGGCCCAATCCCACAGGCATCGGGCCTAAACTGGCAGTCTGACATCCCTCTCACAATCTGGGTCTGCTGGCTCCTAACCACTCGCCTGCCTGCCTGCGTGATTGCGCTTAACCACCTCTGCTGGCCTGATTGCCACCTAACCACTCCCCTGACAGCCTGATGGCTGCCAACTGCCATTTCCTGCCAGCCTGATCACCCCCAACTGCCATCCTCTGCTGGCCTGATAGCCCCCACTGCCCTCCCCTGCTGGCCTGATTGCCCCTAACTGCCTCTGCCTCAGCCCCCACCACTGTGGCTTTGTCCAGAAGGATGTCGGATGTCCGGAAGATGTCTGGTCGACCTAGTATAATTAGTATATTCCCTTTTTATTAGTATAGGTTTATTGAGTACCTACCATTTTCCAGGAACTATGATAGTACATGGGTATAAAACAACAAATAAGAGAGGTTCCTTGCCTTCACAGATCTTGAAATTTAATAGAGGAAACAACAAGTAAAAAATTATAATGTGATAAGCAATATAATGGAGATGAAAGAAGTAGAAGGTGCCATGAAAATATATAGCAGGGCTTTCTAAGACTTTGGAGACAGGGGGTGCTTTTTGGAGGAGATCACATATAAGTTGAAAACTGATGGAGAAGTAAGAGTTGGTCAGATGAAAAGAGATTTAAGTTTGGAAAGATCATTCTGGCTTATAGTTCATGAAATAGTTCAGAGAGGCACAATAGTAGAGGTAGAGAGTTCAATTAGGAGTTTATTATGGAATTCTAGGCAAGAGATGACTGTGTGTGCTTCAAAGAAAATACAGAATCATGACAAATTAAGCAGTAGAATCTGCAAGATTTGGTTATTCAATATGGCATGTAAGGTTCAGGGAGGATCATGGGCAACTAGGTACCTACCTGTGTCATCTACTGAGATAGGGAACACAGGAGAAGGAAAAATAAGTTCAGTTTTGGATATCTTGAATTTGAGATGCATCTGGAAATTTTAGTTGAGAGTGCACACTAAGCAGTATGTACACTATGCCCACTTGAACCTTGGGGGAAAGATCTGTATTGTGGGAATGCGAATCAAACCAAAAAGATGGTAGATAAACCCATTGGAATGGATGAAATCACTCAAATAAAGTATTGGGAGTAAAATTAAAATTGGGACAGGGACAGAATTCTGAGGAATGTCAAAATTCAAGAAACAGGCAGAGAAAGAGGAGCTTCAAAGGACAGTGACAAAGAGTGACTGGGGAGGTAAGAGGGAATCCTGGCAAAGATGATTTTATAGAAACCATGGGATGAAAATCATTAAGGAAAGAGGGGTTACTAATATCAAATTCTGACAAAAATGTAAATGCATAAAGAAATGAAGAATGTTTCTGAATTCATCAATAAGAAGATTGTGACATTAGGATTATGTTCTTGACTTTCACTGAAGAATGACATAAGAAATGAGCGAATGATAAACATGATAATAAATCCCATAAAACCGTCGCTACCAAACACTTGAGTTTTTAATGTTTTTCCCTGTCTGTCATATACATGCCCACTTAGTAAATTCTTATTAGAGATTAATGCCAGGGTAACTTTTCTCCCTTTCACATATCCATTTTACAGATAAACATTGAATATCCACTTTATGACTCATTGATGAGTACTTGGGGTACAAAGTGAGTTAAGTCATAGATCATACTCTAAATAAACTCATTAAAACTTCATTTGTAAAATAAATATTTATTAAATCTCTACCATATTCTAGTCCCTGTGCTAATCACAAGATGGGTATAGTACTTGCCTTCATGTGGCTTATCATTTATTTCCTGAAAAACTGCTATGCTTTTGTTTATTGGAAATGGTCACTGTATAACTATCACATTTTCTTTTTTATTTTTTATATATATTTTCTTTTTAAAATTTAAATTCTTTATTGTTTAAAGTATTGCATAAGTCTCCCTTTTCCCCCATTGACCTCTCCCTGGCTGCCCCCACCCTCAGCAAATGCCCTCACCCCCATCCCCATCTGTATCCATTGGTTATGGTCATACGCATGCATGCAAGTCCTTTGGTTGATCTCTTACCCCCTCACCTCCCTTCTTCCCTCATAGGTTGGACAGCCTGTTCAATGTGTCTATGACTCTGGTTCTAATTTTGTTCATCAGTTTATGTTGTTCATTATATTCCACAAATGAGTGAGATCATGTGATAGTTATCTTTCTCTGACTGGCTTATTTCACTTAGCATAATGCTCTCCAGTTCCATCCATGCTGTTGCAAATGATAAGAATTCCTTCTTTTTTACAGCATCATGGTATTCCATTGTGTAGATGTACCACAGTTTTCTAATCCACTCATCTGCTGATGGGCACATAGGCTGTTTCCAAATCTTAGCTATTGTAAATTGTGCTGGTATGAATATAGGGGTGCATATATCCTTTCTGATTGGTGTTTCTGTTTTCTTGGAATATATTCCTAGAAGTGGTATTCTGGGTCAATTGGAAGTTCCATTTTTTTTTATTTTTTTGAGGAAATGCCACACTGTTTTACACAGTGACTGCACCAGTCTGCATTCCCACCAGCAGTGCAAGAGGGTTCCTTTTTCTTCACATCCTCTCCAGCACTTGTTGTTTGTTGATTTGTTGATGATAGGCATTCTGACAGGTGTGAGATGGTACTTCATTGTTGTTTTGATTTGCATCTCTTGGATGATAAGTGACTTTAAACATGTTTTATCTTTTTTAGATTTCAAATTCAGGAACTCTCAAATTACTACTTAGATAGCTAAAAAGAATTCAACCTCACTCCACCCAAAGTCTTTGATGTGGTCTTCCTTTAATTGGCTTTAATTGCACGTCTTTTATCGTATGACTCTAAAAATCCTTGTTGGAAGGAAGTAAAGTATAAATAAGAAACAAAGGAATGCACACAAATCCTATCTAATAAAGAGGGAATATGCTAATTGACCATCACACCCTCACAAAGATGGCAGTGCCTACAGCCAATAAGGAGGGAATATGTTAATTGTTGCCACACCCTCAAAAATGGCAGCACCCACAGCCACAAGATGGCAGCACCCAGTCCCATCAGCCCCGCTGGGGTGGCGGCACAGCTGGGCCCACCCCCAGGTGGGTCTGGCCACTCAGCACGCCTGCCTCTGGAGTCCCCCAGTCTCTTTAGCCCCCCAGCCACCCAGGGCCAGCTTGAGGTGCAGGCAAGCCTGGGATGGCACCTGCCCAGCCAATGCCCGAGGTGCAGGCAAGCCTTGGATGGCAGCCGCCCAGCTGCCCAGGGCTGCCTGAGGCTCAGGTAACCAGGGCCAGCTGAGGCTTGCGCTGCCAGCAGTGGCAGCAGCAGAGGTGTGATGGGGATGTTGCCTTCCCCTGATTGCCAGGTCGTCTCCTGCCCCTGTGGGCTCCTGGACTGTGAGAGGGTGCAGGCCGGACTGAGGACCCCCCCCCCCTCCACTGCATGAATTTTCATGCACTGGGCCTCTAGTAAATAATAAAAACACTGAGAATGGTAAGGATTGGAAACAGCTCTTCCCAGCTATTGTGTTTTGTTTAAGTGACCTTCATACAGCAATTACCCTTTGATTTCACTTACACTGTTCATCTCTAATTTTTCAATGCACCCACCTAGGAAAACTAATTTTACCTTCCAAATTATTCATTAAAACAGAACAGAACAATATCACATACATATAACCCTCTCAACTACATATTAGATACTTAAGCTAAGGTCAAAGAGATCTGTGTGGAGGATGTAAATCAATGAATGAGTCAAACAACATAATACCTTTTCAGAATGAATGACACGTTGTTTATGGAATTTCTCCCTTTTCCCCTCTACCTTTGGAGTACTTGGTTTTACTTGCTAATTTATTGCTCACTTCCATGATATATGTTGGTTAGAAAGGGAGGTGAATGTGGAGAGACTGGACATCTGATCTGTTTCATCCCAGTGCTTGAGATCTGGGAATGAAATTTTTAGTACAGTATTTAGGACAATGAAATGCTGCATTAATAAAAGAATCTGTTTGCTTCACAGAGTCTTTGAAGTAGAATTTTATATGTGTGTTTGTATGTGTGTGTATGTGATGAGAACTGATTGCACTATGGAGTAAATAAATCTGTACGCATTTTTCTGTTTTCTTTAAAAGAAGGAAGTACATAAAGGAAGCCAGAAAAATTACCAATAAAACATATATATTAGACTGATTATGGAAGAAAAACAAATGAAAAAATTTCAGTTCAACCCAAACCACACCACAAAGGGTCAGTTTCTATGAAAACTTTCACGAAAATAAGACCTTTCCCTTCATGATGCTTTCTGCGTCCCCAGGGGCCTGACTTGGGTTAGCACATCGCTTAATAATGCCAAAGCCAAAGAATCACACAGCATTTTCTTTGAAATTGTTCTCTTCTCCTAACCTTTCATGAAAAGAAATGTGAAGACTGTAAATAGGCATAAGGATAAGATAATCCTGCTGCTTGGCAGTGAGAAAAATAGTTTTATTTCTTTCTTTAATATTCGAATTTCTATTTTTTGGAGATAATGGCTTACCTCTCAGAAATGGACATCACACAGGCATGAAGAAGATAATATGGGGGTGGAACGACCCTCTGCTGCTGTTTGAATGAAAAAATTTTTAGCTAATTTTAACGTGTGGTTCCTTTCAGTTTCTTATGTCTTCATTTCCTCCACCCCAAGTTGCTTTGACAATCTTTTCTCACACACCAGCACCGACTAGTATGATTACGGAGGCCAAATTAGTCTAGAATGAGAACAGGTTTTTTCCCCCCTAGGGACTTCAGCCTAGAGAAGCTGAACTTTGCTGACTAGCTTGGATGTCTGCAGTTCAGATGTGGCCTTCAGAAAAATAGAAGGTGGAAATAGGAGCCTAATATCAAAATTTTCCAAGACCTCTACCTCTGGCACTCTGATCATTAGAGCATTCGCAGGTTTTATGCACTCCTGCTAATGCCATCAATGCCAATCTGACTGAAATAATCCTGTGGTGCACCAATCTTACCTTTCAGACATGCCTTATGCTTAAAAGACTGTGGAACATACATTTTCCCCCAAATACTTTGTATTTTCATTTTATGCCATTAGAATCTATCAATCTATCATCTATCATATATCTGCCTATCTATTATCTATATATACTTGAGCTGCTATTTGATAGCAGTGACCTAAAGGTTCAGTATGTGTTAATGGTAAATTTAGATGGATAACGTAGATCTTTCATTTCTGTACCATACTCACAATTATAGCCTTAGGTGGCACCAGAACTGTACAGAGATAGAGATCAGATGTAGGCACCATATGTACTCTAAAAGTCAAAGTAAATTGTAGGTTGCTAGGACAGATAACAGAGATAAACAACCTAACAAGAAGTTCCTGGAAGGCATAATCCAGGGAGGGAGCTAATATTGGGAATCTGAGGATATAGTCAAAGATCAGGAGCTGTGAATATCTGCACTTTAAAAAATTTTATTTTTATCATTGACACTATTTCAAATGTCCCCATTTCCCTCTGCCCCTTTGCCCACTTTCACCCAGCCCCCCTCCCTTTTATGAGATAACATGAATGAAATATTCTGCCCACTGATGGCCTATCCATCCAGGTCTGCTTTATTAGACTGCCTTACTTTCTCTTTCCTCTCTCCCTTCATTTGCATTAAAAAATAATTTCTGAGAAACTTACTATGTTCTAAACAGTGAATTTATTTGTTCCTTCAGTACCTTCAAAATGTCTGTTAAATTTACCTCAGGTCTACAGTTCTTAGCTTTTTCAAAAACAGTTGTATACTGTTTCCCCATGATCTCTGCATTTACTTATTTCTACAATAAATTCACCAAAGCAGTTGAAGATACTATGGCAAATTTATTGTACACTAATCATTTGCCAGATAGTTCCTCACATACACAACTTCATCTTTGATCATTATAATAATCCTGTGATAAAAATAAAGTATTATCTCATGTACAGATAATTCTGGTTCAAAAAGTTAAATAACTTGGACAACTGACACTATTCAAACACAAGTGTGTCTAGCAATAATATCTATGTCTTTCCTTTTCATTTCCTTTATTATTATTATTATTATTATTATTATGTTTAATTAATTTTATAGGGGTGACATTGGTTAATAAGATTATATAGGTTTCAAATGTACAGTTCTATGATACATCATCTGTATATAACACTCTGTATCCACCACCCAAAATCAAGTTGTCTTCTGTCACCCTATACTACCACCCACCCTCTCTTCCTTCTGGTAACCACTATACAGTTATCTGCGTTTATGAGTTTTTGCTTATTTATTTGTTGCTTTCAGTTTTATATCTCACATATGAGTGAAATAGTATGGTTCTTTTTCTGTCTAACTTATTTTACTTATCATGATATTCTCAAGATCCATCTATGTTGTCGCAAAAGGTAAATATTTTATCTTTTCTTATGGCTGAGTAGTGTTATAATGTACATATGTACCACATCTTCTTATTCATCAACACCCACTGATTTCCAAAATTCAGAGCATTCTAAATATTCACTGCTTTCTTGAGTGTATTTAGATAAAATCTAAGTTATTTTAACTTCAGCTTCCTTAGTGATAACCTTCAGAGCTTCAATAAATTTTAAAAAAAGTGCCAGAGATTTCACCAAGACATTTTTACAGGTGTTTTCAAGAACATTCAAATCCAGGAATATGAAATATGAGTAACCTTCCTCTCTAGTTCTATAAATCAGGGTCTCAGATTCTTACTTCTATTCATTTGCTTGCTAAGAAAACTCAAGATAACTTTGTGTCCTGGACATTGGAATATATGTATAATGAAATGGGTCACATTTAAGAAATGCTTTCCTAAAAATTGGCGTGTTCACATTATTAATGTCCTTTGGAAGAAATATGCCTAGTAAAATGATTATGTCTTCCTTTAGGAATACAATTAAAATTTTTTCTCAGTACCTACAGAAGGCAGTAATTTGTGGAAGATAAACAGATGAATACAATTTTGACACAGACCTTACATTCCATACTAAGGAATTTGAAATTATTCTGTACCTAACTTAGAGGAACTGAAGGGTTTTGAGTATTGAAATGACATTATCAGTGCCTGGCCTAGTAGCTCAGTTGTTTAGAGTGTCATCCCGATACACTAAGGTTGCCAGTTTGATCTCCGGTCAGGGCACAAACAAGAATAACCAATGAATGCATAAATAAGTGGAACAACAAATTGATGTTTCTCTCTTCCTTTCTCTCTAAAATCAATCATTGCATTAATAAAATTAAATGACATGATCAGTAGATCCAACGTGGTGGCGGAATAGGTAGAAGTCACACTCAACTCCACCCAAGACCAAACTGGAATTACAACATAAATATAGAAAAATCAACTTAAATAACCAGCTGAACAAAAGTCTTATATCAAGGATTTACAGAAAAAGCAGATTGTGATGGTGTATAGAGTTAGTAAGGGATGATATTCCCAGAGTATGAATAGGGCTTATAACCTGGTGGAGACAAATTGTGTTATAAATATTAATATTATTGGGGAAAAAACTTAGAACAACTAGAGTTATGATGAATTGTCCAATGAAAGGGAATATCCAGGGAAGGATACAAAGGGTTCCCTAGGCTGGCTGGCTCAGAGTTTGGGAGTTGTTTGCCCTGACCAACAAGTAACATCTCTGGTGATGCCATCAAGTGCTCAGGTAAATTCTGTATAGTCACTAAGATTCTGTAAGTATGTCTTTGTAATTTGCAAGTGCAAAGTTAAGAAAAATGTTTTAGTTCTCAATAATTCCAAGTCAAAGGATGGGAAAAAATTAATTGGGTGGGCAGACACCAAATATTCAAGGAAATGAAAAACAGTCAGGATCCAGTTTATAGGTGAAAATAAAACTTTGGGGACAATTAACTGGGGTCTAATATTCACAATTATGTATTATAGATTCTATTGGAACACAATTTTTCTCCCTAAAAATCACCCACATTTTTATCAAAGAGCCACATTAAGACCAATTTAGTTACTGCACTTTATACAGTTTTAATTTGGCCTTTAATTTGCATAAACACAATAAGAATAGCAATCAATCATATAGACTCTTAAATCTGCCTTGGCTGGACTCTCATAAGGAATTTGCATATTGAGCTTCAATTAGCTTCTCAGTTCAAGAAGCCAAGCCACATAGTTGTCATCAGGCTTTACCTGTAATACCTATAGATTTGGGTGACTTCCTTAAGTTCTTGAAGTCCCCCAAAATGACTTGAGGTTCTTAAATTGCCATTTTCCAGGAAAGCAAACTTCAGTCCTTAACAGGAAAAACAGCTATAAGCCGTGTAAATAAGCAAGGTACCAGGATGTTTCTTTAAGGGGCTTTATTGGCTTCCAAAGTTAATCTTTTTTAAAATGAAGATTGTCTTTATAGTTGAAAGTATTAAAGATGTCCCCCTTTCTTCTCTCATTATCTCCCTCTACCCCTCTCTCACCCCCTAGGCCTTCACCTCACTATCGTCTGTGTCCCTGGGTTATGTATATATGCATATAAGTTCTTTGGTTAATCTACACCCACCCCCTTCCCTCTGAGATTCATCAGTCTGTTCTATGCTTCCAAGTCTCTGCATCTATTTTGTTCATCAGCGTATTTTATTTATTAGATTTGACTTATAAGTGAGATCATGTGATACTCTCTTTCTCTGACTAGCTTATTTCGCTTACCATAATACGTTCCAGGTCTCTCGATGCTGTCTGAAAGGGTAAGAGGTCCTTCTTTTTTTTACAGCTGCATAGTATTTCATTGTGTAAATATACCACAGCTTTTTTATCCACTAATCTACTGAAAAACACTTGGCCTGTTTCCAGATCTTAGTTATTATAAATAGCAATGATATGAACATAGGGGTACAAATATTCTTTCTGATTGGTGTTTCAGGCTTCCTCAATATATTCCTAGATGCAATTCCATTTTTATTTTTATTTTTTTTCATTTTTTTATTAAGGTATTTCATGTGTACATATCTTCCCATTGCCCCCCCTACCCCACTCCCATACATTCCCTCACCCCCCAGTGTCTTGCGTCCATTGGTTATGCTTATATGCATGCATACAAGTCCTTCAGTTGATCTCTTATCTCCCCCACCTCTCCCTAACCTTTCCGCTGTAACTTGACAGTCTGTTTGATGCTTTCTGCCTCTGTACCTATCTTTTTGTTCATCAGATTATAACGTTCTTCATTATCCACAAATGAGTGAGATCATGTGGTATTTTTCTTTCATTGACTGGCTTATTTCACTTAGTATAATGCTCTCCAGTTCTATCCAGGTTGCTGCAAATGGTAAGAATTCCTTCTTTTTTAGGGCAGCATAATATTCCATTGAGTAGATGTACCATTGTTTTCTGATTCAGTCATCTGCTGACAGGCACCTAGGCTGTTTCCAAATCTTAGCTATTGTAAATTGTGCTGCTATGAACATAGGGGTGCATATATTCTTTCTGATTGGTGTTTCTAGTTTCTTAGGATATATTCCTAGGAGTGGGATTGCTGGGTCAAATGGGAGTTCCTTTTTTAGTTTTTTGAGGAAACTCCATACTGTTCTCCACAGTGGCTGCACCAGTCTGCATTCCCACCAGCAGTGCACGAGGGTTCCTTTTTCTCCGCATGTTCACCAGCACTTGTCGTTTATTGATTTGTTGATGATAGCTATTCTGACAGGTGTGAGATGGTACCACATTGTCGTTTTGATTTGCATCTCTCAGATAATAAGTGACATTGAGCATGTTTTCATGTGTCTCTTGGCCTTCCTTCTGTCTTCTTTTGAAAAGATTCTATTTAGGTCGGTTGCCCATTTTTTTATTGCATCATTTATCTTCCTTTTATTAAGTTGTATAAGTTGCCTGTAGATGTTGGAGATTAAACCTTTATCAGTGATAACATTTGCAAATATGTTCTCCCATACAGTGGGCTTTCTTGTTGTTTTGTTGGTGGTTTCTTTTGCTGTGCAAAAGCTTTTTATTTTGATGTAGTCCCATTTGTTAATTTTCTCTTTAGCTTCCATTGCCCTAGGAGCGGTATCAGTGAAGAAGTTCTTTCAGCATATGTCTGAGATTTTGCTGCCTGTGGATTCCTCTAGTATTTTTATGGTTTCCTATCTTATGTTTAAGTCCTATTTCCATTTTGAGTTTATTTTTGTGTATGGTGTAAGTTGGTGGTCTAGTTTCAATTTTTTTGCATGTATCTGTCCAATTTTCCCAACACCATTCATTGAAGAGACTGTCTTGACTCCATTGTATGTCCATGCCTTCTTTGTCAAATATTAATTGAGCATAGTAGTTTGGGTCGATATCTGGGTTCTCTATTCTATTCCACTGGTCTTTATGTCTGTTCTTTTGCCAGTATCAGGCTGTTTTGAGAACAGTGGCTTTGTAATACAGCTTGAAATCTGGTATTGAGATCCCACCTACTTTATTCTTTCTCAGGATTGCTATGGCTATTCAGGGTCTTTATTTACTCCAGATGAATTTTTGGAGAGTTCTTTCTAGGCCTGTAAAATATGCCATTGGTATTTTAATGGGGAGTGCATTGAATCTATAGATTGCTTTGGGTAGTATGGACATTTTAATGATGTTGATTCTACCAATCCATGAACATGGTATGTTCTTCCATCTGTTTATGTCTTCCTCTATCTCTTTTTTCAGTGTTGTGTAGTTTTCCACATATAGGTCTTTTACCTCCTTAGTTAAGTTTATTCCTAGGTATCTTAATTTTTTTGGTGCGATGGTAAATGGGATTGCTTTTTAATCTCTCTTTCTGTAAGTTCAATATTGGTGTATAGAAATGCCATAGATTTCTTGGTGTTAATTTTGTATCCTGCTACATTGCTGAATTCATTTATTAAGTCTATTAGTTTTTTGATGGAGTCTTTTGAGATTTTTATGTACAATATCATGTCATCTGCAAATAAGTACAGCTTTACTTCTTCTTTTACAATTTGGATGCATTTATTTCTTCTTCTTGTCTAAATGCAATGGCTAATACTTCCAGTACTATGTCAAACAGGAGTGGTGAGAGTGGGCATCCCTGTCTTGTTCCTGTTCTTAGGGGAAATGGTTTTAGTTTTTGCCCATTGAATATGATGTTAGCTGTGGGTTTATCATATATAGCTTTTATTATGTTGAGGTATGATCCTTCTATTCCCACCTTTTTGAGACTTTTTATCAATAAATGGTGTTGGATTTTGTCAAATGCTTTTTCTGCATTAATTGATATGACTATGTGATTTTTATCTCTCAGTTTGTTTATGTGATGTATCACATTTATTGATTTGCAGATATTGTACCATCCTTACATTCCTGGGATAAATCTTACTTGGTCATAGTGTATGATCTTTCTGATGTACTGCTGGCTCCGATTTGCTAGAATTTTGTTGAGGATTTTGGCATCTATGTTCATGAGGGATATTGGCCTGTAATTCTCTTTCATTGTGTTGTCTTTATCTAGTTTTGGTATTAGGGTGATGCTGGCTTCATAGAAGGAGCTTGGAAGTGTTCCTTCCTCTTGAATTTTTTGAAATAGTCTGAGGAGGATAGGTTTCAGTTCTTCCTTGAATGTTTGGTAAAACTCCCCTGTAAAGCTGTCTGGCCCCAGGCTTTTGTTTGCTGGAAGCTTTTTGATGACTGCTTCAAATTCTTCCATAGTTATTGGCCTATTGAGATGTTTAGATTCTTCGTGATTGAGTTTTGGAAGGTTATATTTTTCTAGGAATATGTCCATTTCCTCCAGGTTGTCCAGTTTGTTGGAATAGCGTTGTTCATAGTATTTTTTAACAATGCTGTGTATTTTGGTGAGGGTATGTTGTTATTTCACCTCTTTCATTTCTGATTTTGTTTATTTGGGTTCTGTCTCTTTGCTTCTTGGTGAGCTTGGCTAGAGGTTCATCACTTTTGTTTATCCTTTCAAAGAACCAGCTCTTGGTTTTGTTGATCTTTTGTATTGTATCTTTGGTCTCTATGTCGTTTATCTCCACTCTGATCTTTATTATTTCCTTCCTTCTGCTTACACTAGGATTTTCTTGTTGCTCTTTTTCTAACTCTTTGCATTGTAGGGTTAGGTAATTTATTACCATTGTTTCTTGTTTTTTTGCAGTAGGCTTGTAGAGCTATGAACTTCACTCTCAAGACTGCTTTCACTGTGTCCCATAGATTTTGGATTGTTGTTTTTTCATTGTCATTTGTTGCCATGATGTTTTTTATTTCTTCCTTGATCTCTCTGGTAACCCTATCATTGTTTAATAGCATGCTGTTTAGTCTCCATGTGTTTGATTTTTTTGGATTGTTTTTATTGTAGTTAATTTCCAGTTTTATACCACTGTGATCTGAGAAGATGCTTGATATTATTTCTATCTTCTTGAATTTGAAGAGACTTTGCCTATGACCCAACATATGGTCTATCTTTGAAAATAACCCATGTGCACTTGAGAAGAATGTATATTCTGTGGCTTTGGGGTGAAATGTTCTGAAGATGTCAATTAATTCCATCTGGTCTAGTGAGTCATTTAGGATTGATGTTTCTTTGCTGATTTTTTGTTTAGAGGATTTGTCCAATGGTGATAGTGGGGTATTAAAGTCTCCTACTATGATTGTATTGCTGTCAATCTTTCCATTGATATCCTCCAGGAGTTTTTTTTTATATATATATATTTGGGTGCTCCTGTATTGGGTGCATATATGTTTATCAGAGTTATTTCTTCTTGTTGGATTGCTCCCTTTAGTATTATGAAGTGGACTTAATTTTTTCTTGTTATGTCCTTCACTTTGAGATCTAATTCGTCAGATATAAGTATTGCTACCCCAACTTTTTTTTTTTTTTCATTTCCATTCACCTGAAAAACCTTTTTCCATCCTTTCACCCTCAGTCTGTGTGCATCCTTTTTTCTGAGGTGGATTTCCTGTAGACAGCAGATATATGGGTCATGTTTTCTTATTCTATCCGTTACCCTGTGTCTTTTGATTGGGGCATTTAATCCATTTACATTTAAAGTTATTATTGATAGGTACTTATTTGTTTCCATTTTTATTCTTTACCCCGTGTTCCTCCTTCGCTTCCTATTTCTTTCTTTTTTTCTTTTCTTTTCTTTTTTTTTTTTTTACAGCAGTCCCTTTAGCATTTCTTTCATTGTGGGTTTGATGATAATAAATTCCCTTAGTCCATTTTTGTCTGTGAAACTCCTGATTTCACCTTCAATTTTGATTGATAACCTTGCTGGGTACAGTATTCTTGGATTCAGGCCCTTCCTTTGTATGACTTTGTATATTTAATTCCATTCCCTTTTGGCCTGATGAGTTTCTGTTGAGAAATCAGTTGCTAGTCTGATGGGGGTTCCTTTGTAGGTAACGTTCTGTCTCTGGCCGCTTTTAAGATTCTTACTTTGTCGTTGGTGTTTGCCAATTTAATTATAATTTGCCTTGGCCTTTTGGGGTTCATTTTGCTTGGGACTTTGTGAGCTTCTTGGATTTTTGTGGGTTTTTTTCTTCCCTATATCAGGGAAGTTTTCTGTCATTATTTCTTCAAACAGGTTTTCTATTCCTTGCTCAGTTTCCTCTCCTTCTGGAACCTCTATTATGCGGATGTTGTTTTGTTTCGTGTTGTCCCAAAATTCCCTTAGGCTCTCCTCCTGCTTTTTAATATTTTTTTTTTCTAGAAGCTGCTCTACTTGGGTATTTTTTTCCACCTTGTCTTCTAGCTCACTGATGTGGTCCTCTGCTTCTTCTAGTCTACTCTTGATGCTTTCTATTGAGTTCTTTACAGCAGCAATGTCATTTTTCATTTCTTCTTGGTTCTTCTACATTTCCTCTTGGTTCTTACTCATATTGTCAAATTTGTCTTCCATTCTTTTCATCCACCTTATGACCATTTCTCTGAATTCTTTCTCTGACAGGTTGCTCACCTCCATTTCGTTTACTTCCTTTTCTGGTGATGCCTGATTTTCTTTCATATGTGGATTGTTTCTTTATCTCCCCATGGTCTCTCTTCTCTGGGTGTCTGGTTATGTAGTTCTCTCTCTCCTTTTCCCAGGCGAAATCTGACCTTTCCATGGTGGAGTGTAGAGCTCTTCTGAATCCGCATGTTTGCACCAATTGGGGACCAGTGTTCTGGGGTTCCCAGCTGTTCGGTGGGTGCTGCAGTTGCATATTTTAGGCTTCCGATAACATCCACTTTCCCCTTCAAGATGGCGCGGTCTCCGCGTCCGAGCTGGTGGCCCCGGGGAGGGAACCCAGCAGCAGTGGGGGCTGCCTGGTCAAGGCATCCCCGTCCAGCAGTCCCCCACCTTCTCCTGGAGTATAACTGTCCCCTAACTTGCCAACAAACACTCCCTGTGCTACCCTCAGCTGTTCTTTCTATCTGCTCTGGGACAAGGCTCAGGACACATCTGTCTATTCTGCCGCCAATTTTTTCTCTTTCGCCCAGCAATTCCATTTTGAATATTTTGAGAAATCTCCATACTTTTTTCCATAGTGGCTGCACCAGTCTGCATTCCCACCAGCATGTACTAGAGTTCCCTTTTCTCCACATCCTCACCAACACTTGTTGTTTGTTGATTTATTGATTGCCAAAGTCAGTCTTAATTCCTTAAAGTTTTCTGGTGACACCCAGAGTCTAGGCATATCTATATCAAACATGACATTCCAGTCAAATAATCTATAATAATAAAAGGTAATATGCTAATTAGACCAGACATCCTTCCAGACAACCTTCTGGACGAAGCCACAGTGGTGGGGGCAAGGCAGAGGCAGCCGCTGCGGCAGCATGGGCTGAGCCCCTTGCACAAATTTTGTGCATTGGGCCTCTAGTTGGTTAATAAAACCAGTTTCCAATTGTGTCTTATTATAAAGAAAAGGGATTCTTATTGTTTTCATGCAAACAAACATTGTCTTGAAAATAATGTACACTCATTAAAATTTTCCAAATTCTTTAGGGATAGCTGGGGAGAAAAATTAAAAAAAAATGCTTCAGTATTGTTTATCAAATTGCTTTAAGAAAAAAATTAGTTTACAAGAAAATCCTTGACTTTCAAATAGAGTTAAAAAGAACTATATGCCAACTCTTCATTAGCTTACTTTTAATATTTAACTTCATTTACTTAATTAAATTCATTATTCAGTTTAACCACATGGTTTTCTCTCAAGATATCTCTTCGCAAATCTTCTAAAACTTTTCTTATCCTTTTTAGTTTATCTCTTCCTAAATCATAGGAAATAACCAACTTTAGAACAACTCAACTTCTTCCTTTTCCTTCAGAAAGTATCTCCGTATCTTTTTTTTTTTTTTTTTTGGGTATCACATCACAAATTTTATTTCTTTAAACTTGTTCTTTTTCTATCTATTTATTATGAGATACAAGTTCCATAAAAGCAATGGCCATATCATGACTTACCCACCTCTTGTACTATTTCTCTGCATATTATACAGTGTCACCTACTAACTATGCTATGCATATTTATTGAATGCAAAAATGAAAAATGAATCCTTTACTTCAAATGATATGGCTGAGCATTTTCATATATCTTGAACATCTTTTCTACATTTCTCTATTTGTCAAAATTTCACTCTTCCCTTTTCTGTGAAGCTCTTTAAACCTTATATAGAAAAAAATAATAATGTCTCTCCTATGTGCTCTTATAATGTGCATCTCCCCTAGACACAAAGGCCTTTATAAAATATAAATTTATAAGAGGAACTACTTGTGTGCTTGGCCCATATTGGGCTCTAGAATTGATGACAATTTTCTGATAAGGTCTACCTTATACAGATTGGGGTGATTCTTTTGTGTTAGAAACCTCTAGATAATACAGAAACTGTTTCAAGCAGAATTGCATGGAACAATGAGGTAAATAAACAAAACATGATAGATTGTCACAAGCAGAATTTACACTTCATCAGAAACATTGAATTCCGTCATATTTATCAAAGGCTTCCCCCAAGTTTTTATATAAAAGCAATTAAATGTTACTAGTATAAACCAGTATATACTTGTTTTATAATAGTTGTATAGATAAATATAATTACTAGCTATATAATAAACTTTTGCAGCCATTTCCCCACAATATGAAAATAGTAATACATAACTTGCCTTTTTAAAAATCTAAACAGAAGTATCTCCATATATTGTACCTTCTATCATTCAAAACATAGTTTCCTTTCAACTTAATTAGAATTCTTAACTCTTTGAAATCTTGATTTTTAGTGACAATGAAAAGTAAGCAATTAGCATTCATTAGTTTGCCAAATTTATGAATACATGGAAGAATATACCATGTTCATGTATTGGTAGAATCAACATCATTAAAATGTCCATACTACCCAAAGCAATCTATAAATTCCATGCAATCCCCATTCAAATACCAACGGCATACTTCAAAGACCTAGAAAAAACTCTCCAAAAATTCATCTGGAATAAAAAAAGACCCAAATAGCTGCAGTAATCTTGAGAAAGTACAAAGTTGGAGGGTTCACAAAACCAGGTATCAAGCTATATTACAAAGCCACTGTTCTCAAAAACTGGCACAAGAATATATATACCAGTGGAACAGAACAGAGAACCCAGAAATTGACACAAGCCAGTGTGCTCGATTTATATTTGACAAAGGAGGCAAGAGCATGAAATGGAGTCAAGACAGTTTATTCAATAAATGGTGTTGGGAAAATTGAACAGATTCATGCAAAACAATGAAACTAGACCACCAACTTATACCATACACAAAAATAAACTCAAAATGGATAAAGGACTTAAACATAAGATAGGAAAGCATAAAAATCTTAGAAGTCATAGGCAGCAAAATAGTAGACATTTGTCATAGCAATATCTTTACCGACACAGCTCCTAGGACAATGGAGACTAAGGAAAAAATAAACAAATGGGACTACATCAAAATAAAATGCTTCTTCACAGCAAAAGAAACCATCAACAAAACAAGAAAGCCCATTGCATGAGAGAACATATTCGCCAATGTTATCTCTGAAAAGGATTTGATCTCCAAAATTTATAGGGAACTCATACAACTTAACAAAAGGAAGTTAATCCAATCAAAATATGGACAAAGGACCTAAATAGGCACTTTTTGAAAGACGACATACAGAAGGCCAGGAGACATATGAAAATATGTTCATAGTCACTAATCACCTAAGAGATGCAAATCAAAATAACAATGAGGTACCACCTCACACCTGTCAGAATGGCTATCATCAACAAATCAATAAACAACAAGTGCTGAAGAGAATGCGGAGAAAAAGGAACTCTCTTGCACTGCTGGTGGGAATGTAGACTGGTGTAGCCACTGTGGAAAACAGTATGGAGTTTCCTCAAAAAACTAAAAATGTAACTGCCATTTGACCCAGTAATACTACTTCTAGGTATATATCCCAAGAAAACATTAACATCAATCAGAAAGGATATATGCACCCCTATGTTCATAGCAGCACAATTCACCATAGCTAAGATTTGGAAACAGCTTAAATGCCCATCAGCAGATGAGTAGATTAGAAAACCGTGGTACATCTACACAATGGAATACTACGCTGCTGTAAAAAATAAGGGATTCTTACCATTTACAATAGCATGGATGAACCTGGAGAGCATTATGCTAAGCGAAATAGGCCAGTCAGAAAAAGATAACTATCACATGATCTCACTCATTTAGGGAATATAATGAACATCATAATATGATGAACAGAAATACAGAGACAAAGAAGCATCAATCAGGCTGTCAAAATGCAGCAGGAATGCAGGGAGAGTTGGGGGGAGGGTAAGAGATCAACCTAAGGACTTGTATGCATGCATATAGGGATAACCAATGGATACAGACATTGTGGGGAGAGGGGTGAGGGCATGTGCCGGGGGGTAGGGGAGGCCAGGGGGAGGTTCATGGAGGGAAAAGGAGACATATGTAATGCTATTTGTAATACTTTAAACAATGAAAAAATAAAAAATTAAAACACAGAAATTTAAAATCTAAAATAAATAACTAACTAAATAGAAATAGAGGAAGATACAAACAAATGGAAACATATGCATGTTCATGGATTGCAAGAATTGACATCTTAAAAATGTCTACACTACCCAAAGCAATCTATAGATTCTATGCAATTTCTATTAAAATACCAGTACCAATGGCATACTTCACAGAAATAGAACAAATACTCCAAAAAGTTACATGGGAACATGAAACACCTCAAATAGCTGTAGCAATCATGAGAAAAAAGAACAATGTTGGATCACAATACTGGATATCAAACTATACTACAAAGCCATTATAACTGAAAGAAGGTGGTACAGGCACAAGAACAGGCATATAGGCCAATAGATCAGAACAGAGAGCCCTTAAATTGACCCACACAATTACAGTCAATTAACATTTGACCAAGGAGCCAAGAACATGAAATGGAATGAAGACAGTTTCTTCAACAAACGGTATTGGGGAAATTGGACAGACACATGAAACTAGACCACCAACTTACACCATATACAAGAATAAACTCTAAATAAATAAAAGACTTAAATGTAAGTCAGGAAACCATAAAAATCTTAGAAGCTAACATGGTCAGAAAAATCTCAGACACCTCATGTAGCAGAATTTTTTACTGTACATCTCCTAGGGAAAAGGAAACTATGGAGAAAATAAACAAATGGGACTGCATCAAAATAAAAAAGCATCTGCACAACAAAGAAACCACCATCAAAATGAAAAGGTAATACACTGCATGGTAGAACATATTTGCTAATGATCTATAGTAATAAAAGCATAATATGCTAATTAGACTGGACAGCTAAATGACCTGCCTGACGTCATTCTGGACGTCCTTCTGGACGAAGCCATGACAGCAGGGGCCAAGGAAGAGGCAGTTAGGAGCGATCAGGCAGGCAAGTGAGCAGTTAAGGGTGATCAGGTGGGCATCCAGAGTGTAGGGGTGATCAGGCAGGCAGGCGAGTGGTTAGAGGCGATCAGGCAGGCAGGCAAGTGGTTAGGGTGATCAGGCATGCAGACAAGCAGTTAGGGGTGATCAGGCAGGCAAGCAAAGTGGTTAGGGGCGATCTGGCAGGCAGGTGAGCAGTTAGGGGCATCAGGCAGGGATGCAGAGTGGTCAGGGGTGATCAGGCAGGCAGGCAGAGGTGGTTAGGAGCTATCAGGCAGGCAGGCGAGAAGTTAGGGGTGATCAGGCATGCAGGCAGAGGGGTTAAGGGCAATCAGCCGGCAGTGGTTAGGGGTGAACAGGCAGGTAAGTGAGTGGTTAGGGGCAATGAGGCAGGCAAGAAGAGTGGTTAAGGGCGATCAGGCAGGCAGGCAGGTCAGTGGTCCTGGATTGAGAGAAGGATGTCTGACTGCCAATTTAGGCCTGATCCTGCAGAGGGTGTGGGCTGGGCTGAGGGCCCCTCCTCCCATGCACGAATTTCATGCACTGGGCCTCTAGTACATATGATTAGGGGTTAGTATACAAAATATATAAAATACTCATACAACTCAACAAAAGGAAGACAAACAATCCAATTAAAAATGGGCAGAATACCTGAATAGACATTTCTCCAAAGAGGACATACAACTGGCCAAGAGACATATTTAAAAAATGCTCAAAGTCACTAATCCTCATAGAAATGCAAAATAAAACCACAATGCGATCTCACCTCACACCTGTCAGCATAGCTTTCTTCAAAAATCAACAAACCACAAGTTCTGGTGAGGAGAAAAGAATACACTATTTCACTGTTGGTAGGAATGCAGATTGGTGCAGCCACTATGAAAAGCAATAAAAAAAAATGAATCTTCCATTGACCCGGTGTTCCCACTCCTGGGAATATATCCTAAAAACCCAAAACACCAAGCAGAAAGAACACATGCACCCCTATGTTCATAGTAGCTTTATTTACAATAGCTAAGGTTTGGAAACAGCCTAAATGCCCATCAGTAGATAAATGGATAAAGATAAATGTGGGACATTTACACATTGGAATACTATGCAGCTGTAAAAAAGAGGGATTCCCTCCCTTTTGGGACAGCATGGATGGAGCTGGAGAATATTATGCTAAGTGAAATAAGCCAATCTGAGAAAGACAAATATCATATGATCCCACTTATTTATGGAATCTAATAAAGAAAATGAATTGATCAAATAAATGAGACCTGAGGTATGGAGGCATCAAACAGACTGACATAACTTGATGTGGGGGGGACAAGAAGAGATAAACCAAAAACCTTATATACTTATATGCATAAGCTGTGGACAAGGGCAATAGGGTTGTGAAGACCTGTGGATTGAGTAGGGGCTGGGAGGAGGGTGGTAATGGGAGGGGGGAATGGGAGACATCTGTAATATGATCAACAATTTTATGTATATGCTAGAGGCCCGGTGCATGAAATTTGTGCACTTGGGTGGGTCCCTCAGTCTGGCCTGTGCCCTCTTGCAGTCCGGGAGCCCTGGGGGGATGTCTGACTGATAACTTAGGACATCCTTAGCATAGCCATGGAGGTGGGAGAGGCTCCCACCACTGCAGCTGTGCTTGCCAGCCATGAGCCTGGCTTCTGACTGAGCAGTGCTCCCCTTGTGGGAGCACATTGACCACCAGAAGGCAGCTCCTGCATTGAGTGTCTGCCCCCTGGTGGTTAGTGTGCATCATAATGACTGGTCATTCCACCATTCGGTCATTTGCATATTAGCCTTTTATTATATAGGATATATACTGAGTGGCCAAATTATTATGATCTCTGAATGCATAATAATCTGGCCACTCAGTGTATATCCTATATAATAAAAGGCTAATATGCAAATTGTCCGCTCGACTAGGAGTTTGACCAGCAGGCAGGGCGGCCAACAGCCATGTCCCCTATATCTGGCCAGGTTGGCCAGACCCCACCCATGCATGAATTCACGGGGCTCTAATATATATATATATATATATATATATATATATATATATACACACACACACACACACACACACAGTGGCCAGATTATTATGCGTTCAGAGATCATAATAATCTAGCCACTCAGTATATATATATATATATATATATATATATATATATATATATATCCTATCTAATAAAAGAATAATATGCAAATTGACTGTCACTCCAACACACAAAATGGCCGCCCCCATGTGGACACAAGATGGCTGCCACAAGATGGCTTGCAGGGGAGGGCAGTTGTGGGCAGTTAGGGGTGACCAGGCCAGCAGAGGAGGGCAGTTGGGGGAGATCAGGCCAGCAAAGGAGGGCAGTTGGGGGGACCCAAGCTTGCAGGGGAGGGCATTTGGGGGTGACCAGGCCTACAGGGGAAGGCAGTTGGGGGGGACCAGGCCAGCAAAAGAGGGCAGTTGGGGGGACCCAGGCCTGCAGGGGAGGGCATTTGGGGGTGACCAGGCCTGCAGGGAAAGAAGTTAAGGGTGACTGGGCTGGCAGAGGAGGGCAGTTGCAGGAGAACAGGTCAGCAGGGGAGGGCAGTTGGGGGGATCAGGACTGCAGGAGAGGGCAGTTGGGGGGCAGGCCTACAGGGGAGAACAGTTAGGGGGACCAGGCCTGCAGGGGAGGGCAGTTGGGGGGAGACCAGGCCTACAGTGGAAGGCAGTTGCGGGGGGGGGGCAGGCCTGCAGTGGAGGGCAGTTGTGGGAGACCAGGCCAGCAGGGTAGGGCAGTTGAGGGCAACCAGACTGTCAGGGGAGGGCAGTTAGGGGTGACCAGGCTGGCAGGGGAGGGCAGTTAGGGGCAGTCAGGTTGGCTGGGGAGCAGTTAGGCATTGATCAGGCTGGCAGGGGAGTGGTTAGGGGGTGATCAGGCTGGCAGGCAGAAGCAGTTAGGGGCAATCAGGCAGAGGCAGGTGAGCAGTTGGGAGCCAGCAGTCCTGGATTGTGAGAGGGATGTCCAACAGCCCATTTAGGCCTGATCGGGCGGTTGGACATCCCTCAAGGGGTCCCAGATTGAAGAGGGTGCAGGCTGGCCTGAGGGACACCCCTCCCCCATGCATGAATTTCATGCACCAGGCCTCTAGTATATATATAAAATGAGGAGACATTATAACTGATACTGCATAAATATAAAGAATTATAAGGTATTATAAACAACTGTAATCCAACAAATTGGATACTCTAGATAAAATGGAAAAATTCTTAGAAGCATACAACCTACCAAGGCTGAATCAGGAAAAGTTAGAAAATTTAAACAGACCAATTACTAGTAAGTTGTTTGAATTAGTAATCAAAAATATCCCGATAAAGAAAAGCCCAGGATCAGATGGCTTTACTGGTAAATTTTACCAAACATTTAAAGAAGAAATAATGCCAGTCCTCAAACTCTTCCAAAATATCAAAAACGAGGAAACACTCCCAAATTCATTTTATGAATCCAGCATTACACAGACACCAAAGCCAGAAATGGAAACTACAAGAAAAGGAAATCACAAATCAATATCCATAATGAATGTGGTGCCAAAATCTCATTGAAATACTAGCAAAACAATTTACCAGCACTTTAAAGAATCATTCATCATAATCAAGTAATATTATCCTTGGTATGTAAGGATGGTCCAACATATGCAAAACAATAAGTGTGGCATACCACTTTAATATATTGAAAGCTACAATCATATGATTTTTATATCAATAGATGCACAAAAAGCATTGGACAAAATTAAACCTCCATTTATGATAAAAACTCTCAAGACAGTTAATAAAAAGGAAATGTATCTCAGCATAACAAAGCCAGATATGACAAGCTCTCAGCTAACATCATATTCAATGGTGAAAAGCTGAAAACTTTTTTCTAGATCAGAACCAATATAAGGATGGCCACTCCCACCATTTTTATTCAACTCTGTATTGACAATCCTAGCCAGACCAAGTAGGCAATAAAAAGAAGCAAAATACATTTATATCAGAATAGAAGACACAAAACTATTTATTTGCAGATCACATGATATTATACATAGAGTTTAAAGTTTCCTCCCCAAAACTGTTAGAACTAATGTTTAAATTTAGTGAGTTGCATGATAAATATTGATATAAAATTGCTTTTGTTTCTATCTATACTAATAGAAGGGTAATATGCTAATTAGACCAGGTCAACTGGACATCTTCCAGACATCCGACTTCCTTCCAGACAAAGCCATAGTGGCAGGGGCCAAGGCAGAGGCGGTTAGGGGTGATCATGCTAGCAGGGGAGCAAGCAGTTAGGGGTGATCAGGTTGGCGGGGGAGCAAGCAGTTAGGGGTGAGATCAGGCCAGCAGGGAAGGGCAGCTGGGGGCAGGGGAGCAGTTAGGGGGTGATCAGGCTGGCAGGGGAGCTGTTAGGGGGCAATCAGGTCGGCAGGCAGAGGTGGTTAGGGGTGATCAGGCAGGCAGGCAGAGGCAGTTAGGGGCGATCAGGCAGGCAGGGGATGGCACCTGAGGCCAATCAGGCCAGCAAAGGAGGGCAGTTGGGGGTGATCAGGCCATCAGGGGAGCTGTTAGGGGGCGACCAGGCTGACAGGCAGAGGCAGTTGGGGGGATCAGGCAGCTAGGCAGAGGCAGTTAGGGGCAATCAGGCAGGCAGGCAGGCAAGTGGTTAGGAGCCAGCAGTCCCGGATTGTGAGAGGGATGTCCGACTGCCCGTTTAGGCCATTAGCTCGCAGCCGCCCTCCAATAGCTCTCTGCCTGCTGCCCTGCCCTCCTGTAGCTCTCCCCGCCCCCCGCTCCCCCTCATAGCTTGCTGCCCTGCCCCCTCCTGAAGCTCTCTGCCGCCCGCTTGTAGCTCGCTGCCCCACCCTCCTGCTGATCCGTGATCTGGTCATTACGAGTTCGGTCGTTATGCTTCACTGCATAATGACCATTTGCATATTACACCTTTATTATATAGGATGGGAAAGAGCAGACTCTTCAATAAATACATGGCACTGGAAAAGCTGGACCACTGTCCAGATCATTCACAAAATAAACTCAAAATGGATTAAATACTTGAACTCAAGACCTGAACCCATAAAATTTCTAAAAGAAAACAGGTCATAAGCTCCTTGACTTCAGTTGGTAATAAGTTTTTCATTTCACAATCAAAAGCAAAGGCAACAAAATAAACAAATAAACAAGTGTAAAAAACACTAAATGCTTGAGCATAGGAAACCATTAACAAAATGAAAAGGCAATCTAAAGAATGGGAGAAATATTTGCATATAATATACTTGCTAATTGGTTAATATATGAAATATATAAAAACTCATAAAACACAATATCAAAAAAACCACAACTTGATTAAAAATTTGATAGAAGATCTGAATAGACATTTTTCCAGTGGAGCCATACAGATAGTCAACAAGTATATTAAAATGTGTTTAACATTGCTCATCATCAGGAAAATGCAAGTGAAAAATCACAATATTTCCTCACATCTGTGGGAATGTCTGTTATCAAAAAGACAAGATATAAGTATTGGTAAGGATGTGGAGAAAAGGAAATCCATGTACACTGCTGGTGGAAATGCACACTGGTACAGTTGCTATGGAAAAAACTATGGAAGTTCCTCAAAAAATTGAAAAACTACCATATGATCTAGTAATTCCACTTCTGAGTATTTATCTGAAAGAAAAAAAAACTAATTTGAAAAAATAGCTGTACTCTTATGTTCACTGCAGTACAATTTACAATAGCCAACACATGTAAACAACCTAAGTGTCTATTGATAGATGAATACGTAAGAAAAGGTGGGTTATTGCTCAGCCCTATAAAAGTAGGAAATCCTGATATTTGCACCAATATGGGTGGATCTTGAAGACGGTATGCTAAGTGATATGATAGACATAGAAAGAAAAATACAATATGATCTAAATTATATGTGGAATCTAAAAACAAATGAATAAAAACAAACCAAACAAAATCCCAAATTAAAAACACAAAGAAGAGATTGGTGGGAAGTGGGTGAAATTGTAAAATGAGAGAAAATGATTTAAAAAATCTAAATATATAGTTATAAAATAAATAAATTCTGGGGATATAATGTTCAGCATGGTTATTAGAGTTAACAATAATACTATATTAATATTTTTACAAAAATAAATCATAAAAGTTATCATAAGATATTATACATAGAAAAGCCTAAAGACTCCATAAAAAAACTAATAAGTTTGATAAATGAATTCAGCAACTTTGCAGGATACAAAATTAAAACCCAGAAATTTATGTCATTTTCATACACCAATAATGAACTCTCAGAAAGAGAAACTAAAAAAAAAAAAATACCATTTACCATTGCAACAAAAAAGTTGAGATACTTAGGAATAAACTTAATCAAGGATGTAAAAGACCTGTACTCAAAAATCTATAGGACATTGAAAAAGGAGATAGAGGAAGATTTAAACAAGTGGAAGAATATACCGTGTTCATGGACTGGTAGAATTAACATCTTTAAAATGTCCATGCTATCGAAAGCAATCTATAGATTCAATGCAATCCTTATTAAAATACCAACGGCATATTTCACAGACATAGAGAAAAGTACCCAAAATTTACATGGAATCAAAAAAGACCTTGAATAGCCACAGCAATCTTGAGAAAGTTGGAGGAATCACAATACCAGATATCAAGTTATAGTACAAAGCATTGTACTCAAAATAGTCCAATACTGGTAAGAACAGGGATATAGACCAATGGGACAGAACAGAGAATCCATAAACTGACCCAAGCCATTATGTTCAATTAATATTTGACAAAGGAGGCAAGACCATACAATGGAATCAAGACAGTCTTTTCAATAATTGGTGTTTGGAAAATTGGGCATATACATGGAAATAAATGAAACTAGACAACCAACTTATACCATATGCAAAAATAAAATCAAAATGAATAAAATACTTTAATGTAAGACATGAAACCATAAAAATCTTAGAAGAAACCACAGGCAGTAAAATCTTATAGATGTCTCATAACAATATGGTTACTGATACACCTCCTAGGACAATAGAAACTAAGCAGAAAGTAAACAGATGGGACTACATGAAAATAAAAAGCTTCTACACAGCAAAAGAAACCATCAACAAAATAACAAGAGAGCCCAGTGCATGAGAGAACATATTTGCCAATGATACATCCATTGTGGTTAATCTCCAAAATTTATAGGGAACTCATACAACTTAACAAAAGGAAGATAAGCAATCAAACTTAAAATTGGGCAAAGGACCTATATAGACACTTCTTGAAAGTGGACATACAGCAGGTCAGGAGGCATATGAAAAAAATGATCAAAGCCACTGATCATCCAACAGATGCAAGTCAAAACAATAAAGGGGTACAACCTTACACCTATCAGAATGGCTATCATCAACAAATCAACAAATGACAAGTGCTGGCGAGGATGCAGAGAAAAGGGAACCCTCTTGCACTGCTGGTGGGAATGCAGACTGGTTCAGCCTCTGGAAAACAGTATGGAGTTTCTTCAAAAAATTAAAAATGGAACTCCCATTTGATCCAGTTATCCCACTTCTAAGAATTTATCCTAAGAAATCAGAAACACCAATCAGAAAGAATATATGCATCCCTATGTTCAAAGCAGCACAATTTACAATAGCTAAGATTTGGAAACAGTCTAAGTGCCCATCAGCAGATGAGTGGATTAAAAACCTGTGGTACATCTACACAATGGAATACTATGCTGCAGTAAAAAAGAAAGAACTCTTACCATTTGCAATAACATGGATCTTTCTGGAGAGCATTATGCTAAATGAAATAAGCCAATTAGAGAAAGATAAGTATAATATGATCTCATTCATATGTGGAATCTAATGAACAATATAAACTGATGAACAAAAAATAGATCCAGAGACTTACAAGCACCGAACAGACTGTCAAACTTCAGAGGGAAGGCAGGGTGGGGTGGGCAGATGGGAAGAGATCAACCAATGAACTTGTATGCATATATGCATAACCCAGGAACACAGACAATAGGGTGGTGAAGGCCTGAAGTGGGGGGCGGAGCAGGATGGGAAAGGTCAATGGGGAAAAAAAGGGACATGTGTAATATTTTCAACCATAAAGATTTTAAAATGTTATAAGAATAAATTGTAAGTGTGTATGGTGATGGGTGGTAATTAGATATATTGTGGCTATCATTTCAAAATATATTCATATTTCAAATTATTATATCAAATACCTAAAACTAATATAATACAATGTTAATTATATCTCAATGAGAAAATTATACAAAATAGCGTGTTAATGTTAGAGAAAAATGTGTAGGTGTATGAGTTTTGTGGTGAAATGGGTATGTATTTCAGGTGGTCAGTCAAGGACCAGCCTTAATTTTTCCAAAGCGCTTGCGTAAATCTGTAATAAACAAATCTTTCTTCTTTCTTTTTTGTGAAAGCTGTTACAAAGCAAAGATTTATTATCCTGGATCCATGGCTGCTATAGAAGAATTTCCTCAGCAGAGTTTAGTCTAGCACTCTATAATTTATACTGTCATGATTCTACTTGTGCTGTCACAGCTGTGTTGGGATAAGCAGCACCTATTAAACCTAGATCATAACTGTGCAGTCACTTAACTCAGAGGAAGGACTTTCACAAGGCAAATTCTTAAAAGGAATTGGTCCAGAACCAGTGTTTCTGCTGAGCTGATCCAACATAGTCACTCCCTTACAAGTAAAAAGAGGTCTTTATATTGAGTCTAGCTTTGAACTGAACCAAAGTAAATGTTTATTCTTGAAGCTTCTTGTAAAAGCTTGTTCTTCTAAATCTGAATCAGTGGGGAAACAAAGGTGAGGATTCAGAAAATTTGACTCCCATATTTGTAGTCAGTACATTAATGTATTTCCCACCATGTATTGTTTCTCTTTGTGGAAAATATATTTTAGTGTATGTAAAGAAATTTTATAATGGAAAAATTTAGCTTTGGGGGGGAATCTTGCCTAATGAGCAGTTTTGTGTATAGGGTGTGGCAAGTGACCAAAAGTCTTAGGGTCAAGAGCCAATCACAAACTATACTATAGGACAAGACCCAGTGATAAATTATGGAGTGAGAATTCTTTGGAGCTGAATATGAAAGCTGTTGTCATATGCCATTAAGAACCTCTGAAATGAACATAAATCACTTTATTCAACCAATTGACACCTTATGTTCCATTCTCCACCCCCTATTTTCTGTATCTCACATCCTATATAATAAAGAGCTAATATGCAAATAGTCATCGTGCCCTTGTGCCCTCAAGCCCTTGTGCCCTCGTGCTGGGGCAGGGGGATCTGAGGCTGCGCCACCTGCCCCAGAGTTGGGGCCGGGGGACCTGAGGCCAGGCCGGGGGACCTGAGTCTGGGCCAGGGGACCTGAGGCCATGCCCCTGGGCCCGGTGCCAGGGCCCTGGGAACTGAGGCCACGCCCCCTGCCTCAGTGCTGGGGCCAGGGGACCTGAGGCTGTGCCCCCCGCCCAGCAGGGCTTGATGGGGGACCTGAGGCTGTGCCTCCCACCTGGCTCTGGGCCCAGGGACCTGAGGCTGCGGCCCTCCCTCCTTTCGGGGCTTGATGGGGGTGACACTGGCTAGGTCTGGGTCTCACGTGATTTCGAGGTGCACGTGGGTGGGCCGGGACTTGACTCTGGATCCTGCAGCACGCCCCAGACTCTGACAGGAAGAAGATTTTCATATACATTTTACTAATTTTCTTTCATCTCTGACACTTCTATTATAGAGAAAGGGCAAATAGCAATATTAAAATATTTCCTCTAATTAATTCCCTTTTAATGTACACAAATTTCATGTACCGGGCCACTAATATATTTATATTAGCTTAATAATACTTTCACTGCTTTGCACTAAGCTAAGCTTTCCTATTATCTCCATCTAATTTCTTGATCCACTTCTATTCATTGGTATCCATAGAGATATTGCCTAGTCTAGTAGAATACATTCAAGGCAAGAGGTTGGAAGACCTGGATAATATTACTAGTTTTGTCACTAGCTGTGTGATATTGGGCAAGTGATAAAATTGCAGAATTGTATGTCTCAGTGGCTCCTAGAAGTGTGGAATGTGTATCATTCATAGGTTTGTATGAAATGTGTATCATTGCTAGGTTTTTGAGTTGATTAAAGTTGGTACATAGATGAATATTTTTAATTTGAATATTAATTTGAGTATATATTTAATTTAATTAATGTTATAAAAGCTATAACTACAACACTAAATTTGTGAATTCACAGTTACTCTTACTTAAGACATAATATCTTTGAATTAAAAAAGAAATGCTTTGATTTAAAGAAAAATATGAAGTTAACAATCATGTAGATGCTATGCCAAGATGTCAGGATAGATGGAAACTGAACTCAGCTTCTCCCATTACCACATGAAACTAAAATGTGTTGGTTTCTTTTTTACAGCAAAGGAAACCATGAACAAAAACAAAAGGCAACCAGAATAGAAGAACATAATGGCCAATAATACATCCTATAAGGGCTCAATATCAAGAATGTATAAATAACATAAAAATCTCAATACCAAAAAACCCCACACAAACAATGCAATTTAAAAAATGGGCAGAAGACCAAATTAGACACTTCTCCGAAGAGGACATACATATGGCCAATAGACATAGGTAAAGAGGCTAAAAGTCACTAATGGTCAAAGAAATTCAAATTAGAACTAGAATGCTAATCATCAATAAATGAACAAAGAACAAGTGCTGGTGAGGATGTGGAGAAAAGGAAACCCTCATATACTGTTTGTGGGAATGCAGATTGGTGTAGCCAATGTGGGAAACAGTATGGAGTTTCCTCAAAAATTTAAAAACAGAACTGCATTATGACCTAGTACTTCCACTTCTGGGAATATATCTGAAGAAACCCAAAAGACTAATTTAAAAAAATATATGCACCCCTAAGTTCATTGCAGTTTGATTTATGTTAGCCAAGTTCCCATCAGTAGATGAGTGGATAATAACGTTGTGGTGCATTTACACAATGGAATATACTATACAGCAGTAAAAAAAGAAGGAACTCTTTCCTTTAGTGACAGCATGGATGGATGGACCTTGAGATCATTACGCTAAGTGAAATAAGCCATTCAGAGAAAGACAAATATCATATGATCTCACTTATATGTGGAATCTAATGAGCAAAACAAATTGATGAACAAAATTGAAACAGAGGCATGGACACCTTGAACACTCTGACAGCTTGATGAAAGAAGGAATTAGCCAAAGACAAATGCACAATCCATAAAAACAGACAACAGTGTGATGATGGCCAGAGGGAAGGGAGCTCGGGGCTGGGTGGAGGTGGGGGTAATGAGGACATCTTTAATAGTATTAACAATAAAAAATAAAGTTAAAAAAATAAGCAGGAGATTTTTCCATCAGTTCTCACTTCTTTACTGGGTTTCTTGGAAGACTGATGCAGTTTAAATCTATAAAGCTGTCTACCTCTTTTGGTTTACTGAGAGACTTCTTGTTTGAAAGGAGCCATAAGGTTATTGAGACAGGTTGATAGGGCTGCCAGAAGGACAGGTTGAAATGGTTTGAAAAGCTTCATAAATACCAAGGCAGATGCCAAGCGGTGCTAACTTAGTGACTTTGGCCTACTGCATTTTCATTTGCTTATTTCTGCACCTGGTCCAGAACAGGAAGCTCTGTTCTCTAGGTGGAGGATAGTGTTTTTTGCCTATAGTAGGAAGAAGCTCTATCATTTCCCTAGTGTTCCCTGGATGTAGGTGTGGTCCAGAAGAATAATTATTATCCGGTGGTACCTAACAAACTGTCAGTTCTGATATGGAAATGTCAAAACCTCAAACAGCCAGATTGAATTGGGGTGGTTTGGGAGTCTGGATAGTGTACAAAAATCAAGTGTAGAGAGCCAAAAGCAGTGTTGGGTATAAGCTCTGTTTAGATCCCAGGAAAACCCAATGAGAAATGGCAAGGTTGTCCTCAGAGCTCCTTTGTTTAGAGCTTCTTGATGCAGTGCAGGTGCTGAAGACCTGAAGCTGGAATGAGGAGTAACTGATTTGTGTTAGAAATTTTCAAACATGTAGCAATGTTCATGTCTTAAAGCCAAAATATGTGTTTCTTTCAGTTATTCTTCATTCAATATAGTCATCTACACCAATTGCTGAAAACAATTGTTGTTCTACATGGACAGATTGTTCATTGTAAACTCTCAGATGGTGATACATATACCAAATCATATACCTCAAATAGCAATTGGGGCTCTTGGAACAATTAAAACCATTTTCTGACTTAACCAAAAAGGGCAAGTATATAAGAGTATATAAGGCACAGATAGTGGAAGTGAATTGGTGATCAGATCAATGTTCCCTTCTGAAATTTGTGGAAATCCTACTTAGAAAACCTAGCTTCTATGTTACAGGGTCTGAAATGAAGATTGATAAGACACCCTGAAATTTTGCATGCTTCTAAAGAATATGTAAAGTCTAGCTGTTTTTATTATAGTTTGTAATATGAATTATTTGTAGTACATGACTAAGCTCTAAGTTATAATATTTAACACTATTCTGTTAGACATTTTATTTGAAATGAGTAATGATGTACTAATACTAGTCCTCCAAAGGCTGTCAAATTTTGTATGGTGCTGAGGTCTTTGTGTCAGTGGATTGAAACAAGTAAGAACAAGACAACAAAATTAATGTTACTGAAAGGTAGGTCTATAAAATATTTGCTCCATTTTAATGGAACTTTTCTTTCAACTATTCTTGTGAGAAAAACACACACGTATATAAAAAACTATTCCCTATTTCACATAAATAATGTGAGTTGTATAAAATGTGCAGTTATGCTTACTTTTCAAGATATCCAGGAGTGTATTCTTGCTCTTTAAAGATCATTGGGAAATGTTTTATTTACAAATATTATGAGCTAATCTTTTAAAATGCTCAATTATAATTTTACAAGTAGTAAGAGCATTAAAAGGTATTTGCAGACAATTGGGTGGTGAGGACCTGAGGCAGAGTGGGAACTAGGTGGAGGAAAGCAATGGGGGATAAAGGAGAGGAAATCTGTAATACTTTTAGCAATAAAGATTACAAAAATAAAATAAAATTGGAAAATTTTTAGAGTTTTGGTGGTTTGCTAAAATTAAAAAAAAAAAACACCTTTTCAAACATGTCTCATGTAAGATAGGTGCTTTAAATGTCGAAGTTTCTGGCATTTTTTTAACTCAGGAGTTTGCTGCCTTTTAACTTTCTTGGCCTTCAGTTAAATTAGGATAGAATGAAAAAAATGAAAACTATTTATTCTCCAGATACTGATTTGGAAAATGAAGAGGAGATAGAAGAGTTTAATACATATGGGCAGAAAAATAAAATAATGTAATAGAGAAACAAATGGATCATTATAATTATTTTTTTAGAGAGCCCTGTATTCAGAAATAAAAGAAATATAAATATAAGCTGACCAGCCATGGTGGCTCAGTGGTTGAGCATTGACCTATGAACCAGGAGGTCAGGGTTTGACTCCTGGTCAGGCCACATGCCCGGGTTATGGGCTCCATCCCCAGTGGGGGACATGCAGGAGGCAGCTAATCAGTGATTCTCTCTCATCATTGATGTTTCTATCTCTCCCTCTCCCTTCCTTTCTGAAATCAATGAAAAAAATATTTTAAAAATAAATAAATATAAGCCAACATTTTGTTTTGCATTCAGAATTCCAATTGGATATTGTATGTCAAATGTAGTCATTCCAATAAAACTTTGTGACAGGAAAAAAAAAGTAGTTTTAAAGTCTACTTGATGTTTTACAAAATAGAAATGATTAAGTTTAAAATGGTGAATTAAATAAATGCTCTTATTTTAAAAATTCAGATAGTATATTATGGCACAGAGAAAATAAAATATACATAATCTCACTACTGTTAACATTTTGAATTACTTTAAAATTCTATTTTTTTAATTAAATTTACTGGGATGACATTGGTTAATAAAATTATATAGGTTTCAAGAGTACAATTCTATGATATATCATTTGTATATTGCTTTGTGTGTTTACCACCTCAAATATGATCATACTACATCTGCTATTTTATAATTTGATTTTTAATCTAAGAATATGTTATATATAAGTTTACTTGTCAATAAACAATTTTACATTATTCAACAGAAACAACAAAAAATTCCTTGATGATTTAATAGTTACAGGCTTCTTATTATGGATTACTTAAGCACCTATCTTACTCTCCTTCATCATTTAGCGTGTTTTATTCTGGAGATCTTTCCCCTATTCTTTGTCAATGATTGAGTTTTATGTTTTTGCATCCCCACTCTATCGCATGTACTGACTATTAAATTCTTGTTAAATAAATAAGTGAATGAGTAAAAGTTGAGCATAAAAATGAGGGTAAGATTTGCAATCTCTATGTAAATTAAAGATCAAAACAAGCAGGAAATTACAGATAAGAGAAGATATGGGACACTAAATGAGTATGTGGTTGGTCCAGAGTGCTAGGTGAACATCATTTCTTTGTAGTTGCTATTCTTTTGAAGACTCTTACCAATCTCTATAGTTCACTCCAAAGTGGTTTCAATGAATCCAAAATGGGACGTTTATCCAAAGAAAAGATTTCATACAATGATTCCATCAGATAAATAACCAGAATGTGATTCTCAATATAAAACGAGCTAAATCTTTTCAGAAGCAGCTTGAGTTGTGAGCTGTCAGTCAGATGATATCTACTTTCTTACAACACATCCTATTCTAAAATATAGACCTAATTTGTAGTTTTCACAATACTATACTGCCAGACTTAAAGATATTGAAAGATGACCTTTTTGTCTGTTGACTTAATTTAATAGTTGTATCCTAACTAACCAATTAACCTTTGTGCAGCATTTTATAGTTTCTTAATTCATTATGCAATTTAATATTCACAAATTTGTGAGAGGGGAAATTAATAATGTGAACAAATTTTATGACAGGAAATTGTGCTGGAAATAATACTTACAATTTATTGAGATATTAATATGAGCTAGGTGCATTAGTTATTTGATCTTGTTTTCTCATCTTGGCAACTTCAAAACAATTACTACTATTTCTCCCTCCCAATTTTTGAGATAAGTAGATTGAGAATTAGAAAATGAAAGTAAATTTCTGAAAATCATAAATAAATAAGTGGCAGGGCAAAACTAAACCTGTGGCTTCCAAGTCTAAGTCCCAGGATCTTTCCATTATACCAGGCTTTCTGCTACTTACCAATAGGATGGGGTAGAATTTGTAATAAGAAAAAGGTTTAGTTGGACCAAAATATCTCCCACCCCAGTTTTGTGCCATTCCTGAAACCTCCCAACCAACTTAATTTATTTGGGTTTGTAGGCAAGGATATCCTCTAGGTTATTTTCATCTATATTAGACTCTGAGGGGTTGGTTTGTTTCTTAACAGAAAGCAGCACCCTGAATGGATGAAACACAAAAGATACATTTTATTTTCAGAAAATGGAGAGGAAAAGAGGAACATGAAAGAAAAAATGTTGTTTTGGGTGATACCGGAATCTGGGAATCTGGGCAGAACAAAGGGGCACATGGAAAAGGGAATATGAAAAAGGTCTCTGGGAATCTACTCATTTAACAAATTGTAATTGAGAACCTATTCTGTGCCAAGCATTGTTCTAATTCATTAAGTGAATAAAATGGACAAAATTTGTGTTCTGTCTTATGGAGCTCTTATTTCAGTAGGGAAAGACAGATAACAAATGAAAAACATAATAAACAGGTAAATCATGTGGTATTTAGAAAGTGATAAATATTTCAGAGGTAAAAATTACAACTTAATAAGAGAGGAATAAAGAGTGTTGGAAATAGGAGTTGCAATTGTAAGTAGGTTGTTCAGGATGGGCTTCATTTGAGAAGCTAATACCAGAGCAGATGTGAAGAGAGTAGGGAGTTTATCATATGGATATCTATGTACAGAACATTCCACGTGAGGGAACAACTAGTGCATTGGTTCTAGGTGTAGATCATGTTTGAAGTTTTCATGAAACAGCAAAAAGGTCAGTGTGGCTAAAATACAAAAAAATGAGGGGTTGAAAGCAAAAAAGAAAATCACAGACACCGAGTAAATTTCATAATATAGGGCTTTGTAGGCTTTTGTAAGGACTTTGAAATTATTGGAGAGTAAGTTCCAGGAAGGCAAGGGTCAAGTCAACTGTTCATAATGAATACCCAGTTGGCTATCCCCAGTGCCTGGTACAAAAAGACATTCATGATTATTCTATGAATGAATTAATGACAGTTACCTACTCTCAAGGAGCTCTTATTTTCCTGGTGATAGGTAGACTAGTACAGGATACAATGTAATGAACTATTATAGGCTATGTGGTAAACATTATTATCATCCCAGTTTTACCAAAGAGAGCAATGACCAGAGAAATTTAACTAGCCTTCTGGTTTTCAACTTTTAAAAAAGTAATCCTTTCTTCAAACAAAATTTACTTAGAACTTGATGTAGAAAAAAGATCAAATGGAGGTGCTTTGGTGAAAGATTGTGAAATTGATACTTGGTCCCACTTTTGTCCTGTGAGGTCATCCTTCAGGAATTGCCTTAGGTTTTAGGTTCTCCTATATCATTTAGTGTGAAGAGTGACAAAAGTAGTTGCTAGTGAACTACTTGTAATTAGGATATGGGTTGCTCCTGAGAGGTGCATTTACATGGCTGTATATTCATGGAGATGGACTGAAGACCAGGGGAAGAACCACCATTGTTAATGGGAACCAAAGGAATTTCCACTTCTAATTTTCCACATAGAATTTGCTGGGTGTCCAAGGCTCTCAAATGTATCCCTTTCTTGGGAGTGCCCCAGATGTATTAACTATATTTCCTAGTAGCTAAAGTTCTGCTCTATCTGTTGCTACCACCTCTGCTCTGTTACCTTGAAGCTTTTTTTGACTCTGGTACTCTGATGGTTGAATCTTGACATTGTCACTGCGTTTTACATCATTACTTCTATCCATGTAGACATCCTGCCCTTGTTCTCTCATGTGTCTCTGGCTGTGTTACCACAAAGGCTAATTTCTCACAGGCAGACTATGAGAGCTATTCCACCAGAATGATCCTCCTATATAATAAAGAGGTAATATGCAAATTGACCATCATTCCAACACACAAGATGGCCGCCCCATGCGGACAGAAGATCGCCACCACAAGATGGCCACAGGGGAGGGAAGTTGGGGGCAACCAGGCCTGCAGGGGAGGGCAGTTGGGGGGGACCAGGCCTGCAGGGGAGGGCAGTTAGGGGCAACCAGCCTGGCAGGGGAGAGCAGTTAGGGATGACCAGGCTGGCAGGGGAGGGCAGTTAGAGGCAATCGGGCTGGCAGGGGAGCAGTTAGGTGTCAATCAGGCTGGCAGGGGAGTGGTTAGAGGGTGATTATGCTGGCATGCAGAAGCAGTTAGGGGCAATCAGGCAGGCAGGCAGGCAGGCAGGCGAGCAGTTGGGAGCCAGCAGTCCTGGATTGTGAGAGGGATGTTGACTGCCCATTTAGGCCCACTGGGATTGGGCCTAAACGGGCAGTCAGACATCCCTCAAGGGGTCCCAGATTGGAGAGGGTGCAGGCTGGCCTGAGGGACACACACACACACACACACACACACACACACACACACACACACCCCGTGCACAAATTTCGTGCACCAGACTTCTAGTATCATTATATCAACCCAGCTGGCAAACTCTTTTTTGGGGGCTCTTCTAAAGAATGATTTTGTTATCTTCAATGCTTATTGAACTACCACTTGAGAAAGTTAAAACATGAATCCCCAGACATGAATAATTAAGTGATAAATCATGATAGCAACTTAAATTGTTCCTCTCAGACACAATCACCTCCTGAGGTGTTAAGAGTATCTTATTCTCCTTTGAATTTTACAGTTAAAATTCCAGTGTTCTATGGTTTACTATTAGTGTCACAGTTCTCCCTACCACTTTCTTTTTCTAAGTATCCCCAATCAAATCATTCTATAGAAAGGGCTACAGTGTCCTAATTTGGTGTGTCATTGTTCCTGGGATGGATATCCTGAATATATCCAGATCTCAGATTCTCATTTAATGAATTAATGAAATTGATTTCATAAAACTTAAATGAGATGAAAAGATTAGGTGAACTTTAATGTTGATCTATGTGACTATAAAATGACCATTTGAAATCATGTAACACTGATTTTTAAACATTTCTTCTTTACAATTTGTTGGCAAATCCCACAGAGAATTTATGAATAAAATGGGAATGAAAATAGGGAAGGGGGAGGACAATTTCCAAAAGTCAGCAAAAATGGTCTCTTTTCCTGTGGGTAGCAATAAAATCTCCCCAGTCAGTTATTTCATTTGATGCACAGGCAGGTATTAAGTTTTAAAAGAGTCACTCAAAATGTGATTCCATTATTGCACACTCAGCCAAAGCTGCAGCTGACTATTATGTTGTCATGGAAACACAGTACAGCTAAGTTATATAATCATGTCTTTTTTTTTTTTTTTTTAAAGGAAATGGCCAAGATAGATGGGACAACAGGTGCCTCAGAGTTTTAACTCTGTTAGTGTTCACAATGACTTCAAGCAATCATCTGGCCTTTAATTTTTTTCTGATACAATATCCCTTGAGGAAAAAGACGTGGTGGACTGGAAGGCTAAGATTAGATGCAAAATGCAGAATGCACAACTTCTAAGAGGGAGAGCTATGGAATAAATGGTGGCTCTAGGAACAAATCTAAATCTGGCTGGTCTTCGCAATGTAAGTTTGTCGGGGACTTCACGCCTTCTCAGGCTTAACAGGTTTAAAACACCAAGCAGTAGCAGAGGTTAGATAAACTTTTTGAGACAAACTTTAGCTTGTTGATTATGGCTGGTTCCCTGCAAAATTTCACATGTGACTTTATTTCCTTATGTTGTAGAATTTCTGTTCATTCTTTGGGTAATTTAAAGGAAGTCTGGACTTTAGAAAAGGTTCTACAAGCTTTATTACTTTAACACCTCATTTAATCCTTTTCTTCATCTGTAATAGTACTCACACTAATAAAAGTAGTGTAAATGAAGCTGTCTGGACTCTCCTGAAAAGAAAAGACATGATTCTCTCTCTCTCTCTCTCTCTCTCTCTCTCTCTCTCTCTCTCTCTCTCACACACACACACACACACACACACACACACACGGAAGGAACTCAAACCTGTTTCCTGTCACACTTCAGTGTTCAGAGGCCCTGGAGGAGAGGAAGCAAGAAGCAGATATTTTCCAATTCTAAACCACTGACCTACTTAGCCATCTTATGAATGTAAATATAGTTGTGCAGCTTATGTCTGGATTTGAATCAAACAGAAATCTTTTCTGCTGTGCTTTCCCAATCACACTCAAAAGGAGTTACAAGGATAGAGTAGGTCAAATACTTGTGTCCAGCAACCAGATATATAAACAGAAATAATTTACTCTAGGAGTACTGATTTCCAATAGGAAGCAAAAATGTTCTCTTTTCCTGTGGGTAGCAATAAAATCTTTCCAGTCAGATATTTCATTTGATGCACAGGCAGGTATTAAGTTTTAAAAGAATCACTCAAAATGTGATTCCATTATTGCACATTTCCTCTACCGTGGCTTTCACCACTGGATATCATTCTTGGACTATGGTTTTGTAATAGTACTTAATTTTTATATTCTCAGAACACAAAGGTAAGGCCAATGGGCCTTAATTTCAGAAACAGATATTTAATCTTAATATTTAATCAAGGAAGCAAATAAATTAACAAAAATATTTCTAACAATTATAGTTATGGTAAATACTGAGTTGGCCATTCCCAAAGTTATTCAAAGTTTAGCAGTCAACTATGGTATAGAGAACTTGTACACCTTATAGCAGTTCAGCCTCTTAGACCTCTTTCTACTGCATCTTCATAAAATGCATAATATATGAATTTGACCTTTAAAATAGATTTATGTATATTTGAACAGACCTTACGGAGAAAAAAGTTCATCTGCATTAATTGTAATAATATATTAGTTATCAACTCCTTGCTAACATTACTAATTTCTGTTCAGTTCAGAAAGTCTTTTTTAAAATTTTATTTATTTTTTGCTTTATTGATTAAAGTATTACATAGTACTTGCTTTATGCCAAGCCCAAGGAAGACAATACAGGGAAGATATACAGGTAAGGAATAGCTATCTCTACCCATCAAAAGCTCTCAACTAATAAGAAGTTTACAGGTTAATACAAGTTCAATGTGAATCATAGAGACTAAATATAGAAAAAGATAAAAGGGAAGTGAATTTATTCATCTAATTATGCCTGTGTACATTGTCATTGTTCTTTTCCCCTGCTCATTTTTCTTTACCTGTTCAAATCAAAACATCAAATCCCGCCTCCTCCATAAAGCTTTTAATAAGTATTGCAGTCTCCAGACATCACGTTTACTCATAATTCCTAACTGTTATGGGTTGAATTGTGTCCCTCCAAATAGGTATGTTGAAATCTTAACTCCAGGAACTTTTTAATGTAACCTTATTTGGAAACAGGGTCTTTGTAGATGTAATCAAAGTAAGATGAGGTCATACTGGAATAGGGTGTGCTCTAAACCTAGAATGATTGGTGTCCTTATAATAAGAGGGAGATATGAGCACAAGAACAGAGATACACAGGAAGAATGCCATGTGAAGATGAAGGAAAATATTGAAATAATGAGTCTACAAGCCAAGGAACACCAAGGATTTTCTTTAATCACCAGAATATAGAAAAGAAACATAGAACAGATTCTCCCTGACTGTGCTCAGAAGGAATCAACCCTGCTAATACCTTGATTTTAGACTTATAGCCTCCAGAACTATTAGAGAATAGGTTTCTGTCTTAAGCCACCAAGTTTGTGAAACTTTATATTGCATCCCTGGAAGATTAATATCTATATATATAAAAGCCTAGGCGACCTAATGACCAGACAACTGGTTGACCTGTCACTATGATGCACACTGACCACCAGGGGGCAGATGATCAATACAAGAGTTGCCCCCTGGTGGTCAGTGCACTCCCACAGCAGGAGCGCTGTTCAGCTGACTGATGGTGCCAGACGCAGGGCTCACGGCTGGCCGCTGCAGCCCAGAGACTGTAGCGGAGCGGCAGTGAACCTACCAAGTGGTGATAGGCATAGTGGGGCAGGATGAGCAGGAGCGGCAGGCAGTAGTGACAGGGGGCGTTGGACTGCCGGTTTCGGCCTGATCCCCACAGGCCACACCAAGGGACCCTACTGGTGCACGAATCTGTGCACCTGGCCTCTAGTATTAATATATCTATTGTTTGTATTACATAGTTTAGCACTTAAGTAACTTGTATTCAAGGAGCTTACCAGAAGAATATCAGCAATAGAAAAATAGATAACATTATTGAGCACTTACTGTGTTTCACGTACTGTATTAAACATTTTTTATGATTGCTTAATTTTATAACAACCTTATAATATACATACTATTATTATCTATTTTTTATGAAATAAGAAAGCTGGGACTTCAACTCACTTTAAATCATTATACTAAAATTCTTTCAATAATGCCTTGAAAGCAGGGAATATCTATTTGGTTTTTTACTATTAGCTTCATATTCTAGCAGTTTTCAGAAAATTGTAGGGGCCCAAAACATTCTTATAATAACAATATTGAATAATTAGAAAATAAAGAATAATAAAATACCTCAAGTTCTATCACTGTTATAAAATTATTATTGGGGTAGGGAACATGGCTTTTCAATAAAATATAATAAAATTGGTGGGATGAACCCTGTGTTAGGACATTGTCTGTAAGAAGACATTGTCTGTTAGCAGGGAGTTGGGGGGACTAAGGAGCAATGTTTTCAAAGGCATGGGATATATGGGGTAATGCAGTGCCTATAATATATATATATATATATATATATATATATATATATATATATATATATATATAATTTTTAAAAATGTCCCTATTGATTAAGGTATTACATATGTGTCCTTATTCCCCTATTACCTCCCATCCCCCCACTCATGCCCTTATCCCCCTGTTGTCTGTTTCCATTGGTTAGGCTTATATGCATGCATACAAGTCCTTTGGTTGATGTCTCACCCTTCCCCCCAAATTCCCCTACCTTCCCTCTGAGGTTTGACAGTCTGATCAATGTTTCTCTGTCTCTGGATCTGTTTTTGTTAATCAGTTTATGTTGTTCATTATATTCCATAAATGAGTGAGATCATGTAATATTTATCTTTCTCTGACTGGCTTATTTCACTTAGCATAATGCTCTCCAGTTCCATCCATGCTATTGGAAATGGTAAGAACTCATTTTTAATGCAGCATAGTATTCCATTGTGTAGATGTACCACAGTTTTTTAATCCACTCATCTGCTGATGAGCTCTTAGGCCATTTCTAAATCTTAGCTATGGTGAATTGTAATGCTATGCACATAGGGGTGCATACATCCTTTCTAATGGTGTTTCTAGTTTCTTGGGATATACTCCTAGAAGTGGGATTACTGGGTCAAATGGGAGCTCTATTTTTAGTTTTTTGAGGAAACTCCATACTGTTCTCCACAGTGGCTGCACTAATCTGCTTTCCCAACAGCAGTGCACGAGGGTTCCCCTTTCTCTGCATCCTCGCCAGCACTTGTTTGTTGATTTGTTGATGATATCCATTCTGACAGGTGTGACATGGTTCCACATTGTCTTTTGATTTGCATCTCTCAGATGATTAGTGACTTTGAGCATGTTTTCATATGTCTCTTGTCCTTCCATCTGTCTTCTTTTGATAAGTATCTATTTAGCTCCATTGCCCATTTTTTATTGGGTTGTTTATCTTCCTTTCGTTAAGTTGTGTGAGTTCCCTGTAAATGTTGGAGCTTAAACCCTTATTGGTGATAACATTGGCAAATATGTTCTCCCATTCAGTGGGCTTTCTTGTTGTTTTGTGGATGGTTTCTTTTGCTGTGCAAAAGCTTTTTATTTTGATGTAGTCCGATTTGTTTATTTTCTCTTTAGTTTCCATTGCCCTAGGAGCAGTATCAGTGAAGAAATTCCTTTGGCATATGTCTGAGATTTTGCTGCCTGTGCATTCCTCTAGTATATTTATGGTTTCCTGTCTTATGTTTAAGTCCTTTATCCATTTTGAGTTTATTTTTGTGTATGTTGTAAGTTGGTGGTCTAGTTTCATTCTTTTTGCATGTATCTGTTCAATTTTCCCAGCACCATTTATTGAAGAGACTGTCTTGACTCCATTGTATGTTTATGCCTCCTTTGTTGAATATTAATTGAGCACAGTGTTTTCCCCTTCAATAAGAAATCATACAGAAAAATCCCTCCTATGTTTCACCCAGTTACCCCAAATGGTAACATATTGCACAAATCCTATCTAATAAAAGAGTAATATGCAAATGACTGTCACTCCAACACACAAGATGGCTGCCACCACAAGATGGCCGGTAGGGGAGGGCAGTTGTGGGCAATCAGGCCAGCAGGGGAGGGAAGTTGGTAGTGAGCAGGCATTCAAGGGAAGGCAGTTGGGGACTATCAGGCGTGCAGGGGAGGGCAGTTAGGGGTGACCAGGCTGGCAGGGAGGGTAGTTAGGGGCAATCAATCCAGCAGGAGAGCAGTTGGGCATCAATCAGGCTGGCAGGGGAGTGGTTAGGGGGTGATCAGGCTGGCAGACAGAAGTGGTTAGGGCAATCAGGCAGGCAGGCAGGTGAGCAGTTGGGAGCCAGCAGTCCTGGATTGTGAGACATCCCTCGAGGGGTCCCGTATTGGAGACGGTGCAGGCTGGGCTGAGGAACACCCCTCCCCCCATGCACGAATTTCATGCACCGGGCCTCTATTATAATATAATATCAAAACTAAGAAATTAACATTGATAAAACCCACCAATCTTTTTTAGAGATCACCAGTATTATTTGTACTCATTTGTGTATTTATATGTATGTACATTGTAAGTGCTCTCCAAGTTTATACCTGTGTGGGTTTCCTTATCAAATATAAAATCAAAATACAGAACCATTCTATTTTGGATATCTATCAAGACTCTCTCATGCTACTTCTTATAACCACATCAGCTTGAATCCTTAACTCTGGACAATTGCTAATCTGTTCTTATTTATAATTTTGTCATTTCAAAAAATTATATATAACTCTAATCAAATATGTGACTTTTTGAGATTATTATTTTTTCATTCAGCATAATTCCATTAAGGTACATTTAAATTTTGACATGTGTCAATAGTTCATTCTTTGTTATTTCTGAGTACTATTTCAAGGTATGGAAATACCATATACTTAGAATATACCTACATTTTTAACCATTCATCTGTTGAAGGACAACTGGATTATTTCCAGTTGATGAATATTATGACAAACCTGCTATGAACATTCATTTACAGACTTTTTTACTGTGAACAAATGTTTTGATTTCTCTAGCATAAATGCTCCAGAGTGCAATTGTTCAGTAGTATAGTAATTGCATGTCTACCTTGATTAGAAACTGCAAAAATTTTCCAGAGTTACTGTACAATTTTACATTTGCACCAGCAATGTATGAGTGATTCAGTTTCTCTGCATATTTGCCAGCATTTAATGTTGTCACTAATTTTTAAAACTTTAGCCATTCTGATAGTTGTGTAGTAATATCTTATTGAGGTTTTCATTTTTATTTCCCTGATTCTTGATGATTTTTAACATATTTTTATGTCTTGTATATATTTTGAAGGATCCCAGAGGAATAAAAATGTCAGAGAAAATGTGAGTTTTGAGCTAAGTGAGTTTTGACTCAGAACCACAAAAATGTGCAAGATTTGGAACAATGGGATCAGAGGGTGGGGAGAATGTCAATACCCTGGCTGTAGTTACAATATATAAGTCAAATTAAAAAAACAAAAATGGTAAGCCAAAATTTAAAGGAGAAACTACTGCCTACTTTGTGTAAGTCAATAAACAAACTAACTCATTTAATTTTCACAACCATCCTGCTAGCATATAACAAAAATGTTATTGTACTGATTGTGAAAATATGTTCATTGTAGTGATATGTTTTGCAATTGTTCCAATTTACATTCATCGGTATAAAAGGATGCTCATTTCACCACACCCTTGCCAGCATTACATTATTATTTTTGGAATCTTTGATAGTTTGAAAAGAGAAAAAAATGGCAAAATATATTAAAAGGCTTTAAATAATTCATAACCCATAACCTTTGACACAGGAATTTCCTTTCTAAGAAGTTGGTTAAAGAGAAAAGCCAGAATCACAACAACCATTACTTTGGAAAGCCACTCACTGAAGAATTATTTATAACTAGAGGCCTGATGCACAAAATTCATGCACGGGGGGGGGGGCGGTGTCCCTCTACCCAGCCTGCACCCTCTCCAATCTGGGATCCCTCAAGGGATGTCTGACCGCCTGTTTAGGCCAGATCCTGGTGTGCCTAATATCTATCTATTAGTAGATATTTCTACAAATCATCCTGGTGGGATCCGGCCTAAATGGGAGGTCGGACATCCCTCTCACAATCCAGAACTGCTGGATCCCAACTGCTCGCCTGCCTGCCTTCCTGATTGCCCCTAACTGCTTCTGCCTGCCAGCCTGATCACCCCCTAACCACTCCCCTGCCAGCCTGATTGATGCCTAACTGCTCCCCTGCCAGCCTGTTTGCCCCTAACTGCCCTCCCCTGCAGGCCTGGTGACTCTTAACTGCCCTCCCCTACAAGCCTGGTCTCCCCCAACTTCTCTCCACTGCAGGCCTGGGTCCCCCCTAACTGCCCTTCCCTGCAGGCCTGACCCCCAACTTCCCTCCTCTGCCAGCCTAGTCACCCCTAACTGCCCTCCCCTGCAGGCTTGATTGCCCCCAACTGCCCTCCCTTGCATGCTTGGTCCCTCCCAACTGCCCTCCCCTGCTGGCCATCTTGTGGTGGCCATCTTGTGTCCACATGGGGGCAGGATTTTTGACCACATGGGGCAGCCATCTTGTGTGTTGGAGTGATGGTCAATTTGCATATTACTCTTTTATTAGATAGGATAAAGGCCTGGTGCACGGGTGGGGGCTGGTTGGTTTGCCCTGAAGGGTGTCCCAGATCAGGGTGGGGGTTCCCTTGGGGCATGGGGTGGCCTGGGCGAGGAGCCTGTCGTGGTTTGCAGGCTGGCCACACCCCCCAGCGACCCAAGTGGAGGCCCTGGTATCTGGGATTTATTTATCTTCTACAATTGAAACTTTGTAGCCTGGAGCGAAGCCAAGCCTCCTGCTTGGTCGATGGAGGCAGCCATTTCTGTTGGGATTTATTTAGCTTCTAGAATTGAAACTTTGTAGCCTTAAGCGGAGGCCTCGGCCAGACTGGGTGTGTAGAAAGCTTGGCTTCCTCCATCGCTGGGGGCAACCCAAGCCTCCCTCCTGCTTGCTCGGTAGCCTCAGCCATCTTGGTTGGGGTTAATTTGCATACTTGCTCCTGATTGGCTGGTGGGTGTGGCTAGTGGACATGGCTTGTGGGTGTAGTGGAGTGACTGTTAATTTGCATATTAGTTTTATTAGATATGATGGCAACTTTGGAAATCTAACGGACCAAAAGTAGGACAAAGATCAAATTATGATTTATTCCTTTAATGGAATATTATGCATCCCCCAATCTTTTCTTCCAGTTAAATTACATTTAATGTCTATTTCTTTATTGTTAGTGGGACTGGAAATTTTCATACTTACTTTTTAGTTATTTAGATTTTCTTCCTCTGTAAGTTTCTTGTACTTTTTGCTCATTTTCCTTTGAAGTTATGTGTGTTTCATATTGTTTAAATTAAGGTAGGTTTGATTATTCCCATTTTGCAGATGAATAAACTGAGACCTAGAAAGATTTTATAATCTTCTCAAGGTCACATTTATAATAAAGATCATTCAAAGTCTATTCTGCCTAACCTTAAAGGCCTGTTTTTTCTACCATGCCATGTCTCCTTTAAAGATTGTAGTTGTGTTTGTCAATAAGGTACAATTGAATTGTTCAACCTAGTTGGTTTACTCCTTAGTAGATATTTCTACAAATCATCCTCTATATACATGTCCAAGCCACATAGTTATTCCTGTGAAGTTAACCACGATGGTCCATATTATTCCTGGCATCATTGAAAACCCAAACACTGAAAAGAATGGGACTTGAATCACTCAATGCCGGCCAGAATTAACTTTCTGGTTAGTCCTCCAGGACTTTGCCTCAACAGTTTTATTTCCATACTTTATGTTCTTTTACTGACCAGAGTAATTGAGTTTAGTTACAAAACAACTCCAAATCCAGGCAGACAGTTTGGAATGGTTTTTGTTCCATTTGATACCTAATCACTAGATTGGCTGATTTTTTCATGTTCCAATCTCTTTTATGGCATAGTGCTTAAGCAGCTGGAGTTAGAATTTGTGATTGAGAATAATAAGCAAATTTGAATCTAAACAAAGGCTACAGGTTAAGTTAGTGATTTAGATGGAGTAATGAAATGCTCTAAAGAATGACAATTCTTTGGCTCCAACAATGCTTTTGGATGTATAGGAATTTTATTAAATAAAGGATAGATTCAAATCTGAAAATTAACAACTACTATAAATTTAACTCCTCCCCTAAAATGTTTTTTAGTCTACTGCATATGAAACAAATATATACACATGAAAACAGAATCAGCCACTGCATTGAAACAAATACTCTCTATCAAATTTCCCGCTAAATGGGTACAATAAATACAGTACTTTATCATCCATTACCACATCAAAAGTCTACTGGCTAAATCTCAGTAACTGATATTTAATTAGTATTTAAGGAAACAAGAAATTCCTGTTTGGAAAAAAAATCAAATAAAACGGAAAAAACAAATTTCAATTGGCATGCACATTTTTCCTGGCACTGTGACCTCTGAATAAATATGGTACTATGACCCAGACCTTTTTCCTCCTTGTGTGTGTCTATCTCTCTTTCCTTCCTTTCACTGAATACAGTTTAAATAAAGAAACATCTGCTAGAACCCTGAAATGGGGAGCCCTGTTTTCAACAGACAAAGGAGAAAAAAATCAAGTACTTATACAGATGTGTACAGTACAGCATAGAGGGTCTTTGCCAAAAAGGGCCTATGAACTCTAAGTTGGCCATCCTTAGAAGGAAGTTACTTATTTTTACTTTTAAGAAGAGAGAAAGTACTCTAAAATTATTTAGTCAGCATAGGATTGACCTGTAATATTAAAGGGAATAGGGTTATTGAAGTAACATGCAAATAAATGAATAAATAAGTAAATAACCATCTAGTGAGTTGGACATTGTGCTAAATATAGTATAAACATTACCTCATTTAATCCTCACAAAACTCTAAAAGGGAGATATTAGTAGATTCATTTGAATCCTAGGAAATTGAGGCTAAAATAAATTATTTGGCCAATATCACCACAGTAAGAAAGGATAGGCTGGAAATCAAACTCAGGATTACAAAGCTCGGCTTATTCCACTGTACAATTTTATTTTAGAGATGGCTAATTTTACTTACAATTTTATTTAAATAGAAAAATAAAATAAATACCATCATTAATTCTACCACTCATTATATACTACTTTTTGTTTCTTTTAGCATTTAAAAAATTAAGACTAAATGCATGACCCATGGACACAGAAAATAGTGTGGTGAAGGTGTGGGGGGAGGGCAGAGGGGAGGGGGTCTAAAAAAAGAATAAATATGGACACTTCCTGTCAAGACAGGATGATATAGACCCATTTCCCCCTTTTCCTCACTAAGAAAAATTATAAACCTGGGAATGGTCCAAAAGACAACCACAGGAGAACTCTTAAATGTGTAATGAAGGAATTGAACTACATCTAGTGTCCACCATGAGAAATAAGATGGTGACCTAAACTATTGTTTCCCTTCCCATGAGATAGTGACAGAAGGCAGCCCAGGTAGGCTGATTCCATTTCTGAATCAAACTGGAGTCAATATCAAACTGGAGTCAGGTAAGCCTGACTCTTTCAATAAGGGGTATCAAATGGGAGCCCAGTCAACAATAAAGAGACAAGGAGACACTCCTTATGTGCACATGTCAGCACTGACCCCCCAGCTCCGGATGGTGGACAAACGGTGGCAACGGAGCTCCGACTCCCTCTGGTTTGGTCTCGGCCGGACCCAGGGGCACGGCTTCACCAGGACTCAGGTGAACGTGGCCTCACCCAGACCCAGGGGTGCGTGGCCTCTCCCAGACCCAGGGGCGCGTAGCCTCACCCAGAGCTGGGTGCGCAGGGCCTCACCCGGACCCAGGAGCTGGTGGACATTGAAATTGGGTTTCTAAAGAACTGTTGGTCCAGAAAGAAACTCACTACAGACTGATTCATCTGCCTGTCAGCATAACTGTTGTTGTTCGTCTCACATTCAGTTCTTATAAGTATATCTCTAGTGACACATGATCTCGCTCATCTAGGGGAAATGATGAACAACATAGACTGATGAACAAGAACAGAACCAGAAACAAGGAGGCATCGATTAGACTATCGCACCTCAGAGGGAGGATAGGGGAGGTTGGGGGGAGGGGGGAGAGATCAACCAAAGGACTTGTGTGCATTCATATGAGCCTATCCAACAGTTAAGTTCAACAGGGGGTTGGGGCAATCCATGGGGATGGGTGTAGGATGGGAATGGGGGGATGAGGACAAATATGTGACACCTTAATGAATAAAGAAATTAAAAAAAAGAGAGAGACAAGGAGACACTCCTGCCACGCCTGTCTTCCCCAAAAGTTTAAGTGGTAAAAAGGGGAAAGAAAAGAGATATTGAAGCTAGTGGACAGAGACCACGGGAGAGACCCAGCTACAGCCAGAACCATGGTCCAAAAAGCCTGTTTGTTTGCTTAATCCTGGGACTCTCCTCTAAAGCCCAGACACCAGGACTGGCAGGCAAAACTGGTGGGAGGGATGTATCTATAATAATTGGATGCTTGGAAAATGTTTTTGTCCTCATTGACCAATAATCTTTTCCTTTAGTCCAGATATATTGGGACATCTCAAGAGGTGTCAGCCTATAAACAGATCCCACCACACCCTACTTCCATGAAGAGACACTCTGCCTAGAGAATCAGCCTGGGTAATCTCCTTCCATCCTCTCAGGCAGCACCAACAGAAACCAGTGTGAGTCCCAGCAGCACCAACTAAACCAGGCAGATCAAAATAATGCAGCAATGACTATGAAAATTAAACAGCCATAAAAAATACAGCCTGCAAAAGTATATAAGGATCTGCATATAAAACCTACATGGTACACGGTATGATGTTCAAATCATAATCTCACTTATATGTACGTTGTGAAACCATAAAAATTGTAGAAGAAAACATAGGCAGCAAAATATCAGTAATCTCACCTAGCAGAACTTTGTTGATACATCTTCTAGGACAATAGAAACAAAGTAAAAAAATAAACAAATGGGACTACATCAAAATAAAAAGCTTTTGCCCAGCAAAGGAACCACCATCAAAATAAAAAGTGAACACACTGTATGGGAGAACATATTTGCCAATGATACACCTGATAAGGAGTTAATTTCCAAAATATATAAAGTACTCATACAACACAACAAAAGGAAGACTAAGAATCCAATTAAAAATGGGCAGAGGACCTGAATAGACATTTTTCCAAAGAGGACAAACAGATGGCCTGGAGGCATATAAACAATTCTCAAAGTTAATGGGAGTAACACAAATCTAGGAAAAATTATAATGACACTGTAGAATAATATCATGTAAGAATATTCTTTGCTCTAGGCTATGGCAATTCCATTTCAAACTGGCTGTCAATTTCTTTTTGTATAGATAAGGTCTTAGTTACATTTTCTGCACTTTTCTCAGGGGCAAGTAGTGATAGTCCCTTTCTTTGGTGTCCACACAAGCCAGATTTGTGTTACCCCCATTACCTATAATAGTACCTTGCACCCTTGGGGATCAATAAAAAGTCATCTTTTTGGTGCTTGGAGACAAAGGTAACACATCTCTCGATATTTTAGAATTACAACAGCATAATATACAATGATCCCAAACAAACTTACAAACTAATTCTTTGAATGTCTGGCAGCAATTTAAAAAGGACATGAAAGGATTTAATCCCTTCTATTGTGTAGAGGGCCCCCTGGGAAGGCACCTGAGCATTCTAAATTGGTCCCTCTTGCCCTTTTGGCCAAGAGGGACCCTCTTCTCACAATCCAATTGCCCACAGCTGTTGCCTGAGCTTTCTGTTCATGCCGAGGTTGAAGCCTCGTGATGACTGGTACCATGGATCTGTCTCTCACCCAGTGGGGTGAGCTGGGCCCTCCCTGGAGAAGAAACCCGGGTTCCCCAAGATATGTAATCAGTGCTAGGGCCCCTCCAGCAGGCGAGGGGATCCCAAGGCAGACGCTGGATGTGGAGGCCATAGGGGCATAGGCTACCAAGGAGACAGAACTGAACCTCACGTCACCCTGCTTGCCCCCAGAGGATGGCTGGTTAAACAGACACTGATAAGATTCCTCAGGGAAGGAAAAACCTAAGACAGGCACAGTCACAGAGGGGCCATCAGGAGACAACTTGGGGGTCAACAAAGGTGGGGCACAGACCTTCACCCCCCAACTTTGCAGGGGCCTGAACCCTAGCCCCTTCTGAGGGAGGTCTCCTGTCCCCAAGGCTGCTTCGTGCTTCCCATGCCCAGCTCAGATCAGGACCCAGGTGACCGACAGAGACTTGGCCGACAGCAGCTGCCCTCTCACTCCAACAAGAATTGTTTGAGTTATCTTGTGCCCATGGTGTGGGGAAGTGGGTTTTGATAATTAAATCCAGCCTAGCACCAGGAATGCTCAGTCAGGGCCTACTCAAGAAGGCAAATAATCCTTTCCACTAATATTTACAGGGTAAAATAAGATTGTTGTTAGAGTATTAAATTTGACAGTAAAATAGTAGTCAAGTTTTCAGGGTAATTTAAAGTGGCTAATTGAAATAAGCAAATATTCTAGAAAAATTCATTGTACTGGACAAAAAGCTGTTCCTAAACTTTTAACTAAAATTTTTATTGGTAGTTCATCTCTTGGTAAAATTGCATAACATGTAATGAACCTAAAGCAGTCATATTATAGTGCAAAAAATTAAAATTTAAAAGCCATCAAACTACATTATAAAATTTTCAAAAGCCTCCTAATATTTAAATCACAAAAAGGGGAGATAGTAGAAGAATATCATGTAAGGAAAAATATCCTGTAAGTAAATTACATCTAGAAAATTTTTACTTTAGAAAATTAACTTTCATTTGTAATGCTTACAGCAAGACATCCATGTAAAACATACATGGGGTCAAAACAAGCCAAAGGAAAATCGTTTGGGCAAAAAATGAAAAAGGATCGCAAGTCAAATTTATAGAAAAGATTCCTTTATTAATTTTGGTCGAGAATATGTTTGTATATTTTCAGAAAACAACTCTGAGACCATGTGGATTCCTGCAACAGAGAGGAATTGACAGGACTACTCCAGCCATGAAGACAGAAGAGAAGCAGTCCAGAGATGGAAGACACTGATGACGCTTTGCCATACTAGCAGTCAGCAGCTGTGCATCACTGCAGGTTGCCTAGGACCAAACCAGAGAGGGTCGGACCTGCATTACCACCATTTGTCCACCATCTAGAACTGAAATATCATTGCTGCCATGTACACATAAGGAACTGTTTGACATTGAAATTGGGACTCAAAAGAACTGTTGGGCCAGAAAGAAACTCACTACACACTGATTCATTTGCCTTTCAGCATAACCATTATTGCTTGTCTCATTTTCAGTTCTTATAAGTGTTTTTCTAGTAGCACATGATCTCACTCATCTAGGGGAAATGAAGAGCAACATAGACTGATAAACAAGAACAGACCCGGAGACAAAGAAGCATAGGTCAGACTGTCAGACCTCAGAGGGAAGGTAGGGGAGGGTGGGGATAAGGGGAGAGATTAACCAAAGGACTTGGGTGCACCCATATGAGCCTAACCAGTGGCCATGGACGACAGGGGTGTGTGGGCATGCGTGGGGAGGGGTTTGGGATTGGAATGGGGAGATGAGGACAAATATCTGATACCTTAATAAAGAAATTAAAAAAAATAAAATATTTTTTCTATAAATATGCTCAAAGTTACTAATCATCATAGAAACACAAATTAAAACCACAATGTGATATCACCTCACACCCTCTATCATGAAAAAATCAAGAGAAAAAATTGCTGGCAAGGATGTGGAGAAAAGGGAATACTAGTTGACTGCTGGTGGGAATGCAGATTGGTATAGCCATTATGGAAAACAGTATAGAGTTTCTTCAAAAAATAAAAAAATGGAACTTCTGTTTGGCCCAGAAGTCCCACTTCTGGGAATATATCCTAACAACCTCAAAGCACCAATCAGAAAGAATATATGCACCCCTATGTACATAGCAGCATTATTTACAATAGCTAAAATTTGGAAACAGCCCAAGTGCCCATCAGTAGATGAATGGATAGAAAAGCTGTGGGACATTTACACAGTGGAATATTATGCCACTGTAAAAAAGATGGATCTCTTATACACTGGTGCAGCATGGATGGACTTGGAGAATATTATGATAAATGAAATAAGCCAATTTGAGAAAGACAAATATGATATGATCTCACTTATTTGTGGAATCTAATGAACAAAATGAATTGACCAACAAAATAAGACCCAAAGCATGGAGGCATGAAACAGACTAACATTCTTTGATGTGTGGATTGCGGGGATGAGAAGAGATAAACCAAAGAACTTATATACTTATATGAATAGTCTATGGACACGGATATGGGAAATAGGGTGGTGAAGACCTGGGGTGGTAGGTAGTGGTTGGAAGGAGGGGGATAATTGGGGGGAAATGAGAGACATTTGTAATACTGTCAACAACAATATATATGTATTGACATATATATTGTTGTTGACAGTATTACACACATATATATATATATATGTATATATATATATATTTGTAATAAAAGAGTAATATGCAAATTGACTGTCACTCCAACACACAAGATGGCTGCCCCCATGTAGACACAAGATAGCTGTCACAAGATGGTCAACAGGGGAGGGCAGTTGGGAGGGACCAGGCCTGCAAGGGAGGGCAGTTGGGGGCAATCAAGCCTGCAGGGGAGGGCAGTTAGGGGTGACCAGGCCGGCAGAGGAGGGAAGTTGGGGGCAACCTGACCTGCACGGAAGAACAGTTGTGGGGGACCCAGGCCTGCAGGAGAGAGCAGTTGGGGGGGACCAGGCCTGCAGGGGAAGGAAGTTTGGGGGGACCCAGGCCTGCAGAGGAGGGCAGTTGTGGGGGGGATCAGACCAGCAGGGGAGAGCAGTTAGGGGCGATGAGGCTGGCAGAGGAGGGTAGTTAGGGGCGACCAGGCTGGCAGGGGAGGGCAGTTAGGGGCAATCGGGCTGGCAGGGGAGCAGTTAGGCATCAATCAGGCTGGCAGGGGAATGGTTAGGCGGTGATCAGGCTGGCAGGCAGAAGCCGTTAGGGGCAATCAAGAAGGCAGGCAGGAGAGCAGTTGGGAGCCAGCAGTCCTGGATTGTGAGAGGGATATCTGACTACCTGTTTAGGCCCGATCCTAGTAGGAAATATAATGCATAGTGATTACCTAGTAGGATCGGGCCTAACCGGGCAGTCAGACATCCCTCGAGAGGTCCCAGATTGGAGAGGGTGAAGGCTGGGCTGAGGAACACACACCCCCATGCACAAATTTCATGAACTGGGCCTCTAGTGTGTGTGTGTGTGTGTGTGTGTGTGTGTGTGTGTGTATATATATATATATGCTTAAAGAATGAAAATATTTTTAGAAAAAAATAAAAAAAAGACTTATTATTTTGAGGTAAGTTTCTTCTAAACTGACTTTTTGAGAGTTTTTATCATAAATGGATGTTGAATTTTGTCAATTTCATTCTGTATCTATTGAGATAATCATATAATTTTTAGCCTTAATTTTGTTTATTGTTAATCATTACCTGAGGATATGTTTATTGATATTATATTTTAATTTTACTTTTTCTATGACCATTTTCCCCATTTATGCCCTCTTCCATCTCCACTCACCCCTCTCTCCACCACCATCACCACACTGTGGTCCATATTCATGAGTTCTCTCTCCTTTTTTTTCTTTTTTGTTTAATCTCCACCACCCCACCTCAACAACCTCCCTCTCACCAAAGCTGTCTGCTTTCTCTCTATTTATGAGTCTGTCTCTATTTTGCTTGGTAGTTCAGTTTGTTAATTAAATTCCACATAATTTTGTTAATGTGTTTTAGCACAGCTATTTATTTGTAGATATTTAACCATATTCACATACTTGGAATAAATCCCACTTGATCATGGTGTATGATGCTTTAAATACATTGTTGAATTTGTTTTGGTAATATTTTGTTAAGTGTTTTTGCATCTATATTAATCAGAAATAGTGGCATGAAATGTTTTTTACAATATTGTTTTTTAATTGCAGTTGACATAATTGTCATATTATTTTCAGGTATAATGCATAGTGATTATCTATATATATATATAAGCCTAAGCAACCAGACAACCAGATGACCGGATGACTGGCCAGTAAGTATGATGTGCACTGACTACCTGGGGGCAGATGCTCAATGCAGGAGCTGCCCCATGGTTGTCAGTGTGCTCCCACAGTGAAAATGCCACTCAGCTGACAGATGGGCGCCAGATGCCGGGCTGATGGATGGCAAGCACAGCTGCACAAGCCTCTACTGCGACACTCCCCCTGCACGCCTGAGCTGTGGCAGCAACAGGTGCAGTGGGGCCAGGATGAGTGTGAGCAGCATGGCACCCACCCCGGGCTTGAGCTCCTTTCTGGACCACCTGCTGCTTTTGGAGTACTACTTTATGCAGTGCAGGATCAATGCATACAGTGGGCTGGAGCCCGGCGAGCTGGTGGGTAAGGCCGAGCTGCAGCAGCGCGGAGGTCCACTGAATCCTGTAGGCCAGGCTGAGGGACCCCATCAAGGTGAGCTTCTGGTGGTTACTGAAAAGTCTTTGCTTTTCACGAATCCAGGCCTCTAGTATATTTATAAAACCTAAAAAGTGTTACCCCAATAAGTCTAGTACCCACCTGACAGCACACATATTTTCTATTATATTATTGATTATACTAGAGGCCTGGTGCATGAAAATTCATGCACTGGAGGGGGTCCCTCAGACCGGCCTGCCCCCTCTCACAGTCTGGGAGCCCTCAGGAGTGGGAGGCGACCCGGTGATCAGGGGAAGGTGATGCCCCCATCACATTTCTGCTGCTTCCACTGCTGGCAACACATGCCTTGGCCAGCCCTGGTTACCGCTTGCCTGCACCTTGGACTAGCCCTGGGCAGCTGGGTAGCCACCATCCAAGGCTTGCCTGCACCTTGGGCCCACCCTGGGTTGCTGGGCAGCCGACATCTGAGGCTTGCCTGCACCTCGGGCTGGCCCTAGGGGGCTGGGGGGCTGAGGGGACTGCGGGACTCCAGAGGCAGGCGTGCAGAGTGGCTGGACCTGGGGGAAGGCCTGGCTGTATCATGCACCTGCCACCTTGGCGGGGCTAAGGGGACTGGGAGCTGCCATCTTGTGGCTGTGGGCGCTACCATCTTTGAGGGTGTGACAGTCAATTAGCATACTCCCTCCTTATTGGCTGTGGGTGCCACCATCGTTGTGAGGGCATGGTGGTCAACTAGCATATTCCCTATTTATTAGATAAGATTCCCTATACTGTACTTTATATCCCCATGACTATTTTTTATTTTCACATGGTATCTTTGTCTCATTTGGTGTCAGAGTTATTCTGGCCTTATAAATGAGTTCAGAAGTGTTTACTTCTCTTCTGTGTTTTTGGAAGAATTTGAGAAGGATTGGTGTAAATGTGTCTTTAAATGTATGATTCAATTAATCTCTGACACCATCTCGATCTTGGTTTTTATTTGGTGGGAGGTTTTTGATTACTTATACAATCTCCTTATTAATAATCAACTCAGATTTTGTATTTCTTTATGATTCAGGCTTGGTTGGTTTTACATCTCTAGGAATTTATTCATTTCAACTAGATGTCCAATATTTTGATCATAGTAGTTTTTTGTGATTCTTTGTATTTCTGTGGTATCCACTGTAATGTCTCTTGTTTCATTTCTGGTTTTATTTATTTTAATTATCTTTCTGATTTTTTTGGTGACTCTAGATAAAGGTTTGCCAATTCTGTTTATTTTCATTAAAAAACAGCTTTTAATTTCATATTTTCTATTATGTTACTAGGAGCTCAGTGCACAAATTTGTGCACCTTGAAAGGAACTGTGGACCATGAGGCTGCAGTGGGCACAGGGGTGGGTCTCATCCCATCCTCCATGTCCTGCCGTGCCCCCCCCCCATCTGCTGGCAGCCCTGCTCCTGCTGCCACCGCTCCCACACGCTGACGGCACTGGCCCCGCTTGCACCCGCTGATGGTGCAGAGCAATTGGGGCAGATGCCAGCAGTGGATGTGAGCAGGGCTCGCACCATCAGTGGTTGTAACCAGTGGCTGCTGCCCTGATTGCCCCTCAGGAGCAGGGGGAGGTGGAGAAGCCCTCAGGAGAAATTGGGGCTGGCAGCTGCCACTGGGAGCAGGTGCAAGTGCCACCTCCAGTGCCGGCTGTGGGTGTGAGTGGGGCCAGTGCCAGCAGTGGGTGCGAGCAGGGCTGTTGCTATTAGCAGGTGTGAGCAGTGGCAGCGGCTGGCCTCAATCGCCCCTCAGGAGCAGGGGAAGTTGGAGAAGCCCTGAGGAGTGATCGGGGCTGGTAGCCGCCACTCATACCCGCTGACAGTGCTGAGTGATTGGGGCCGGTGCAGGCACAGGCAGCAGGTGCAAGAGGCAGCTCTGGCGCCGGTAGCAGGTGCAACGGGGCCAGTGCCAGCAGCAGGTGTGAGCACCAGGCAGGACTGTGGCTGGTGGGAGCAAAGACTTTTCAGAAACCACCAGAGGCTCACCCCGATGACCGTGACCAGTGCCCCACCTTGGTCTGGTGCCTCCGTTCACGTGCTCCACCATTTCACCACGGCCGATACCCACCATGTTACACGCGTGCCCCTTAGTGGTCAGCGAATGTCATAGCAACAGGTTGTTCAGTTGTTCAGTTGTTCCACCATTTGGTCTATATGCATATTAGCCTTTTATTATATAAGACTACAGGCTAGGTGAATGAAAATCCATGCACTGGGAGGGGGGGTGTTCCTCAGCCTGGCCTGCCCCCTCTCATAGTTCAAGAACCCTCAGGGGATGTCTTACTGACACAGGGAGCGGGCCCAAGCCGCAGTCTGTTCTCCCTCCACAGGAGGCAACTGGGCAATCATAGGAAGGTGCCACCCTCATCACCCTGTTGCTGCTGCCACTGCCAGCTGCTGCGGCTGCTGGCCTTCAGCCCTTGCTTCTTAGCGCTGGCCCCATCACCCGTCCACTGGTGGGTGGGGGGCAATCTGGGGCCAGGCGGCTGTGGGAGGGGCTCTGGGAGGTTGAGGCACACCCAGTCCAGCTTCTGCAGAAGCGTGGAGCCAGGATTGGGCCCTTTCTGCTGTCTCTGTGACTGCCTCTGTGGAAGGGGCAGCACTGGGTCTAGGACCGCACAGCTCTCTCTCCCACTGCCTCTTAGGAAGCACCTGCACCGAGGCCTCTCCTGGGGTGGCGCTGCCTCTGCTCCTGCTCCCACGGTGGCATCACCTCCTCTGCTCCCACTCCCGCAACATTTCTAAAGTGTCTACTGTAGTGTCGCTCACTGGGCAATGAACTCCTGTGGGGGCATTTAGTTGTGGTAACATTGCATGTCTTGGATTCCCCAAGTGTCCCTGATCAATGCAGTTGGCCATGGTGACTAGGAGTCATGAATGGGGAGAACCAATCTGGGGGGAGACATGGTGTGGTGAAGGCTGGGGCATATCTGTAGTGATGGGCTGGAATGTGGAGGCTGGGACTGGGGTCTGGAGACTGGAGGGGCCAGAGATCTCACCTGGTTACTGAGGGATGTGGCCATCTGCTGACCAGAGAGGTGAGCCCTGTGGTTCTCTGAAAGCATGTGCTACTGGGGCTCATGGGGTTTGTTAGGTCTGTGATGACAGGAGACAGGTCAAGAGATGTGAGAGTTTTAGAAATTTTATTTTTAATACACACCAGTATATCCATTTCAGCAAGCAAGAGTAGGGAGGGCGGGATATTTATGTCTCTGTGTGGGTTGGATGTTGGTGCAGGCGGTTGCAGGAAGCTGGGTCTAGCATTGCTTTTCTCGGCTGCTTAGCTTCTCTTGTGACACCTGAAATGAAAATAACAGGAAAACAGCCGAGAGGGCAGGAGCCTCAAGTGGGGACAACAGGAAAGTACTGAGTGCAGGGGAGAAACTGAGGGCAGGGGAAAGGTACAGATATGCCTAACAGGGTTTGGCTGGCCCGGGACCCAATCTGCTGCTGGATCTGCTGCTGCTGCAGGGCTGCGGGTAGTGTCAGCATCCCTGAGGCTGCTGGAATTGGGCGTGTCCTGCCAGGCCTGCAGCCATGCCAGCACTGCCTTTCTGTTGTTGTTGCTGATGCTGCTGTTGCTTTGTGGCATCTCTTTGTACTGTGGTTCATACTTGCCATGCTGGGGTTGTGCCCCGGGTTCATGATGCTCAAGGCCTGACCCTGGGGGTTCAGGCCTCCCATTGCTTGCTGCTGCGGAGGGACAGCAGGTTGTGGCCCACTGGCTTGCATAGCGTTCAGGTTTAGCAGGTTGGGCTAGAGCGGAAGGCCGGGCTGGCTGGCCACTTACTTGGTCATGTGCTATTTGATGAGAGCTGCCATCAGCTGAGGGTTTGACTTGAGGATGTTGAGCACATGCTGTTGCTGGGGGAGGTCCTGCAGGGCACCTGGAGAGATGCTCTGAGGTAGCTGCACCTTGGGTCTACATATACATCACGGGTCTGGGCATGCCTCACATTGACTGTTGCTGGGGGATGGGTGTCAGCTGCCACTGCCAGGGCTCGGGGGGCAGAATAACAGGCCTACTGACCTGATTGGGTCACATTTAGGCCCATGGGGGCTATCTGGCTCTCGGGGGTCACTGTGCCTCAGGGGCATACCGTTGTTGGTGCTCACCCAGTACAGGTGCTACTGCTGCTGCGCCTCACGTTCAATCTGCCGAGTTCCTCCACTGTTGCAGGGGGACTGGGTGTGGGGGGGGCGGCGGTGGGGCTGGCACCTAGTTAGTGGGCTTCCCAGTGCAAACTGTGGTGGGAGGATGAGTTCTGGCCACACTGGAGAATCCAGTTAGTGATATGTTTACAGGCAAGGGCTGAGGCAGAGTTGGGGGCTGTGGTTTCCAAGGTGTGCTGGGATGCAGTGTGGAGGGCCAGAGTGGTGCTAAAGAAGGGGAAGGTAAACTGTGCTGAGGCATGGTGCGGGTATTGATGGTGGCATCTGCTGGCACGTGAGCTAAGTGTGCTGCCAGCGGTGCTGTATCTCCTGCTGGCGGAGCTTCTGCTTGATGTTGAGGCAATAGGGAATGGGGCATGTGTTTCTTGGTAGTGTTTGGCATGGTAGCAGCAAAGGACAATGAACTGCTTGCACACTCCACAACTCCATTGGTCTTGCACTGGCAGCCCTTGGTGTGCTGCACAACCCTCTTCAACTTCTGTCAGGACAGCTGTGGGCAGTTGGCATCATGGCACTGGTGGGCATGCCTCAGGGACTGGATGCAGCACTGGATGGCCTGGCGCTGCCACCCTCCTGAACTGCGGCTCACCCTGGCTGCCATCCTCATCAGCCTCTTCATCCAGGCCCAGCTCCACCTTCACCATCTTGTGGGTGTGTCCCTTTGTGTTGTAGCAGTTGATGCAAAGGTCATAGTCCTCACACCCACCCACCACTGCTCCCACAGCAGAGGCGCTGCCTCTACTCTGGCTCCTGTGGTGGCGGTACTGCCTCCTCCACTCCTGCTCCTGCAGTGGTGGGCCACTCACCGCGGACCCTAGGCCCTTGTAGCCACTGTGACTTTGTCCAGATAGTCCGTGCACCAGTGGGGTCCCTTGGCCTGGCCTGTGCCCTTTCGCAATCCAGGACCCCTTTGGGGATGTTGGACTGCTGGTTTTGACCTGATCCCCACAGGCCAGGCCGAGGGAACCCACTGGTGCACAAATCTGTGCACCGGGCCTCTAATATGCATATAAGATATTTGGTTAATCTCTTCCCACTCTCCCCCCTTCCCTCTGAGATTCATCAGTCTGTTCCATGTTTCCATGCCTATGCGTTGAGCATCTGCCCCCTGGTGGTCAGTGCACATCATAGCTGCTGGACGAATGGTCAAACAGTCAAAAGGTCGAATGGTCTCTTAGGCTTTTATATATAGATTTTATTTATTTCTGCTCTAATCTTTATTTCATTTTTTCTACTAAGTTTGAATTTTGATTTTTATTTTCATTTCCCTAAGGAGTAAAGTTAGGTTATTTATTTCAGATTTTTCTTGTTTCTTTATGTAGGTATTTATTAGTATGAACTTTCTTATTTAAATGTCTTTTACTGAATATAAAAAGTTTTGGTGTGTTGTATTTCTATTTTCATTTGTCTCAAGATTTAATTATTTATTTATTTTTGAGTTCTTATTTGCTTAATAATATGTTGTTTAACCTCCACATATTTGGAAATCATCCAGGTTTCTTCTTGTAAATTACGGCTAACTTCATAACATTGTGGTAATGAAAGTGCTTGATATGACTTCAGTATTCTTAAATTTTAAAATACCTGTGTCATAGCCTAATATGATTTATTCTGAAGAAAGTTCCATGTGCACTTTAGAAGAATGTATATTCTGTTTCTTCTGTGTAGAATGCTCTTTAATGACTTTTTTTCTTTTTAAATTTATTTTATTGGTTTCAGAGAGGAAGGGGCAGGGAGAGAGAGATAGAAACATCAATGATGAGAAACAATTATTGATTGGCTGTCTCCTCCACACCCCCTACTGGAGATTGAACCCACAACTCAGGCATGTGCCCTTGATTAGAATCAAACCTGGGACCCTTCAGTCCACAGGCCAATGCTCTATCCACTGAACCAAATCAGCTAGGGCACTCTTTAATGACTTTTAAGTCAATCTCTTCCAATGTGTCATTTATGGACAATATTTTCTTATTGATTTTATGCCTGGATGATATTTTCATTAATGAAAGTGGGGGATTTACCCCTACTTATCGCTGCATTGTTTTCTATGTCTCTCTTTGCACCTGTGATTATTTGCTTTATCTATTTAGGTGTTTCTATATTAGGTGGATATATATTTACAAACATTATAACCTCTTCTTGGAATGACCATTTTATCACTATGTAATGACCTTCTTTGTCTCCTTACATTATTATTTTTTTAAGTATAGTTTGTTTGACATCAGTATAGCTGCCCCAGTTTTAGTTGGGTTACATTTGCTTGTAGCCAGAGGAATGGTGACGTGAGAGACCTTTTCCTCTCCCCCTGAAATTTCAACAAGGTAACCAATTATAATTCAACAAAGCAATCCCTGCTCAACACAGATGCATGTCTGAGAGACCTGCACACTGAAATATCTAAAGGTAGGCAACCGGAAATAAACAGGGAGACAAGAAGGGAGAAAAGCACAGATGCAGCCCTGCAGATGGGAGCTTGTGGCTTGGCTGACTGAAATGCGGCAGTAGTAGGCACTTCCTTAGGCCAAAGGAAACAGAGAGCTGGGTGGGGGGAGACTACCCAGTAGGGCCAGTGACCAGGAAGTGAACAGTGTTGGAGTCCACAGATGCCAGACAGAGCAGGGAGTTCTGCTCCGAGGTTTTCCACTATCCAGCAAGTGATGGTGTTTCAGACAAAGAAATGGAACTTGTTTCAGACAAAGAAATGGAACCTCAGAGCCATGCTGCCACTTGCACTACCAAAACTCACCTCCAATTGCCTGTGGAGTTGGGCCCAGGGGCATATTAGATGCAAACCAAGAGCTGTTGCTGTAGAATTGTAATTTCCCTCTGTGAGTGATCCCTAGGAAGGGTGCTTTGGGTGGCAACTCATGGAAGTCAGGGGTCACCATTATGGTGAGGGCAAAACAAAACCCACCCCCAAATAGTTCAGCTGTACTCTCTTAAAGAAGCAGCTGAGGTTCAAAACTGGGAGATCACAGAGGTAAAAAATATTGCGATTCAGCACCATCTACTGGAAAATAGTAGATCTCTTCAGAGATAAATGTATAAGCAAAGGAGGATAGCAAATAGTGTGAACAACTACAGTAACAAAGAGGACTAGAAAGACAATAAAAAATCCCCAGAAAGCAACCTGGAACACATGGAAATATTTGATATAGATGGCAGATATTTCAAGATGGCAGTTCTGAAATACTCAGAGAGTGTGAGAAAATACTGACAGGTAATTCAATGCACTCAGAAAACAAACCAATGAACAAAGCAAGTATTTTACCAAAGAGGTAAAAATTTTATGAAAGAACCAATCAGAATTACTGGAAATGAAGCATGCAAATAAAGAGATTAAAGGTGAACTATTGAGCATAGAAAACAGAACCAACCACATGAAAGAAAGAATTAGTGATATCAAAGATAGAAATAAATAAATGATGCAAAGGGAAGAAGAGAGAGGGCTTAATATAAAGAAAAATGAAAGAGCTCTAGAGGACCTATTTGACTCCATCAGAAAAAGCAATATTAGTATTACAGGTATTGTGGAGAAGGAAGAGAGGGAGCTGGGAATGGAGAGTTTATTAAAACAAATAATGTCATATGAAGCTTTTATTATGTTGATGTATGATCCCTCTAGTTCCACTTTGCTGAGGGTTTTTATCAAGAAAAGGTTTGGATATTATCAAATGCTTTTTCTGCAACAATTGATATAACAATGTGATTTTTATCTCAATTTGTCTACGTGATGTATCATGTTTATTGATTTGGGGATATTGTACCATCCTGCATTCCCGGTCATGGTGTGTGATCTTTCTAATGTAATGCTGCATCTGACTTGCTAGAATTTTGCTTTGGATTTTGGCATCTATTTTCATAAGGGATATTGGCCTGTAATTCTCTTTCTTTGTAGTATCTTTATCTGATTTTGGGATTAGGGTAATGCTGCCTCCATAGAAGGAGCTTGGAAGTGATCCTTCCTCTTGAATTTTTTGGAATAGTCAGGAGAGTAGATTTTAGTTCTTTGAATGTTTGGTTAAATTCCCTGTGAAGCCCTCTGGCCCAGGGCTTTTATTTGCTGGAAGTTTTTTTTATTATTATTATTACTGCTACAATTTCCTCCATAGTTATCCTCCTATTAAGATTTTTTAATTCTTCCTGACTGAGTTTTGTAAGGTCGTGTTTTTCTAGGAATATGTCCATTTCTTCTAGGTTGTCTAGTTTGTTGGAATAGAGTAGTTCATAGTATTTTTTTACATTCTGTTGTATTGTTGTGGGGTCTGTTGTTATTTCACCTCTTTCATTTCTGATTTTGTTTATTTGGGTCCTCTCTCTTTGCTTCTTGGTGAGCCTGGCTAGAGGTTCATTAATTTTGTTATTCCTTTCAAAGAACCAGCTCTTGGCTTCATTGATCTTTTGTATTTTTTTTTTTTGGATACTATGTTATTTATTTCTGCTCTTATCTTTATTGTATCCTTCCTTCTGCTGACTCTGAGCTTTTCTTGTTGCTCTCTTTCTAATTCTTTAAGTTGTAGAGTTAGATAATTTATTACCAATTTTTCTTGTTTTTTTGACGTAGGCCAGTACTGCTATGAACTTCTCTCTCAGGATGGGTTTCACTGTGTCCCATAGATATTGGATTGTTGTGCTTTCCTTGTCATTCATTTTCAGGATGTTTTTAATTTCTCCTTTGATCTCTTAGGTAACTCAATCATTGTTTAATAGTATGCCATTTGGCCTCCAATTGTTTGATTTAGTGTTTTTTTTATTGTAGTTGATTTCTAATATTATGCCATGTGGTCTGAGAAAATGCTTGATATGATTTCAATTTTCTTGAATTTGGAGAGACTTTACATGTGACCCATTATGTCATCTATCTTTGAAAATGTCCCAAGTGCTCTTGAGAAGAATGTATATTCTGTAGCTTTGGGGTGAAATGTTCTGAAGATGTTAATTGAGTCCATCTGATCTAGTGAGTCATTTAGGGTTGCTGTTTCTTTGCTTATTTTTTTCTAGAGGACGTATCCAGTGATGTCAGTGAGGTATTAACATCCCCTACTATGATAGTTGTCAATCTCTCCCAGAAGTTTTTTTTTTTTTTAATGCATTTGGGTGTTCTGGCATTACATATATGTTTACCAGAGAATCCAGAAATCTACCCAAGGCACTATGCTCAATTAATAATTGCCAAAGGAGGCAAGAGCATACAATGGAGTCAAGACAGCTCTTCGAAAAATGGTGTTGGGCCCAAACCAGTTTGGCTCAGTGGATAAAGTGTCTGCCTGCAGACTGAAAGGTCCCAGATTTGATTCCGGTCAAGGGCATGTACCTTGGTTGTGGGCACATCCCCAGTATGAGGTGTGCAGGAGGCAGCTGGTCTATGTTTTTCTCTCATTGATGTTTAACTCTCTATCCCTCTCCCTTCCTCTCTGTAAAAAAATAAATAAAATATATTTTTTAAAATGGTGTTGGGAAAATTGGACAGATATGTGCAAAAAAAAAAATGAAACTAGACCACCAAGTCACACCATACACAAAAATAAACTCAAAATGAATAAGGGACTTAAACATAAAATGAAAAAGCAAAAAAATCTTAGAAGAATCCATTGGCAGTAAAAAATCAGACATATCTCCTAGCAATATCTTTACTGACATAGTTTCTAGGACAATGGAAACTAAGGAGAAAATAAACAAATGGGACTACATCAAAATTAAAAGCTTTTACAAAGCAAAAGAAACCATCAACAAAATAGCAAGACAGCCCACTGCATTGGAGAACATATTTGCCAATGTTATTTCCAATAAAGTTTAATCTCCAAAATTTACAGGGAAGTCATACAACTTAACAAAAGGAAGATAAACAATGTAATCAATAAATGGGCAAAGGACCTAAATAAACACTTTTTGAAAGAGGGCATGCAGAAGGTCAAGAGACATATGAAAACATGCTCAAAGTCACTAATCATCTGAGAAATGCAAATCAAAATGACAATGAGTTACCATCTCACACCTGTCAGAATGGCTAGCATCAACAAATCTGCAATAGACAAGTGCTTTCAAGGCTGTAGAGAAGAAGGATCCCTCGTGAATTGCTGGTGGCAATGCAGACTGGTACAGCCACTGTGGAAAACAATATGGAGTTTCCTCAAAAAGTTAAAAATGGAACTCTCATTTGACCCAATATTCCCACTTCTAAGAATATATCACAAGAAATCAGAAACACCAGTCAGAAAGGACATATGCACCCCTATGTTCATAGCAGCACCATTTAAAATAGCTAAGATTTAGAAACAGCTTAAGTGCCCATCAGCAGATGAGTGGATTAGAAAACTGGTACATCTACACAATGGAATATTATGCTGCTGTAAAAAGAAGGAATTCTTACCATTTGCAACAGCATGGATGGACCTGGAGAGCATTATGCTAAGTGAAATAAGCCAGTCAGAGAAAGATAAATATCACTTGATCTCACTCATTTGTGGGATATAATGAACAACATAAACTGATGAACAAAATAGATCCAGCAACAGAGAAGCATTGAACAGACCGTCAAACCTCAGAGGGAATGCAAAGGAGGCACATGTGGAGGGGTTAGAGATCAACCAAAGGACATGTATGCATGCATATGCATAACCAGTAGACACAGACTATGGATTTGAGGTCATGTGCTTGCCAGGGAAGTGGCTGGGGAGTAGCCAATGGGGGAAAAAGGAGACATATGTAATACTTTAATCAATAAATAATAAAAAAAACAAACAAACACTATTAATGTATATTAATTTCCCAAATCTATGGAAAGAACTAGATCCTTGAATCCAAGAAGCAAACAGATAATCTAGTCATCTCAATCCAAAGAAGCCCTCTCCAAGGCACTTGGTATGGAAGCAGTCAAAAAATAATTACAAAGAAAAAAATTCTCAAAGCAACCAGGGAAAAAAAGGAAGTGACACATGAAGGAAAACCCATCAGAGTTTAATCTGACTTCTCAGTAGAAACTCTGCAAGTGATAAGAGAGTGGAACCAAATGCTCAAATGTGTGAAAGCAATAACTTATCAAGTGTGAATAATATATCCAGCAAAATTATCCTTTAAATATGAAGGAGAAATAAAGATGTTCCCAGAGATACAGAGATGATGGATTTTATCACCAGAAAACCTCCATTGCAGGAAATATTCAAGGAAGTTATTCTACCTAAAACAAAGGGCATAAGTTCAAATTTCTAAGAGTAAATCACCAAAAAACTTACGGCATAACCAGGGATAATTTGTGACAATAAAATCATAAAAGGGAGGAGATAAAGGTCCTAACTGGCAAAAGAAGTTGAAAATCAGATGCACTCAAAAGAAACACACACACACACACACACACACACACGCACACACACACACACACACAAGTATATATGCAACTTCATTTTTTAAATAAATCTAAAGGTAGCCACCCACAAAATTCCCCAAACCAGGACATATAGCTTAATAAAAGAGGAAACAGGAAAGGATTATGGAATATCACAAAACAAAAAATAAAACAAGAATAACAACAACAGGCAGAAACACAAAAGAAAAGAATGAATGGAGCCACAGAGCTAACAGAAAACAAAAGATAAAATGGCTATAAGAAATCCTCAATAATTACTCTAATTGTAAATGTTCTGAAATTAACCAGTAAAGAGCCACAGAGGAGCAGAGTGCATCAAAAAACAAAACCTAACCATATGCTGCCTACAAGAGACACATATAAGCTGCAAAGACAAAGGTAGATTAAAAGAAAAACAGTGAAAAATATTTCTCCAAGAAAATAACATCCAAAGAAAAGCAGGTATAGCCATACTTATATCTTACAAAATAGATTTCAAGGTAAAAAAGATAACAAGAGATACATATGGACATTTTATAATGATAAAAGGTACACTACATCAAGAAAATATAACATTTCTTAATATATATATATATCCACCCAACCAGGCAGCACCAAAGTATATAAAACAACTACTCACAAAACTAAATAGAGAAACAGATCATAACACAATCATAGTTGGGAACCTTAATAATTCATTTACATCTCTAGATAGATCAAACAAACAGAAAATCAGTCTACACTAATAAAAGAGAAACATGAAAATTGACCATACCTCTGCTATGCCCACAAGCCACACCCACCAGCCAATCAGGAGCAAGTATGCAAATTAACCCAACAAGATGGCTGCAGCCACAGAGTGAGGAGGAGGCTTGGCTTTCCCCGGCAATGGAGGAAGCCAAGCTTCCCGTCTGCTCTGGCTGGCCCTGGCCTCCCCTCACTGCTACAAAGTTTCAATTATAGAAGATAAATAAATCCCAACCAAAATGGCAGCCACCACAGAGCTGGAGAGAGCAGGAAGCTTGGGTTGCCCACAGTGATGGAGGAAGTCAAGCTTCCTGGCCGCCCTGGATGGCCCTTGCCTCCGCTCAAGGCTACAAAGTTTCAATTATAGAAGATAAATAAATCTCAGATACCAGGGCCTCCACTTGAGTTGCTGGGAGGCATGGCTGACCTGCAAACCACCACAGGCCCCTCACCCAGGATGCCCCATGACCCAAGGGAACCCCCACCCTGATCCAGGACACCCTTCAAGGAAAACCAGATGGCCCCCAGCTGTACACCAGGCCTCTATCCTATCTAATAAAAGAGTAATATGAAAATTGACTGTCACTCCAGCACACAAGATGGCTTCCCCCATGTGGTCAAAGATGGCTGTCCCCATGTGGACACAAGATGGCCACCACAAGATGGTCAGCAGGGGAGGGCAATTGGGAGGGACCAGGCCTGCAAGGGAGGGAAGTTAGGGGCAAACAGGCTGGCAGGGGAGCAGCTAGGCATCAATCAGGCTGTCAGGGGAGTGGTTAAGGGGTGATCAGGCTGGCAGGCAGAAGCAGTTAGGGGCAATCAGGAAGGCAGGCAGGTGAGCAGTTGGGAGCCAGCAGTCCTGGATTGTGAGAGGGATGTCAGACTGCCCGTTTTGGCCCAATCCTACTGGGATCGGGCCTAAATGGGCAGTCTGACATCCCTTGAGGGGTCCCAGATTGGAGAGAGTGCAGGCTGGGCTGAGGGACAACCCCCCCATGCACAAATTTCATGCACTGGGCCTCTAGTTAAGAAATATTGACTTTAAATGAAACACTTAGACTAAATGGACATAATTGACATTTACAGAACCTTTCATCCAAGAACATCAGATTATACATTTTTCTCCAGTACACATAGCACATTCTCAAGGATAGACCATATGTTGGGTCACAAAATTAGCATCAACAAACTCAAGAAGTTTGAAATTATACCACGCATATTCTGTGACCAAAATGCCTTAAAATTAGAAATCAACTGCAAAAAGGAAGTAAAGAAACCCACATATTCATGGAGATTAAACAACATACTACTAAAATATGACTGGATCAAATAAGAAATACAAAATTAGATCAAAAGATATATAGAAACAAATGAGAATGATAAGATGACATAATAAACTTCTAAGGTGCAATAAAAGCAGTAATAAGAGGGAGGTTTATATCATTACTGGCTTTTCTCATGAAACAAGAGAAATGCCAACTAAACAACCTAACATTATATCTTTTTTAAAATATATATTTTTTATTGATTTTTTTACAGAGAAGAAGGGAGAGGGATAGAGAGTTAGAAACATCGATGAGAGAGAAACACTGATCAGCCCCCTCCTGCACACCCCCCACTGGGGATGTACCCACAACCAAGGTACATGCCCTTGACCAGAATCGAACCTGGGACCCTTCAGTCCACAGGCCCATGCTCTATCCACTGAGCCAAACCGGTCAGGGCCCTAACATTATATCTTAAAGCACTCAAAAGAGAAGAACAAAGGCAACTTAAAGTCAGCAGAAGAAAATAAATAACAAAAATTAGAACAGAGTTGAATGATATAGAGAACAAAATGACTAAATAAAAAAAAAAGACATGATTCTTTGAAAAGATTAACAAAATTGACAAATCCCTGGCTAGAGTCACTAAGGAAAATAAGTGAAAAGACCAATATAAACAAAATCAGAAATGAGAGAAGTCACCACAGACATCACAATATACAAAGGATCATACTAGAACATTATGAAAGACAATATGCCACCCAGTTCAATAACTAGAAGAAATGGATAAGTTCCTATAAATATATAACCTTCCTAGACTAAATCATGAAGAATTCAAAAATCTAAATAGACCAATCAGCAGTGAGGAAATTGAAATAAACATCCAAAAACTAAGAAAATAAAAAATCCAGGACCAGATGGCTTCACCAATGAATCCGACCAAACATTCAAAGATGACTTAAAACTTATTCTCAAACTCTTCCAAAAAATTAAGGAAGAGACAGTACATGCTAACACATTCTATGAGGTCAAGATAACCTTCATACAAAATTTGGCAAAGATAATCCAAAAAAGAAAAAACCACAGACCAATAGCTCCAATGACTGCAGATGCAAAATTCCAAAAGCAAATACTAGCAAATGGAATACAACAGTACAACCAAAAAATAATACAACACGAATAAGTGGGGTTTATTCCAGGAGCATGATAATGGATTGACGTAAGCAAATCAGTCAATATAATACACCACATTAACAAAAGAATGGATGAAGAGTATCGTTCTTGTCTCTCTTACTTTTTTTTCTTTTCTTTTTTTTTCTGCTCTTTTCCCAAGTTCAGATTCACACTCTTTTTTTTTTTTTCTTTTTACTCTCCCTCTTCCACTCCTATTCCCTAAATTGTCTTTCTCTGGTGGTTACCTTTATTGGAGGTTATTAATATCGTGAATACAATTCTGTTCAGTGCCTTGTGTGTTGTGCCTGGTTGTGTTGTATTTTGTACCTTTAAATCAACGCCGGAGAGAGAGAACTACATAACCAGACATCCGGAGAAGAGACACCATGGGGAGAAAAAGAAATAGCCCCCATAGGAAAGAAAAGCAGGCATCACCAGAAAAGGAAATAAATGAATTAGAGGCAAACAACCTATCAGAGAAAGAATTCAGAGAAATGGTGATAAGGTGGATGAAAAGGATGGAAGATAAATTCGACAATATGAGTAAGAACCAAGAGGAAATGAAGAAGAACCAAGAAGAAATGAAAAATGACATCTCTGCTGTAAATAACTCATTAGAAAGCATCAAGAGTAGACTAGAAGAAGCAGAGGACCACATAAGTGAGCTAGAAGACAAGATGGAAAAAAAATACCCAAGTACAACAGCTTCTAGAAACAAAAATTAGAAAGCATGAGGAGAGCCTAAGGGAAGTTCGGGACAACACAAAACAAAACAACATCAGGATAATAGGGGTACCAGAAGGAAAGGAAACTGAGCAAGGAATAGAAAACCTGTTTGAAGTAATAATAACAGAAAACTTCCCTGATATAGGGAAGAAAATCCCACACAAATCCAAGAAGCTCACAGAGTTCCAAGCAAAATGAACCCCAAAAGACCGACGCCAAGGCACATTACAATTAAGTTGGCAAACACCAACGACAAAGTAAGAATCTTAAAAGCGGCCAGAGAGAGATAGACAGTTACATACAAAGGAACCCCCATCAGACTAGCAACTGATTTCTCAACAGAAACTCATCAGGCTAGAAGGGAATGGAATGAAATATACAAAGTCATGCAAAGGAAGGGTCTCAATCCAAGAATACTGTACCCAGCAAGGCTATCAGTGAAAATTGAAGGTGAAATCAGGAGCTTCACAGACAAAAAAGGACTAAGGGAGTTTATCACCACCAAACCAGCAATGAAAGAAATGCTAAAGGGTCTGCTGTAAAAAAAAAAAAAAAGAAAGAAAGAAATAGGAAGCAAAGAAGGAACACAGGGGTATAGAATAAAAATGGCGACAAATAAGTACCTATCAATAATAACTTTAAATGTAAATGGATTGAATGTCCCAATCAAAAGACACAGGGTAACAGATTGGATAAGAAAACAAAACCCATATATCTGCTGTCTACAGGAAACCCACCTCAAAAAAAAGGACGCATACAGACTGAGAGTAAAGGGATGGAAAAAGGTTTTCCAGGCGAATGGAAATGAAAAAAAAGCTGGGGTAGCAATACTTATATCTGACAAATTAGATCTCAAAGTGAAGGACATAACAAGAGATAATGAAGACCACTTCATAATACTAAAGGGAGAAATCCAACAAGAAGAAATAACTGTGGTAAACATATATACACCCAATACAGGAGCACCAAGATACATTAAAAAACTCCTGGAAGATATCAAAGGAGAGATTGACAGCAATACAATCATAGTAGGAGACTTCAATACCCCACTATCATCATTGGACAAATCCTCTAAACAAAAAATCAGCAAAGAAACTTCAATCCTAAATAACTCACTAGACCAGATGGAATTAATCGACATCTTCAGAACATTGCACCCCAAAGCCACAGAATATACATTATTCTCATACACATGGGTCATTTTCAAAGATAGACCATATGTTAGGACATAGGCAAAGTCTCTCCAAATTCAAGAAGATGGAAATCATATCAAGTATCTTCTCAGATCACAGTGGCATAAAACTGGAAATCAACTACAATAAAAACAACCCAAAGAAATAAAAAACATGGAGACTAAACAGCATGCTATTAAACAATGACTGGGTTACCAAAGACATCAAGGAAGAAATAAAAAACATCATGGCAACAAATAAGAATGAAAACACAACAATCCAAAATCTATGGGACACAGCAAAAGCAGTCCTGAGAGGGAAGTTCATAGCTCTACAAGCCTACTGCAAAAAACAAGAAACAATAGTAATAAATTACCTAACCCAACAACTCAAAGAGTTAGAGAGAGAGCAACAAGAAAAGCCCAGTGTAAGCAGAAGGAAAGAAATAATGAAGATCAGAGTGGAGATAAACAACATAGAGACCAAAGAAACAATACAAAAGATCAACAAAACCAAGAGCTGGTTCTTTGAAAGGATAAACAAGATTGATGAACCTCTAGCCAGGCTCACCAAGAAGCAAAGAGAGAGGACCCAAATAAACAAAATCAGAAATGAAAGAGGTGAAATAACAACAGACCCCGACGAAATACAAAGGATTGTTACAAAATACTACGAACAACTCTATTCCAACAAACTGGACAACCTGGAGGAAATGGACATATTCCTAGAAAAATACAACCTTCCAAAACTCAATCTGGAAGAATCTAAACAGCTCAACAGGCCAGTAACTATGAAAGAAATTGAAGCAGTCATCAAAAAGATTCTGGCAAACAAAAGCCCGGGGCCAGATGGCTTCACAGGAGAGTTTTACCAATCTTTCAAGGAAGAACTAAAACCTATCCTCCTCAGACTATTCCAAAAAATTCAAGAGGAAGGAACACTTCCAGGCTCCTTCTATGAAGCCAGCATCACCCTAATACCAAAACCAGATAAAGACAACACAATGAAAGAGAATTACAGGCCAATATCCCTCATGAACATAGATGCCAAAATCCTCAACAAAATCCTAGCAAATCGGCTCCAGCAATACATCAGAAAGATCATACATCATGACCAAGTAGGATTTATCCCAGGAAAGCAAGGATGGTACAATATCTGCAAATCAATAAACGTGATACGTCACATAAACAAATTGAGAGATAAAAATCACATAGTCATATCGATTAATGCAGAAAAAGCATTTGACAAAATCCAACACCCTTTCTTGATAAAAACTCTCAACAAGGTGGGAATAGAAGGCTCATACCTCAACATAATAAAAGCTATATATGATAAACCCATAGCAAACATCATACTCAATAGGCAAAAACTAAAACCATTTCCTCTAAGAACAGGAACAAGACAGGGATGCCCACTCTCACCACTCCTGTTTGACATAGTACTGGAAGTATTAGCTATCGCAATTAGGCAAGAAGAAGAAATAAGAGGCATCCAAATTGGAAAAGAAGAAGTGAAGCTGTCCTTATTTGCAGATGACATGATATTGTACATAAAAAACACAAAAGATTCCATCAAAAAACTAATAGACTTAATAAATGAATTCGGCAATGTAGCGGGATACAAAATTAACGCCAAGAAATCTATGGCATTTCTATACACCAATAATGAACTTACAGAAAGAGAGACTAAAAAGGCAATCCCATTTACCATCGCACCAAAAAAATTAAGATACCTAGGAATAAACTTAACTAAGGAGGTAAAAGACCTATACGCGGAAAACTACAGGACACTGAAAAAAGAGATAGAGGAAGACGTAAACAGATGGAAGAACATACCATGTTCATGGATTGGTAGAATCAACATCATTAAAATGTCCATACTACCCAAAGCAATCTACAGATTCAATGCACTCTCCATCAAAATACCAACAGCATATTTCACAGACCTAGAAAGAACTCTCCAAAAATTCATCTGGAATAAAAAATGACCCCGAATAGCCACAGCAATCCTGAGAAAGAAGAATAAAGTAGGTGGGATCTCAATACCAGATTTCAAGCTGTATTATATAGCCACTGTTCTCAAAACAGCCTGGTACTGGCACAAGAACAGATATATAGATCAATGGAACAGAATAGAGAATCCAGATATCGACCCAAACCACTATGCTCAATTAATATTTGACAAAGGAGGCATGAACATACAATGGAGTCAAGACAGTCTCTTCAATAAATGGTGTTGGGAAAATTGGACAGATACATGCAAAAAAATGAAACTAGATCACCAACTTACACCATACACAAAAATAAACTCAAAATGGGTACAGGACTTAAACATAAGACGGGAAACCATAAAAATACTAGAGGAATCCACAGGCAACAAAATCTCAGACATATGCCAAAAGAACTTCTTCACTGACACTGCCCCTAGGGCAATGGAAGCTAAAGAGAAAATAAACAAATGGGACTACATCAAAATAAAAGCTTTTTTACAGCAAAAGAAACCATCAACAAAACAACACGAAAACCCACTTCATTGGAGAACATATTTGCAAATGCTATCACTGATAAAGGTTTAATCTCCAACATCTACAGGCAGCTTATGCAACTTAATAAAAGGAAGATAAATGATCCAAAAAAAAAAAAATGGACAACGGACCTAAACAGAATATTTTCAAAAGAAGACTGAAGGAAGGCCAAGAGACACATGAAAACATGATCAAAGTCACTTATTATCCGAGAGATGCAAATCAAAACAACAATGAGGTACCATCTCACACCTGTCAGAATGGCAATCATCAACAAATCAACAAACAAGTGTTGGCAAGGATGCGGAGAAAAAGGAACCCTCGTGCACTGCTTGTGGGAATGCAGACTGTTGCAGCCACTGTGGAGAACAGTATGGAGTTTCCTCAAAAAACTGAAAAATGGAACTCCCATTTGACCCAGTAATCCCACTCCTGGGAATATATCCGAAGAAACTAGAGACACCAATCAGAAAGGATATATGCACCCCTATGATCATAGCAGCACAATTTACAATAGCTAAGATTTGGAAACAGCCTAGGTGCCCGTCAGCATATGACTGGATCAGAAAACTGTGGTATATCTACACAATGGAATACTATGCTGCCAAAAAAAGAAGGAATTATCATTTGCAGCAACCTGGATGGAATTGGAGAACATTATGCTAAGTGCAATAAGCTAGTCAATGAAAGAAAAATACCACATGATCTCACTCATTTATGGATAAAGAATATTATAAACTGATGAACAAAAAGATAGATACAGAGACAGTAAAGCATCAAACAGACTTTCAAATTACAGGGGGAAAGTTAGGGAGAGGTGGGGGAGATAAGAAATCAAATGAAGGACTTGTATGCATGCATATAAGCATAAACAATGGACGCAAAACTCTGGGGGGTGAGGGCATGTATGGGTGTGGGGTGGAGGGTGGCAATGGTAAGATATGTACACATATAATACCTCAATTAAAAAAATGTAAAAAATAGAAAAAAAAAATAAAAATAAAATAAAAAGAATGGATGAAAATCATATCATCTTATCAACAGATGCAGAAAAATCATTTGATAAGATACAATATCCATGTATGATTAAAACACTCAATAAAGTAAGCGTAGAAGGAAAGTACCTCGACATAATAAAGGCCATATATGATAAATCATCAATTAATATCAAACTCAATGGTAAAAATCTGAATGCTTTTCCTTGAAAATCAGCATCAAGATAAGGATTTCCACTCTCACCACTCTTAACATAGTGCTCAAGTCCTAGCAAGAGCAATAAGGCGAGAGAAAGAAATAAAAGGCACCCAAATAGGGAAGGAAGAAATCAAACTCTCACTTCTTGTAAACAACATGGTTCTGTATATAGAAAGTCCTAAAGATTGCACCAAAAAAAAAAAGAACTTGAAACATAAAACACAGTCAAGTTGAAGGATACACAATCAATGTGAAAAATCCATTGCCTTCATGTATACTAACAACAAAACTTCAGAAAAAGAATTGCACACAGTTCATTTTGCAATTGTAACCCCCAAAATAAAATACCTAGGGATTAACTTAACAAAGAATGTGAAATGCTTTTATACTGAAAATTACAAAGCACTATTAAAAAGAGATTGAAAAAGACACAAGAAAATGGGAAAATATTCAGTGTTCATGGATTATGAACATGGTTAAAATGGCCATATCACCCAAAGAAATATATAGATTTAATGCAATCTCCATCAAAATCCCAATGCCATTTTTTAGATAAATAGAATGAAAAATCATCAGATTTGTGTGGACCACAAAAGACCCCAGATAGCCAAAACAATCCTGAGAAAAAAGGACAAAGCTGGAGTTATCATGCTACCTGATTTCAAATTATACTACAGAGCTACGATAATCAAAACAGCATGGTATTGGCAGAGAAATACACACACAGATCAATGGCACAGAATAGACAGTCCAGGTATATAATCACATGAATACTGACATAATTCTTGACAAATGAACCATAAATACACAATGGAGTAAATATATTCTCTTTAATAAATGGTGCTGGGAAATCTGGAAAGCCACATGCAAATGAATAAAACTGTATTACACTTTGTCCCCATGTAAAAAAAAAATACTCAAAATGGATCAGAGACCTATATATAAGACCTGAATTAATAAGTTACATAGAAGAAAATATAGGTACCAACAATCTTATGGACCTTGGTCCTAGAGAATATTTTATGAACTTGACTCCATAGGCAAAGGAAGATACTCACTCATATATCAAACTAAAAAGCTTCTATGCAGCAAAAGAAACTGACAACAAAACAAAGAGGCAGCCAACCAGATGGGAGATGACATTTGCAAACATTTGCTCTGACCAAGGTTTAATTTCCAAAATATATAAAGAACTCATAAAACTCAACAAGAAATAAACAAATAACCCAATCAAAAACTCGGCAGAGTACCTGAAAATACACCTCTCCAAAGAAGACTTATGAACAGCTAATAGGTGAAAAGATGTTCAACCTCACTGGCAATTTGGGAAATGCAAATCAAAACTATAATGAGATACCACCTTAAACCTGTTAGAGTGTTCATTATCACAAAGACAAGCAATAGTAAGTGTTGGAGAGGTTGCAGAAAAAAGGGCACACTCATTCATTGCTGGTAGGAATATATACTGGTACAACCACTATGGAAAGCAGTCTGGTGATTCCTCAAATCCCATCTAATAAAGAGGGAATATGCTAATTGACCCTCACTCTGTCACAAATATGGCGGCGTCCACAGCCAATAAGGAGGGAATATGCTAATTGACTGCCCCACCCTCAAAGATGGCGGCATCCACAGACAATAAGGAGGGACTATGCTAGTTGACTGCCATGCCCTCAAAGATGGCAGCACCCACAGCCACAAGATGGCTGTGCCCAGTCCCCTCAGCCCTACCGGAGCAGCAGGCACACATCAAGGCTGGGCCTGCCCTGAGGCAGGCCCGGCTGCTCCGCACCTGCCTCTGGAGTCCCCCAGTCCCCTCAGCCCCCAGCTGCCCAGGGCCACCTGAGGCTCAGGTAACCAGGGCTGGTTGAGGCTTGTGCTGCCGACAGTGGCAGCAGTAGAGGTGTGATTGGACATTGCATTCCCCTGATTGCCGGGTCACCTCCCGCCCCTGAGGGCTCCCAGACTGTGAGAAGGGACAGACCAGGCTGAGGGACGCCCCGCTCCAGTGCATGAATTTTTATGCACCTGGCCTCTAGTAATTAAATAAAAAGCTTCTGTACAGCAAAAGAAACCATCAACAAAACAATAAGAGCCCACTGCATGGGAGAACATGTTTGCCAATGTCATATCTGATAAGGGTTTAATCTCCAAAATTTACAGGGAAGTCATACAACTTAACAAAAGGAACATAATCCAATAAAAAAAAAAATGGGCAAGGGACCTAAATAGACACTTTTTGAAAGAGGACATGCAGAAGTCCAAGAGACATATGAAAACATGCTCAAAGTCACTAATCATCCAAGATATGCAAATCAAAATGACAATGCAGTATCATCTCACACCTGTCAGAATGCCTAGTATCAACAAATGACAAGTGCTGGTGAGGATGTGGAGAAAAAGAAACCCTTGTGCACTACTGGGTTTACAGCCACTGTGGAAAATAGTATGGAGTTTCCTCAAAAAATTAAAAATGGAATTCCCATTTGACCCAGTGATTCCACTTTCAGGAATATATCCCAAGAAACTAGAAGCACCAATAAGAAAGGATATATGCACCCCTATGTTCATAGAAGCACAATTTAAAATAGCTAAGATTTGGAAACAGTCTAAGTGGCCATCAGCAGATGACTGGATTAGAAAATGGTGGTACATCTACTCAATGGAATAATATGCTGCTCTAAAAAAAGAAAGAGCTATTAACATTTGCAACAGCATGGATGTACCTGGAGAGCATTATGCTATGTGAAATAAGCCAGTTGGAGAAAGATAAATATCACTTGATCTCACTCATTTGTGGAATATAATGAACAACATAAACTGATGAACAAAATAGGTCCAGCAACAGAGAAGCATTGAACAGACCGTCAAACCTCAGAGGGAAGGCAGGGGAAGGGGAGGGGAGGGTAAAAGATTAACCAAAGGACTTATATTCATGCATATAAGCATAACCCATGGACACAGTCAGTAGGGGCTTGAGGGCATGTGCTGGGGGTGGGAACAGCCAGGGAGAGGTTAATGGGGGGGGGGGGGGAAAGGAGACATATGTAATACTTTAAACAATAAAAAAAATTAATTAAAAAAAGAATAGAGCTACCACAAAACCAGCAATCCCTCTCCTAAGTATATACCCAAAAAACTCAAAATCATGTATTCACAAAGATATATGAAGCCCTATGTTCATTACAGCATTATTCATGGTAACCAAAACATGGAATCAACCAAAGTGTCTCACAATAGAACACTTGATAAAGAATATGTGATATATATCCTACCTTATAAAAGAGAAACATGCAAATTGACTGCACCTTCGCTACGCCTACAGCCAATCAGAGTGAACAAGATGGTGGTTAATTTGCATATGCAGGCGCTAAGCGGCCTGGGTCCAGGAAACATCCTCTGGACCAAGGCTGCTCCTAGCCTGTAGGCCTGTGCTTAGGTCTTGAGCGGCAGGGGTCCTAGAACGCCCCTGGCCACTCGAAGCCTATGGGTGTAGGCGCCAAGCCACCTAGAGGGGCAGGAACATCCCCGCGTCACTATAACGATGCGGGATGTTCCTGCCCTGCTCCCAGTGGCTTGCAAAGGCTCCCACCCGAAGCGGCGGTTTGGGGCCACGTCCCCAGCCAGGCGCCCAGGACAGGGGCTGGCTGCAGGCCTCTGGGGTGTGCCGAGACCCTGTCAGCCACTGCTGCGTGCTGCCCAGGGTCCCTGCATGCCCCGAGCCTGAGGCCCATAGTCAGGCTGGCTGCTGGCCTTGGGGATGTTCCCACTCCGGCTCAGAGGTTTTCAAAGCTCCAGCACCAAGTGGCAGTTTGTGTCCATGCCCTCAGCCTAGTGCCCTCCACAGGGGAATGGCTGACGGCCTCTGGGGTGTGCGGAGACCCCAGCAGCCACCACTGGGTGGCAGGGACACGCCCCTAGCCCAGTGGACACAACCCAGGGGCTGCATGAGCTGCAGAGGATACACCTTTTATAAAAAAAATTTTATTGATTTTTTTTACAGAGAAGAGGGGAGAGGGATAGACAGTCAGAAATATCAATGAGAGAGAAACATCCATTAGCTGCCTCCTGCACACTCCCTACTGGGGATATGCCTCCAACCAAGGTACATGCCCTTAACAGGAATCAAACCTGGGACCCTTCAGTCTGCAGGCCCACGGTCTATCCACTGAGCCAAACCAGTTTGAGAGTAAATACCTTTTCTGACAACTCATTGGCTAAGCTCCCTGTAGGCCACCACTTGCAGTGTTCTTGGTAATTTGGGTTATAAGAATCCAAGAAGGTGATCTAGGGTTTTTCCACCACACTCTTGAAGGAAAAAATGAAGGTCCCTTGAGGGGTCCCAGATTGGAGAGACTGCAGGCAGGGCTGAGGGACAACACCCCCCCTCCCGCCCCTCTCCCGGCCGTGCACGAATTTATATATATATATATACATATACAATGGAATAGTACTAAGCCATAAGAAAGAAATGTCTCTCAGAAAAAGCTAAGAACTATATGACTTCACTCATATGTGGGGTATACAATTGAAACTTGTGAACACAAACATCAGTGTGGTGATTGACAGAGTGAAGGGGGTGGGGGAAGAAGAAGATTCTGATATATGGTGATAGGAGATGATTTGACTTTCTCTGGTGAGCACATGGTACCATATACAGATCTTGTAACATAGAAACTCACACCTGAAACCTATGTTCATGTTGACCAATGTCATGCCAAACAATTTAATAAATGAATATCATTTGCATGAGTTACTTTCTCTAACCTTTCACTATAGTCTATGTTTGTCCTACATCTGAAGTTAGTCTTTTTAAACAGCATGTTATTGGGTCTTTTTAAGGAAATCCATTCACCCACACTATGTCTTTGTATTAGATGATTTAGCTCACTTGAATTTAAAGTCATTATTGATAGATATATACTTACTAGAGGCCAGGTGCATAAAAATTCGTGCACTCAGGACTCGGGTGGGGGGAGGGTCCTTCATCCCAACCTGCACCCTCTTGCAGTCCGGGATCCCTCAGGGGATGTCCATCTGCCGGCTTGGGCCCGCTCCCCAGGGGATCCGGCCTAAGCTGCCTGTCAGACATCACTCTGGCACTCCAGGAGCCCTCAGGGGATGTCCGACTAACAGCTTGGGCAGGGAGTGGGCTTAAGCCGTTAGTCGGACACCCTTAGCGCTGCTGCAGAGGTGGGAAAGGCTTCTGCCACCACCATTGCGCTGGCCAGCAGTGAGCCAGCTTCTGGCTGAGTGGTGCTCCCCCTGTGGAGCACTGGCCACCAGGGGGCAGCTCCTGCATTGAGCTTCTGGCCCCCCTGGTGGTCAGTGCATATCATAGCAACCAGTCGTTCTCTGCTGTTCTGCCATTAGGGTCAATTTGGATATTACCCTTTTATTATATCGGGTTGTTATTTTGGTCATTGTTTTCTGGCTTTTTGTAATTCCTTTGTCCCTTTCTTCTTCTCTTGCTCTCTTCCTTTGTGGTTTAATGATTTTCTGTATTGGTAAAGCTCATTTTTCTTTTTTTTAAATTTATCTTTATTATTGAAAGTATTACAGATGTTCCCCCTTTTTTTCCCATTGACCCCCTCCACCCAGAACTGGCCCCTCATAGGCCTTTACCACAGTATTATCTGTGTTCATATGTTATGCATATCTGCATATAAATTCCCTGGTTAATCTCTCCCACCCACCTCTCACTCTCACATCCCCTGTGAGATTTGTCAGTCTGTTCCATGATTCTATGTCTCTGGATCTTTTTTATTCATCAGTTTATTTTGTTCATTAGATTCCACATATGAGTGAAATCATGTGATTCTTATCATTCTCTGACTGGCTTATTTTGCTTAGAATGATACTGACTAGGTCCTTCCATGCTGTCTCAAAGGATAAGAGAGCCTTCATTTTTACTGCTGTATTGTATTCTATGGTGTAAATCAAGCTTGTCAAACTCAAAGGCTAACAGGGGCCAAATAAATAAGTTTTAAGTTTATGTGGGCCACAAAAAAACAAAGTTTCAATTTTCATAGAAACATAGGTTTATTTTGATAGAGACATGCTTAATAGAAAGGGCTGAAATAAATGAGTAATTGTTAACATAAAATAATAGAACATTTTAATAAAATTAATATTTTTTCTTGAACATTAACTTCCCAGACACTGAATAACTGCACAAATTAATAAGTGTAATGCAAATAAACCTATTTTTCTATTTCTCCGAAAGCAAAATATTTCCTGTTGTGTACACCAAACAAGTCAGTATAAGACTAATGACATGGAAATCAGCTGCTAAAATATATGCTGCTAGTATTAGTGGAGAAAAATGGTGCGCCTGCATGTAAGGCATGTCAGGGAAATGAATGCAACATGATTATAGTAATCAGTCATTAGCAAATGTTGTAGTTCATTATTAATAACTAGAGGCCCGGTGCATGAAAACTCATGCACTGGAGTGGGGTCCCTCAGCCCAGCCTGCCCCCTCTCACAGTCTGGGAGCCCTCAGGGGCAGGAGGTGACCCGGCAATCAGGGGAAGGCGACACACCCATCACAGCTCTGCTGCTGCTACTGCCAGCAGCACAAGCCTTGACTGGCCCTGGTTACCACTTGCCTGCGCCTTGGACCAGCCCTGGGTGGCTGGGGGCTGAGGGGACTGGGTGCAGCCATTTGTGGCTGTGGGTGCTGCCATCTTTGAGGGCGGGGAAGTCAATTAGCATATTCCCTCCTTATTGGCTGTGGGCACTGCCATCTTTGAGAGCAGGGCAGTCAGTTAGCATATTCCCTCCTTATTGGCTATGGGCGCTGACATCTTTGCGATGGCATGAAGGTCAATTAGCATATTCCCTCTTTATTAGAAAGGATTATGTATAACAGGATATTGTAAAAATTAAGTTACAAAATTTTTATTAAAACTTTTTTTTACATACCGCTATATTGGCTGGGCCGAAGGAAACATTTGTTGTGGGCCACATGTGACCCTCAGGCCACAAGTTTGACATGCTTGGTGTAAATGTACCAAAACGTTTTTATCTACTCATCTACTGATGGAAACTTGAGCTGTTGCCTAGTCTTAGTTATTGTAAATTGTTCTGCTATGAATATAGGGTTGCATATATTCTTCCTGATGAGTGTTGATGGTTTTATAATGACATACTCCTAGAAATGGGATCATTGGTCAATGATAGTTCCATTTTTCATATTTTGAGGAATCTCCATATTGTTTTCCATGGTGGCTGCACCAGACTGCTGTCCCACCAGCAGTGTGCTAAGGTTCCATTTTCTCCACATCCTGGCCAGCACTTCTTGTTGGTTGATTTGTTGATAATAGACATTATGACAGGTGTAAGGTGATAACTCATTGTCATTTTAAGTTGAATCTCTCTGATGATTAGTGACTTTGAGCATTTTTTCATATGTCTCTTGGCATTTCGTATAACCACTTTAGAGAAGTGTCTATTTAGGTCCTTTGCCCCTTTTCATTTGGATTGTGTGTCTTCCTTTTGTTAAGTTGTATGAGTTCCTTATATATTTTTAAAATAAACCCCTTACCAGATGTAACTTTGACAAATCTGTTCTCCTATGCCAGTGATGGCAAACCTATGACACACGTGTCAGCACTGTAGCCATTTCTGATGACACGCGGCTGCTGAGGCGGCCGCATGCCCAGGATGAAACATTTGCTGCTCCTGAGGATGAAACATTTGCGAAATAATGTTTTTGCCTCAAAGTGACACACTACCCGAGTTATGCTCAGTTTTTTGGTGAAGTTTGACACACCAAGCTCAAAAGGTTGCCCATCACTGTTATGCAGTGAGATGCCTTTTTATTTTGTTGATGGTTCTTTTGCTGTACTGAAGCTTTTTATTTTGATATAGTCCCATTTGTTTATTTTCACCATAGTTTCCCTTTCCTTAAGAGATGTATTGGCAAAAATTCTGCTATGTGAGATGCCTGAAATTTTACTGCCTATGTTTTCTTCTAAGATTTTTATAGTTTCATGCCTTACATTTAATTTTTTATCCATATTGACTTTATTCTTGTGTATGGTGTAAGTTGGTGGTCTACTTTCCTTTTTTTTTTTTTTTTTTTTTTTTGCATGTACCTGTCCAGTTTTCCTGGCACCATTTATTTTAGTGATCCTCTTTACTCTATTGTATGCTCTTACCTCCATTGTAAAATATTAATTGAACAGAATGGGTTGGGTAGACTTCAGGCTTCTCTCTTCTCTTCCACTGATCTTCTTGCTGGTTATTGTGCCAATACCAGGTTGTTTTGATTATGGTTGCTTTGTAGGATAACATGATATCTGGTATTATGATCCCTCCAACTACGTTCTTCTTTCTCAAGATTGCTGCAGCTATTTGTGGTCTTTTATATTCCATATAAATTTTTGGAGAGTTTGTTCTAGGTCTGTAAAATATGCTGTTGGTATTTTAACCAGTTAGCTGCCATGCGTCCAAAATGGAAACCATCCCCACATACCACAATATTTTGAATTTAATTTAAAAAGGTCCACTGCTGTGTCTATAGATGCTTATGTCATCCAAATGGTTAATGAGGATTGCATTGAATCTATAGATTGCTTTGGGTAGTATGACATTTTAATGATGTTGATTCTACCAATCCATGAACATGGTGTATTCTATTTGCTTATATCTTCCTCCATCTCTTTTTTCAGTGTCTTATAGTTTTCCAAGTACAGGTCTTTACTTCCTAGGTTAAGTTTATTCATAGGTATTTTAATATTTTTGTTGCAGTGGTAAATGGGATTTTGTTTTGTTTCGTTTTCTTAGAGTTCATTACTGTTGTATAAAAATGCCATTGATTGTTGGGTGTTAATTTTGTACCCAGCTACAATGCCAAATTCATTTATTAAATCTAGTAGATTTCTGGTGGAGTATTTAAGATTTTATATAGACTAGTGGCCCGGAGCACAAAATTTGTGGACGGGGGTGGGGTGCTCCTCAGCCCGGCCTGCACCCTCTCCAATCTAGGACCCCTCAAAAGATGCCCTACTGCCGGTTTACAGGGATCGGGCCTAAACTGACAGTTGGACATCCCTCTCACAATCTGGGACTGCTGGCTCCAGCCGTTCACCTGCTTGCCTGCCTGTCTGATTGACCCTAACCACTTTGCCTGCCGGCCTGCTCACCCCCAACTGCCCCCCCACCAGCCTTCTCACCCTCAACTGGCCACCCTGCTGGCCTGCTCACTCCAAACTGCCCCCCCACTGTCCTGATCACCTCCAACTGACCCCCACTGATGTCCTGCTTACCCCCAACTGGCCCCCTTGCTGGTCTGCTTACCCCCAATGGCCCCTGCCATCCCATCCTGGCCTGATCACCCCCCGGCGACCCAAGGTCCCAACCCCTCCTTTTTTTCTTTTTCTTTTTTTTCCCAGCACCTCCTTGAGCAGAGGCCAGGGCCAGCTGGAAGCAAGTATCTAGGATTTATTTATCTTCTATAATTGAAACTTAGTAGCCTTGAGCAGAGGCCAGGGCCAGCCAGGATGGGAAGCTTGGCTTCCTCCATCGCCGTGGGCAACTCAAGCCTCCTGCTCAGCTCCAGCTCCGTGGCCACTGCCATTTTTGTTGGGATTTATTTATCTTCTATAATTGAAACTTTGTAGCCTTGGGTGGAGACCAGGGCGGGAAGCTTAGCTTCCTCCATCACTGGGGGCAACCCAAGCCTCCTGCTCTCTCCAGCTCAGTGGCCGGCTGTCATCTTGGTTGGGTTAATTTGCATACTTGCTCCTGATTGGCTGGTGGGGATGGCTTGTGGGTGTAGCAGAGTGATGGTTAATTTGCATGTTTCTCTTTTATTAGTGTAGATTTTATATATCATGTCATCTGTGAATAATGATGGTTTCACTTCCTCTTGTCCAATTTGAATGCCTTTTATTTTTTCTTCTTGTCTTATTGCTGTAGCTAGGCCTTCCAGTACTATGTTGAATAAAGGTTGTGAAAATGGACATCCCTGTCTTATTCCTGTCCATAGCGGTAATGGTTTTAGTATTTGCCCATTGAATATGATGTTGGCTCTAGGTTTTTCATATATGGTCTTTGTTATGTTGAGGGATGATCCCTCGATTTCTACTTTGCTGAGAATTTTTATAAGAAAATGGGTGATGCCCTGCTTGGCCCCAGAGGATGGCTGGTTAGCCAGAGACGGGTAAGATTCCTCAAGGAAGGAACAACCTAAGACAGGCACAGTCGCAGAGGGGCCATCAGGAGAGAATTTGGGGATCAACAGAGGTGGGGCACAGACCCTCACCCCCCCCAACATTGCAGGGGCCTGAACCCTAGCCCCTTCTGAGGGAGGTTTCCTGCCCCCAGGGCTGCTTCGTGCTTCCCATGCCCAGCTCAGATCAGGACCCAGGTGACCGACAGAGACTTGGCTGACAGCAGCTGCCCTATCACTCCAACAAGAATTGTTTGAGTTGTCTTGTGCCCATGGTGTGGGGAAATGGGTTTACGATATCTAAATCCAGCCTACCACCAGGAGTGCTCAGGACCTACTCAAGAAGGCAAATAATCCCTTCCACTAATATTTACAGGGTAAAATAAGATTGTTGTTAGAGTAATAAATTTGACAGTAAAATAGTAGTCAAGTTTTCAGGCAAATTTAAATTGGCTAGTTGAAATAAGCAAATATTCTAGAAAAATTAATTGTACTGGACAAAAAGGTGTTCCTAAAGTGTTAACTAAAATTTTTATTGGTACTTCATCTCATGATAAAATTGTGAACCACGTAATGAACCTAAAACAGTAATATTATAGTGCAAAAAATTAAAATTTAAAAGCCTTCAAGACTACATTATAAAGTTTTCAAGAGCCTCCTAACATTTAAATCAAAAAAGGAGGGGATAGTAGAAGAATATCATGTAAGGAAAAATATCCTGTAAGTAATTACATCTAGAAAATTAATACTTTAGAAAATTAATTGTAAGGCTAAAAGCAAGACACCCATGAAAAACACACAAGTTGTCAAAACAAGCCAGAGGAAAATTATTTGGGCAAAAAATGCAATAGGATCCCAAGTCAAATTTATAGAAAATATTTCTTTATTAACTTTTGGTTGAGAATATGTTCGTATATTTTCAGAAAACAACTCCGAGACCATGTGGATTCCAGCAACAGAGAGGAATCTACAGGACTACTCCAGCCATGAAGACAGAAGAGAAGCAGTCCAGAGATGGAGGATGCTGATGTGGCCTTCCCATACTAGCAGGTAGCAGCTGTGCATCACTGTAGGTTGCCCAGGACCAAACCAGAGAGAGTCGGACCTGCATTACCTCCATTTGTCCACCATCCAGAACTGTAATGTCAGTGCTGACATGTACACATAAGGAACTGTGGGACATTGAAATTGGGTCTCAAAAGAACTGTTGGCCCAGAAAGAAACTCACTACAGATTGATTCATTTGCCTGTCACCATTATACTGTTTGTCTCATTTTCGGTTCTTATAAGTGTATTTCTAATAGCACATGATCTCACTCATCTAGGGGAAATAATGAACAACATAGACTGATGAACAAGAACAGACCCAGAAACAAGGAGGCATGGATCAGACTATCGGGCCTCAGAGGGAGGGTAAGAGAGGGTGGGGGTAAAGGGGAGAGATCAACCAAAGGACTTGTGTGCAAGCATATGAGCCTAACAAGCGGTTAAGGACAACAGGGGTGTGGGGGAATGTGTGGGGAGGGGAGTGGGATGGGGATAGGGGGATGAGGACAAATATGTGATACCTTAATCAATAAAGAAATTTAAAAAAAGAAAAAAAAAGGAAAAAAAATGGGTGATGGATTTTTTTGAATGCTTTTTCTATGTCCATTGATATGATCATAGGATTTTTGTCTTCCAATTTGTTTACGCGATGTATCACATTTATTGATTTGAAGATATTGTACCAGGCTTGCATCCCAGGAATAAATCCCACTTGGTCATGGTGTATAATTTTTTTTAATGAATTGCTGGATGCTATTTGCTAATATTTTGTTGAGTATTTTAGCATCTATCTCGTCAGGGATGTTGGCTGGTAATTTTATTTCTTTGTAGTGTCTTTATCTGGTATTGGGATTAGGATAATGCTGGCTTCATAGAAAGAGCTTGGAAGTGTTCCTTCCACTTTAATTTTTTGGAATATTATGAGGAGTTTAGGTGTTAGTTCTTTTTTGAATGTTTGGTAAAACTCCCTTGTGAAGCCATCGGATCAGGGCTTTTGTTTGCTGGAAGTTTCTTGATTACTGCTTCAATTTCATCAGTAATTACTGGCCTATTCAGGTTTTCTGAATCTTCCTGATTGAGTTTTAGAAGATTGTATTTTTCTAAAAATAAGTTCATTTTATCTAGGTTGTCCAGTTTTTTGGAATAGAGTTGTTCATAGTATTTTTTTTTTTTTTTTTTAGAATCCTTGTATTTCTGTGGGATCAGTTGTTACTTCACCTCTTTCATTTCTGATTTTGTTTATTTGGGTACTCTCTTTTTGCTTCTTGGTGAGCCTAGGTAGAAGTTTTTCAATTTTGTTTATCTTTTCAAATAACCAGCTCTTGGTTCTATTTATCTTTTTTACTGGAATTTCTTTCTCTCCATGTCATTTATTTCTGCTCTTTATTATTTCCTTCCTTTTACTTACTCTGAATTTTTCTTGTTTCTCTTCCTAATTCTTAAATTTGTAGTGTTGGATAACTTATTTCCAGTTTTTCTTGTTTTTGTTTGTTTGTTTGTTTGCTTGAGGTAGGCTGTAGTGCTATGAACTTCCTTTTCAGGACTGATTTCACTGTGCCCCATAGATTTTGGATGGTTTGTTTTCATTGTCATTGGTTTCTAGGATGTTTTTCTTTCTTCTTTGATATATTTGGTAACACAATCATTGTTTAATAGCATGATATTTAGCCTCCAACTGTTTGATGATTTTTTATTGTTTTATTGTTGTTGATTTCTATTTTTATGCCATTATGATCTGAGAAGATGCTTGATATGATTTCAATATTCTTGAATTTGTAGAGAAATAGCCTGTGTCCTAATATATGGTCTATCTTTACAAATGTCCCATGTGCACTTGAGAATAATGTATATTCCATAGCTGTGTGGTGAAATGTTCTAAAGATGTCAATTATTCCATCTGATCTATTGAATCGTTTAGAATTAATGTTTCTTTGTTGATTTTTTGTTTAGAAGATTTATCCAGTGATGTCAATGGGGTATTAAAGTCCCCTACTATGATTGTATTGCTGTCAACCTCTCCCTTGATATCTTCCAGAAGCTGTTGGGTTTTTTGTTTGTTTGTTTGTTTGTTTGTTTGTTTGTTTATGTATTGGGTGCTCTTTATTGGGTGCATATATGTTTACCAGAGTTATATCTTTTTGTTGCATCAAACACTTTAGTATTATGAAGTGGCCTTCCTTATCTCTGCTTATGGTCTTCACTTTGAGATCTATTTAGTCAGATATATCTATTGCTACCCCATATTTTATTCATTTTCATTTGCTTCAAAATTTTTTTTCCATCCCTTCACCTTCAGTCTGTGTGAGTCCTTTGTTCTGAGGTAGGTCTCCTGTAGACAGCATATATATGGGTCATGTTTTTTAACCATTGAGCTACCCTATATCTTGATTGGAGCATTTAATCCATTTATGTTTAAGGTTATTATTGATAGCTACTCATTTATTGCCATTTTCATCCTTTATTTCCATGTTTCTCCTTCTCTTTCTATTCCTAAGTATTATACCAGTCCTTTAGGATTTCTTGCATTGCTGGTTTGGTGCTAATAAGCTCCCTTGCCCTTTTTTTTTTTTTTTTTTTTTTGTCTGCGAAGCTCTTGATTTCACCTTTAATTTTGAATGATAGCTTTGCTGGCTAGAGTATTCTTGGATTCAGTCCCTTGTTTTTCATTACTTTGTATACTTAATTTTATTCCCTTCTGGACTGATTTGTTTCTGTTGAGAAACCATTTTATAGTCTAATGGAAGATCCCTTGTAGGACCTTTTCTTCTGCAGCCCTTAAGATTCTTTCTTTGCCATTAATGTTTGCCAGTGTAATTACAACACATGTTGGTGTGGGTCTTTTGGGGTTCATCTTGTTTGGTACTCTCTGTGTTTGTGTGACATTTCTTCCCCAAGTCAGTGACATTTCCTGTCATTATTTCTTCAAATAAGTTTTCTATTCCTTGCTCCATTTCTTGTCCTTCTGGCACCTCTATTATGCAGATGTTGCTTCATTTCACGTTGTCCCAAAGCTCTCTTAAACTCCCCTTCTGATTTTTAATTTTTTTCTCAATTGCTGTTCACATTGGGTATTTTTCTACCTTGTCTTCTAACTCAGTCCTCAGTTTCTTCTAGTCTACTGTTGAAACCTTACAAATGTTGGTTGATTTCCTATCTAGACAGTTGAGCATTCTTATAACTATTACTCTGAATTTTTTCTCTGACATATTGCTTGCCTCAATTTTATTTAATTCTCTTTCTGGCGATTCCTCCTTTTCTTTCATTTTTGGATTGTTTTGTTTCCCCATTTTTTCTGTCCCCTTTTTTTTTATTAGTTTCTATGTCAAGGGAGTTGTTGTCTTTTTCTGGCCCTGAGCATCCTGCTTGGGGTTCAAGATTTTGAAGCCCTTAATGGTCCAATGGTCCAGGACTCCTTAGCCCAGAGGCTGGGTCTGTCTTGAGTTTCACACCTTTATTGTCTCTGCTCTGAGTTATACTCCCTTCTCCCATGGATCTGGTCCTTCAGTTGTCTTTTGCAGATGCTCATGTTTGGTGGGGGCATGCACACAGTCCCTCTGGTTTTCAACCCTCTGTGAGGTCCCAGAACCCTCTGGGATGCAATTCACTGTGCAGCCCTCATGCCTGCAGGAGGGTGGTATCCTAGGTCCCTTTAACAGCACAATTGCAGCATGGTCCTGGGGCCTAGATGAGGCTCCATGTCAATCCAGGTCGCACCAGCAGCACTGTCCTAGGGCCTGGGGCAGGGCACTTTCCAGGTGGCTCTGAGTCGCACTGGCTGCGTGGTCTTGGTTGCCTGAGTGGGGGTGTGGTATGGTGTCCCATTGGCTTGCACTCACAGCACAGGGTCTGGCTATGCAGGGTCTGTGTGTGGGGACTTGGGTCATGGAGTCCTGGAGTGCTGGGTCTGGAGCATCTAATCTGGGAGCACCAGGTACTGGAGGGAGGGAAGGGAGGTGTGGCACGGGAGGTCTCTCTGGCATGCAGTCACTGAGATCATCTGGAAGCCTAGGGCGAAGCAGTGCACCACTCACTGCCTGGGTGTGTGGTACTCCTATGCAAGTTATGGTTGTCAAGTGGCTCATGTGCAGGGCCAGTGTGGTGTCCGAAGCCAGTGTGGGTGTTGCTGTGGCTGAGCTCCTGGACCCTGCTGCTCTGCTCTTCAAGATGGCGTGGGATCCCCACCAAAGCCAAGCCCCCTGCCTGGGGGTGACCCTGGTGGTAGCAGGGGCTCTCTATCCAGGTAAGCCTCCTGAAAGATCCAACTGTCCCTCACTCATCCACACACACACCACACATGTCCACATACTTCCCTCTCACTCCTTTACTCACCCTGTCTCCTTCACTGCTGTCCTGCTGGCCACCATGTTGGGATCAGGCTATTTGCCCATTATTTTCTGGAGTAGTAATGAGGCCATTTGCTGATTATTCAATAGAAACATAATTTTTTAAATAACCCCAGCATTATGTTTTTCCATTCTATTTATATTCCCCCTCTTCTTCCTGAATAATCTATTGAGCTGCATCTTCAGTCCCATTTCCTATTTTTTTCTTTTTTATTGTTTAAAGTATTACACACAGTAGTACATATATCTCCCTTTTTTCCCTATTGTCCTTCCCCCAGCCTCCCTACCCACTGTTGCATGCCCTCATCGCCCGCCCCCCCGACCCAGTGTCTTGTGTCCATTGGTTGTGCTTATATGCATGCATATAAGTCCATTGGTTGATCTCTTTTCCCCCCTCCCCAACAGCCATTTCCTGTTTTATTCCACCTCTACCTACAACACAAACTGCTTGGCCTCTGCCCTCTGTACATACTCAATTACCCAACATTTTGAAAAGTTTTTACTTTCCTTGTTTCTCTCTCTTCTCTTGTTAGCTCCATTTATTATTTCATTACCATGTTGTCATTGTTTCTATTTTCTCACTCCCCAAAATACTTAACTACCTTCTTTCTCTTGCCATTCCTATAGTAATAATCATTGTTAATGTTTACTGAGTGCTTTACATACTTTAACTCATTTAAGTTTCATAACAACTCGGTTACTATTTATTTTTACCATCCCAGTTTTACAAATGAAGAAAATTGTCGTGAGGAAGTCAAGGAACTTGTCCAAGTCACACAGATAATAAGTGGTGGAGCCTGGCTTCAAACCAATGTTGTCTGGCTCTAAAGTTGATGCTCTTTACCACTACAGTGGAACCTCAGTTCTTGAACTTAATTAGTTCTGGAAGGCTGTTCAAGAAGTGATTTGTTCAAAACCAAATCACTTTTCTCCCATCAGAATACATTTACAGCATAATTTCCTGAGATGTTAACAACATGAAGTTTAACGTTAAACTGACTCATCCTCATGCATTCTTTCCTCTGTCACCTGAGAGACCCTTGACTGATCATATGTTTATCAACATAAAAGGGTTGTCAAGTGGAGGACTGAATTTTTTTTTTGACAACCGACACTTTCCCCTGTGAACAACTTGGTTGAGAATTGAATAGTACAAGATGGGAGACGTTTGAGAATCAAGGTTTGCCTCTATGTTATACTAGTACTGTGTTTCAGCAACACTTTTGGAGATCAGTTACCTTTTAGTACAATTGAACTGTGTTTATTAAGTGTTTTTTGCACTTGTTCTTAAAATTATTGAGTTGTCCAACAAAGTAAGACCTAGAACAGACTGACATACCTCAATGTGGGGGTGAAGGGATGAGGAGAGAAAAACCAAAGAACTTATATACTTATATGCATACTCCATGGAAATGGACTATAGGATGGTAAAGACCTGGGGGCAGGGGTCGCTAGAGGCTGGGCAAAGGGGTGGAAATGTGAGACACCTGTAATACTGTCCACAATAAAATATATATACTAGAGGCTCAGTGCACAAATTCATGCACAGGTGGGGTCCAGTGACCAGCCCCAATCGAAGCTGATTGGGGCCAGACCAGGGAGGGGCCATGGGAGATTGGCCAGTCGGCCCCATGCCCGAGCCCCCGATCGGGCTGGTTGGCTGGCCACAGTGCACGTCACAGTGACCGGTCATTCTGGTCCTTCTGGTAATTCCATTCCTGTCATTTGGCATATATATATATGTATTAAAAATGATTGAAATCAATTTCTAATTTGAGTCTATTACTGAACACTATTTTGGGTTTCCTTTTTCTTTCATTGTTATTTTTTCTTGATCATTTGTGTTAGTTTGGGTCATCTGTAACCAACCACTGTGAACTAGAGAGATCCTGCTATCATCACAGATCAACATTTCAGAGAGGTACTAATCACTCTTTCCCAATGTCTTTAACTGTCTTCTTCCTCATTACTTTTCTGGTTTTGTCAAAGGTCTTTCTATTCACCAAAACTCAAAATCTTGGGTTGATTTTCTGATTTTCTTTATCTTGGATCCCACATACATCTAGTTAATCAATAAATAAACACTTAAGTATTTATTAAGCTTCTACTATGTTACAGGCACTGTTTTAGGCACTGGGGATATAACATATAACTGTTAACAGAATACTTGCCTTCCTAAATCTTAAAATACCTTTTATTTTTGCCTATCGGTAGATGAGTGTATAAAAAAGCTCTGTTATATTTACTCCATGGAATACTATGCAGCTGTAAGAAAGAATGATATTTTACCCTTTGAGACAGCATGGAGGGACTTGGAGAGTATCATGCTAAGTGAAATAAGCCAGTTAGAGAAAGGTAAGTATCACATGATCTCACTCATATGTGGAATCTATTGAACAAAATGGACTGATAAACAAAATAGATCCTGAGACATAGAAGCATGCAACAGACTGACAAATCTTAGAGGGAAGGCAGGGTTGGGTGGGTGGAATGGTAGAAATCAACCAAAGAAGTTATATGAATATATTCATAGCCCATTGACACAGACAATAAATATTGTGGTGAATGCCTGGGAGGGGTGATTGTGGTATAAGGGGTCAATGGAAAAAGGGGGACATCTCTAATACTTTCAACAATAAAGGTAAATTTTAAAAATACATTTTAAATCCCTTGACTAACTCCTTACTAACACCCTTTTCCAAGCTTCTGTGATTTCAAGGCTGAATGTACTTTATAGCTTCAAAGATGATGAAAACTGCTGCTACAATTTATGTAGGTTCAAGTGAGCAGAAGTAAAGTCATTAAGTGTAAGCCACAGGGAAGGCAGGTTATTTTGCCAAGTAATGTAGATTTATTTTTTCAGCAGATATCTATTCCAATTTTGAACAAGTTAGTATGCTGTCATTGTAAGTGTGTAAGTACTCATTCATTTACTCATTCATGTAACAGATATGTATTGTGTATATAAATTTCAAGCTCTGTGTTAGACTGTGGTTATACATACATAAAAAGATAGAAAATATCCTTATGTTCATGGAGCTTATTTTATAGTAGAGGTTACTCTGTTTTGATCAGAGAGGTGGTAAATAGCACTTGTTGGGAGGCTGGATTAGATAATCCAGATCTCTTGTTTAACTCTAAGAATTTATAATTCTGAAGTCTCTCTGCCTCTGACTACTTCATTCAATACATTCCCTACATTAACATCAGACATATCTTTCCTAAATAGAGACTTGATATTATTACTGGAAAAACTGACTAAAAATATATTACACTTTGGCAGAGCCATCAAGACCCTCAGTGATCTCATCCCCATTCTTTTCCCTACAATAATCTCTCAGCTTTAACAAGGTGGCCTATTTTTGCCTGTCAAACACACTTTGGCAGGGCCACAACACAGATCTAGGTCCATTCTTCTTTAATACTTTCAATTAATTCACTCATTAAATAAATACAGTTCAGCATTTATCATGTACCAAGTACTGTTTTAGGTTCTTAAACAGTGAACAAAATTGACAAAAATTATGTCCCTTAAATAACTTATATTATTGTAGTGACCTGCACATTACATGGATTCCTGCACCCACCTTCTATTTCATGTGAAGGTCATCTCTTTGCTATGGAGCTGTCAACCTGCTACAGGATAATTTGATCGTATTGACAACTAAGCAGAGATACACCAAGAGGAAGCAGAAATGGCTTAAAATGGGAAGTAACTGTGAACACAAATGCATTTCTCCTATTGTCTGAACCTGTCAATATATAGGCAATGAAAAAGGTCTATAAGCTCTCTTAAGTGGGTCATGGTCATCAGCCTTACTAAAAACAGGCTAGGAGAAGGTTATTTTTAATATATTCACAGGGCTTCCATTCTTCTTTGATGACACCTGAGATAGATAATATATGTTTTGTTTGGGTTTTCTTAGCTGCCTACATCATGATAAAACAATGATGTTGGTGGCCTGGGAAATTCCTGAGGAAAGTTATAACAATGGTTATATTCTGTTTTCAGCTACCCTTACTTCCTTCTTTCTTTTCTGGTTTACTTGCCTTTGCTTCTAAAAGTGACCTTAGACTTGAAGTTAGTCTGAATCTCTTGACCTCAAGTCTTACGTAACTCATTTTACATGAATTATAAGACAATGAAATACAAACTTCCTCAGGATCCTTGAGGCAGCTGCCTACCCCAGGCTTCTCACTGGCCTCTGTAATGCCTTTTTCTCCTACCGGGCATTGTTAATGTATGTTTCTAAATCACCCTCTGTTCTCTGAAAATAAAGAATCATTGTACTGAAATGCAGTGTAGTGTGCACACTAAACTATGAGCCAAGAGATTTGCTTCTTTTCCTAGTGCTGCCACTAACTAGATATATAAATTGGACAAGCTATTTCCTTTCCTTAGGCCTCAGTTATTCATCTGTAAAGTGAGGAGCTTGGGCTAGATAATCGTTCAAACTCTGTTCCAAATTTGCATTCCAGGATCTCAGTGGGATGGATCAGTGATTGAGTCCTCTTTGGCTTGGTCTCACTGTGTATCAATTATCCATGGTGACAACAACCCTACAAACTATAGGGATAATCTGTTGCAATTTTTAGGGATTAAGAATTTCTTTTTGAAGGTGTGCTGGTTCTTTTGGGTTAGAACTTCATACTTAATGAGGCTAAGGACTTAAGGGTTATTTACCATATGGGCCAATTAGTTTTGTTTGTTTCCTGGCTACAGCCTATACCTTAAAGCCTTTCCCCTCTTGCTTCTAGCTCTTTAACCAATATAAGTTTCAAGGAAAGACTCAGCATGAATTTCTATGGTTTAGTACTGCTTATCTTCAAGACTTGGAAACAAGCTCAAGTGACATTTAGGCAACAGTATCTTTGCACAGATGAAGGGACCATAATCAACAGAGGTCACCATGATATCTGGAGGTGACTCTCTGTCTTATATCAATCAGATCAAACACATGGCAAAAACAGTCAGCTAAAGATTAGTCAAATTTTATCCAAACACCTCTGCTTTGTCAATTCATGGTAGTACCTCTGACAAATTTGAGCCAAATTATGTCCTTGAATATTGCAGATGAAAGAACTGTTTGTAGTGAAAGACATCTGGGCTTTGTTTCTGGGTCTGAACTCAAAACTTAACATTTCCAGGCATTTGAGATGGGACTGCCAGATGTTTGAAACTCTTTTTAGATTTTCATGTAAAATAGTGAATGGGGGTAAGGAATGGAATCTTCATTATTCTGTGCTGTAATATATTTAGTTAACTATAAGGGGGACCTAGAGCATTGTGGGTATTGCATAGTAAACAGTAAGAATGGAGTACACACCAATGATTTTCATATGTGACAAGTGTGGCTGGATGAGGTCATCAAAGAGCCTCATTGTGGCCATGGTTTATTTCTTAACCTTAAATAGTGCCCTGGCTGGCATACTCTATATAGCTAAAGCTTAAGCATGAGTGGTGGTAGGTCAAGCAGTTGAGCCTTCCAGTAGAGGCTTATCCAAAGCATGGTCAGAGAAAATGAAGAGTGATAAAAGCAAACAAAAGGGAATAAAGACACCATCAAAAGGAGTAGGTACCTCCAGGGAGTATTCAAACCAAAGCTGGGTATATCAGAGAGTAAGTGTCTGTTTAATGTAAAACATTATGACAGGTCACCCATAAATCCAAGGAATAAAGAGATTAGAGGTTAAACAGATCTAGTTTTGAATATTGCTCCTCACATTGGCTGTGTGACTTTGGGCAAATCACTTAATCACACTGAGGCTCTGTGTTCTCATCTATAAAATGGGAATAATAACAATACTTGTCTCACAAATGTTAGCTAGTTTAAGATTTTATGCAGTTATTGTTCCAAACCTGTTCCCTCTGTCTCCAGGTAGATCACACTCTACATATATTATGCATAAACATTTAATACTAGTGGCCCGATGCACAAAATTCGTGCATGAGGGGGGGTGTTCCTTGGCCTGGCCTGCACCCTCTCCAATCTGGGACCCCTCGGGGGATGTCCGACTACATGGACTATTTGGATTTTGTATTCCATATGGTCCATGTACCATATTTGATTTTACAATTTGAAAAAGTTGAGGACACTGGTCTTCATCCAGAATTTCTGCCTTAACTATATGGTCAATGTCATTTTCTGTTCATAATTTGGATTCACTATCTAATATCAATAATATGTGAACATGAGGCAGTCTGCATTTCTGGAATTCAATGAGATGAATTTTAGCTATTACTTTGCCAAATAAATGGAATTTACATATATCATTTAAAAGAACATTCAGCTTAATATTAAAAACTCTGGCTACCAAGTCAGGTCTGTTTTCAACTTTTTGCCAACATTGTAAATTGTTTGTAATATCTGCCCATTTGGGGTTGCATGTCATGGTTATGAATAAATAGGGCTTGCCATACTTTGTTACAATTGCCCTACCATCCTGATATTGTTGCTGCATATTTATGGGACTACCCTCAAAAGATGATGGAAGTGTTATCTTTTCACCAATTGGCACATTGTCATTTTCAGATCTAGATGTGAGATAATCCATCAAACCACTATACTTTTCAACTCTTAACTTATATTGATTTGCTTTAATGAAATTTATCCAATTGGCCTCAATTTTTAAATATGAATCCATAATAAACTATTGAGTTAATTTTCCTGCATTTTAAAATTGGATTAAACGTGTCCCACACAGAGAGATGAAATCAATAATATTGTATTTGTGTGATTCATGTCCTTACATTTTGTCTAGTATCATTGTCGATTACACTGTCCTCTCTGAGTCTTAATGCAATATCTATTCCCCAACCTTTTTCACCATGTGGAAAAAGAATAGGATATGTCATTGCATCAATGTAGGAAATAAGATACTGATTTGTTTCATTTTAGTGGCATTCAGATTATTGGGATCTGGTTTACAGTGAATGAGCAAGCCCCTTTCAAAAGGAGGTTCTCCATCTTTGTTACTGAATATGACAGCTACCTCGGTTAAACGGGGAGAATTATATCTACCTGGATCACTGTTATGATCGTATTTAATCACCATTGTTACTTCCATGGGAGCAATACTTGTGCTGCTGCTTCAGATTGGGCTTCCTTTTCTACATAATGTAGCATCTTGTACAATTTTGTTAATTCATTTATTTCATGCATGAGGTTGTTGATGTTGATCATGAGTCTTTCTGAGCAGCCCTGATTTTCTGGAATTGCTAATCTTTTACTTGTCACTTCAGCAGTATCTAAAATATAGAATTGGGCAAACTTCTGAGAAACACCATCCGAAGGATGTAAAATTCCAGTACGGTGATAAACTTGTCCATGTATTCTAAAACAGTATGACCCATATCCTGATGGCAATGCAATATTTGCACCCATTGAAGCAAAAGCAAAAGAACTATTTATGGAACAAATTTTTTTCCATGAAATTTTTACTGTCAGAACCTTCGTTTGTCATTAATCTTTTTAAATATGCCGGGTATTCTGCAAAATGTATATTATTTGGACAAACTTTACCTTTGCTACAACATCGAGTAAATTTTCCATCAGATGGTTTTTCATCAAAGAAATTTAGTGATATGCAAAATTGACATCTAACAGTCATTCCACCACAACTATGTTTGAGAATTGCATCCTCATGTACTCTATTTTCGCGGAGAAGGCAGTTCCTACCAGTATTGGTAGTACTTGTTGATGACTGTTCTTTAGACATATTCTGTTGTCGCTGCCACCTTCTTTCAACTTAAGAGGCACATTGGTCTTTACACATTTTTTCTTGATGACGCTGGCTTCTTTTGGCTTCAGAACTATGTTGTGCCAATTGTTGCTCTTTAGACATATTCCCACCTCCCTGCTCTCAGGTTCTGGGATGCAAGTGAATGAAAGTCCTGGCTGTCAGGTTGCTGAGAGCTGGCTAACCAATGGCTAATTCTGGCTGATTCTGTGAGGGTTGGGACTCCCTCTACTCTGCTGTGAGAGTCTGGACCGGTGCCAACGGGGACACAGCTTCAAGTCCGCCTGTGGCGGGAGACCCAGAGTCAAGTCCCCGCCCACTTGCATGTGTCTCAAAATACCGCAAGATCCAGACATGCCTGCTCCTACGCAGATGGACACAGCATCATGCCGAATGGAGCAGCAGGACCTCCCACGGAGCCACCCCCTTGGCGCACGGGGCTGAGGGAACCCTGGTGGAAGCCACGTGGAGCAGCAGCTGGAACCTTCCCCCTGGCGGGGCTGAGGGAACTCTGGCAGCAGGCACACAGAGCAGCCGGCCCCACCCCTACTCTGTGTGTCGCCATCTTGTGACAGCATTACGGCGTGAGAGTTAATTTGCATATTACCTCTTTATTATATAGGATAGAGGGCACAAAGACTAACTCTTAGATGTAATAAGTTAAAAATGACAGTACTTCCTATTTTAAAGAGTAGGTTTCACTGGGAGGCAGAAGTGAAGGTAGGGCACATACCTATGGTACAGTTATTGTCACAAACACTGTGCTCATAACTGACTCCCCAAAAACCTTACTATGTTGGGATATTATGCCTGCTTTACAGATTAGAAAGTGAACCCTTAGACAATTAATTTGCCTAAGACTAATCAGCTACAAATGTTGAACTGGAATTCAGACCTAGGAATGAGTGGCTTCTATGCCTGAGCTCTTTACTGCTTTTTACCATATAAATTCATTGGATCCTGAAAATAACTCTGTGAAATAGACACGTAGGTATTTTTTTCTCATTTTTTTCGATTGACCTCACTCCCGCCCCCTCCACCCCCCGCAGCCATTCCTACCCCGGATAAGCCCCCACCACCCCAGTGTCTGTGTCCATTGGTTATGCTAATATGCATGCATACAAGTCCTTTGGTTGATCTCTAACACCCCCACCTCCCCTGCCATTTGCCTCTGGATCTATTTTTGTTCATCAGTTTATGATGTTCATTATATTGCACATATGAGTGAGATCATGTGATATTTATCTTTCTCCAACTAGCTTATTTCGTTTAGCATAATGCTCTCCAGTTCCATCCATGCTGTGGCAAATGATAAACATTCCTTCTTTTTATAATAGCACCAGAGGCTTGGTGCATGAAATTCATGAATGGGGGGGGGGGGTTCCTCAGCCTGCCCTCACCTTCTCCAATCTGGGAGTCCTCAGGGAATGTTTTACTGATGGCTTAAGCTGCAGTCTGGCCTCACTCTGCAGGAGGCGACCAGGCTGATCAGGGGAAGGCTCCACCCCCATCACCCCACTGCTGTTGCCACTGCCAGCCGCCGCAGCCACCAAGGTGTTTTCATCAACATGGACCCCAGTCCTTAACCACAAAAATTGGCAAATTTCTTTAGGCATTTTCAAGATGTATCTTTTATAGGATATGACCGTCCTTCCTTCCTTCCTTCCTTCCTTCCTTCCTTCCTTCCTTCCTTCCTTCCTTCCTTCCTTCCTTCCTTCCTTCTCTTCCTTCCTTCCTTCCTTCCTTCCTTCCTTCCTTCCTTCCTTCTTTCCTTCTTTTCTTTCTTTCTTTTCTTTTCTTTTCTTTCTTTCTTTCTTTCTTTCTTTCTTCCTTTCTTTCTTTCTTTCTTCCTTTCTTTCTTTCTTCTTTCTTTCTTTCCTCACCTGAGGATATTTTTCCATTGATTTTTAAAGAGCGTGAAAGAGAGAGGGAAAGACAGAGAAAAACATCAATGTGAGAGGGACACTTCGATTGGTTGCCTCCTGCATAATCCCTAACCTGGGCCCTGGCAAGGGAGGATCCTACAACCTAGGCACATGCCCTTGACCAGAACTGAACCCAGACCCTGCAGTTGGCAGGCTGAGGCTCTATCCACTGAGCCAAAACAGCTAGGGTAGGATATGACATTTCTTAGCCTCTCCAGCAGTGGACCTTCGTTTTTTCCTCCAGGAGTGAGGTGGAAAAACCCTAGATCACCTTCTTGGATTCTTATTACCCAAGTTACCAAGAACACTGAGAGTGGCATAAGGGGAGCTTAGCCAATGAGTGGTCAGAAAAGGTGTTTCCTCTGCAGCTCATGCGCAGAGGTGGGACTGCCAGCAAGCGTGGCGGGCAGGCCCTGTTCTCTGTGGGCCTGTGTCATCCGTGGCTTGCCTCACCATGCACACAGTCCCATCCTACCCACCTGCAGGTGAACCTCCTCCTGAGCAGTTGTGATGTTATGGCATCCTGGCTAATTTGCATATTACCTCTTTATATATATAGATAGTATTTCATTGTGTAGATGTCCCACAGTTTTTTAATCCACTCATCTGCTGATGGGCACGTAGGTTGTTTTCAAATCTTAGTTATTGTAAATTGTGCTGCTATGAACATAGGAGTGCATATATCCTTTCTAATTGGTGTTTCTGGTTTCTTGGGATATAGTCCTAGAAATGGGATTACTGGGTCAAATGGTAGTTCCATTTTTAATTTTTTGAGGAAAGTCCATAATCTTTTCCACAGTGGCTGGACCAGTCTGCATTGCCACCAGCAGTGCTCGAGGGTTCCTTTTTCTCCACATCCTCGCCAGCACTTGTCATTTGTTGATTTGTTGATGATAGCCAGTCTGACAGGTGTAAGATGGTAACTCATTGTTGTTTTGATTTGCATCTCTCAGATGATTAGTGACTTTGAGCATGTTTTCATATGTCTCTCAGCCTTCTGTATGTCCTCTTCTGAAAAGTTTCTACTTAGGTCCTTTGCATATTTTTTGATTGGATCGTTTATCTTCCTTTTGTTAAGTTGTATGATTTCCCTGTAAATTTTGGAGATTAAACTCTTATCAGTGATAACATTGGCAAATATGTTCTCCCATGCAGTGGGCTTTCTTGTTGTTTTGTTGATGGTTTCTTATGCTGTGTAAAAGCTTTTTATTTTGATGTAGTTCCTTTTGTTTATTTTCTCCCTAGTCTCCAATGCCTTAGGAGCTGTGTTGGTAAAGATATTGCTATGACATATGTCTGATATTTTGCTGCCTATGGAGTCTTATAGGGTATTTATGGTTTCCCATCTTACATTTAAGTCCTTTAGCCATTTTGAGTTTGTTTTTGTGTATGGTGTAAGTTGGTGGTCTAGTTTCATTTTTTTTCATACATCTGTCCAATTTTCCCAACGCCATTTATTGAATAGACTGTCTTGACTCCATTGTATGCTCTTGCCTCCTTTGTCAAATATTAATTGAGCATAAGGGCTTGTTTCAATTTCTGGATTCTCTGTTCTGTTCTGTTTGTCTATATGTCTGTTCTTGTGCTAGTATCAGGAAGTTTTGAGAACCATGGCTTAGTAATATAGCTTGGTATCTGGTACTGTGATCCCTCCAACTTTGTTCTTTTTTCTCAGAATTGCAGTGTCTATTCAGAGTCATTTTTTATTCCAGATGTATTTTTTGGAGAGTTTGTTCTAGGTGTTTGAAATATGCTGTTGGTATTTTAATGGGGATTGCATTGAATCTGTAGATTACTTTACATAATATGGACATTTTAATTATGTTGATTCTACCAATCCATGAACATGATATGTTCTCCATTTTTTTAATGTCTTCCTCTATTTATTTTTTCAATGTCTTGTAGTTTTCTGCATATAGGTCTTTTACCTCCTTACTTAAGTTTATTCCTAGGTATCTTAATTTTTTTGGTGTGATGGTAAATGGGATTGCATTTTTAGTCTCTCTTTCTGTGAATTCATTGTTGTTGTATAAAAAGGCCATAGATTTCTTGGCGTTAATTTTGTATCCTGCTACATTGCTGAATTCATTTATTAAGTCTAATAATTTTTGATGGAGTTTTTAGGGTTTTCTATGTACAATATCATGTCATCTGCAAATAAGCACAATTTTACTTCTTCTTTTCCAGTTTGGATGCTTTTTATTCCTTCTTCTTGTCTAATCTCAATGGTTAATACTTCCAGTACTATGTCAAACAGGAGTGGTGAAAGTGGACATCCCTGTTTTGTTCCCGTTCTTAGGAGAAATGAGTTTAGTTTTTGCCCATTTAGTATTATGTTGGCTGTAGGTTTGTCATATAATGCTTTTATTATGTTGAGGTATGATCCCTCTATTCCCACTTTGAGAGTTTTTATCAAGAAAGGGCATTGGATTTTGTCAAATGCTTTTTCTCCATGGATTGATATGATTACTTGATTTTTGTTGCTCAATATTTTATGTGATGTATCACATTTATTGTTTTGCAGATATTGTACCATCCTTTCCTCTCTTTTATAAATCACACTTGGTCATGGTGTATGATCTTTCTAATGTAATGATGAATTCAATTTGCTAGAATTTTATTCATGATTTTAGCATCTATGTTCATCAAGCATATTGGCCTGTAGTTCTCTTTTTTTGTGGTGTCTTTATCTGGTTTTGGAATTAGGGTAATGCTGGCTTCATAGAAAGAGCTTGGAAGTTTTCCTTCCTCTTTAATTTTTTGGAATAGTCTGAGGAGGATAGGTTTTAGTTCTTTGAATGCTTTCTAAATCTTCCCTGTATAGCCGTCCAGACAAGGCTTTTGTTTGCTGGAAGATTTTTGATCACTGCTTCACTTTCTTTGGTGGTTATCAGTCTATTCAGGTTTTTTAATTCTTTCTGCTTGATTTTTGGGTGCTTGTATTTTTCTCAAAATATGTCCATTTCATCTAGGTTGTCCATTTTGTTGGAATAGAGTTGTTCATAGTATTTTTTAAAAAAATCATTTGTATTTCTATGGAATTGGTTGTTACTTCACCTCTTTCATTTCTGATTTTGTTTGTTTGGGTCCTCTCTCTTTGCTCTTTGGTGAGCCTGGCTAGAGATTCATCAATCTTGTTTATCCTTTCAAATAACCAGCTCTTGGTTTCATTGATCTTTTGTATTTTTTTTCTCTATGACCTTTATTTCTGCTCTGGTCTTAATTATCTACTTCCTTTTGGTTATGCTGGGTTTTTCTTGTTGCTCTCTTCTAACACTTTGAGTTGTAGTGGTAGGTAGTTTATTACAATTTTTTCTTGTTTTTTTTTGTGGTTGGCCTGTAGAACTATGAACTTCCCTATCAAGAGTGTTTTCACTGTGTCCCATAGATTTTTGTATTGCTGTGTTTTCTTTGTCCTTTGTTGCCATGATGCTTTTTTTGTCGTTGATCTTATTGGTAACCCAATCATTGTTTAATAGCATGCAATTTAACCTGCAGGTGTTTGATTTTTTTCATTGTTTTTATTGTAGTTGATTTATAACTTTATGCCATTGTGGTCTGGAAGATGCTTGATATGATTTCTATCTTCTTGAATTTGAAGAGACTTTGCCTGTGCCCCAACATGTGGTCTATCTTTGAAAATTACCCATGTGTACTGGAGAAGAATATATATTCTGAGGCTTTGGGGTGAAATGTTCTGAAGATGTCAATTAATTCCATCTGATCCAGTGAGTCATTTAAGATTGATCTTTCTTTGCTGATGGTTTTAGAGGATTTATCCAGTGGTTTTAGTGAGATATTCAAGTCCCAACTATGAAGGTATTGCTGTCAATCTCTCTCTTGATATCTTCCAGAAGTTTTTTTTTTTTTTTTAAATATTTGTGTGCTCCTGTATTGGTTGCATATATGTTTACCAGATTAATATTTTCTTGTTAATTTGCTTCCTTTAGTATTATGAAGTGGCCTTCCTTACCTCTTGTTATGAGTTTCACTTTGAGGTCTAATTTGTCAGATATAACTATTGTTAACCCAGCTTTTTTTTTTTTTTTCCATTCACCTGAAATACCTTTTTTCATCCCTTCACAACCAGTGTGTGAGTCCTTTGTTCTCAGGTGGGTCTCCTGTAGAAAGCAGATATATGGATCATGTTTTCTCATCCATTCAAGCTACCCTATGTCTTTTTTTAAATATATTTTATTGATTGAGAGAGAAGGATAGAGAGTTAGAAACATCGATGAGAGAGAAACACTGATCAGCTGCCTCTTGCACACTCCCCACTGGGGATGTGCCCGCAACCAAGGTACATGCCCCTGACCGGAATCGAACCCGGGACCCTTGAGTCCGCAGGCCGACGCTCTATCCACTGAGCCAAACCGGTTTCGGCAGACCCCTATGTCTTTTTATTGGGGCATTTTATCCATTTACATTTAAAATTATTATTGACTAGAGGCCCAGTGCACAAAATTCGTGCACCAGGAGTGTGTGTCCCTCAGCCCCAGATGCACCTTCTCCAATCTGGGACCCCTTGGGAAATGTCTGACTGCCAGTATAGGCCTGGTCTCACAATCTGGGACTGCTGGCTCCCAACCGCTCTCCTGCCTGCCAGCCTGATCACCCTGTAACCACTACCCTGCCAACCTGATTTACACCTAACTCCTCCCCTGTGGCCTGATTGCCCCCAACTGCCCTACCCTGCAGGCCTGGTCGCCCCTAACTGTCCTCCCCTGCAGGCCTGGCTCCCCCCAAATGCCCAACCTCGCTTACAGGCCAGGTAACCGCCTACTGCCCTCCCCTACTGGCCTGGTCACCCCTAACTACCCTCTCCTGAAGGTCTTGTCCCCCCTAACTTCCATCCCCTGCAGGCTTGGTCCCCTGCAACTGCCGTCTCCTACAGGCCTGGTCCCCCCCCAACTTCCATCCACTGAAGTCCTGGTCACCGCCAACTTTCCTCCACTGTAGGCCTGCTCCTCCACAACTGCCCTCCACTGCCAGCCTGGTCACCCCTAACTGCCCTCCCCTGCTGCCCTCCCCTGCAGGTCTGGTCACCCCCAACTGGCCTCCCATGCTGGCATGGTCATGCCTAACTGCCCTCCCTTGCCATCCTGGTCGCCCCTAATTGCCCTCCCCTGCAGGACTGGTTCCCCACAACTGCCTTCCCCTGCTGGCCTTGTCACCCCTAACTTCCCTCCCCTTCAGGCATTGTCCCTCTGAATTGCCCTACCCTACAGGCTGGTCACCCCCAACTGCCCTCTCCTGCTGGTCTGGTCACCCCTAACTGCCCTCCACTGCAGGCCTGGTCCCCCACAACTGCCCTCTCCTGCTGGCCTGGTCACCCCTAACTGCCTTCTCTGGCAGGCCTGTTCCCTCCCAACTGTCCTCCCCTGCAGGCCTGGTTCCCCACAACTGCCTTCTCCTGCTGGTCTGGTCACCCCTAACTGCCCTCCACTGCAGGCCTGGTCCCCCACAACTGCCCTCTCCTGCTGGCCTGGTCACCCCTAACTGCCTTCTCTGGCAGGCCTGTTCCCTCCCAACTGCCCTTCCCTGCAGGCCTGGTTCCCCACAACTGCCTTCTCCTGCTGGTCTGGTCACCCCTAACTGCCCTCCATGCAGGCCTATTTCCCCCCAACTGCCCTCCCCTGCTGGCCTGATCACCCACAACTACCCTCCCTTGCTGGCCATCTTGTGGCAGCCATCTTTGACCACATGGGGTGGCCATCTTGTGCAATGGCATGAGAGTCAATTTGCATATTACCTCTTTATTATATAGGATAGGTACTTGTTTGTCACCATTTTTATTCTTTACGCCTGTGTTCCTTCTCTTCCTATTCTTTTTTATAGCAGACCCTTTAGTGTTTCTTGCAATTAGGTTTCATGGTAATAAACTCCCTTGGTCCTTTTTTGTCTGTGAAGCTCCTGATTTCACCCTCAACTTTGATTGACAGCCTTGCTGGGTATAGTATTCTTGGATTTGGACCCTTGTTTTGCATGACATTGTATATATCATTCCATTCCCTTCTGACCTGATGAATTTCTGTTGAGAAATCAGTTGCTAGTCTGATGGGAGATCCCTTGTAGGTAACTCTGTTTCTTTCTGGCAGCCTTTTAGATTCTTACTTTGTCATTGATGTTTGCCAATTTAATTATAATGTGTCTTGGTGTCGGTCTTTTGGGGTTAATCTTGTTTGAGATTCTATGAGCTTCTTGGACCTGTGGGAGTTTTTTCTTCTTCCCAATATCTGGAAGTTTTCTGTCATTATTTCTTCAAACAGGTTTTTTATTCCTTGCTCAGTTTCCTCTCCTTCTGGTACCCTTATTCTGTGGATGTTCTTTTGTTTCATGTTGTCCCAAAGCTCCCTTAGGCTCTCCTCCTGTTTTTTAAGTGTTTTTTTTTTTCCAATTGCTGCTCTTTGGGTATTTTTTTCCTACTTTGTCTTCTAAGTCACTGATGTGGTCCTCCACTTCTTCTAGTCTACTGTTGATGCATTATATTATGTTCTTTATTGCAGTGATGTCATTGTTCATTTCTTCTTGGTTCTTCTTCATTTTCTCTTGATTCTTACACATATTGTTGAATTTGTCTTCCATCCTTTTCAGCATCTTTATGACCATTGCTCTGAATTCTTTCTCTGACAAATTGCTTCCCTCCATTTTGTTTACTTCCTTTTCCAGTGATTCCTCCTTTTCTTTCATATGGGGGCTGTTTCTTTGTCTCCCCATGTTCGCTCCTCTCAGGGTGTCTGGTTATGTAGCTCTCTCTCTCCTATCTTTAGGCAATGTCTAACCTTTCCATCCATGGATTGCCTCACCAGCTGTGTTTTATTCACCAATTCCAGATGGGTGTATTCAGTTCAGCTGTTCCCTCTATCTGCTCTGTGATTAGTTGAAGGACCTGTTCACATATTAGGCATCCACCTTGTCTCCCACTGAACAAATTTTTAGGTGCCCGTGGCTAGGGAGGGTGGAGTCTCAGTTTATTGGTTTGAATCTGAGGCAGCTGGTCCCTGGTCATTGTGGTTGTAGGGTCCTGGGAGGTATCCAGGGTCTCCCCAGTTGAAGGTATGGCTGGGCTTCTGATCACAGCCGCTCTCCCCTTCAAGATGGTGCAGTCTCTGTGGCAGAGCTGGTTACTCCAGGAGAGATTTCAGTTGTAGTAGAGACTGCCCGGCCAAGAGAACCTAGTCTGCCAGTCCCAACAGTCCTGTGGAATATAACTGTCCCTCATTCACTAATACAGACACTCCCTGCACATCCACGCACTCTCCTTTCACTCTCTCACTCATACACTATCTTGCAGCCTGCTGTTCCATTGGCCACCATCTTGGATCTCTGCTCTGAATTCTTTCTCAAAAAATTGCTTGCCTACATTTCATTTACTTCCTTTTCCATTAATTCCTCCTTTTTTTCATATGAGGGCTATTTCTTTGTCTCCCTATTTTTGCTCCTCTTAGGGTGTCTGGTTATGTAGCTCTCTCTCTACTGCATTGACTTAAAGGCACAAAATACAACACCACAAGACACAACACAGAGGGCACCAAATACAAATGTATTCATGATACCAATAACCCCAAGTAAAGGTGACAACCAGAGAAAAGCGAATTAGGGGAGAGAAAAGAGTGCAAAAATGATATTGTGAAAATGAAAAATTGTAAGAGAGAAAAGAAAGGGAAGAAAAAAAAGGGAGAAAAGTATATGTATATGGGGAGAAAACTCTAAAAAACCAACAAATAATCAAAAAATGCAAACAATAAACACCCAGAAAAGGAGGAAAGCTGAATCTGAAGAGGCAGAGTTTATTTCCAGAAGGTAAGGTCAAGGAATTGAATGAATGGGGAAATGGCCACAAGTCAGTATAGAGGAGGTAGAAAGAGAATGAGTGTATAAGAAGAAAAGTAAAAAACAAAACACAAAAAAAGAAAAAATATATACATATTAATCTATCTATCTATGTATTCATCTATTTTTGGAAAAGGAGAATAGAGAGTAGATAGGCCTGAGTTGGTGATTGAAACTAATTAAGCTATTAGTAGAAGAAGAGAACAAGTGAGGAGAGGAAAAACAAGAAAAAAAACCGACCAGAAAACAAACATACTAACAATCAAACAAACAACAACAGACAGAATGAAAGAAAAAAAAAAGGAAAAAAAATCTGGCTAGTGACAAAAGAGAAAAGAGAAGTGTGCAAGGACTTGCAGCAGGGGAGAGGAAATTAGATATATGAGTAAGATAAATTTTTAATAGGAAGTAAAAGAAAAGATAGAGAAAAAGATAAAGCAGGGACAGGGTAAAAGAAGCAGGATGAAAAAGAAGAGTGAGGAAGAAAGTGTTGGCATAAAGGTAAAATTGAGATAGAGTAAAATAATGTTAAAATAAAAATAGAATGTAGAACACTAATCCAAAAAAGTAAAATAAAAGAATATAAAGAAAATGAAACTTTATAAAAAAGGTAAAATAATAGTAATAATAATAATAATTAAAAATAAAAATATAATAATAAAAAATAAAATAAAGTGAGAAATAAATTTTACTTTATTAAGTAAAAGATAAAAAAATAAAAAAGTGAAGTAGTGAACATTGTTCACTTCAGCAGAGCTTCAATGACCGAAGGGGGCTGGTTTAAGACACCTCTCCACTGTTCTGCCTAGCATGTCTGTTTCATATCAGGTAGTCAGCAGAGTGTTGAAGTTCCCGCAGTCCACTGCTCTTCTGTGTCATAAACCACAACCTAGGTTTCAAGGAGGCAGGATCACTCTGCTCACTTTATTTCTCTACCTGCCTTCAGTTGTATTTACACAACCATCTATTTCTGACACAGCCCCTGGGTGGCGGTGTTTCTGTATTAGTTTCTCGACCAAATGGCCCCTCAACACAGTGTTTATTTTTTATTTATTTATTTTTCCCCTCCGGCCATTACTTTATTGTGCTGAAGACATGTTGCTTTCTTTTTTTTTAATCTTTATTGTTCAGTTGATTATTACAGGTGTTCCTCTTCCCCCCCGCCATAGCTCCCCTCCACCTGATTCCCCGCCCCACACCATACCCTTACCCCCCCTGCCACTGTTATCATCCATAGGTGTAATATTTTTGTCCAATCTCTTCCTGCACCCATAAGACCCCCTTCCTCCTGAGAATTGTCTGTCGCCTCCCTTTCTATGTCCCTGATTCTATTATATTCACCAGTCCATTCTGTTCTTCAGATTTTTTTATTCACTTGATTTTTAGATTCACTTGTTGGTAGGTATGTATTTGATGTCTTTTTGTTGTTTATAATTTTTACTTTTACCTTTTTTTTTTCTTCTTCCTCTACTTAAAGAATACCCTTCAGCATTTCATGTAATCCTGGTTTGGTGGTGATGAACTCCTTTAGCTTTTTCTTGTTTGTGAAGCTCTTCATCTGACCTTCAATTCTGAATGATAGCTTTGCTGGGTAGAGTAATCTTGGTTGTAGGTTCTTGCTGTTCATCACTTTGAATATTTCTTGCCATTCCTGTCTGGCCTGCATAGTTTCTGTTGAGAAATCAGCTGACAGTCGTATGGATACTCCCTTGTAGGTAACTAACTGTTTTTCTCTTGCTGCTTTCAAGATTCTCTCTTTGTCTTTTGCCCTTGGCATTTTAATTATGATGTGTCTTGGTGTGGTCCTCTTTGGATTCCTCTTGTTTGGGGTTCTGTGCACTTCCTGGACTTGTAAGTCTATTTCTTTCATCAGGAGGGGGAAGTTTTCTGTCCTTATTTCTTCAAATAGGTTTTCAGTATCTTGCTCTCTTTCTTCTTCTGGCACCCCAAAAATTCAGATGTTGGTACAATTAAAGCAGTTCCAGAGGCTCCTTATGCTATCCTCACACTTTTGGATTCTTCTTTCTTTCCGCCTCTCTGGTTGGGTGTTTTTTGCTTTCTCATTTTCCAGATCTTTGGTTTGACTCTTGGGGTACGGTGATCTACAGTTGAGTTTCTGTATATTCTTTATTTCAGACAGTGTATGCATAATTTCTGACTTGTCCTTTTCCATTTTTTTGGTATTCTCATTAAGGTCCTTGAAGGTCTCTTCAAGCTTATCAGCTGTTTTTAGAAGATTCTTGAGTAACCTTATAAATGTGGTTCTGAACATTGTGTCATCCATTAGTTTACTTTCCTCCATCTCTTCTATTCGTGACCTGCTTCGGTGTCTCCACATTTTGGCTGCCTCCCTGTGTTGATGGAGTGGCTTTGTGTGGTCAGTGACCTATAGGGGCCTGTAGCTCAGCTTTCCCAATCTCCCTAGGTGGTCGCTCTTGGTACCCCCCTTTGTGGGCTGAGTGCAAAGTCTTGGTGTTGTTAAGCTTTGATTGTTGTTGGTACACTGGGAGGATTTGACCTCCAGTCCAATTGGCTGTGAGGATCAGCTGTGTCTACGCTGGGAGACAGCCTTATTCAACTAGACTTGCAAAATTGTAAAAGCCTCTGTGTTCAGCTTGGATGGGGCGGAGTTTCAGGGTGGAGCCTACAGCCTTGGCTTCCCGTCAGCCCTGCCCTATGAGGTTCCTGAGTCTCAATGTCCCTCAGTGTCCCTCTGTACTCCCTGCAAGCACCTCTGAGAGAAAGGTGCCCTGGAGTTTCGCCTGCTGCCAAACAGTCTAGTCTCTCCCCCAATGAATCTGGATTCCCAGATTCTTGCCCGGAACTGGGTTTCACTGCAGTCAGAACTGGGGTTCAGCACAGTCTGGAGCTTTTGTCTCCTTCCTGCTAAGGCAATTCAACGGCACAGTCAACAGTCCGTCCTCTGTGGGCATTCATATGCGTGCCTCAGGAGCTCTGCCTTTCGCCACTCCCCTGAGTTTCCACCTTACAGCCCAGATTCCCCCAGTATGAGCCTGGGTCCCCAGGGTCTTGCCCAGAGCTGGGGTTCAGAGCAATCTGGAGCTTTTATCTCCTTCCCGCTAGAGAACGCCAGCCAGGCACTCAGCTGCCCAGTCCTCTCCGGCTCCGTCCTCCCCACACACGCGCGCACCCGTGTCTCCGTACCTCAGGCTTTTATGGCTCCTCTGATTTTCCTTGTGGTTTTCTCTTTCCTTCTAGTTGTGGGCGTTTCAGTCAGCCAGCTTTCCTGTGGTTCTGGATGATGTCTGTTTTGACTTTTAGTTGTATTTTTGAAATTGTTGTGCGAGGCTGCAGGTTAGGTGTTTACCTATGCCGCCATCTTGGTTTCTCCCTCAACACAGTGTTTAGACTCTTCCTTTCCCTTCCCCACTCAAGACTGGTTTGGAGGGACAGACTGTCTCAGAGCTGGTTTCCTGCTCATTTCTCCCTATTCTGCTCCCCAGTTTCCACAAAAACCACCTTCCCCTGCAGTCTCAGTGAGGGGTAGATCCTATGTACTAGGCTTAGCAAGCAAAAGCAAGGAAGTACAAAAGATGCCACCTCACGTCTTTCTGTCCCCAGCAGTGCACAGCTGGTATAGATCTTCAGGCTGCCTTTCTGGGCAAAGTCTCCCATGGCTGTTGGATTAGATCTACAGTCCCCCTCTGCCAGCAGCCCTGTGTACCCCCTTCCACATTCGAGGGCTACACTGACCCCAAGGGCCATGGATTTGGTGGTGTGCAGTCTCCCTCTGAGACTCTAGTCCCTGCTGCGTGCATTTCTCCCTCCAGTCCTCACCCCAGATCCCACATCTCTCCAGGAGATCTCTGACCTTTCCATCCACAGATTGCCTCACCAGCTGTGATTAATTCACTAATTCCAGCTTAATGTTAAAATAAAAATAGAATGTAGAACACTAATCCAAAAAAGTAAAATAAAAGAATATAAAGAAAATTAAAGGATATTATTTGATTCAGCTGTTCCTTCTATCTGCTCCGTGAGAAAGCACAAGACCCATCTGCATATTTGGCTTCCACCTTGTCTCCTCCTGGACAAACATTTTAGGCACCCACAGTTGGGGAGTCTTGGTGTTCGTGAGTTTGCAACTGAGGCAGCTGGTCCCTGGGCATTGTGGCTGTAGGGTCCTTGGAAGTATACAAGGTCTCCCCAGTTGAAGGTAAGGCTGGGCTTCTGATCACAGTCTCTCTCCCCCTTCAAGATGGCATGGTCTCTGCGGAAGAGCCCACTGCTCTGGGAGAGATTTTAGCAGCAGTAGAGGCTGCCTGGTCAGGGGAGCCTGGTCCGCCAGTCCCCAACAATCTTGTGGAATATAATTGTCCCTCACTCACAAATACAGACTCTCCCTGCGTGCCCACGCACTCTCCTTTTGCTCTCTCACTCACACACTTTCTTGCAGCCTGCTATCCTATTGACTGCCATCTTGGATCTCTACTTAGCTTTACTCAAACTATGCCTTTTTTATAGACCAATAATGAACTCACAGAAAGAGAAACTAAAAATAAATTCCATTTACTATTGCACCAAAAAAAAAAATTAAGATACCTAGGAAAAAACTTAACTAAGGAGGTAAAAGACCTGTACTCAGAAAACTACAGGATATTGAAAAAGAGAGAGGAATACATAAGCAAATGGAAGAATATACTGGATTCAGGGAATGGTAGAATCAACATCATTAAAATGTCTATACTACCCAAAGCAATCTACAGATTCAATGCAATCTCCATTAAAATACCAATGGCATATTTCACAGACCTAGAAAAAAACTCTCCAAAAATTCAAATGGAATAAAAAAAAAAAAACCCTCAGTAACTGCAGCAATCCTGAGTAAGAAAAACAAAGTAGCAGGGATATCAATACCATACATCAAGCTGTATTACCAAGCCACTGTTCTCAAAAATGCCCGGTACTGGCACAAGGACACATGCCATTAGGTTCAATTAATATTTGACAAAGTAGGCAAAAGGATACAATGGAGTCAAGAAAGTCTCTTCAATAAATGGTGTTGACAAAATTGGACAGGTACATGCAAAAAAAAAAATGAAATCAGACCACCAACACACACCATACACAAAAATAAACTCAAAATGGATAAAGGACTTAAATGTAAGATGGGAAACCATAAAAATATTATATAATCCATAGGCAGTAAAATATCAGACATATGTCATAGCAATATCTTTACTGATACAGTTACTAGGGAAATGGAAACCAAGGAAAAATAAATAAATAGGATGACATCAAAACAAAAATCCTCTGCACAGCAAAAGAAACCATTGACAAAACAAAAAGAGAGCACACTACATGGGAGAACAGATTTGCAAATGTCATATGCAATAAGGGCCTAATCTCCAACATTTATAGGGAACTCATACATCTTAAAAAAATGAAGATAAACAAACCAATCCAAAAACGGACAAAGAACTTAGTCACATTTTGAAAGTGGACATACAGAAGGCCAAGAGAAATATGAAAACATGCTCAAAGTCACTAATCATCTGACATGTGCAAATCAAAATGACAATGAGATAACATCTCACACCTGTCAGAATGGCTATCATCAACAAATCAACAAACAAGTGCTGGAGAGATGTGGAGAAAAAAGAACCCTCGTGTACTTCTGGTGGGAATGTAGACTGGTCACCCCTAACTGCCCTCCCATGCTGGCCTAGTTGCCCCTAACTGCCCTCCCTTGCCAGCCTGGTTGCCCCTAACTGGCCTCCCCTGCCAGCCTGGTCGCCCCCAACTGCCCTCCCCTTGCAGGCCTGGTCACCCCTAACTCCCTCTCCTGCAGGCCTAGTCACCCATAACTGCCCTCCCATGCCGGCCTGGTGGCCCCTAACTTCCCTCCCTTGTCAGCCTGGTTGCCCCTAGCTGCCCTCACCTGCCAGCCCAATTGCCCCTAACTGCCCTCCCCTGCCAGCCCAATTGCCCTTAACTGACCTCCCCTGCTGGCCTGGTCACCCTTAACTGCCCTCCCATGCTGGCCTGGTTGCCCTTAACTGCCCTCCCTTGCCAGCCTGGTTGCCCCTAACTGGCCTCCCCTGCTGGTCTGGTTGCCCCCAACTGCCCTCCCCTGCAAGCCTGGTACCCCCCAACTGCCCTCCCCTGCAGGCCTGGTCACCCCTATCTGCCCTCTCATGCTGGCCTGGTCACCCCTAACTTCCCTTCTGCTCAGCTAGTCTTCATTTGGTTATTCAGGTTAATCCTATATAATAAAGAGCTAATATGCTAATTAGACCAGACAGCAGAATGACCTTCCAGAATGACTGGGGGGTGGGGCTGTGGGGCTGCCAGACAGCCGGGTCATGAGGCAGCCAGGGCAGTGAGGGCCGAGCCCCTTGCATGAATTTTGTCCATCGGGCCTCTAGTTGTTTTATAATTTAGTTGTAATTTTGATTTTATCTGGGAGGAGGTGGGTGCAACTTCCACCTACTCCACTGTCATCTTGGATTTCCACCTTCATACTATCTTCTTAAGTGATTAGTCTACTACTTTTACAACATATTATTTATATATTTACCTTTACCAGTGAGATTACATGTTCATATTTCCCATTATTAATTAATATCTGTTTGTTTCAGCTTAAATAATTCCATTAATATTTTTTGTAAAGGTGGTCTTAGAGTGATGAATTTTTTCAGCTTTGGCTTACCTGAAAAACTTTTATTGCTCTTTCAATTCTGAAGGACAAATTTGCCAGGTAGAGTATTCTCAGTTGATAATATATTTTTTCTTATTTTAGCATTTTGAATACATTCAGAAATCTTTTTTGTTTCCAAAGCTTTGGCCAAAAAATCTGACAGAAGTCATATGGGGGTTCCCGTGTATGAAACAAGTTGATTTTTGCTGCTAAGGTTCTTCCTTTGTCTCTAACTTTTGACAATTTACTTGCAATGTGTCTTGGTGTGGGTCTTTTTGGATTTGTGGACAAAAAGGGTTCTAAGGAAAGTAACCTCACAGGATGATCTGATGATAAATTCCCAACTGGGCAGTCATGTTTCAGGCATGTAACTTTTTAGTAAAATATTTATTTGTGCCTTAAGCAAGTATTATCTGTGTATCTAGGTTAACACACATTTGAAATAAGCTGTAACCACTCTCAAGAAAGCACATAATATAGTTAACTATCCTGTAATCCAATCCCCACCTTGTTTTCTCCCACCTTCATGCAACTTTCTTTATGTTTCCTCCTTAATTTCAAATGCATAAAAGAAGCTGAAAAACTGTTATTCTCTGGAGCATTTGAGATCTTGCTCCCTATCATATGTTGTCAGTTTGGCTCAAATAAAATCTTGTAAAAATTATCTACAGGCTTGGATGTTTTTGTGTTGACAGATTCATCTTGTTTGTTTACTCTCTGGACTTAAGTGATCTGGGTATCTCTTCTGGTTTGGTAATGTTAATCTATTATATCATTGAATGTGATTTCTGAGCCTTTCTCAATTTCTTTTGAAACTCTATAATGAATATATTGGTTTGCATGTTCTTGTCCCATTAATCACTTAAGCTATCTTGTTTTTATTCTACTTTTTCTTTTTGTGTGTCTGATTCAATATATTCCAAAATAAATATTTATTTCTCTCCTTTTATTCCTTTACTAGAACCCTGGTGCATGGATTTGGGTACCGGTGGGGTCTCTCGGCATGGCCTGTGGGGATTGGACTGAAACCAGCATCCAACATCCCACAAAGAATGTAGTAGTGAACAAAGCAGCAGGTAGCCAGGGAGGAGCTGCTGATGCTCATTCTGGCCCCGCTCATCCCAGTCAGCTGAGCATCTGCCCCTGTCTTCCACCACTGCCACCCCTCGCATCTCCTGGTCTGTTGCACCCAGCTATGGAGAAGTGGGTCCCTAGGGCGGAGCTCCTGTGGCCTTGCTAGGGGTGCAGACTGAGGCTTAGAGAAGTGGGATAAGTGCCTGAGGGTGCCCAGGGTGGACCAGGGAGTTTCAGTAGCTGCATGGCAAGACTGCCCACTTCGCAAGGGTTGATGGGGGTCAAGGGTGCCACCTCTGGAGCAGTGCCTGGGGAGGGGCGGAATTTGGGCAAATGGCCCAAATCTCAATGCGAACTATAGTTCAGCCCACCTGCTTGCCATCTTTCATAGACTCAATTGCCTGTTTCTCTTTTCATCTGTCCAAGTTGACTGCCCCCTGGTGGTCAGTGCACATCATAGCAACTGGTCACTTAGGCTTTTATATTATAGATTTTAATTATCCTGTTCCCTTCCTTTATCCTAAACTCAGCTAAGAATTTAAATATACTAACATTAAAATATTAAAAATAATTTTGCATGAATTCCATGTAGATTTTGGAGGTTAACCCATATCGGATGTATCATTGGCAAATATGTTCTCCCATGGGGTAGGTACTTTTGATATTTTATTGATGATTTCTTTTGCTATGCAGAAGCTCTTTATTTTGATAAAGTCCTATTTGTTTATTTTCTCCTTAGTTTCCATTGTTCTAGGAGATGTATCCTTAAACATATTCCTATGAGAGATGACTGAGATTTTGCTGACTATGGTTTCTTCTAGTATTCTTATGGTTTCATGCCTTACATGTAAGAATTTTATCCATTTTGAGTTTATTTTTGTGTATGGTGTAAGTTGGTGGTCTAATTTCATTTTTTTCATGTATCGGTCCAATTTTCCCAACACCATTTATTGAAGAGACTATCTTGACTCCATTGTATGCTCTTGCCTCCTTTGTCAAATATTAATTGAGAATAATGGCTTGGGTCTATTTCTGGGTTCTCTGTTCTGTTCCATTGTTCTATATGGCTGTTCTTGTGCCAGTACCAGGCTGTTTTAATTATGGTGGCTTTGTAGTATAACTTTAAATATGGTATTGTGATTTATCCAACTTCGTTTTTCTTTCTCAAGATTACTGCAACTATTTGCGGTCTTTTTTGATTCCATATGAATTTTTGGAGTACTTGTTCTAGTTCTGTGAAATATGCCATTGGTGTTTTAATAAGGATTGCATTGAATCTGTAGATTGCCTTGGGTAGTATGAACATTTTAATGATGTTGATTCTACCAATCCATGAACATGGTATATTCTTCCACTTGCATTTATCTTCCTCAATCTATTTTTTTTCAATGTCCTGTAGTTTTCCAAGTACCAGTCTTTTACCCCCTTGGTTAAGTTTATTCCTAAGTATCTAAATATTTTTGTTGCAATGATAAATGGGGTTGTTTGTTTGATTTCTCTTTCTGAGCATTCATTATTGGTGTATAAAAATGGCACAAATTCATGGGCATTAATTTTACATCCTGCTACATTGCCAAATTCATTTATTAAATCTAGTAGTTTTCTGATGGAGTCTTTAGGATTTTCTATGTACAGTATCACATCATCTGCGAATAGTGACAGTTTTACTTCCTCCTTTCCAACTTGTATGCCTTTTATTTCTTCTTGTCTGATCGCAATGGCTAGCACTTCTAGTACTATGTTGAACAGAAGTGGTGAAAGTGGGCATCCCTGTCTTGTTCCTGTTCTTATGGGAAATGGCTCATACAACATAACAAAAGGAAGATAATCCAATTAAAAATGGGCAAAGGACCTAAATAGACACTTCTCCAAAATGGACATACAGAAGGCCAAAAGACATACGAAAAATTGCTAAAAGTCACTGATCATCCAAGAGATGTAAATAAAAATGACAATAAGGTACCACCTCACACTTGTTAGAATGGCTATCATTAACAAATCAATAAATGACAAGTGCTAGAGAGGATATGGAGAAAAGGGAACTCTTGTACATTGCTGGTGGGAATGCAAAGTAGTGCAGCCTCTGAGGAAAACAATTTGGAGTTTCCTCAAAAAATTAAAAATGGATCTACCATATGACCTAGTAATTCCACTTCTAGGTATATATTCAAGAACTCATAAACACCAATCAGAAAGGACATATGCACCCCTATGTTTATAGCAGCACAATTTACAATAGCTAAGATTTGGAAACAGCCTAAGTGCCCTTCAGTAGATGAGTGGATTAGAAAACTGAGGTACATCTACACAATGGAATACTATCCTATCTAATAAAACAGTAATATGCAAATCATCACTCTGCTACACTCACAAGCCATGCCCACCAGCCATGCCCACCAGCCAATCAGAAAGCGAATATGCAAATACACCTAACCAAGATGGCTGCAGCCTCGGAGAGCTGTGGTTGTTGGAACTGGGATATTGGAGCCGAAGATCAGAGGGGAAGATTGGAGCCAGTGGTGGTCCCCCACAGGTGATCAGAGCCAGCTGGGGTCCCCTGCAGGCGATCGGAGCCAGCTGTAGGTCCCTGCCCAGGGCCTGAGCCTCAGCCAGAGGCTTGCGGCATTGGCTGGGGGTGGAGCTGGGCCATTGGAACCAGCTGGGGTCCCCTGCGGTGATTGGAGCCAGCTGGGGGTCTCTGACCAGGGCCCAAGCCTCAAACACAAGCTTGAGGCCTTGGCCTTGGATGGAGTGGGGGATAGAGCCAGCTGGGTGTCCCTGCCTAGGGCCTGATCCTCAAACAGAGGCTTTAGGCATTGGCTGGGGGTGGAGCCGGGCGATAAGAGCCAGCTGGGGGTCCTGCCCAGAGCCCAAGCCTTGGCCAGAGGCTTTCAGCCTTGGACTTGGATGGAGCCGGGCAATAGAGCCAGCCGGGGGTCCTTGTGGGCAATCAGAGCCAGCTGGGGGTCCCTGCCCAGGGCCTGAGCCTCAAACAGAGGCTTTAGGCCTTGGCTGGGGGTGGAGCCGGGCGATTGCACCAGCTGTGGGTCCCTGCATGTGATTGGAACCAGCTGAGGGGGCCCTGCCCAGGGCCCGAGCCTCAAACAGAGGCTTGTGGCCTTGGCCAGGAGCGGAGCCTGGCGATCGAGCCAGCTGGGGGTCCCCTGCCAAGGGCTGGAAGCTTTAGGCCTTGGCAGGGGCGGAGCCGGAGATCACAGGAGAAAGGTGTGAACTACAGAGGAAATACCTTTTCTGACCGCTCATTGGCTAAGCTCCCTGTATGCCACTGGTAATATTCTTAGTAACTTGGGTATAAGAATCCAAAAAGGTGATCTAGGGCTTTTCCACCACACTCCTGGAGAAAAAAATGAAGGTCTGCTGCTGGAGGGCTAAGAAATGTCATAACCTGCCCCACACGGTTTGGCTCAGTGGATAATGCCTAGGTTTGCCAACCGCAGAGTCCAGGTTAGATTCTGATCAAGGGCATGTACCTAAGTTGCAGGCTCCTCCCTGGCTGGGGCCCAGGTCAGGGCTCATGAAGGAGGCAAGCAATCTAAGTATTCCTCTCACTTTGATGTTTCTTTCTGTCTTTCCCTTTCTCTTTCACATTCTCTAAAAGTCAATGGAAACATATACTCAAGTGAGGATAAAAAAGAAAGAAAGAAATGTCATATTCTATGAAAGACACATCTTGAAAATGCCTAAAGAAAGTTGTCATTTTTTCTTGGTGAAGGGACTGGAGTCCATGTTGATGAAAACACCTTGGTGGCTGAGGTGACTTGCAGTGGCTGAAGCAGTGGGGTGATTGGGCTGGTGCCTTTCCCTGATCAGCCTGGTTGTCTCTCACAAAGGGAGGCCAGACTTCGGCTTAGGCCCGCTCCTTATGGGGAGCAGGCCCAAGCCGTCAGTAGGACATCCCCTGAGGGTTCCCAGTATGTGAGAGGGGGCAGGCTGGGCTGAGGAGACCCCCCCCCCCAGTGCATGAATTTTGTGCACCGGGACCCTAGTGCCACTATAAAAAAGAAGGCATTCTTACCATTTGCAACAGCATGGATGGACCTGGAGAGAATTATGCTAAGTGAAATAAGCCAGTGAGAGAAAGATGAGTATCACATGATATCACTCATATGTGGAATCTAATGAACAACATAAACTGATGAACAAAAATAGACCCAGAGACAAAGAAACATTGAATAGACTGTCAAAACTCAGAGGGAAGGCAGGGGAGGGTGGAGGGTGAGGGAAGAGATCAACCAATGAACTCATATGCGTATATGCATAACCCATAAACACAGACAATAGAGTGCTGAATTCTTGGGGGGAAGAAGGGTGGGAAAGGGCAATGGGGAAAGAAAAGGGACATATTTAATATTTTAACAATAAAGATTTATCCTATCTAATATAAAAGAGTAATATGCAAATTGACCATCACTCCAACACACAAGATGGCCATCCTCATGTGGTCAAAGATGGCTGTCCCCATGTGGACACAAGATGGCCACCACAAGATGGCCTGCAGGGGAGGGCAGTTGTGGGCAATCAGGCCCGAAGGGGAGGACAGTTAGGGGTGACCAGGTCTGCAGGACAAGGCAGTTGGGGGCGACCAGGCCAGCAAGGGAGGGCAGTTAGGGACAACCAGGCTGGCAAGGGAGGGCACTTAGGGGTTACCGAACCAGCAGGGGAGCAGTTAGGCATCGATCAGGCTGGCAGGGGAGTTGCTAGGGGGTGATCAGGCTGGCAGGCAGAAGCTGCTAGGGGCAATCAGGCAGGCAGGCAGGCAAGCGGTTGAGAGCCAGCAGTCCTGGATTGTGAGAGGGCAGTCAGACATCCCTTGAGGGGTCCCAGATTGGCGAGGGTGCAGGCTGGGCTGCGGGACACCCCCCCATGCACAAATTTTGTGCACCGGGCCTCTAGTTAAAAATAATAATAATTTTGCCTTCTCAAAGATACTAGTTTTTTAAAAACAGTGTCCTGAAACCAAAACAACAATAAACTTACAGAATTTTATGAAAATCCCTAGGGGCCCAGAGTGCGAAAATGCACAAGACCCAGGACCCAGAGTCCTGTGGCTCAGTGGGACTCAGGAAGAGTCCCGTGGCCACCGCTGCCACTGCCACTGCCACTGCCACTGCCACGGGTGGCAGGACCCAGAAAAGGTCCTGTGGCCTCCGCTGCCACTGCCGTGGGAAGCAGGACCCAGAAATCCACCCGCCACCCCAGCGGGACCCAGAAACCCACCTGCACCTCTGTTCAAGTCCCCGCCCACCCATGTGCACATTGCTGCACATGCAGCCTGGCCCACCCCTCACATTCAGCCTCCTGCTGATCGGTCGTTATGGCATGATGGTGTAATGATCACAGGCTCTTTATATAATAGACTAGAGGTCTGGTGTACAAAATTTGTGCACGGGGGGAAGGGGTGTCCTTCAGCCCAGCCTGCATCCTCTCCAATCTGGGACCCTTTGAGGGATGTCCAATGCACGGTGGGATCGGGCTTAAAAGGGCAGTCGGACATCCCTCTCACAATCCAGGACTGCTGGCTCCCTACCGTTTGCCTGCCTGCTTACGTGATTACCCCTAACTGCTTCTGCCTGCCAGCCTGATCACCCCCTAACTACTCCCCTGCCAGCCCGATTGCCCCTAACTGCTCTCCCCTGTAGGCCTGCCCTCCCCTCCTGGCGTGGTACCCCCTAACTTCCCTCCCTTGCCACCCTGGTCACCCATAACTGCCCTTCCCTGCAGGCATGATTGCCCCTAACTGCCCTCCCCTGCAGTCCGGTTCCCCCCCAACTGCCCTCCCCTGCTGGCCCGGTCACCCCTAACTGCCTTCCCTTGCCAGCCTGTTCCCCCAAACTCCCCTCCCCTGCAGGCAATCTTGTGGCAGCCATCTTGTGTCCACATATAGGTGGCCATTTTTGACCACATGGGAGCGGCCATCTTGTGTGTTGGAATGATTGTCAATTTGTATATTACCTCTTTATTATATAGGATAAGAATTTTTATCAGTTGGGGCCCTGGCCAGGTGGCTCAGTTGGTTGGAGCATCATCCCATATACCAAAGTGTTGCAGGTTTGATTGCCAGTCACGGCACATACCTAGGTTGTGGGTTTGATCCCTGTTTGGGGCACGTATGGGAGGCAACGGATTGATGTTTTTCGTTTCTCTATCTCTCTCCCTCCTCCTACCTCTCTTCCTAAAATCAATTAAATGTTAAAAAATAAAAAAGAATTTATATCAGTTGGGTAAAAATCACATCACATAGACCCTTACTTATTACCCATTGCCTGTTTCTTTGCATACATTATATTTTGTTTGACATCAGCAATTAGAACTTACAGTGATAGATTCTGAAGTTTTTCAATAAGGGCTGCTTGTTTTAAACAAAATTGGAATCAATTTCCCATTATTGTGGTTTCATTAAACATAAAGCATTGCTCATGCCTCTCCATGGTTGTCAGTCTTGCAGTGAGGGGCCCAAGATTGAAAATATTTGATCTATGGAAAGTTTGTTAGAAGCAATCTCTCCAGAGGATATAAGAAGTCTGAGTTTGCTTGAGAAAAAAAAATGTAAAAACTGTCTTCCATGAATTTGTTTACTCAACAAAGAAAATTACTTTTAAAGATCGCACTGACTCACGCTGGAGTTAGGAGCATTCCAGAACTTTCTTCCTGTACTTCTTTATGCTCCCATTGCAGCCATAATTGTATCTGTACTCTCTAGCAGTAGCGATAAATAGTGGTGGCTGGCAGTTCTGGTTTTGCCCTACACTAGTGCTCATATTTACGTAGAATAAAATGGTAAAGGCTATTCCTGGATTAATCTGTTCAATATCAGGCTATTCCCTAGACCAGTGATGGCAAACCTATGACACGCGTGTCAGCACTGACACGTGTAGCCATTTCTGATGACACGCGGCCACTGAGGCGGCCGCATGCCGAGGATGAAACATTTGCTGCTCCTGAGGATGAAACATTTGCGAAATAATGTTTTTTCCTCAAAGTGTCACACTACCCGAGTTATGCTCAGTTTTTTGGCGAAGTTTGACACACCAAGCTCAAAAGGTTGCCCATCACTGCCCTAGACTATAAAGAGCTGGGATTCACAAAAATGGCAAACTGGCTGTTTGTTTTCATGTCCTTTTCCCCAGAACTCTTAATGCTTCCAGTGGTTTAACACTATTTATTACTCTAAATGCACTCAGTGTCTTCAAGATAAATCATAATCTACCCAGGTTCCACATGAAAGTTCCTAATAATTCAGGTAACCAACTCAAAATAGCTCTCACACATATGCTCTAACTTGTTCTCTGTCTCCAAAGCAATATTCCCATTTATGTCAAAATGGAAAACTCCAATTCATGTCAAAGGGCAGTGATGACTATATTTTGATGTGTTAGACACTGAAATGCATTAAAACATGTAAAAGATAAAGAGCTTGACTTTGAGGAGCTGGTATTTATTTGGTGTCTTTAACGGTGCAAACTATGTACTCAGCTGTACTTAGAGTTTTTCAATTTCTTGAACAGTTTTTGTGTCCCAGGCTCTATGGTAGGTGCTCACAAATATGAGTTAATGAATATTTCACAGATGCTTCCCTTAGAATCCTAAGTCAGAAACAAACCAAGCATACCAGTCATAGGCAAATGTGCTGTACACACAAAAAAGGAGATATTGAGAGTGTCAATGTCTTACAGAATATGTAGGACTTAGTATGGTTCTTTAAGTGGAGGAGTATCAAAATAGGTTGAGTGGAAGACAGTGGACACTCTGGGTTGGAAAAACAATGTAACCAAAGAAAATGGGCATGAAATGTATCAACAGCAGTGAGATGAGGCTGAGTATAAGAAATAGTAGTATAACTGCATAGCATTAGAGAAATGGAATTTGTTGGATAGGTGAGGAAGTCTTGGAAAGGCAGGCAGGGACTTGATATAGATGATAAAGTAGTCATTATAGGCATCTGAATAAAAGATTGACCTAGTGAAAGCTATATTTACCCCCCAAAATTAAACATTGATTAATGTTTAGAAGAATAGTAGAGGCCAACACCTGAGGTCAGGGAGGACAGCAAAAGGCTACCACAAACATTTAAGGTATGGTATTACAAAGGAAAAAAGGAAACTAAAGAGGTAGTAAGAAAGGAGAGTAAGAAGCAAACCCAAAAGGTATTTCACATGAACAGACAAGAAAATATGGGTTCTGGTATGTTGATGACTGAGGATGGAAGAGAAAACAAGAATAAAAATGGAGTCAGAATATTTTAAACTAGAAGAAGGGTTATATATGTGTGGACAGAATTGAGTATATATGACTATATATTCTTTGCAGCTGGGAAAATTAATACTGATTTCTTTTGAAATTGTTAATTGGGCTCCTAAATAGAGATTTCTTGCATGCATTTCAAGACACATGATTTGTACAATGGCACAAATTGGAGAGAAAGAGGAGATAAAAGAAATAAAGAAAAAAGAAAGAAAGAGAGAGAAGGAAAGAGGAGTGATATAACAATTATGATGGCATAAGACATACTTAATAGTTATCCCCTATTCAACAACAAAAATTCAGTATCCATCACAAATAGAAATACCTCTGTGAGAGGGTGGGAACACTAACGGATCTGAAGAAGCCTTGCTAACTGGTGCATTGGGTAATAGGTAAACAGACTATGTACTGGTTGTGGAACATACAAGAGACTATGAAGTTGTTCTGGCTTCTCATGGCCACAGTCTTGGAGTGCCTGCTGAACAACGACTTAGGTAATCATTGACAGATGAGAGGGCCTTTATGGATGCCCATGTTTCCAGAGAAAAATTTCTATCACTCCATTGGAGCAATAAAAATTAGGTTGCATGCATTGGAGTGGGCAATAGTTTGCCTTTGCCAGCATCACCCCTCCGCAAAGGTGGTAGAGTTTAGAACTAAACTAGAGAATCTGCAATTTCACCAGCAGGAAAAAGAGAGAATCAGTAAGTGAATGTACATCTTCACCAGTTGTGTGGGACACCGAGAAGAGACTAATTTTACTCTTTCAGCATTAAGCACATTAAAGTGAAAGCTTCATGAATGGGGAGAAGGAGCAAATCAGGAGAGTAGTATAAAAGATTCCCAGAGGCCATTAAAATGATATGGTTTCTGCTGACTGCATTCTGGACTCCATCAGGAAACTTGCCCATGAGCCCTTCATGGGCAAACCTTACCAATGGACTCCCCCACAAAACAAACAAACAAATAAACAAACACACACAAAACATGCAGGCAAGATTAGTGTTACTTGTGCCAAACTCACATATCCCTCCATTCCCCAGCTGACTCTTTGTACACACTCCTGATTTACTGCAATAAGAGGAGGTCTACCAGATAAAAGTCATGAACAGAGAGCAGGCATGAGAAAAACCACAAACTTGAACTACAGTGCCACCTTCAGGAGAACAAAAGAGAAGATATCAGCAGATGGCCTGGTTCATTGTAGGATCAAGGGAAGACAAACAAGCTGAAGGATTCTGCCATAAGAGGGAGCAAGAGATGTGGAACAAGTGTATACATATAAGACCTGAGAAAGCCTCAGATTCAATTGCAAGATTAATGAAAGGTATTTTTACACTGCAGGTAGTTTGTAAATATTGGAGAGAAAACTGCTAATTCTAATGTAAAAAGAACAATGCAAAACTCCAATAAATTTGAAAACGCAAAGAAGCATGAGATCAAAATAAGATCACAATCATCTTTAGTAATCAAGCCAGGAGATCTATGATTTTCTCAAAAGAATACAAGTACCTGTTTTACAAGAACTCAATGAGATACAGGAAAATAGAAAGACAATTCAATGGAATCAAGAAAATATACATGATCAAAATGAGATATTTAACAAAAAATATAAATCATAAAAATGAATTCAATAGAAATTATGAAACATAAATATTCAATGGGTGAAATGAAAAAATGCAACAGAGAACATTAACAGCAAAATAGACCAATTAGAAGAAATAATCAGTGAGATAGAGGATAGAAACTTTGAAATAGTCTGTGGAGAAAAAAAGAAAGATGAATAAAGTGAAGTGAAAAAGGCCTATGTGATTTATGAGAAAACATAAAAAAAAACCCACCCATTATCAAAATTATAGGAGTTCCAGAAGTAGAGAAAGAGAAGGCAGAAAGGTTATTTAAATAAATAATGGCTTATAACTTCCCAAACCTGGGCAGGGATTTGAACGTCAAAGTTTATGAAACTAATAGATTAATCAAAATTGACCTTCTTCAAGACACATTGTTTTTTAAAAATGCTCAAAATTCAATGACAAAGAGTGAATCTTAAAGGTAGCAAGAAGTAAGAAGATTGTAATTTACAAAAACCCCTAAATACATTAGACCAGGGGTGGTGAACCTTTTCTCTGCCAAGGGCCATTAGAATATTTATAACATTACTAGAAGCCTTGTGCATGAAATTCATGCATGGGGGGTCGCCCTCAGCCCAGCCTGCACCGTCTCCAATCCAGGACCCCTTGGGGGATGTCTGACTGCCAGTTTAGGCCTGATCCCTACTGCCAGTTTAGGTCCAATCCCTGGGGTACACCCCCTGCCGAACTGGTCGCCCCTAACTGCCCCCCTGATGGCCTGGTCACCTCTTACTGCCCCCCCCCCGATGGCCTGGTCATCCCTCACTAACCCCCCTGCCGGCCTGACCATAGGCAGCCATCTTGTGAGGGTGTGAGGGTTAATTTGCATATCACCTCTTTATTATACAGGATTCATATAAAATTATCAACTTAAAAATTATGTTGCTATGAAAAAACACTCCTAGATTTATTGAATTTCAAGTCCTTCTTGTAGTTGCCTTGGCAAGGCCAGACCAAATGATGTGGCCCACAAGCCAAAAGTTCCCCACCCATGCTATACTATCAGTTAATTTCTCAGCAGAAAACTTAACATGCCAGGAGAAAGTTGGATGATATTATCAAATGACTAGAGGCCCAGCATGCAAGAAATCATGTGTGGTTAGGGTCTCTAGGCCTAGCCTGGCCTCTGTTGCATGGCCTCTGCTGCCCTGTGATGCTACATGAAGCTCCCCTCCCCAGGACGCTCTGTGATGTTCGCAGCCCTTTGACTGTTCCGTGAGGCTCCCCCCACCCCTTGACTGCTCTGCAAAGCTTGCTGCTGCCCACAAAGCTCACTGCTGGACACTCCGTGAAACCCCCCCCCCACCCCGCAACTGCTCTGTGAGGCTCCCCCACCCCACGACTGCTTCGTGAAACTCACTGCCACCTGGGTGACTGCTCCGCTAAGCTCATGGCCACCCCGTGAAGCAGCCTGCCACTGCCACTCAACAGTCCCAAGTCCCGCCACGCCGCCAGCCCCCCACTCATGGTGAGCGGCTCGGGGGCTGGGGGAGAGGGGAGACCTAGAGGTGCTCCATGCACTTCATAGCGACCAGTTGCCTGTTCGGTCATGATGCCACCTTGCTCTTTATCTAAATTAGGATGACAGAAAAATATGCTAACCAACAATACTCTCTGGCAAAGTTATCTATATATATAAAAGCCTAAGCAACTGTTACTACCAGATGACCAGACAACCAGACAACCAACCAGTAGCTATGATGTGCACTGACAACCAGGGGCAGACACTCAATGCAGGAGCTACCCCTTGGTGGTCAGTGTGCTCCCACAGCCAACCTCCTGTGGCCAGCCAACCTCCTGTGGCCAGCCAACCTCCTGTGACCAGCCAACCTCCTGTGACCGGTGAACCTCCTGTGGTCCCCCCTCCCCCCAGACTGGGCGAGACAGCCCCAATCACTGGCCAGGCTGAAGGACCCCACCCTTGCACGAATTCATGCACTGGGCCTCTAGTTATTCAATAATAAAGAAGAAATACTGGAGAAAAAAATGGCAGCCAAATAGGCAGACCCATTATGCACCTCGTCCCAGGGACAGACTGGAAATACAACTAAATTGGAGAACATTCACTTGGAATTACCAACTGAGGTCTGGCTAAGGAGAAGGCATATCAAGGAAGGACAGAAAACACCTGGAAAACTGTACGAAGGGTGAGGTCGCAAGAGGAGCTGACCCAGCTCCCAGGGGTGGCAGGCCTGCAGGCCAAGAGTGAGGAGGGAGCACTGGGCTACTGGAGGGTCTGTTCCCGCAGAAGATGGAGGCTCAGAACCCAGGTTGGGCTCCACAGCCCTGACCACCACATCAGAGATCGGCTGCCCAAGTAATATCCAGCCATGAAAGGCAGTAGGGCAGCTGGCTATAGCAGAATTTGGAGCCAGCACACAAGAGCCAGTCAGAGAGAAAGCCACAGTTTTGTTTCATTTTTTTTTAACCCAGAGCATAGGAGTTTTCATATGCAGCTACTCATGCGAGGCTTTGGTGCAGGCAAAAATACATGGATTCAAGGTGCCTAAGGAGAGGCTGGGGTGGGAAGCATTGTGGGGAGATTTGGAAAAACAGCAGCCAGGTGTATTTGATCATAGACCCTCAAACTGAAATGGTCATTTTTCCTGAGAGGGTCATTTTTTCCCAGTAGCCAGAGGGCAGGATAAGAAAAAACAAACATCCTAGGTGATATAGCCTGCCACACCCTCAGGAGCCCTGAATGCCTCGCCCTGCATTATGAGCTATTCAGAGGAAACAAAAGCACAGGTCAAATCTATGGGTTTGAACTGTCTCAAGGAGCCCTTGGTGACTGGATTGGGGATGGGCCGTCCACCCCACTATCCTGGGCACCAGACTAGTACTTTCCCCACATTGGAGAACTGATAAAATCTCCAGGTTTTCAACCTACTCTGCTGATCTCCTACAAGAATATATGTCCAACCAAGAGCCAAGTAATATTTTGGGCCAATCATGCAGGAGAAGCTCTGGGACAGGGAAACACACCCACTGTATTTCCTGAAAGCTAAACAGCATCTCCCTCACCTAAAGCCCTTTCAGAAACAGACTTTCCAGTGATTAAGATTGACAGCTGGCTAGCAGGCAAAGTCGGGAAGAGGCGGAGCTCTGGGAACTATGGGAAATTTGTTGACCCAGCCCTGGGCCCAATGCTGCTAACAAACCTGCTTTAGAGGGTAGATTGGTCCCTCTTACTTGCAGCCAAGTCCTGTGGAAACAGACAAAAATTGTGGATTACATGGAACTTCAAACAGGTTGTCGAAAGTCAAAGGAGGACAGTTTTTGACAGCAGTTAGCACCTAAATATTGCTCAGGAAGCCCAGAATTGGCAGACAGAAGAGTTCTCCACAGTCATTAGAAGAGGGGCATTCAAAGAGAGCCCCTGTGGGGCACTAAACTTGGCTGAAAGGAATGCCACTTCCTTTTTCCCCCTTTTTCTTCTCTTATTCAACATGGTAATGGAAGTCCTACTCACACTGGTGAGACAAGAAGAAGAAAGAAAGATATCCAAATTATAAAGGAGGAAGTACAACTGTCATTATTTGCAGATGACATGATATTGTACATAGAAAATGCTAAAGACTCCACCAAAAAATACTACTAGACTTAATAAATGAATTTGGCAATGTGGCAGGATACAAAATTAACTCCCAGAAATATATGGCTTTTTTATACACCAATGATGAACTCAAAGAAAGAGACATTTAAAAAAAATCCAATTTACCATTGCACACACACACACACAAATTAAGATACCTAGGAATAAACTTAACTAAGAAGGTAAAAGACCTGTACTCAGAAAACTACAGGCCATTGAAAAAAGAGATAGAGGAAGATATAAAGAAAGGGGAGAACACACTGTATTTATGGATTGGTAGAATCAATATCATTAAAATGTCCATACTACCTAAAGCAATTTATATATTCAATGCAATTCCCATTAAAATACCAATGGCATATTTCACAGACCTAGAACAAACTCTCCAAAAATTCATCTGAAATAAAAAAAAAAAGACCCTGATTAGCCACAGCAATGCTGAGAAAGAAGAACAAAGTTGGAGGGATCACAATATCAGATATCAAACTATATTACAAAGCCACTGTTCTCAAAACTGCCTGGTACTGGCACAAGAATAGACATATAGACCAATGGAACAGAACAGAGAACACAGAAATAAACCCAAGCCATTATGCTCAATTAATATTTGACAAAAGAGGAAAGAGCATACAATGGAGTCAAGACAATCTCTTCAATAAATGGTGTTGGGAAATTTGATCAGGTACATGCAAAAAAATGAAACTAGATCACCAACTTACACCATACACAAAACAAACTCAAAATGGTTAAATGACTTAAATATAAGACGGGAAACCATAAAAATCTTAGAAGACTCCATCGGCAACAAAATATCAGACATATGCTGTAGGGCTATACACTGAGTGTCCAGATTATTATGATCTCTGAAGGCATAATAATCTGGACCAGGGGTCCTCAAACTTTTTAAACAGGGGGCCAGTTCACTGTCCCTCAGACCGTTGGAGGGCTGGACTATAGTTTAAAAAAAACTATGAACAAATTCCTATGCACACTGCACATATCTTATTTTGAAGTAAAAAAATAAAACGGCAAAAACACCTGCATGTGGCCCCGGGCCGTAGTTTGAGGATGCCTGATGTGGACACTCATTGGATACACACACACACACACACACACACACACACACACACACACACACACACAGAGTGGCCATTATTATGCATTCAGAGATCATTAGAGGCCTGGTGCATGACTTCGTGCATGGGTGGGGTGAAGCCAGCCTGGCCGGGGGAGGGGACATGGGCGGTTGGCTGGCCTGCCTGCTGGTTGAACTTCTGGTCGAGGGGACAATTTGCATATTAGCCTTTTATTATATAAGATATATACTGAATGGCCAGATTATTATGCATTCAGTGATCATAATAATCTGGCCATTCAGTGTATGTACCAATACAGCTCCTAGGGCAATGGAATCTAAGGAGAAAATAAACAAATGGGACTACATAAAAATCTTCTGCACAGCAAAAGAAACCATCAACAAAACCACAAGAAAACCCACTGCTTTAGAGAACATATTTGCAACTGTTATATGTGATAAGGGTCTAATCTCCAAAATTTATAGGTAAGTCATACATCTTAACAAAAGGAAGATAAACAATCCAATCAAAACATGATCAACAGACCTAAGTACACACTTTTCTACAGTGGACATATTAAAGGCCAAGAGACATATGAAAACATGCTCAAAGCCACTAATCATCAGATATATGTAAATCAAAACAATAATCAGGTACCATCTCACACCTGTCAGAATGGCTAGCATCAACAAATCAACAAACAACAAGTGCTGGAGAGGATGCGGAGAAAAAGGAACCCTCTGACTGGCTTATTTCACTTAGCATAATGTTCTCCAGTTCCATCCATGCTGTTGCAAATGGTAAGAATTCCTTCTTTTTTACCTCAACGTAGTATTCCATTGTGTAGATGTACCACAGTTTTTTAATCCACTCATCTGCTGATGAACACTTAGACTGTTTCCAAATCTTAGCTATGATGAATTTTGTGCTGCTATGAACATAGGGGTGCATATATCATTTCTGATTGGTGTTTATAGTTTCTTGGGATATATTCCTAGAAGTGGGATCACTGGGTCAAATAAGCCAGTCAGAGAAAGATAAATATCACATGATCTCACCCATTTATGGAATATAATGAACAACATAAACTGATTAACAAAAACAGATCCAGAGACAGAAGCATCGATCAGACCATCAAACCTCAGAGGGAAGGTAAGGGAGGGTGGGGGTAAGGGGGAGAGATCAACCAAAGGACTTGTATGCATGCATATAAACCTAACCAATTGACACAGACAACAGGGGATGAGGACATGAGTGGGGGGTTGGGGGTAATGGGGGGTTAAGGACACATATGTAAAACCTTAATCAATAAAGAAATTAAAAATAAAATAAATTAAAAATATTTATGAACAGAACAAAAAAAGAAAAAGAAACCCTCGTGCACTGCTGCTGGGGATACAGACTGGTGCAGCCACGGTGGAAAACAGTATGGAGTTTCCTCAAACAGTTAAAAATGGAACTCCCATTTGACCCAGTGATCCCACTTCTAGGACTATATCCCAAGAAATCAGAAACAACAATCAGAAAGGATATATACACCCCTATGTTCATAGCAGCACAATTCACAATAGCTAAGATTTGGAAACAGCCTAAGTGCCCATCAGCAGATGAGTGGATTAAAAGTGGTGGTAGATCTGCACAATGGAATACTATGCTGCTATAAAAAAGAAGGAACTTTTGCCATTTGCAACAGTCTGGATGGAATGGGAGAACATTATGCTAAGTGAAATAAGTCAGTCAGAGAAAGATAAATATCACATGATTTCACTCATTTGTGGGATATAATGATCAACATAAACTAATGAACAAATATAGAGCCAGAGACAAAGAAAGACTGAACACACCGTCCAACCTCAGAGAGAAGGCATGAGAGGGGGGTTAGAGATCAACCAAAAGACTTGTATGCATGCATATTATCATACCAGTGGTTGGCAAACTCATTAGTCAACAGAGCCAAATATCAACAGTACAACGATTGAAATTACTTTTGAGAGCCAAATTTTTTTAAACTTAAACTTCTTCTAATGCCACTTCTTCAAAATAGACTCGCCCAGACCGTGGTATTTTGTGGAAGAGCCACACTCAAGGGGCCAAAGAGCCGCATGTGGTTCGCGAGCCACAGTTTGCAGACCATGGGCTTAACCAATGGACACAGATACTGGGGCAGTGGGGGCATGCCCTCCTGGGTGGGAGTGGCTGGGGGGTGTCAAACGGTGAAACAGGAGACATATGTAATACTTTAAACAAGAAAAAAGATACCTAGGAGTACATTTAAGTAAGGAGGTAAAAGACCAGTACTCAGAAAACTACAGTATATAGAAAAAAGAGGTAGAGGAAGACATAAACAAATGGAAGAATATACCCTGTTCATGGATTGGTAGAATCAACATCATTAAAATGTCTATACTACCCAAAGCAATCTATAGATTCAATGCAATCCCCATTATAATACCAACCACATATTTCACTGACCTAGAACAAACTCTCCAAAAATTCATCTGGAATAAAAAAAAACAACAACAACAACAAAAAAACAGACCCTGAATAGCTGCAGCAATCCTGAGAAAGAAGAACAAAATTGCAGGGATCACAATACCACATGTCAAGCTATATTACAAAGCCATGGTTCTCAAAACTGCTTGGTACTGGCACAAGAACAGACATATAGACCAATGGAACAGAACAGAGAACCCAGAAATCAACCCAAGCCATTTTGCTAAATTAATATTTGACAAAGGAGGCAAGAGCATACAATGGAATCAAGAAATAGTGCTGGGAAAATTGGACAGATACATGCAAGAAAATGAAACTATACCACCAACTTGCAGCATACACAAAAATAAACTCAAAATGGGTAAAGGACTTAAACATAAGAAGAGAAACCTAAAAAATCTTAGAAGAATCCACATGTAGCAAAATATCAGACATAGGTCATAGCAATATATTTACCAATACAGCTCCTAGGGCAATGGTAACTAAGGAGAAAATAAACAAATGGGACTACATCAAAATAAAAAGCTTCTACACAGCAAAAGAAACCATCCACAAAACAACAAGAAAGCCCACTTCATTAGAGAAGATATTTGCCAATGTTATATGCAATAAGGGTCTAATCTCCTAAATTTATAGGGAAGTCAGACATCTTAACAAAAGATAATCCAATCAAAACCTCTAGGGGAGGGTGGGGGTTAGGGGAAGAGATCAACCAAAGGACTTGTTTGTATGCATATAAGCCTAACCAATAGACATAGACACCAGGGAGTGAGGGGATGAGTGGGGGGTTGGGGGTCAATGGGGAGATAAGGACACATATGTAAAACCTTAATCAATAAAGAAAAAAAATGGGCAAAGGACCTAAATAGGCACTTTTCGAAAGTGGACATACAAAAGGGCAAGAGACATATGAAAACATGTTCAATACACTAATCATCCAAGAAAAGCAATTCAAAATGATACAATCTCACACCTGTCAGAATGGCTATCATCAACAAATCAACAAACAACAAGTGCTGTTGATGATGTGGAGAAAAGGGAACCCTAGTGCACTGCTGTTGGGAATGCAGACTGGTGAGCCACTGTGCAAAACAGTATGGAGTTTCCTCAAATAGTTTAAAATGGAACTCCCATTTGACCCAATAATCCCATTTCCAGGAATATATTCCAAGAAGTTAGAAACACCAATCAGGAAGGATATACTATGCATGCCTATGTTCATATCAGCACAATTTACAATAGCTAAGATTTGGAAATAGCCTAAGTGCCCATCAGCAGATGAGTGGATTAAAAAATGGTGGTAGATCTACACAATGAAATAATATGCTGCTATAAAGATAAAAGAACTCTTACCATTTCAACCGCATGGATGGACTTGGAGAGCATTATGTTAAATGAAATAAGCCAGTCAGAGTAAGATAAATATCACATGATCTCACTCATTTGTGGAATATAATGAACAACATAAACTTATGAACAAAAATAGAGCCAGAGACAGTGAAGCATGGAACAGACTGTCAGAGGGAAGGCGGTGGGGGAGGGGAGGTGTAAGAGATCAGCCAAAGGACTTGTATGCATGCATATGAGCATAACCCATGGACACAGATACTAGGGAGGTGAGGGCATGTGCTGGGGCATGGGCATCTCCGGGGAGAAGTCAATGAGGGAAAAAGGAGACATCTGTAATACTTTAAACAATAAAGAATTTTTTAAAAATCCCAGAATAAAATATATAAGTAAAATAGATAAAAAATAATACAACCCAATAAAAAGCAAATAATCTGATTAAAATGGGTGAAGAAATGGAATAGGTCTTTTTCCAAAGAATACGTGCAAGTGTCCAACAGATACACGAAAAGATAAACAATATCACTTATCAGCTGGAAAATGTAAATGGTAACTACAGTGATATATCATTTCATACCAGTTAATATGTTTATTTTCAAAATAACCAGTTTTAACAAGTGTTGGTGAGGATTTAGAGAAAAGTAACACATGTGCACTGTTGGTGGGAATCTAACTTGTTACACTCATGAAAAACCTGGAGGTTCCTAAAAAATTAAAAATAGAACTATCACATGATCCAGCAAATCCATTTCTGGATATATATTCAAAGTAATGGAAAATAGGAGTTGGAGGATTATTCACAATAGCCAAGACCCGGAAATAATATGTGTCCATAATGAGATCAATGAATAAAGAAGATATGGTATACTACTGAATATTACTCAGCCACAAGAAGAAATGAAATCTTGCCATGTGCAACAACATGAATAATCCTTGAGGACATAATGCTAAGTGTAATAAGTCAGACAGAGATAGACCAATACTGTATGATATCACCTATATGTGAAATCTAAGAACCTGAACTTGTATAAAAGAGACTAGAGTGGTGGATACAAGGGGATGAACAGTGGGAAAAATGGACAAATGTTGGTCAAAGAGTACAGACTTCTACTTATAAGATGAATAATTTCTTGGGATGCTGGTGAATAACATTATAATTACAGATAATAATATTGAACTATATATTTGAAATTTGCTAAGAGAATAGATCTTACATGTTTTTGCTACAAGAACCAAATGGTAATTATGTGACATGATGGAGGTGTTGGTTAATACTATGAAACCTCTTTGAAGGGAGGAGAATGTTGGCACTGAATATATATTTCTAGTAAACCAAGGAACACTGTTAAACGTGTTAAAATTTTCAAAATCAAGGAAAATAAGAGTATATTCAAGACTATAAGCTATAGTAAAGAAAAGTTATTATAGCCAGTAAAGAAAATAGGAAGGAATGGTGGAATGATAGGACAGAGGATGGGTAGGAAAGGAGACAAAAGAAGATAGATTTCAGAGAGTTAGAGGTTAATTAAAAAGTTTAAAAAGACCCAGCCTATGTGGCTAGTGGTGAAGAGTTGACCCCTGAACCAGGAAGTCACAGTTTGTTTCCCAGTTAGGGCACATGCCTGGGTTGTGGGCTCTATCCCCAGTAGGGGGCGTGCAGGAGGCAGCCAAGCAATGATTATCTCTCATCATTGATATTTCTATCGTTCTCTCCCTACCTCTCTCTGAAAATCAGTAAGAACATATTTTTTAAAAAGTTTTAAAAATGTGTGAACCATTGGTTCTAAGATTCTGATTGGGAAAGGAAGGGTGAAAAACTGGTTAGGAATTTTAAATTCTAAGTACAGGTATTGTTATTAGTTTGTTAATTTGATTTACATAAAGATAAAGAAGTCATAAGCCTGTTTGAAAAGATAAGGAACATTTTTTATGAAATGGTATACTACTTGGCCAAAAAAAATAAAATAAAATAAAAAAGGCATCTTACCCTTTGTGACAGCATAGAAGGACCTGAAGAGCATTATGCTAAGTGAAATAAGGAAGAGTAAGACAAGTACCATATGAATTCACTCATATGTGGAATCTGAAGAACAAAATGAACTAACAAGCAAAATAGAGACAGACTCATAGATAGATAGCCAGGCTGACAGCTGTTGGGCAGAGGGTGCAGGGCTGGGTGGGAGAGTGGAGGGATTGAACAAAAAATAGTAAAAGGGAAAAGCACATGGACACAGGCAGCAGTTTGGTGATTGTGAGGGTGGGGTAGAGGAGGTGGACGAGAGTATAGGGGGAACACATAATGATGTAAGAAGACTTGACTTGGGGTGGTGAACACACAATACAGTGTATAGATGATGTGCTATATAATTGTGCACCTGAAGTCTGTATAATTATTTTTTCCTTTTAAACTGTTTTTATTTATTTTTTATTTATTGATTAAGGTATTACATATGTGTCCTTATGCCCCCATTGGCCCCCACCACACTCACGTTTATGCCTTCACCCTCCTGATGTCTGCATCCATTGGTTATGCTTATATGCATGAATATAAGTTCTTTGGTTGATCTCTCCCACTTACGCCACTTACGCCACCCTCCCCTACCTTCCCCCTGAGGTTTGAGCATTTGTTCCATGCTTCTCTGTCTCTGGATCTGTTTTGGTTCATCAGTTTATGTTGTTCATTAAAATCCACAAATGAGTGAGATCATATATATATCTTTCTATGACTTATTTTACTTAGCATAATGCTCTCCAGCTCCATCCATGCTGTTGAAAATGGTAGGAATTCCTTCCTTTTTATAGCAGCATAGTATTCCATTGAGTAGATGTACCACAGTTTTTTAATCCACTCATCTACTGATGGCACTTAGACTGTTTCCAAACCGTAGCCATTGTAAATTGTGCTGCTATGAACATAGGGGTGCATATATTATTTCTGATTGGTATTTCTGTTTTCTTGGGATATATTCCTAGAAGTGGGATCACTGGGTCAAATGGGAGTTCCATTTTTAGTTTTTTGAGGAAACTCCATACGGTTCTCCACAGTGGCTGCACCAGTCTGCATTCCCACCAGCAGTGCACTAGAGTTCCTTTTTCTCCACATCCTTGCCAGCACATGTCATTTGTTGATTTGTTGATGATAGCCGTTCTGACAGGTGTGACATGGTACCTCATTGTTGTTTTGATTTGCATCTCTCAGATGATTAGTGACTTTGAGCATGTTTTCATATGTCCCTTGGCCTTCCTTATGTCCTCTTTTGAAAAGTATCTATTTAGGTCCATTGCCCATTTTTTGATTGGGTTGTTTATCTTCCATTTGTTAAGTTGTTTGAGTTCCCTGTAAATGTTGGAGATTAAACCCTTATCGGAGATAACATTGGCAAATATGTTCTGCCATGCAGTGGGCTTTCTTGTTGTTTTGTTGATGGTTTCTTTTGCTGTGCAGATGTAGTCCCATTTGTTTATTTTCTCTTTAGGTTCCATTGCCCTAGGAGCAGTATCAGTGAAGAAATTCCTTCAGCATATGTCTGAGATTTTGCTGCCTGTGGATTCCTTTAATCCTATCGAATAAAAGAGTATTATGCAAATTAACCATCACTCTGCTACACCCACAAGCCACGCCCACCAACACACCCACCAGCCAAACAAGAGCAAGTATGCAAATAAACCCCAACTAAGATGGCTGCGGCCACGGAGCGAGCAGGAGGGAGGCTTGGGTTTCCCTGGTGATGGAGGAAGCCAAGCTTTCCACACACCCTGGCGGCTCCAGGCCTCCACTCAAGGCTACAAAGTTTCAATTATAGAAGCTAAATAAATTCCAACAGAAATGGCGGCAGCCATGCAGCTGCAGAGAGCAGGAAGCTAGGGTTGCCCCCAGCAATGGAGGAAGCCAAGTTTCTGCAGCCCTGGCCTGACTTGGTCTCCACTCAAGGCTACAAAGTTTCAATTACAGAAGATAAATAAATTCTAACAGAAATGGCTGCAGCCACGTAGCAAGCAGGAGGTTTGGCTCCGCTCCAGGCTACAAAGTTTCAATTATAGAAGAGAAATAAACCCCAGATACTAGGGTCTCCACTTGGGTTGCCAGGGAGCATGGCCAGCCTGAAAACCACTACAGGCCCCTCGCCCAGGCCACCCCATGCCCCAAGGGAACCCCCACCCTGATCCGGGACACCCTTCAGGGCAAACCAGCTGGCCCCCACCCTTGCACCAGGCCTCTATCCTATCTAATAAAAGAGTAATGTGCAGTTTGACCATCACTCCAACACACAAGATGGCTGCCCCCATGTGGTCAAAAATCCTGCCCCCATGAAGGCACAAGATGGCCAGCACAAGATGGCCAGCAGGGGAGGGCAGTTGGAAGGGACCAGGCCTGCAAGGGAGGGCAGTTGGGGGTGATCAAGCCTGCAGGGCAGGGCAGTTAAGGGTGACTAGGCGGGCAGAGGAAGGAAGTTGGGGGTGACTGGGCCTGCAGGGAAGGGCAGTTGTGGGGGGGACCCAGGCCTGCAGGGGAGAGCATTTGGGGGAAACTGGCCTGCAAGGGAGGGCAGTTAGGGGTGACCAGGCCTCCAGGCGAGGCCAGTTAGGGGCAAACAGGCTGGCAGGGGAGCAGTTAGGCATCAATCAGACTGGCAGGGAATGGTTAGGGTGTGATCAGGCTGGCACAGAAGCGGTTAGGGGCAATCAGGAAGGCAGGCAGGCGAGCAGCTGGGAGCTAGCAGTCCTGGATTGTGAGAAGGATGTCCGAATGCCCGTTAAACAGACATTCGGACATCCCCCGAGAGGTCCCAGATTGGAGAGGGTGCAGCCTGGGCTGAGGGATATTCCCCCATGCACGAATTTCATGCACTGGGCCTCTAGTATGTTTATGGTTTCCCATCTTATGTTTAAAAGAGTTTCCCATCTTATGTTTAAGTCCTTTATCCATTTTGAGTTTATTTTTGTGTATGGTATAAGTTGGTGGTATAGTTTCATTTTCTTGCATGTATCTGTCCAATTTTCCCAGCACTATTTCTTGATTCCATTGTATGCTCTTGCCTCCTTTGTCAAATATTAATTGACCATACTGGCTTGTGTCAATCTCTGGGTTCTCTGTTCTGTTCCACTGGTTTATATGTCTGTTCTTGTGCCAGTACCAGGCTGTTTTGAGAACTGTGGCTTTGTAGTATAGCTTGATATCTGATATTGTGATCCCTCCAACATTGTTCTTTTTTTCTCAAGATTGCTGCAGCTATTCGGGGTCTTTTTTCATTCCAGATGAATTTTTGGAGAATTTGTTCTAGGTCTATGAAGTATGCCATTCGTATTTTAATGGGGATTGCATTGAATTTATAGATTGCTTTGGGTAGTATGGACAATTTAATGATGTTGATTCTACCAACCCATGAACATGGTATATTCTTCCATTTGTTAATGTCTTCATCTATCTCTTTTTTCAACATCCTGTAGTTTTCTAAGTAGAGGTCTTTTATCTCCTCAATTAAGTTTATTCTTAGGTGTCTTAATTTCTTTTTGGTGCAATGGTAAATTGGATTGTTTTTTTAATCTCTCTTTCTGTAAGTTCACTATTGGTTTATAGAAATGCAACAGATTTCTTGGTGTTAGTTTTGTATCCTGCTACATTATCGAATTCATTTATTGAGTCTAATAATTTTTTGATGGAGTCTTTAGGGTTTTCTATGTACAGTATCATGTTATCTGCGAATAATGACAGTTTTACTTCTTCTTTTCCAATTTTGATGCCATTTATTTCTTCTTCTTGTCTGATCACTGTGGCTAGCACTTCCAGTACTATGTTGTGCAGGAGTGGTGAAAGCTGGCATCCCTGTCTTATTCCTGTTCTTAGGGGAAATGGTTTTAGTTGAGTTTGATTTTGGCTGCAGGTTTGTCATATAAGGCTTTTATTATGTTGAGTTGTGATCCTTCTATTCCCACTTTGGTGAGCATTTTTTCTCAGAAAAAGGGTGTTGGACTTTGTCAAATGCCTTTTCTGTAACAGCTGATATGATTATGTGATTTTTGTCTCTCAATTGGTTTATGTGATGTATCACGTTTATTGATTTGCGGATATTGTACCAGCCTTTCATTCCTGGAATAAATCCTACTTGGTCATGGTGTATGATCTTTCTAATGTAATGCTGGATCTGGTTTGCTAGAATTTTGTTGAGTTTTTTAGCATCTATCTTCATTAGAGATACTGGCCTGTAATTCTCTTTCTTTGTGGTGTTTTATCTGGTTTTGGGATTAGGGTAATGCTGACTTCATAGAAAGAGCTTGAATTTTTTGGAATAGTGTGAGAAAGATTAGTTTTAATTCTTCTTTGAATGTTCGGTTAAACTCCCCTGTGAAGCCACCCTGTCCAGGGCTTTTGTTTCCTGGAAGCTTTTTGATTACTGTTTCAATTTCGTCAGTAGTTATCGGCCTATTCAGGATATTTTTCTTTCTTCCTGATTGAGTTTTGGAAGCTTGTATTTTTCTAAGAATGTATCCATTTCATTGAGGTTGTCCAGTTTGTAGGAGGAGAATTGTTCATAGTATATATACTTTTTTACAATCATTTTTATATCTGTGGGGTCAATTGTTACTTTACCTCTTTCATTTGTGATTTTGTTTATTTGGGTCCTCTCTCTCTGCTTCTTGGTGAGCTTGGCTAGAGGCTCATCAATCTTGTTTATGCTTTCAAAGAACCAGCTCTTGGTTTTATTGATCTTTTGAATTTTTTACTTATTTTTTGGTCTCTATGTCGTTTATTTCTGCTCTGATCTTTATTATCTCCTTCCTTCTGGTTACTGTGGGCTTTTCTTGTTGATCTCTTTCTAATTCTTTAAGTTGCAAGGTTAGGAAATTTATTACCTTTTTTTTTTTTTTTTTTTAGTTAGTCCTGTAGTGCTATGAACTTCCCTCACAGGACTGCTTTCATTGTGTCCCATAGGTTTTGGATTGTTGTGTTTTCATTGTCATTTGTTTCTAGGATGCTTTTTATTTCTTCTTTGATCTCTTTGGTAACCCAATCATTGTTAAATAGCATGCTATTTAGCCTCCAAGTGTATTTTTTTCATTGTTTTTGATTTCTAATTTTATGCCATTGTGATCTGAAAAGATGCTTGTTACGATGTCTATCTTCTTGAATTTGAAGAGACTTTGCCCGTGTCCTAATATGTGGTCTATCTTTGAAAATGTCCCATGTGCACTTGAGACAAATGTATATTCTGTAACTTTGGAGTGAAATGTTCTGAAGATGTCAATTAAGTCCATCAGATCTAGTGAGTCATTTAGGATTGTTGGGGTTTTTTGCTTATTTTTTGTTTAGAGGATTTATTCTGTGGTGTCAGTGGGGTAGTAAAGTACCCTACTATGATTGTATTGCTATCTATATCTCTCTTGATATCTTCCAGAAGTTGTTCTATGTATTTCGGTGCTCCTGTATTGGGTGCATATATATTTACCAGAGTTATATCCTCCTGTTGGATTGCTCCCTTTAGTACTATGTAGTGGCCTTCCTTATCTCTTGTTATGGCCTTTACTTTGAGGTGTATTTTGTCAGCTATAAGTATTGCAACCCCAGCTTTTTTCTCATTTCCATTTGCCTGAAAAATTTTTTCCGTCCCTACACTTTCAGTCTGTGTGCATCTTTTGTTCTGAGGTGGGTCTCTTGCAGACAGCAAATATATGTATCATGTTTTCTTATCCATTCAGCTACCCTATGTCTTTTGATTGGAGCATTTAATCCATTTATGTTTAATGTTATTATTGACTAGAGGCCCGTTGCACGAAGAGATTCATGCAATAGACCCTTCCTTCCCTTAGCTTCCAGCACCAGTTTTCCTCTGGCACCCGGGCCCCAGGCCTTCACTCCAGCCAGAGTCTGCCTTCTTTGTCTTTTCTGCAGACTCCAGCGGGAGTCTGCCATCTTCATCTTCGCTGCAGACTCTGGAGTCTGCAGTCTTGTCTTTGCTGCAGCACTCTGCTCCTGTAGATCCCTTCGCCCCCCACCCTCCCTCTCAGAGCAGGCGTCCTGCCCCGCCTGGCCATTCCGCTCCTGGAACAGCTGGGTGGCCACCATCTTTGGTTTTCTAATTTGCATAGTCACTCTGATTGGCTGTGGGTATAGCAGAGGTACAGTCAATTTACATGTTTGTCTATTATTAGGTAAGATAAGTACCTGTTTGTTGTCATTTTTATTCTTTTTTTTTTTTAGTTCATGTTTTTAATGTTTAAAAACCATGTTAACAGGGCAGTTATAGAACAGAACCTCTTACATTTCTTTATTTACACCACATCTTGGGGGGGGGGAACCTCTATTTGATTAAGCATGAATAGCAGTTTGGTGACTTGTGAATCACTTAAGTCATGGCTCTGAAATTCATTTACAAGGTTTTTACATTACTAAAAGAGTGGTATGCTGCACATACTGGACTTAGATGAAGTCTGAAATATACTGGACTTGGGAGTGGATTACATCCCAATGATGAAGATTGACATGTTTGGGGAAAAGATGACTTAAGACAGTCTATGTTGGGGTCAACACTGAAAATATAAGGCAAACATGCAAGACTTTCAAAAGCTTGATAAAGTAATGGTTTTTTCCCCCCTCTTTCAAATTTGTGCTCCTAGTTAATGTTCAGATTCTTTCCCTTTTTATAAGATCCCAAAGTTTGGGAAATGTAGCAATTCAATTTTGAAAAAAATAAAAACATTCTCCTTCCCAACTTCTGTTTTTATAAATACTGTATATTATGAAGAAATAGTGTGTCATTTTGGGTATATCTATTTCTATAGACAATAACTTGGTCCAAATATTCCTTAGTTGTAGCTCAGAGGACTAGCTTTTACATAATTGATCTTAGTATCTTTTAAATGATTGATCTTAATGGAATCAACACAACTATTTCTTAGACACTTCTCTTTCTAAACAATTAAAGATTTTTAGATTCCAAGTTTACATTGAGAGAACTATGTTACCTGGAAGAGAATGTAAATTTTTCTAATTCCCCTAACACCCCACTAATATCTATGAAAACTTTTATTCTTGATATGCAGACAATAGAGACTTCTATTTCAGTGTGAATCAATAACTGCAAAAATATACAGCCTCCTATTTATTTACAGTATGTTTACATACAAATGAAGCATTTCCTACAATAAGCCTCAGCTGTATAGAAACTTCTTTAAACACACAAATTCAAGTCTGTACACAGATGGGCCCCGTTTCACAGTCCTTTCTCTGAGAAAACCCAAAAAGAGGATGTCTAAGCCGTGTGAATTTGACATATTTTTCGAGAATGTTCCCTTTTAGATATGGTGATATTTATTTTTAGTTGTTAGCCACCCTACCCCCAAGTTGTACCTGAAAGCCTCATATCATTAATAATTAACTGTATTTTAAAAGAAGTATGTTCTGTTGCTAAAGGATTCTCAGATCTGCCATCCCTAAGGAAATCATTTGTTAGCATTGCTAAATGCTAGAGTCCATATCTCCTTTGTTTTGAAAGTGGCTGGAAGTTTACTATGAACTGGAATGGAAGAATTATATCCTCGTGCCCTTTCTAAGCCTCAAGCTGTTTATATTGATAAACTGAGAGGAACTAATGGCTTTTTCTCTAAAGCATAAAATGAAATATCTGACCATATCACTGGCCTCCTCCCCACCCCACTCAGCGGTGCCGCCAAGCATTCTGATACTCTGAGCTCTACATTCTTTTTAAAGCAGTTTTCAGCTCCATATTCAGTGCAGACCTTTCAGCAAGGAATTCACTTTAACAAGAGGACAGGATTGGTCACCACCCAATGACCCAATATTCTGCAGAATTTACTCCTGACGTGAACTCAGTAATTCCTCTAAGGCTGCGTTTACAAAGGGTCTGTTCTTTCAATTTCCCTAAAAACAAACAAACAAAAAACCACACAGTAACACCTCACTCTTTTCACAGCTCTAAAAAATGTGGCCTTATTATGCCTCAGCCCAAAGTTATACAAGCATGCAAGCAGCCTCCATACAACTGAGCACCTGCAGCAGCTGTGCCGGTGGGAGCGGAGGAGGCTCTGGGGCTGGGGCCGGTTCCTGCCCCAAGTCCTGCTTCCCATTTCTTGTCCCAGGAGTCCTCTGAACCATCCTCTGGGTAGGACTAATGGGAGGACAAAGGGGAGACAGACTGGCTCAGTGCTACTGTGATCCCCAGGAGGGCTTCTTAGCTCCTCCAACCCCCAGATTCCGATTTCACTGGGTCTGGGGTGGGGCCTGAGAGTTTGCATTCCAACAAATTCCAGGTGCTGCTGCTCTGGGGGCCACACTTTGAGAACAACTAGCCTAGAGGCTCGAGTCCAACTCCAGTTCTGGGGTAACTGTCTGAGGTGTCCTCTGAAATACCAGGGAATCCTACCACAGGCCTTTGTCCACTCCGAGCCCGTAACCATTACATCACCCAGGTGCACCTTTCTCTACAGGGTGTGCAAATATAGAAAAAGGAAAGTGGTAGAAAGCTTTTCCACCCCCAGCTGATGACTGGGCAGCGAACCTGTGATTTGCTAGCACGGAACCCATTACAAGTGCTGTATTCTGGTTCCAATGACTGGCATGTGGTTGAGGCTATGCAGCAACATCCTTTTGTGTGTGTGCAGTGGGCAGGAAAGGAGATGAACTATAGGAGCACAAGGTCCTATAATAGAAGCAGACAGGCCAAACCTGTGACCTCCAGAGAAAAGAAGGTATCAGCTGAGAAAGGTCCCTATGGGTTACAACTCACAAGAGGCCCCTCCTCCTCCTCCTCACTCTGCCTACACTGGGTTCTCTGGTGGCCCTGGGCTTACTATTCCCCTCCTCTGCTAGAGACCCTGCTTCAGGCCACTCTGGTCACCTCTAGATGGTGATGCCCCTACACCCATCATCCAGCAGGTGTGTATCACTGCGGTAGGTGACCCAGAGTCCGCTAACAACAGGAATGACATATTCTTGGCAACACTGAACAAATACCCCTAGAAACAATATTATGTGTAGTGGTTAGGTTCTTTAACAACCTTGTTATATTATTCAAATTTCAGCTAAACTATGGGTTTAATCATCTTTTCTAGCTGGTCTGGAGGCCTAACCACCATGTATAACCCCATTTGTAACAGGAAATACATTCCAGGTTACAAATAATCAACTGAAAGCTTCACAATATGATGAGCTTATAAATTGGGACTGATTTTGCTTAACAAGACTAAATTTCTTTCCTGTGCACACTTTATTACCCCCACGTCCATTGAGTAGCATTGAGGAAGTCAGGGATTTACATTAGTCTGTATTGCAATAACCAGAGAACAGTTCTCAATCCAAAGTATGAAACTGGCACTGCTCGCTAGTCCTGAGATCTGGCTACCAAAGGAAAACATGCTGCTCCCAGTGGCTTAAGGTATACTATTCTTCATTCTACTTAGCAGAAAAACTTCTATAGCACTTGACTGTGTTGTTTAAATTCTCCCTAACATCTATGATACATGAATTTTTGGCTACCAGTTCACTATTCTGAACAAGATTAAGAGCAGTATACTTTATAGCTAATCCCACACAAATGTTATAATCTGTGGTATTTGACAAACTACAGTAGGGTCTATTGTATTCAGTCAACAACAAACTTAGATAAACATACAAAGAGTATTTTGGCCTTCTAATTTGCATACTCACTCTGATTGGCTGTGGGTGTAGCAGAGATACAGTCAATTTACATGTTTGTCTATTATTAGGTAAGATAGTTACTTGTTTGTTGTCATTTTTATTCTTTTTTAATATATATTTTTTATTGATTTTTTTGCAGAGAGGAAGGGAGAGAGATAGAGAGTTAGAAACATTGATGAGAGAGAAACATCGATCAGCTGCCTCCTGCACACCTCCTATTGGGGATGTGCCCACAACCAAGGTATGTGCCCTTGATCGGAATCAAACCTGGGACCTTTCAGTCCACAGGCTGATGCTCTATCCACTGAGCCAAACTGGTTTTGGCATCATTTTTATTCTTAATGACTGTGTTTTCTCTTGCCTTTCTGCTTCTTCTTCTTATAGCAGTCCCTTTAGCATTTCTTACATTGCTAGCTTGGTGGTAATAAACTCTCTTAGCCCTTTTCTGTCTGTGAATCTCCTGATTCTACCTTCAATTTTTAATGATAGCCTTACTGGGTATAGTATTCTTGGATTCAGTTCCTTGCTTTGCATCACGTTGTATATTTCATTCCATACCCTTCTGGCCTGGTGTGTTTCTGTTGAGAAATCAGTTGATATTCTAATGGGAGATCCCTTGTAGGTAATTTTCTGTCTCTCTCTGGCAGCCTTTTAGATTTTTACTTTGTCATTGATGTTTGCCAATTTAATTGTGATGTGTCTTGGTGTGGGTCTTTTTGAGTTCATCTTGTTTGGGACTCTATGTGCTTCTTGTACTTGCATTGTTTGTTTGTTTGTTTGTTTTTCTTGCCAATATCAGGAAAGTTTTCTGTCATTATTTTTTCAAACAGGTTTTCTATTCCTTATTAAGTTTCTCCTTCTGGTACCCATAATATGTGTATGTTGTTTCATTTTGTGTTGTCCCAAAGCTCCCATAGATTTCCTCTTGCATTTTAAGTTTTCTTTCCAGTTGCTGCTGTGTTTGTGAGTTTTTTCCTACCTTGTCTTCTAATTCACAGATGTGGTCCTCAGCTCCTTCTAGTCTATTGTTTAAGCCTTCCATTGTGTTCTTTATTGCAGCTATCCATTCTTAATTTCTTCTTGATTCCTTTTCATGTTGGTGACATTCTCATTCAGCTCCTTATAATTCTCATTAAGTTGTGTGTATTTGTCATCCAACCATTTGAGCATCCTTATAACCATTACTCTGAATTCTTTCTCTGACATGTTACTTGCCTCCATTTCTTTTAATTCCCTTTCTGGTGATTCCTCTTTTTCTTTCCTTTGGGGATTGTTTTTTGGTCTCCTTATGTTTTGCTGTAACATTTAATTGTCTCTGTGACCTGGATCCAAGTGCTTTGCTGCTAAGGTTCTTTTCGGGGGGATGCTACTGGTGTGATCTCTCAGGTCTCATGGGCTTGGTGATCTAGCAGAGCTCCCTTATTAAGCTATTTGTGTTCTCTTGACGTAGTTGGATCTTGAATGTTAGTTTCTTATTCATAGATGAAATTTCATCAAGGATTGGCAATGTGACTTGCCCCAGGCTTTGTTGTGCAAGCTGTTTTGGATGTGGTTGTGGTTCCAGCTCTGGTGGAAAAAGTTGTCTGAGGTCTCACTGGTATGTGCTCACTGTAGGTTCCCAGAGTACATGCCTGGGAGGAAGAAATCATAGGGCCTGAGGCTTAGGTACTGTGACTTTGGCTGGTGTAGTGTGACTCTTGCTGGATTAGTGTCACTCTGCAACTCACTATGAGGGTCCCACATCCCATGATAGTGGGGGTGGGTGTCTCATAGTCTGTGATTGAGGCAGTGGGACTCTGGCAAAAGTGATTTACCTCTCTGAATCACGACGGTGTTCAGGATCCTGCAGCTGGGGATGTGGGAATCTTGAGATCTATGGCTGAAACAATGTGATCTTGTCCAGGGAGGCAAGTCCTCAGTAACTCACCAAGTTGTTCAGTGGTAGGTAGCCAGGAGGGGGATGTCATGGATCCTACTGAGGAAGTTGTGTGCCCTTGGTTGGAGAGGCATGTGCCCAGTGGCAGCACACAGAGGGGCCCAGGAGCCATCTGCAAGGGGTGTGTGCTCATGGGGCCCCACACACTGGATCGGAGCGATTGTGGTGTGCCACCAGCCCCATGGAGGGAGAAGCCCCAGTTCCTGCTTTGGGGGATGTGTGCCCTTGGTTGGTAATGCATGCCCAATGGCTGCTTACAGAGGTGCCCAGGAGCTGTCTGCTAGGGCAGTGGGCTCAAGGGGCCCTTGTGTTGGAGCGGTGCTACTGCAGGGACTGGATGCCAACAGCCAGGGTTGTGCCTTGTGATGGCTCAGAGAAGCACCCAGGAGCTGTCTGTTGGGGCAGCAGGTTCAGGGGGCTTGCGTGCTGGATTGGTGTGACTGCAGTGACCAGAGGTCAGCAGCTGAGGAGTGGGAAGTCCAAGTTTCTGCTGCTGGGGCCTTGAGCCCTTGGTTGAGTATGAGTGCACCTAGTGGCCACCCACAGAAGCACCCAGGAGTTGCCTGCTGGGGCACTGGCCTCAGGGGGCCTGTGTGCTGAAACCATGTGACTGCGGTGTCTGTGGGTAGGCAGCCAGGAAAGGGGAAGTCCAAATTTCTACTGCCAGGGCCGTGTGCTCTTGTTTGGATATGAGCATGGTGAGCTGGGGCTCAAGGAGACACCCAGGAGCTGCCTATAGGGGCAGCAGGCTGAGTAGGCCTGTGTGCTGAAAATGCACAACTGCAGTGTCCAGAGGTCAGCAGCTTGGGAGGGGGATGTCCCAATTTTTGCTACCCTGTGTCCTTGGTTGAAATTGCGTGTGCCCAGCTGGGGCTCACAGAGGCACCCAGGGGTCGTCTGTCAGGGTGGTGGGGCTCAGGAGACGTGCACTCCATATAGGCACAACTGTGGTGTCCAGAGGTTTGCAGCTGTGGAGTGGGGAGGGTCAGTTTTTGCTGCTGGGGCCTTGTGCCCTTGGTTGGATTCATGCACGCTCAGTGGTGGCTCACAGAAGTACCTTGGGGCGTTGTCAGGGCAATGCACTCAGAGAGGCCCTTGCACTTTAGCCACATGACTGAGGTGTCTGTGGGCAGACAGCCAGGAATGGGGGAAGTCTGAAATTCTACTGCCCGGGGCCTTGCCCACTTGGTTGGTTTTGTGCACACCCAGTGGTGGCTTCCAGGACATCATCCTCACACACTCAGAGGGGCCCTGACGCTGAAGTTGAGTGACCAAGGTGTCTGTGGGCAGGTATCCAGGAAGGGGGAATTCAGAATTTCTACTGCTGGGGCAGTGCACCCTTGTTTGTATAAGAGTGTGCCCAGTGGGGGCTCGCAGTGGCACCCAAGAGCAGCCTGTGGAGCAGTGGGCTCAGGAGACCTATGTGCTGGAAAAGTGTGACTGTGGCATCCAGAGGTCAGCAGCTGGGGAGGGGGAAGTCGCACTAACTGCTGTGGGAGCAGTGCACCTTTGGAGGTGGAGGTCCTAGGGTCTGCAGGTCTGCAGGTGGGGCAGCAGGATTTTGGCTGGAGTGGCTGCAGGGTCACGGGCCGCTCTCCCCTTCAATATGGCGTGGGCTCCATGCCCCAAGCCCCGCAGCCCGAGGAGTGCCAGCAGCGGTGGTAGGTTCTCCCTGTCCAGGAGAGCCTGGTCTGCCAGCCCCTGCTGCTCCTGCCGGATTTAACTGTCCATCACTCACTCACACACATGCCATACACATCCACATACTCTCCTTTCACCCCCTCACTCACTCACATCCTCTCCCTCACCTCCGTCCTGCCAGCTGCCATCTTCCTTTCCGGGGATTCACTTTTGTTTTTATTTTTTAATTAAAAAATATATCCTGGAAAGCCATCACCATGGCCTTGAGTTGGAAAGTTTAATAAATGTTGAAAATGCAAGAAACAGTTACAGCATTTTGAAAATTCTCTGCTCACTTACACTACCTTCCTAGCAAAACTAGGGTCTATGGGACTCAGCTAGATAACTGGGCCTGAAACCCGTTCCAGGCCCTGTCTCTGACTTGCCAGTTCTGTATAATTTTTAAAACCAATGTCACCTCAATAAATTGAATAAAAAATTTTAAAAAAGGAGTCCATGAAGCAAAAGATGGAGAATATCAGAGAAAATAAATGGCAATTATTAAAATAACTTATTTGTTACCTAAACAACTTGTAGATATAGTAGTGCCTTAATCCAAATCAATAAGCCCCACTGATGGAATTTCAGGAAGTGTGACAGTCAGTTCTAAAATTGAGACTGCTATGTCCTGGGTGGTGTGGCTCAGTTGGTTGGACATTGTCCCATGCCTTGAAATGTTGCTGGCTTGATTCCAGTTCAGGGCTCATGCTTGGGTGGTTTAGGACACAATTCTTGGTAGGGGGCCTGCAGGAGGAAGCCAACTGATGTTTCACTCTCACATCAATGTTTCTCTCTCCCCCTCTCCATTCCTCTCTTTCTAAAAGTAAATAAAAAATCTTTAACAAATAAATAAAATAGAGACTATTGAGCCATCTCAAATTCAATATCAACTCTTCTCCAAACCAGTTGCATCAGGTGCTGCTAGGCTGGTTTGCTTTTCTTTTGAAAAGACTGCATTGACATGAGTTGGGGGATAGAAGCAGAGCAAGTTGCCTTTGGAAGCCTGGCTCTTAATTAATTAGTTTCTATCACTGGAGATAATTAACACCTGGACAAAATTGCTTCTCATTGACATAAAAGAATCTAGTTTCTTGGGTCTATTTCAGGTGATTCTAAATGTTAGAATGCAAGTTATTTTGGTTCAATGATTATGTGACATGTCTGAGGCAAGAAAAAAGGTAGAAGCCTTTGGGAGGAAGTGTCATCCATAAACGTGCTGAGAGTTGAGCTAAAATAAAAAGCAAGTAACCTGAAGTCTTTACACGGACTTACAACATCATACTCCTATGGACTTGCTTAGTCCTGAATAGAACACAGACCTCCATATGCAGTGACCTTTGCAGTGTCAACAAAAGCTTATCAAAAGTATCAATTTCCTCAGCCTGTGTGCTCAGAGGTTGAACATCGACCAAGGCATCACTGGTTAGATTCCTGGTCAGGGCACATGCCCAAGTTGTGGGCTTTGATCCCCAGCAGGGGGCGTGCAGGAAGCAGCAGATCAATATTTTTTCTCTCATTGATGTTTCTATCTCTCTCTACCTCTCCCTTCCTCTCTCTCTAAAAAGCAATAAAAATAATTTTTAAAGTATCACTTGCTTGGCCTCTGAAGTTGTCAGATGCAGGCTTGCTGGTGTTCTAATCCACATGTATTCATCACTGTCTTCACTCACAGACTTTCTGGATCAACTGTAAGGAAACCACAGAACTTGCCTTTCTCCCCTTCATCCATGGCCTGCCCCCTCTTGGCCTTACTTCAAACCCTGAGATGTATTAGTACAAAACAAAAGGAATGAGTCACTGAGGACCAAGAACTAGATTGGACTTTATTTAGGCCCAAAGGAAAGATTAAAATGCTCTGCAATGTCTATTATTTTTTTCTGCACATCCAATATCATTGAATAACATCTTAAAAGCTAATTTTCATTTCAGAACAAATAGGAACATTTTGAGTACTCAGTCAAAATGAGATTTTATATTATCTAATAACAATTACTAGTATATGTCCACTCTGTCAGGAATATTGAGATCCTGCATTTTACATAGAGATAAAGTAAAATAGGAACTGTGATTTCCCTAAGGTCACACTGCTAATAAGAGCAGATCATCACTAGGATTGATTTGTTGTATGGTTGAAAACGTGATCTGAATTTTTGAATATATCTTTTATCCATCTGTGATAGTTAATTTTGTGTTGATTTGGCAGCCCATGGTGCCCAGATATTTGTTGAAACATTATTCTGAATGTTTCTGTGAAGGTGTTTTTTGGATGTGACTTACAATTAGATCAGTGGAAGTTGAATAAAGCTTATTACCCTCCATCACAGTGATGGCAAACCTATGACACGCGTGTCAGCACTGACACGCGTAGCCATTTCTGATGACACGCGGCCGCTGAGGCGGCCGCATGCCGAGGATGAAACATTTGCTGCTCCTGAGGATGAAACATTTGTGACTAGAGTCTTGGAGTTGGAGTCTATTAGACACTCTGTGCCGGAGGTCTGTAGGCCAAAACAACAGAAGTCTGGCACAGAGCGTCTAGTTCTGGGACTTCCGGTTAAGTCGGGATCTTTGCCCTCACTTCCACTGGCAGAGCAGGGAGCAGCAGAACACAGCAGGGGACGCATCTCTGGGGGCCCTGCCATTACCAGTAACCAAATAACAGTTAACCACAGCAACCATTATCTACTGTTCTGGGGTGTCATGGATTTCTAATCCATCATTACTGAGATAAGTGAGGGGAGGCTGGGAGAGGCGAGGGTTTGTGGTGTGCTATGGGTGCCGCTTCCCGCCATTAGAAATAGCGGCAGCCATTTTAATTCACATAAGGAACACCATCTTGCTCCATAGTGCAGACTCCATTTCACCACTATTACTGTTGTACATCCTTATTAACCCCTATTTCTGCTTATTAACCCTGCCCTTTCCTAAAAGACAGTTATATTCACCATTTTGTGGTTAGTTAGGCTAGTTAACCCCTAATTGCCTGCAGGCCTAACAAGCTATCTATAATTCTATCTTCTGTCACTGGCCCCCTGATGGAGAACCCAAAAAATAAAAATCTAAGGTTAAGTAAAGGAAGTGGTAGTAGCAGTGGCCGGCCCCTTCAAGAGACATGGACTGAGATGTATGGCTTTATAGAAAAAAATGGCAGATCATTTTGCGTTCTATGTACTGAAACGGTAGTAAGCAGAACGTGGAATATAGACATTTTGAAACTAATCATTCCCAGCTCTTGGAAAAAAGTGAGGATGAAAGGAAGGAATACATTTCCAGGCAGCTACACCTTTATAAGAGCCAATCTAATTCCATCCTTAAATTTATGAAAGGCTCTACAAATTTAACATCTGCAAGTTTGAGCATTGCTCACTCTATAGCTCAGCATGGAAAAGCGCTCAGTGAGGGAGAATTTATTAAAGAAACTCTCCTAAGATGTGCACCAGTTCTATTTCACGATATGCAGAATAAAGATGCAATTATTAAGAGAATATCTGAGTTACCACTCAGTAGAAATATCATAAAAGACCGAATAATGAGACTGAACACAAACATACAACATCAATTAAAGAGAGACATAAAGAAGTGTGAATATTTTTCAATCTTTCTTGATGAAACTACTGATGTCACATCCCATGCTCAGTTGGCCATTATTGGTCGATATTCTGATGGTCTCACAATGAGAGAAGAGTTGATAAAGTTAGTATCAGTGTCAACAAGTAAATTAGGAAGCAAAATATGTAAGGTTGTTATACAAACATTTTGTGACCTAAGCATTGATATCTCTAAAGTTGTGTCAGTGATGACAGATGGGGCACCAAATATGGTGGGGGGAAAAGTCGGATTTGTCAAATTGTTTACAGAAGCTATTGGACATCTGATTGTGCCTTTTCATTGTATTATCCATCAGGAGGCTTTATGTGCCAAGGCAGGATTCACCGACTTAAATGACTTAATGTCAGTTGTTACAAAAATAGTTAATTTAATAGCTGCTCGCCCCCTTCACAAGCAAGAATTTTCAGTACTTTTACTGGAGGTTGATTCCACCTACAGTGGACTGCTGATGTACAATAATGTAAGATGGCTGAGCCGAGGCAAAGTTCTTGAGCGCTTTGTGGAGTGCTTTGAAGAAATTAAGGTATTTCTTGACGATAAGGATCTGGGAAACTTTCCTCAGCTTAATGATGATAAGTGGGTCAACACCCTGATGTTTTTTACAGAGCTCTCTGTTCATATTAATGAACCAAACTTAAAGTTATAAGGTTTTGGCAAAAGTATTGACGTTATGTTTGGATACATAAAAGCTTTTGAAAGTAAAGTTAAAATTTTCAAGCGAGATGTAGAAACTAAAACTTATAAGTATTTTCCTCGAGTAACAAAGTATTTTGAGAAGGCCAGTGCAGCTGTACAAAATGAAATGGAACTCTTGCATATGAAGTACCAGCATGTTTTAGACTTGTTACTTGACCAGTTTAGTGATAGATTTAGTCAATTTAGAAGTCTAGAACAGACCATGAAAATAATTAAGTGTCCTGATGTTGTAGTCTACAGTAGTTTGGAATTAAATGGTTTCCAATGGATGCAAATGGATGATTTGGAGATGCAACTTGCAGAATTTCAAGACAGTATCTGGGCTCAGGTGTTTGTCGACTTGAGGTGAAAGCTTGAGAATCTGGAAAGGTGCCGCTTGGAGAATCAAGAGGAGTGCCACTACGAACAGGAAAATTGGAGTGCCTGGAACCGACTACCAGACACTTTTAGCACCCTGAAAAATATAGCAATGGCTTTACTCACAATTTTTCCCTCTACATACTTTTGTGAGGCCTTATTCTCAGCGTTAAATAATATCAAAACCAACAAAAGAAACAGATTGACAGATGAAGTTAGTAGCGCTTGCTTGGGCCTGAAGTGTACAAAATACTAACCTTCAATTGAAGATTTAGCCAATGAAATTCAGCAACAAAAAAGTCACTAATAGGCAGGTTAGTTAAAGAATTCCCCCTCCCCCTCACTTATCTTAGTTCACGGCACCCCACACAAGCTAAATAATATCAAGACCAACAAAAGAAACCGACTGACAGATGAACAAAGAAGTCACTAAGCAGGTAAGTTAAATATTTAGTTTTTGGTTTATTAAATACAATTATATATAACAATTATACATTTATGTTATTTAAACTATAAATATCACGAAATAATGTTTTTCCCTCAAAGTGACACACTACCCGAGTTATGCTCAGTTTTTTGGCGAAGTTTGACACACCAAGCTCAAAAGGTTTCCCATCACTGCTCCTTCATGTGGGTAAGCCTCATCCAATCACTTGAAAATCTTAAAACAAAAACTGATCTCTTTTGAGAAAGAAGGGTTTCTTCTAGCAGACTGTCATTGGATTCAAACTATAATTATTACCTAAGTCTCCAGTCTGCTGGCCAACATTGCAGATTTTATACTTACCAAACTTCCACAATCACGTAACCCAATTTCTTAAAATAAATCTCTTCAATATATCTAAACATATTGTGTTGGTTTTGTTTATTTGGAGAACACTGACCAGTATAGTTGATATCATTTGTGACTGGTCTTTTACTTAGCATAATGTTTTTAAGGTGCATCCATGTTGTGCCATATATCAGTACTTTATTTCTTTTCAAGGCTGAATAATATCCTATATAATAAAAGCCTAATATGCTAAGTGTTCGATTGTCCAGTTGGCTGTTCAACCAATCAAAGCATAATATGCTAATGATATGCTAAGGTCGCTCAACTGATTGCTACGATGTGCACTGACCACCAGGGGGGCAGACAGTCGACTGATCGACCAGAGGCTATGATGTGCACTGACCACCAGGGAGCAGACAGCCAACCAGTCAACCAGTCGATCAGTCGTTATGACATGCACTGACCACCAGGGGGAAGGCGCTTCAACTGGTAGGTTAGCTTGCTGTAGGGGTCCTGCCGATCGGTACTGAGCAAGATGGGCTGGACATGCCCTGGAGCCCTTCTGTGGTCCCTCCCCAGCTGGCCAACCTCCCATGTCCCTCCCCAGCCCTGATGGTGCACCAGTGGGGTCCCTTGGCCTGGCCTGCGCCCTCTTGCAATCTGGGACCCCTTGGAGAGCTGGTTTCCACCCAAAGGCAGAATGACTGGTCACTATGATGCACACTGACCATCAGGGGGCAGATGCTCAATGCAGGATCTGCCCCCTGTTGGTCAGTGCACTCCCACAGGGGGAGCTCCGCTCAACCAGAATCCAGGCTCATGGCTGGCAAGTGCAGTGGCAGTGGCTGGAGCCTCTCCCGCCTCCGCAGCAGTCGGACATCCCCTGAGGGCTCCAGGACTGCAACAGGGAACAGGCCAGGCTGAGGGACTCCCCCCCACTGACACCCACCCGGATTGCACAAATTTGGTGCACTGGGCCTCTAGTTGCATTATAAAGATATGTTATATTTTATTTGTACATTCATCAATTGATGGACTTTTAAGTTGTTTCCACTTTCTGGAAGTTATTAATAAGCTCTTCTAATTACTATGTTTTTTATTTCTTTCTCCCATAAGTAGTTTATGTAAAGACTTAATCTAGAAACTCTCTTCTAGCACAAATAAGGCAACCCTATCACCAAAAATTGAACATAAAAAGTCCCCAATTAGAAATTAAGTTTATTTTTTGATGTTAAAAACAAAAGCACTTACTTGCACAAATACATAAATGACTCAAAGTGATTAGGGGTTTTCCACATCTTTCCAGTTAATTTGAACAGTTAATATTCATCTAGGGCTCTTCCTGTCTGGTGGCATGTTCATATTAACTGGAACTCAGGAATTATCTCATAGGTCTCAGATGTGAGGAAGCACCAATCTTTATGAGTATATTAAAAAATGTGTAAGCCTCTTGATTAGGCTTATTGCATGTACACAAGTCCCTTGGTTGATCTCTCCCCCTTTTTCCACCAACCCCCTCCTTCCCTGATGTTTGAGGTTCTGATTGTTGTTTCTCAGTCTCTGGATCTGTTCTTGTTCATCAGTGTATGCCATTCATTATATTCCACAAATGAGTGAGATCATGTGATATTTATCTTTCTCTGCCTGGCTTATTTCACTTAGCATAATGCTCTCCATCTCCATCCATGTTTTTGCAAATGGTAGTAGCTCCTTCTTTTTACCGCAGCATAGTATTCCATTGTGTAGATATACCACAGTTTTTTAATCCACTCATCTGCTGATGGGCATTTGGGCTGTTTCCAAATCTTAGCAATGGTGATTTGTGCTGCTATGAACATAGGGGTACATATATCCTTTCTGGTTCATATTTCTAGTTTCTTGGGATATATTCCTAGGAGTGGGATCACTGGGTCAAATGGGAGTTCCATTTTTAGTTTTTTTTGAGGAAACTCCATACTGTTCTCCACAGTGGCTGTACCAGTCTGCGTTCCCACCAGCAGTGCAAAAGAGTTCCTTTTTCTCTACATCCTCGCCGACACTTGTTGTTTGTTGATTTGTTGATGATAGCCATTCTGACAAGTGTGAGATGGTACCACATTGTTGTTTTGATTTGCATCTCTCTGATGATTAGTGACTTTGAGCAGGTTTTCATATGTCTCTTGGCCTTCCTTCTGTCTTCTTTTGAAAAGTGTCTATTTAGATCAGTTGCTCATTTTTTGATTGGGTTGTTTATCTTCTTTTTGTTAAGTTGTATGAGTTCTCTGTAAATATTGGAGATTAAACCCTTATTGTTGATATCATTGGCAAATATGTTCTCCCATGCAGTGGGATTTCTTGTTGTTTTATTGATGGTTTCCTTTGCCGTGCAAAAGCTTTTTATTTCGATGTAGTCCCATTTGTTTATTTTCTCTTTATTTTCCATTGCCCTAGGAGCAGTATCAGTGAAGAAGTTCTTTCGGCATATGTCTGAGATTTTTCTGCCTGTGGATTCCTCTAGTGTTTTTATGGTTTCCCATCTTATGTTTAAGTCCTTGATCCATTTTGAGTTTATTTTTGTGTATGGTGAAAGTTGGTGATCTAGTTTCATTTTTTTGCATGTATCTGTCCAATTTTCCCAACACCATTTGTTGAAGAGACTGTCTTGACTCCATTGTATGTTCATGCCTCCTTTGTCAAATATTAATTGGGCATAGTGGTTTGAGTCAATTTCTGGGTTCTCTATTCCATTCCATTGATCTATGTGTCTGTTCTTGTGCCAGTACCAGGCTGTTTTAAGAAGAGTGGCTTTATAATACAGCTTGAAATCTGGTATTGAGATCCCACCTACTTTGTTCACAGGGGAGTGGGGCACGAATTGGGGATGAGGAGTAATGGGGGAATAAGGACCCATACAAAATAATAATAATTAAAAAATTTTTTTTAAAAAATTGTGAGGTAACCAGAACCCCAAGGATGCCTGAGAACATCTTTCTTGCCATGCTAGCAGTCATCAGCTGTACGGTAAGATTACCAGACAAATGGGTAAGTATTTTGGACTTATGTTCCTGACTCTTCATGGGTAAGAGCCCTTATGAGGGCTGATCCCCCTCCTAATGTAGTCCCCAATAATACCAAACACCTTGGTCATCCAGGAGGACCATGGGTGGGGCAAGGAAGTATAATTATACAGGGGTCTCCACCCAGATTCCCTTTTGTATGACACCAAATCAAACCATTGCTCCTTTGTATGTAAAATTAAAGAGAGGTTTTTGGCTTGTGTGGATACCAAAGAAAGGGACTATCACTACTTGCTCCTGGGAGAGGTGTATAAAATGTAGCTAAGACCTTGTCTATACAAAAAGAAACTGGCAGCCAGGTTGAAATGGAATTGCCATGGCCTAGAGCAAAAAATATCCTTACATGATATTATTCTACAATGTCATTATAATTTTTCCTAGATTGTGTTACCCCCATTACCTATAATAGTACCTCGCACCCTTGGGGATCAATAAAAAATCATATTTTTGTGCTTGGAGACAAAGTTAACTCATCTCTCAATATTTTAAAATTACAACAGCATAATATGCAATTATCCCAAACAAACTTACAAACTAATTCTTTGAATGTCTGGCAGCAATTTAAAAAGGACATGAAAGGGTTTAATCCCTTCAACTGTGTAGAGGGCCCCCTGGGAAGGCACCAGAGCATTCTAAATTGGCCCCTCTTGCCCTTTTGGCCAAGAGGGACCCTCTTCTCACAATCCAACTGTCCACAGCTGTTGCCTGAGCTTCTGTTCATGCCAAGGTTGAAGCCTCGTGATGGCTGGTACCATGGATCTGTCTCTCACCCAGTGGGGTGAGCTGGGCCTCCTTGGAGAAGAAACCTGGGTTCCACAAGATATGTGATCAGTGCTGGGACCCTGCCGGCAGACAAGGGGGATCCCAAGACAGGTGCTAGGCATGGAGGCCATGGGGGCGTAGGCGACCAAGGAGACAGAACTAAACCTCACATCACCCTGCTTGGCCCCGGAGGATGGCTGGTTAGCCAGAGACGGGTAAGATTCCTCAGGGAAGGAACAACCTAAGACAGGCACAGTCACAAAGGGGCCATCAGGAGATAACTTGGGGGTCAACAGAGGTGGGGCACAGACCTTCACCCCCCCCCAAGTTTGCAGGGGCCTGAACCCTCACCCCTGCTGAGGGAGGTCTCCTGCCCCCCTGACTGCTTTGCTTCCTATGCCCAGCTCAAATCGGGAACCAGGTAACAGAGACTTGGCTGACAGCAGATGCCCTCTCACTGCAACAAGACTTGATGGAGATGTCTTGCACCCATGATGCGGGGAACTGGGGTCTTTGATATCTAAATCCAGCCTAGCACCAGGAATGCTCAGGGCCTACTCAAGAAGGCAAATAATCCTCTCCACTAATATTTACAGGGTAAAATAAGATGGTTGTTAGAGTATTAAATTTGACAGTAAAATAGTAGTCAAGTTTTCAGACTAATTTAAATTGGCCAATCGAAATAAGTGAATATTCTAGAAAAATCAATTGTACTGGACAAAAAAAGCTGTTCCTAAAGTGTTAACTAAAATTTTTATTGGTAGTTCATCTCATGGTAAAATTGTGTAACATATGATGAACCTAAAGCAGTCACATTTTAGTGCAAAAAAGTAAAATTTAAAAGCTATCAAGATTACAGCATAAAATTTCCAAAAAGCTCCTAATATTTAAACCAATAAAGGGGGAGGGGGTATCAGAAAAATATCATGTAAGGAAAAATATCCTATAAATAAATTATATCTAGAAAATTTTTACTTTAGAAAATTAACTTTCATTTGTAATGCTAACAGCAAGACACCCAGGTAAAACATACATGGTGTCAAAACAAGCCAAAGGAAAATCATTTGGACAAAAAATGAAAAAGTATCTCAAGTCAAATTTATAGAAAAGATTCCTTTATTAACTTTTGGTCGAGAATATGTTTGTATATTTTCAGAAAACAACTCTGAGACCATGTGGATTCCTACAACAGAGAGGAATTGACAGGAGTGCTCCAGCCATGAAGACAGAAGAGAAACAGTCCAGAAATGGAAGACGCTGATGATGCCTTGCCATACTAGCAGTCAGCAGATGTGCGTCACTGCAGATTGCCCAGGACCAAACCAGAGAGGGTCGAACCTGCATTGCCACCATTTGTCCACCATCCAGAACTGAAATATCATTGCTGTTATGTACACATAAGGAACTGTTTGACATTGAAATTGGGACTCAAAAGAACTGTTGGCCCAGAAAGAAACTCACTATAGACTGATTCATTTGCCTCTCAGCATAACCATTATTGCTTGTCTCATTTTCATTTCCTATAAGTGTATGCCTAGTATCACATGAGCTCACTCATCTAGGGGAAATGATGAACAACATAGACTGAAGAACAAGAACAGCATCGATCAGACTGTCAGACCTCAGAGGGAAGGTAGGGGAGGGTGGGGATAAGGGAGAAAGATCAACCAAAGGACTTGTGTGCTTGCATAGGAGCCTAACCAGTGATCACAGACAACAGGAGGCTGGGGGCATGCGTGTGGAGGGGTTTGGGATGGGAATGGGGGGGTTGAGGACAAATATGTGATACCTTAATCAATAAAGTAATTAAAAAATGTGTAAGCCTCAGCCCACAAGTCCTGTTGAGACTTTTTTTATCATAAAGTTTCTCTCTCTTCTAATTCATATCCACTGACACTACACTAATTCAGTTCCCTGTTGCTGTTTTCCTGTGCCATTACAATATCCTCCCTAATTTATCTACCATTTTGTTTATTCCTGCTTCCAGGAACATTTTCTCTCCAAATACTGCTACTTTCAATTATTCTCTGTGCAAAAACGTTCAGTAAGTCTTTAATACCTTTTGTATAAAGTTTAAACTTGGCCTGTCATTCACTATCAGCCACTAAAGGCTAAACCAAAAAAATGTTGTTCAATATTATCTCCAGGGAAACACCTACAATGAGACTATTTTAACAAAATATCATAAACATTCTCACTTTTTCACTATGCTACTTGATGACCCATTTGTATTTTCATCCATGTTTCTTTGTGAAAGATCAACTTTTTAAAAATATATTAAACCCCTGTCACTGATCTCCATGTTATAAATATCAATGTCATTGTATAAAAGTCAATCAAGAGATATAAGAAACTAAAAAATAAATAAACCACATCAATTGTAAATGATAGAGTGGGATAATTGCAAAACAGGATACCTCACTAAATTACTTTTAAACAATATTTAAAAAATTTTAAATTACAGTTGACATAAAATATTGTATTAGTTTAAAGTCTGCAACCCAGTGATTAGACATTTATAAAACTTACAAAATGACCACCCAGATAAATCTAGTACCCATGTGGACACCATACATAGTTATTTCAATACTATTGACTGTATTCCATATCTTGTACTTTACCTCCCCATGGCTATTCTGTATGTACCAACTTGTACTTATTAATCCTTTCACCTTTTTCACCCATTCTCCAAACCACCTCCCAACTGCCAACGATCAAAATGTTCTCTGTATATATAAATCTGTTTCTGTTCTGTTTGTTCATTTGTTATTTTTTTTAGATTCCACATACACTAGTAAGTGAAATCATGGTGTTTATCATTTGCTGTATGATTTATTTCACTCAAAACAATACCCTCTAGGTCCATTCATGTTGTTGCAGATGGCAGGATTTGATTCTTTTTTTTATGGCTGAGTAAGATTCCAGTGTAATATATGCATCCTTTCTGCTTTATATATTCATTTATTGATGGACACAGGTTGCTTCCATATTTGGCTATTGTAAATAATGCTCCAATGAAAATATAGAAGCATATATCTTTTCAGTGTAGTGTTCTGAGTTTCTTTGGATAACTTCCAAGAAGTGGAATTGCTGGGTTCTTCTTTGTCTCTAGTTATACCTTTGTTTTAAAGTCTATTTTGTCTAGTATAAGTATTGCTATCCAAGTTTTTTTTTTTATGTGCTTGTTTTCATTTTTCATGAAATATATTTTGCTATCAGTTTACTTTCAGTCTGTGTGTGTCTTTTGATCTAAAATGAGTCTCTTGTAAAAAGCATATGTAAGAGTCTTGTTTTCTTATACATGTCTTTAGAATAGAACATTTAGTCAATTTGCATTTAAAGTATTATTGATAGATATGAATTTATTGCCATTTTATTAGTCATGTTTTAATCTTTTTATTTTTCTTCTTTAAAAAAGATCCTTAAATTTTTCTTAATTAAATTTATTGAGGGGACATTGGTTAATAAAATTATATAGTTTTTAAGTGAACAATTCTATGATACATCATCTGTATATTCCATAGTGCACTCAACACCTAAAATAAAAATTTCTGTCACCCTCTATTTACACCATTTACCCTTTATAACTATTTCCCCCTTCCCTCTGGTAACCATCATACTGTTGTCTGTGTCTATGAATTTTTGTTTATTTGCTTTTATTGTTTGTTCATTTGTTGCTTTCAGTTTTATATCCCACATATAAGTGAAATCATATGGTTCTTGACTTTTTATGTCTTATTTTGCTTAGCATGATAATCTCAACATCAATTCATGTGGTGAATTGAATTATTTCATCTTTTCTTTTGGTTGAATAGTATTCTATTATATATATAATATACATACACATATTCTAATATATACACACACACACACACACACACACACACACACACACACACATATATATATATATATATATATATATATATATATATATATATATTATACATATACACACAACAACTTCAGTAGCTATTAGAAAAATACAAATAAAAATACAGCCGAAACCGGTTTGGCTCAGTGGATAGAGCGTCGGCCTGCGGACTCAAGGGTCCCAGGTTCGATTCCGGTCAAGGGCATGTACCTTGGTTGAGGGCACATCCCCATTAGGGGGTGTGCAGGAGGCAGCTGCAGCTGATCGATGTTTCTAACTGTCTATCCCTCTCTCTTCCTCTCTGTAAAAAATCAATTAAATATATTTAATAAAAACAATACAATGAGATTTTCCTCACATCTGTTAGAATGTTTATTATCAACAAGACAAGTAATAATATGTATTGGAGAGGTTGTGAAGAAAATGAAACCCTCACTCACTTCTGATCAGAATTTTAACTGGTACAGCCACTATGGAAAGCAATATAGATACTATTCAAAAATTTAAAAATAGAGTTACCATATGACACTGAGTATCTACTAGAAAAATTTGAAAACATTTATTCACAAAGATACATGTACCCCAATGTTCATTGCAGCATTATTCATCATAACCCAAGCATGGAAACAACCAAAGTGTCTTTCTATGGATGATTGGATAAAGAAAATGTGGTATAAAAAAAAAGATGATGTGGTACATATGATATTTATTGTAATACTGGTTTGGTGGTAATGAACTCCTTTAGCTTCTTCTTGTCTGGGAAACTCCTTACTTGTCCTTCGATTCTAAATGATAGCTTTACTGGGGAGAATTATTTTGGTTGTAGATCCTTGCTTTTCATCACTTTGAATATTTTAAGCCAATCCCTTCTGGCCTGCAAAGTTTCTGTTGAGAAATCAGCTGACAGTTATATGGGAGCTTCCTTGCAGGTAATTAACTACTTTTCTCTTGCTGCTTTTAAGATTGTCTCTTTGTCTTTAATTGTTGGCATTTTAATTATGATGTGTCTTTGGATTCCTCTTGTTTGGGGATCTCTGTGCTTCGTGGATTTGTGTATCTTTTTCATTCACTAGGTTAGGGAAGATTTCCATCAGTATTTCTTCAAATAACTTCTCAAGCCTTTGCTCTCTCTCTCTCTCCTGCTTCTGGTACACAAATGATGTGGATATTGTTATGCTTAATGTCCCAGAAGTCCCTTTAACTTTCTTATTTTTCAAAATTATTATTTTTTCTTTTTGTTGCTCTGATTGGGTGTTTCCTGCTGCTTTGTCTTCAAATCACTGATTTGATTATCTGCTTCATGTAATCTGCTGTTTATTCTGTATAATATGTTCTTTATTTCAGTTACTGTATTCTTCATTTCTGCTGGTTTTTAAAAAATGGTTTTTATGTCCTTTTTTATGCTGCTAAAGTTCTCACTAAATTACTTGAGTATCCTTATAACCATTGATTTGAACTCTGTGTCTGGAAGTTTGCTTACCTCCATTTTATTTAGTTCTTTTTCTGTGGATAGCTCCTATTCTTTTATTTGGCACATGTTTCTTTTTCTTCCCATTTTCTCTGCTTCTCTGTTTGTTTGTTTTTCTATGTATGATATGGATCTTCTATATGTCACAGTCTTATTAGGGTGGCCTTATTTTCTAGGCATAATGTAGGGCCCAGTGGTGCAGACTCCCTTGTTTCTCAAGCTGGGTGCTCCATGTGGGCTCTGTTCACCCTCCTGTTGTATTTGAGTCTTGATTGCTGTTGGCACACCAATGGGAGGCTATGACTCCCAGACTGACTAGCTGTGAGGACCAGTAGTGACTACAGCAGAGGACCTACTGTGAAGGGTACAGCCTCATGGAGCAAAACTAATTTCAGGAGGACTGTGGTTTTTGCTTAGTCTGTCCCTTGAGTGTGTTTCTTTTGGAAGGGGGTTGGATGGTGCCCCAGCATGGTCTGAAGCTGGCTACTGGGTTTGGTGGCTCTACGGTCTCCTGCAGGTACACACCAAAGTTAACTATCCTGTCTGGAGCCACACAGAATGTGCTACAAAGCTATCTTCAGATGGCTGCTACTTTTATTGGGCTTGCAGTTGCCTAGGACAGTGGTCGGCAAACTCATTAGTCAACAGAGCCAAATATCAACAGTACAGTGATTGAAATTTCTTTTGAGAGCCACATCTTTTAAACTTAAACTTTTTCTAATGCCACTTCTTCAAAATAGACTCACCCAGGCCATGGCATTTTGTGGAAGAGCCACACTCAAAGGGCCAAAGAGCTGCATGTGGCTCGTGAGCCGCAGTTTGCTGACCAAGGGCCTAGGAGAGATCAAGCTACAAACTGAGGCCAGCTGCCACTAGTGCTGAGCTTCAGGCCATTTAGAAAGAGTTACATGGCATGCCAAGGACAGATGCTGCTTGTTTGGGCTTGACAGAAGCTGCTTGTTTGGAGTTTGTGAACCTTTTAGAGATTTTAGGTAAGTCCACCTCATGAGCCAAGACAGGGCACATGTATGGAAAACCCGAACAGTTTGTATGGGCTCACATGTTGGGTGAGGTGGGGTTTGAGGGAATCACCAAGAAAAGGTGAACAATGTTAACCAGGCTGATGGAGACTTAAATATGGCACCCATCTGTATCTGCAAGGGGAGGGTTCATCAAAGGAACAATGGATTCTGACAGCACTTCTGTCTGGGTGAAAGCTGCCCCTCCAGCCCTTGCTTTAAAGCCAGACAACTCAATTCCTCCAAATATGTCCTTGGTGACCTTTGAGCTGCTTCCCCAGCACTAGAGTTCAGAGAAGTGAATCTGAGTAAGTTTGTGGGAGGATTCTTTAAGAGGAAATGCCTGAGACCGCAGCAGCCTATGCCTCACTCAATGACAATCCCCATGATTTTTTAACAGCTATCCATGGAGTTTTACAGCCAGAAATTTTGGGGACCTCTTTTGCTGGCATTGGAACCCTGGGCTAGGGAGCCTGGTGTGGGGCTGGGATCCCTTGCTTCTGATAGGTCGGGACCCCACAATTGAGATATCCCTCCCGATTTTTAACTGCTACATGTGGATGTGGGATCAGACTGTTTTGCATCTCTGCTCCTCCTATAAGTCTCAATGTGGCTACATCTGTATATCTTTAGTTGTAGGACTTCCAATCAGTTAGATTTCACGCGGTTGTCAATAATGACTGTTCTGTAGTTTAGCTGTAATTTTGATGCCATGTGAAGCTCTGAGTTTGCATGTTTATCTACTCTGCCATTTTCACTGGAAGCCTTATTTATTGTCTTTTTCTTTTTTTTTTTTTTTTAAAATATATTTCATTGATTACAGAGAGGAAGGGAGAGAAATAGAGAGTTAGAAACATCAATGAGAGAGAAACATTGATTGCCTCCTGCACACCCCCTACTGGGGATGTGCCTGCAACCAAGGTACATGCCCTTGACCGGAATCGAACCTGGGACCCTTCAGTCCATAGGCTGATGCTCTATCCACTGAGCCAAACCGGTTAGGGCTATTGTCTTTTTCATAATAGTTATTCTAACAGGTGTGAAGTGGGTTCTCATTGTAGTTTTGATTTGGATTTTCCATATAACTAGTGGTGTTGAGCATCTTTAATCTGTTAGAACTTGAAAAATATCTAATATCTATCTAGGTCCTCTGCCCGTTTTGCATATTTATTGTTTTTGAGCTGTAATGAGTACTGTATATATTTTGTATAATACCCCTTATCGCAGGTATTGTTTGCAAATGTCTTTTCCTATTCTGTTGACTGTCATTTTATTTTGTTGACTAGAGGCTCAATGCATGAAAATTCATGCACTGGAGGGGGAAGTCCCTCAGCCTGGCCTGCCCCCTCTCACAGTCCAGGAGCCCTCAGGGGCGGGAGGCGACATGGCGATCTGGGGAAGGTGATGCCCCCATCACACCTCTGTTGCTGCCAATGCCGGCAGCACAAGCCTCGGGTGGCCCTGGTTACCTGAGCCTCGGGAGGCCCTGGGAGGTTGGGAAGTTGCCATACAAGGCTTGCCTGCACCTCAGGCGTTGGCTGGGAAGCCACCATGTGAGGCTTGCCTGTACCTCAGGCCTGCCCTGGGCAGCTGGGCAGCCGCCATCCAAGGCTTGCCTGTGCCTCAGGCTGGCCCTAGGCGGCTGGGCTGCCGACATCCGAGGCTTACCTGCACCTCAGACATTGGCTGGGCAGCTGACATCTGAGGCTTGCCTGCGCCTCGGGCTGGCCCTGGGCAGCTGGGGGGCTGAGGGCGGGTCTGGCTGCACCATGTGCCTGGCACCTTCCTGGCAGAGCTGAAAGGACTGGGGGACTCTGGCAGGGCTGAGGGGACTGGGTGCCGCCATCTTGTGGCTATGGGCGCTGCCATCTTTGTGACAGCATGACGGTCAATTTTCATATTCCCTCTTTATTAGATAGGATGATGTCTTTTGCTGTGTGGAAACTTTTCGTTTTATGTAGTTCCATTAGTTTATTTTTGCTTTTACTTTCCTTGCCTTTGGGGTCAAGTTCACAAACCCTCCCGAAACCAACATTTGTAAGTTTAGTGCCTATGTTTTCTTCTATGTATTTTACTTCTTCTGATCTTATATTCAAGTCTTTAACCCATTTTGAGTTAATTTTTGTCTATAGTGTCATATAGCAGTCTAGTTTTATTATTTTGCATGTGGTTTACCAGTTTTCCCAACACTATTTAAGATTTTCCATTCTCTATTGTATATTTTTGACTCCATTGTTGGAAGTTAGTTGCACATATACATGTGGCTTTATTTCTGGGCTCCCAATTTTATTATCTTTATCTGTATTTCTCCCAGTACCATACTGTTTTAATTATTGCAGCTTTGTAGTATAATTTGATGTCAGGGAGTGTGATACCTCCAGATCCCACCACCCCTCCGCCTTCACCCTCACCCCGCCGACTTACTTTGGGTATTTTGGAGTCTTTTGTGATTCCACACAAATTTTGGTTCTATTGCTGTGAAAAACGTTGTTGGGATTTTGATAGGTATTGCATTAAATCTGTATATTGCTTTAGGTAATATGGCCATATGAACAATGTTATTATTCCAATGCATGAACATGTAATATCTTTTTATTTTTGTATGTCTTCTTCAATTTCTTTCAACAATACTTTTCAGTGTGCAGGTCCTTTGCCTTCTCTTAGTTTATTTGTAGGTGTTTTATTATTCTTTTAAAATTTATTTTTCTAATATTTTGTGGTTAGTATATGGAAATGCAACATATTTTGTATATTGATTTTGAATCCTGCAACTTCACTGTACATCTTTATTGTTCTAATAGATTTCTAATGTAATTTTAGTATTTTAAAAGAAATTTAGAATCATATATGCAAATAGTGAAAGTTTTACTTCTTCATTACCAATTTCGATATTTTTTATTTATTTTTCTTGTCTGATTCCTGTGCTAGGACTTCCAATTCTACATTGAGTAAAAGTGGTGAGATTGGACATTCTTGTCTTGTTCCTTATTATAGAAAAATGCTTTCAGATTTCACCATTGACTACAATGTTAGATAAGGGTTTGTCATATATGGCCTTTATTATTTTGCAGTATTTTCCCTTCCTACCTACTTTATTGAGTAATTTTTATGATAAACTGATGTTGTATCATGTAAAATGCTTTTCCTGCATTTATTCAGATGGTATCTTTTTTAAAAATATTTTTTATTGATTTCAGAGATGAAGGGAGAGGGAGTGAGAGAGAGAAACATCAATGATGACAGAGAATTATTGATCAGCTGGCTCCTGCATGCCCCATACTGGAGACTGAATCTGCAACCTGGGCATGTGCCCTGACTGGGAATCGAACTGTGACCTCCTGGTTCATAGGTTGACACTCAATCACTGAGCCATGCCATTCAGGCTAATTTGTATCTTTTAATTTTGTTAATGTGGTCTTTCTTGTTGACTGATTTTCACATTTTGAACCATTTGTGAACCTCTGGAATGAACCCCACTTAATAGTGATGTGTGATTTTTTTAATGTATTGTATTTGATTTGATAGTTTTTTTGTCACGACTTTTGCATCTACCAGGTATGTTCATAAGAGATATTTCTGTGTAATTTTCTTTTTTTGTGTGTGTTGTTCTTGACTGGTTTGAGTATCAGAGTCATTTTGACCTCATAAAATGATTTAGGAAGTATTCCCTCTTCTTCAATTTTTTTGGGAAGAGCTAAGAAAATTTGGTATTAAATCTTCTTCAAATGCATGATGGAATTCAATATGGTCCTGTACTTTTGTGTTTTTTGGGGGGTAGTTTTTATTCTGTTTCAATTTCCTTACCATTGATTGATCTATTTAGTTTTTTACCTTTTCATGATTAATTTTTGGAAGGTTTTATACTTCTTAGAATTTGTCCCTTTCTTCTAGCTTATCAAATTTGATGACATATATCAGCTGATAGCATTCTTTTAAAAATATATATATATTTTTATTGACTTCAGAGAGGAAGGGAGAGGGAGAGAGAGACAGAAACATTAATGATAAGAGAGTCATTGATCAGCTGCCTCCTGCATGCCTCCTTTTGGGGATCAAGACCACAACCCAAGCATGTGCCCTGACCAAGAATCTAAACATGACCTACTGGTTCATGGGTCAACACTCAACCACTGAGCCACACTGCTGGGCTCATAGCATTCTTTTATAAACATTTGTATTTCTGTGGTGTCTCTTTTAACTTCCCCTCTTTCATTTCTGATTTTATTTATTTAAATTTTTTCTCATTTCTCCTTAGTGAGTCTAGCCAAAGGTTTGTCAATTTTATTTCTTCAAAGAACCATCTCTTTTTTTGTTGTTGTTAATTATTTTTGTTGTCCTTTTTTCTCAATTTAATTAATTTTCACTCTTATTTTTAGTATTTTCTTCTACTTATCTTGGGCTTCATTTTTTCTTCTCTTTCTAGTTCTTTAATGTGTAATGTTATATTGTCTATTTGGAATTTTCTTGTTTCTTGAGGTAGACCTGTAATGCTATAAACTTCCCTTTTAGTACAGTTTTTGTTGTATCCCTAAAGTTTTGGTATGCCATATTTTTCTTTCTATTTATCTCAATGTATCTTTTGATCTTTTTTATTTCTTCTTTGATCTGAATATTGTTCTGTAGTATGATGTTTTATCTCTGTATATTTGTTGTTTTTCTAGCTTTCTACTTGTAGTTAATTTCCAACTTCATGTTGTTATAAAAATATGCTTGGTATGATTTCAATCTTTTTAAATTTATTGAGACTAGTTTTATGCCTCAATACATGGTATATCTTTGAGAATATTCAATGTGCACTTGAGAAGATTGTGTATTCTGTCATTTTGGAAGGGACAGTTCTATGAATATCAATTAAGTCCATGGGTCATTTGAAGCTGATATTTCCTTATTGACTTTCTGTATAGATTATTTGTTCATTGCTCTATAAGTGGAACATTCAGGCCCCTTTCTATAATTTTATTTTTGTAAGTTTATCCCTTTAGATTTGTTAGTAATTTGTTTATATATTTTGGTGTTTTCAGGTTGGATGCTTATATATTGATGACTGTAATGTCTTCTTAATGAATTTTCCCCTTTATCATTATAAAATGTCCATTTCATCTCTTGTTACCTTTTTACTTTGAAATCTATTTTGTCTGATAGAAGTACTGCTACACCCACTTTTCTCTGGATGCCATTTATTTGGAGTATCATATTCCACTCCTACACTTTGAGCCTATGTTTGTTTCTGGAGTTGAGATGAATCTCCTGCCAGCAACACATAGTTAGGTTTTGTTTTTAATCTATCTGCTACACTTTTCCTTTTGATTTTTTCATTCAGTTTATTTACAATTAGGATGACTATTGATATATGAGAACTTACTACAGCCATTTTATATTTGTTTTCTGGTCGCTCCCTATCTCCATTGTTTTTTTTTCCCCTTGTGATTCTGTATGTTATTTTAGTTTAGCAGTTTTCTGTATTTCTTTTCCATTTCCTCATCCTTCATGTTTTGTGTCTAAGCTCTGGATTTTTTGTAACATTAAGTTGTGTAAAATGGCTCATATTTACAATAGTCATATTTCTTCTGATTTCCTCTTATCTTCATTTATTTGTACAAGTTCAGTACTTTTCTCCTCCCCTTTTATGATTTTGTGGTCACAAAAGTATCTCTTCCTATGTTGTACATTCATTGCCAGATTGCAAGGTATAGTTATTTTTCATATACTTTTCCCTTTTTAACCTTTATATTGCAATTAAGTGTTTAATGTATTCTTGGAAGTAAAGTTGAAATTTCCTGCTTCTGTCTAACTATTAGTTATCTTACTCACTAGAGGCGTGGTGCATGAAATTCGTGCACAGGCAGAGTCCCTAGGCCTGGCTGGTGATCAGGACCTATCTGTGGGGTGACCATTGGGGCGATCGGGGTGCCTCTGCTGGCACCCACCTCAGCTGGCCTGGCACTGCCAGCCCACTTGCCAGCCGGCCTGGCTCCCCCGCTGCCAGTCGCCTCCCTCTGTGATCAGGCCCCTCCCCCACTAGTACCTGCCTTGGCTGTCCTGGGGCCTGCGGGCTGGGGGCAGCTCCTGCATTGAGCGTCTGCCCCCTGGTGATCAGTGCATGTTATAGCTACCAGTTGTTCTGTGTTCTGTCAATTTGTGTATTAGGCTTTTATTATATAGGATACTTTTGCTATACGTTTGTCTTCTTATTTCCAGTAGAAAAGCCTATTTTAATAGTTTTTATAATGCAGGTCTCGTGGTGGTAAATTCTTCCAGTTTTTGTTTGGGAAAGTGTTTATTTATCCTTCTATTTCAAGAATAACTTTGATGGATAGATTTTACTTAGCTGATGCTTCCTCTCTTCCGATACTTTGGATATTTCCTTCCACTCTCTCATGGCTTATAATGTTTCTACTAAATAATTTGATAATAATCTAATGGGGTTTCCTTTGTAGATTACAGTTTTTTCTCTAGCTGTCTTGAACATTATTGTTATTAGTGTATGCCAGTTTAAATAAAAATGTGTCTTAAAATATATTTTTGTGTTGATATAATTAGGTATTAGCTTCCTCTATTCTTAAGTACAGTTCTCTTCATATGTTTGAGATGTTTTCATTAATCATTTCTTTAAGTAGGCTCTCTTTTCCCTTCTTCATCTTTTCTTCTAGAATACCTATCATCCTTATGTTGCTCTTTCTAATGGAGTCAGATAGTTATCACATAATTCTTTTTTAAAAAGCTCTTATTCCTCTCTCTTCCTCCTCCTGGGCCATTTCTACATTTCTATCTTCAAACTAGCTAATTCTCTCTTCCATCTTGTATACTCTATTTCCAATGCTTTCTAATGCATTCCTCATCATATTTATTAAGTTCCTCATCTCCAGAATTTGTGTTTGGTTATTTTTTTATAGTTTAAATCTCTTTAGCAAAGTACTACTTTTGTTAAGTAATTTTATTCCTGAGCTCATTAAACTGCCTTTCTGAGTTCTCTTGTATCCTGTTAAGCTTCTTCATAACTACAATCTTAAACTCTCTGTCATTTAAATTATACTGTCCCATTTCTTTGAGTTTGGTTCTGGAGACTTTATCTTTTCTTCCTTTGCTTACATGTTACCTTGTGGTTCATGGTATTTGATGGATTGTTTCTCTGTCTGAACATTTGAGGTAGCAAGCTCTTTTCTTATTTAGATAATCTACTCTTTTACTCTGAACAATTCAGCAGGTAATAGGTAGGGCACTTTCTTTTGTTTTTCAGAAGATGGTATTATAGCACAAGTTTTTACTTTCTCTTATGTGCACTATTTGCACCTCTGGGATTGTGGTGGAGTGACCTTACTTTGGTTAAGGATGGTGGACTAGCTCACCTCAGTTATGAGGAACCACCACTGTGGTGGAGAAATGTGGTGGGTAGTGAAGAAATACTTTTGTGATCTCCCAACTCAATCTCCTTTTTACTAATTATCTCTGATTCTGCTGTGGGTTTGGAGATATCTCCACTGCCTCTACCAGGGTGAGCCAAGATGGGTGGGGTAGGGTGGCAAGTTCAGTGTTTTAAGCTTTCACTTCTTGATCAGCAATGACTGTTGACACTACTGTACTGCTTAAGGCTTACTAGCCACCTCTACTAGGATCTGTGATGGAAGGAGCAATGGTGGAAATTTCATGATCTCATGGCTCTGTCCCCTGTCAGAAATGGCTGTTGGTACCGCTGTGTTGTTTGGTGCTTCTCAGCTTCCTATATTGGGTTTTGCCAGGATAAGTGGGGCAAGTGAAGCAAATTCAATATCTCACAATTCCACCCATCTGACAGCAATGGCTTTTGGCATTCATTGCATTGTTTAAGGCTTTCCAGCCACCTCTACTGTGTTCTGCTACAGTGAGGAGGGGGGAAAGGAGATACCTTTTCCTGGGGGAACACTGATTCTGCCCCTCTTATACTCCAAGCAATAATGTGAGGGATGCAGTCTGATTTCTTCACTACTACTGCACTTGCTGGATCTGTGGCAGGCACCAAGCTGTGTCTGTAACCACCAATCCTGTTCTTTCTTCATACTGCTGTACCTACTGGTTCCAATATGCAAACCTTCACATGTTATGATGACTGAATCTTTCAGGCATATTTGTGTTTTGAGTAGAATATCCTTTGTTGAGTTGTAGTTGTCTGACTTATAAATTTAAGGAGAAGAATAAAGGCATCTTCTCACTCTTCCATAATGTTAATGTAATTTCTGTAGGATCTTGATGTCACTATGACCACTTCCTTTAGCTTAGCAAAGGAGGTAAATAAAAAGGAAGTGTCATATTCAACAACATGGTTACTGTGAAGTTTAGAAATAATTTTGAATGTTTTATAGAAAAATACATGTAAACAACATATTCAAAGCATAGAAACATCTTTCTTTCAGCAGAGAACAATAAAACATAAAAGTCTGTTTCTAATAGATAAGTTGAAACACCAAGGCTGTTTTAAAGCAACTGATACCTCTCACTATTTATGGCTTTAAAAATACCAGCCCATTCTCATGTCTGGAATAAGAGAGCAATGTTAATTAGTTAAAGAGGCATATAGCTCATAAACTTATTTTGGTCAGTGCTGACCCTATATCACCTTTCCTTGAAATCCCTTTCTCTGGCCTACCTAAGTCCTTGATTACAGTTTAGTGACCACCTTCTGACTTCTCCTTCTATCATGTTAACTTTGTACTGGCCACTTAGCTTTGACCCTCCTGGAGAAATGATTCCCCTCACTGCCTAGCCCAGCAGCTGACCTTAATTAAGCAGTTATTATTTTTTTTTTTTGTCTCGAGTCTCTGCTGAGAGACTCTTCCACACTGGTGTGAGCTTTATTTACATGTTGGAAAGCACCCAAAGACTTAGCTCTGAGAGATTATCTTCTTACAGTTTAATACTTAAAAAACTTGTAAACTGCTTCTCTATTTTCCCGTGAACTGATTCTCATTTCCCAGCTACTGATTCTTAGTGACATAAAATTGCTAAATCTTCAGCCTCTATTGTTCGAGGAGTGGCCTCTGAGACTAGCTTATAACTGGTGTCAAAAGAGAGAAAGAAATGGAATGTTACTAAACCAAACTAGAAAGAAAAAATAACTCAAAAATCCTATCGTTTTCTCAAGGTGGGTCTCCATGGTCTGCTCAGAGTTAGTAGGGATTTTTGTGTGTATGATGGAAAGATACAGAAATGATTGTCACATTTAGTCCAGCCTTCAAACATTATAAGCTACCTAGTTGGAACTATCATATGCCTATCAATTCAGGCATTATCACCAAGGCTTAACAGAAGTCATGTAAGGGTTTTTAGCTTCTGGTGTGGAAACTAGGAAATCCTTAGGCAAACTCCTATTAGGCAGTATTTGTTCAGGGCCCTTTTCCAATGCTGATGTAATCTTAAGTACTCTGAGTTATTTTTTTATTATTTTTTATTTTTATTTTTTTATTGTTTAAATTATTACAAATAGTAGTACATATGTCTCCTTTTTTTCCCAATTGGCCTCCCCCCAGGCTCCCCTAACCCCCAGCACAGGCTCTCACCCCACTCCCAGTGTCTTGTGTCCATTGGTTATGCTTATATGCATGCATGTAAGTCCTTCGGTTGATCTCTAACCTTGCCCCCCCCTGCCTTCCCAATCCTCCCCAGTCTTCCCACTGTCATTTGACAGTCTGTTAGATGCTTCTCTGCTTCTGTATCTATTTGGGTTCATCAGTTTATAATGTTCTTTATTATCCATAAGTGAGTGAGAACATGTAGCATTTTTCTTTCACTGAATGGCTTATTTCCCTTAGCATAATGCTCTCCAGTTCCATCTATGCTGTTGCAAATGGTAAGAATTCCTTCTTTTTTATAGAAGAGTAGTATTCCACTGTGTAGATGTACCACAGTTTTCTAATACACTCATCTGCTGATGGGCATTTAGGCTGTTTCCACATCTTAACTGTTGTAAATTGTGCTCCTATGAACGTTGGTATGCATATATCCTTTTTGATTGGTGTTTCTGTTTTCTTGGGATGTATTCCTAGAAGTGGTATTACTGGGTCAAATGGCAGTTCCATTTTTAATTTTTTTAGGAAACTCCATACTGTTTTCCACAGTGGCTGCACTGGTCTGCATTCCTACCAGCAGTGCACGAGGGTTCCTTTTTCTCCACATCCTCTCCAGCACTTGTCCTTTGTTGATTTGTTGATGATAGCCATTCTGACAGATGTGAGGTGGTACCTCATTGTTGTTTTGATTTGCATCTCTTGGATGATTAGTGACTTTGAGCATGTTTTCATGTGTCTCTTGGATTTCTGAATGTCCTCTTTTGAAAGTGTCTATTTAGGTCCTTTGCCCATTTTTTGATTGGGTTGTTTATCTTCCTTTTGTTAAGTTGTATGAGTTCCCTGTAAATGTTGGAGATTAAACCCTTGTCGGAGATAACATTGGCAAATATGTTCTCCCATGCAGTGGGCTTTCTTGTTGTTTTGTTGATAGTTTCTTTTGCTGTGCAGAAGCTTATTTTGATGTAGTCCCATTTGTTTATTTTCTCCTTAGTTTCCATTGCTCTAGGAGCTGTATCACTAAGTATATTGCTACGACAAATGTCTGCTATTTTGCTGCCTATGGCTTCTTCTAAGATTTTTATGGTTTCCCATCTCATGTTTAAGTCCTTTATCCATTTTGACTTTATTTTTGTGTATGGTGTAAGTTGGTGGTCTAGTTTCATTTTTTTTTGCAAGTATCTGACAAGTTTTCCCAACACCATTTATTGAAGAGACTGTCTTGACTCCATTGTATGGTCTTGCCTCCTTTATCATATATTAATTGCGTATAAGGGCTTGTGTCAATTTCTGGGTTCTCTGTTCTGTTCCACTGGTCTATATGTCTGTTCTTCTGCCAGTACCAGGCAGTTTTGAGAACAGTGGCTTTGTAGTACAGCTTGATATCTGGTATTGTGATCCCTCCAACATTGTTCTTCTTTCTCTAGATTGCTGCAGCTATTTGAGGTCTTTTGTTATTCCAGATGAATTTTTGGAGAATTTGTTCTAGGTCTTTGAAGTATGCCATTGGTTTTTTAATGAGGATTGCATTGAATTTATAGATTGCTTTGGGTAGTATGGACAATTTATTGATGTTGATTCTACCAATCCATGAACATGGTATATTATTCCATTTGTTCATATCTTTCTTTATTTCTTTTTTCATTGTTCTGAAATTTTCTGAGTACAGTTCCTTTATCTCCTTGGTTAAGTTTATTCCTAAGTATCTTAATTTTTTTTGTTGCAATGGTAAGTGGGATTGCTTTTTAAATTTATCTTTCTTTGAGTTCATTATTGGTATATAGAAAAGCCATAAACTTCTGGGTGTTAATTTTGTATCCTGCAACATTGTTGAATTCATTTATTAAGTCCAGTAGTTTTTTGATGGAGTCTTTGGGGTTTTCTATGTACAATATCATGTCATCTGAGAATAAGGACAGTTTTACTTCTTCTTTTCCAATTTGGATGCCTTTTATTTCTTCTTCTTGTCTAATTGCAATGGCTAGTACTTCCAGTACTATGTTGAACAGGAGTGGTGATATTGGGCATTCCTGTCTTGTTCCTGTTCTTAGTGAAGCTGGTTTTAGGTTTTGCCCATTGAGTATGATGTTGGCTGTGAGTTTGTCATATATGGCTTTTATTTTGTTGAGGTATGATCCTTCTATTCCCACCTTACTGAGGGTTTTTTATCAAGAAAGGGTGTTGGATTTTGTCAAATTCTTTTTCTGCATCAATTGATATAATTATATGGTTTTTATCTCTCAGTTTGTTTATATGGTGTATCCCATTTATTTATTTTCAGATATTGTACCATCCTTGCATCCCTGGAATAAATCCCACTTGGTCATTGTGTATGATCTTTCTAATGTCTTGCTGGATTTGATATGCTAGAATTTTGTTGCAGATTTTGGTGTATGTTCATGAGGAATATTGGCCTGCAATTCTCTTTCTTTGTATTTTCTGTATCTGGTTTTGGGACTGGGGTAATGCTGGCTTCGTAGAAACACTTTGGAAGTGCTCCTTCCTCTAGAATTTTTTGGAATAGTCTGAGGAAGATAGGTTTTATTTCTTCTTTGAATGTTTTCTAAGATTCCCCTGTGAAGCTGTCTGGTCCAGGGCTTTTGTTTGTTGGAAGATTTTTGATTACTGCTTCAATTTCCTTCATAGTTATCAGCCTATTCAGATTTTTTGATTCCTCCTGGCTGAGTTTTGGAAGGTCTGTTTTTTTAGGAATATGTCTATATCTTCTAGGTTGACCAGTTTGTTGGAGTAGAGTTGCTCATAGTATTCTTTTTTATGATTCTTCGTATTTCTATGGGGTCTGTTATTTCACTTCTTTCATTTCTGATTTTGTTTATTTGGGTCCTCTCTCTTTGCTTCTTGGTGAGCCTGGCTAGAGGTTCAGCAATCTTGTTTATCCTTTCAAAGAACCAGCCCTTGGTTTCATTGACCTTTGTATTGTTATTTTGGTCTCTATGTCATTTATTTCTGCTCTGATCTTTATTATCTCCTTCCTTTTGCTCACTCTGGGCTTTTCTTGTTGCTGTCTTTCTAATTCTTCAAGTTGCAGAGTTAGATGGTTTATTATCAGTTTTTCTTTCTTTTTTTTTTTTTTTTTTTGAGGTAGGCTTGTAATGCTATGAACTTCCCTCTCAGTACTGCTTTCATTGTGTCCCAAAGATTTTGGATTGTTGTGTTTTCATTGTTGTTTGCTTCTAGGATGTGTTTTATTTCTTCTTTGATCTCTTTGGTAGCCCACTCATTGTTTAACTCTTTGCACTCGCTTGCTTTTTTCATCAAGCTGCTACCGATGCTAACCATGTCGAGTCACACTCAACATCCGAGTGCAAAAGGTTAATAGTATGCTATTCAACCTCCAAGTGTTTGAATTTTTATGATTGTTTTTACTGTAGTTGGTTTCTAATTTTATGCCATTGTGATCTGAGAAGATGCTTGTTATAATTTCAATCCTCTTGAATTTGGAGAGACATTGCCTGTGTCCCAATATGTGGTCTATCTTTGAAATTGTCCCATGTGCACTTGAGAAGAATGTATATTCTGTAGTTTTGGGGTGGAATGTTCTAAAGATGTCAATTAACTCCATCTGTTCTAGTGAGTCATTTAGGATTGAAGTTTCTTTGCTAATTTTGTCTAGAGCATTTATCCAGTGATGTTAATGGGGTATTAAAGTCTCCTACTATGATTGTGTTGCTGTCAATCTCACCCCTGGTATCTTCCAGAAGTTTTTTTTTAATGTATTTGGGTGCTCATGTATTCGGTGCATAAATGTTTACCAGAGTTATATTCTCTTCTTGTATCGATCCCTTTAGAATTAGAAGTGGCTTTTCTTGTCTCTTGTTATGGTCTTCACTTTGAGGACTATTTTGTCACATATAAATATTGCCACCACAGCTTTTTTTTCATTTTCATTTGCCTGATAGATATTTTTCCATCCCTTCACTTTCACTCCGTGTGAGTGCCTTGTTCTTAGGTGGGTCTCCTGTAGACATCATATACACTGAGTGGCCAGATTATTATGATCTTTGAATACATAATAATCTGGCTACTCAGTGTGTGTGTGTGTGTGTGTGTGTGTGTGTGTGTGTGTGTGTGTGTGTATTAGAGGCCCGGTGCAGGAATTCACGCATGGGTGGGGGTCTGGCCAGCCTGGCCAGGGGGAGAGGACATGGGCGGTTGGTTGGCCTGCCTGCTGGTCGAACTCCTGGTCGAGGAGACAATTTGCATATTAGCCTTTTATTATATAAGATATACACTGAGTGGCCAGATTATTATGTGTTCAGAGATCATAATAATCTGGCCACTCAGTGTATATGGGTCATGTTTTCTTATCCATTCATTCACTCGATGTCTTTTGATTGGAGTACTTAATCAATTTATGTTTAATGTTATTATTGATAGGTACTAGTTTGTAGACATTTCTGTATTTTATGCCTGTGTTCCTTCCTCTCTTTCTATTTCTTCTTTTTACAGCATTCCCTTTAGCATTTCTTGCATTGCTAGCTTGGTAGTGATAAACTCCCTTAGCCTTTTTTTGTCTATGAAGCTCCTGATTTTCCCCTTCAATTTTGATTGATAGTCTTGCTGGATAGAGTATTCTTGGATTCAGTCCTTTGCTTCGCATCACTTTGTATACCTCCTTCCATTCCCTTCTAGCTTGATGTGTTTCTGTTGAGAAATCATTTGATAATCTGATGGGGGATCCTTTGTAGGTAACTCTCTGTCTCTCTCTTGCAGCCTTCAAGATTCTCTCTTTGTCATTAACATTTGCCATTGTAATTATGACATGTCTTGGTGTGGGTCTTTTGGGATTCATCTTGTTTGGGACTTTCTGTACTTGTGTAACTTTTTTTCCCCCCATATCTGGGAAGTTTTATGTCATTATTTCTTCAAATATATTTTCTAATCCTTGCTGCTCTTCTTGTCCTTCTGGAAACCCTATTATACGTATGTTACTTTGTTTTGCATTGTCCCAAAGCTCCCTTAGGCTCTCCTCCTGCTTTTTAATTTTTTTTCTCCAGTTTCTGTTCAGATTGGGCTTGTTTCTGTACCTTATCTTCTAACTCACTAATTCGGTCCTCTGCTTCTTCTAGTCTACTGTTGAAACCTTCCATGGTGTTTTTGATTGTAGCTATATCACTTTTGATTTATTTCTGGTTTTTGCATAGGTTGTTGATTTTCTCATTCATCTGGTGTATGAACTGTACGACCATTACTCTGAATTCTTTTTCTGTCAAGTTGCATACTTCCTTTTCAGTTATTTCCTTTCTTGGCGATTCATCATTTCCTTTCCTCTGGGATTGTTTCATTGTTGCCCCATTCTATCACCAGAAGGTTCAAATTTCGAGTTGTGGGGGCCTGGGCCATGTGCAGTGGGAGCTTTGCACCCTCCGAGTGTCACTGAAGAGCTCTGAACCCAAGATGTGTGGCTGCCATGGGTTGGTGGGAGCTACAGTCACCCAGAATCAGAGTCACAGGCGATTAGTGTGGCCTCATATGCACACCTAGAAACAGAGACTCCTCTGGAGTGTGCCAAAAATCAGAGTCCCCTAGAGCATGTCAGGAGTCAGAGAACCCCTGTGACTGCTCCAAGAATTGAGTATCAGAGTCTCTGTTGCTTAGGGCCTCCTCACGCCGAAAATTAGGGTCCCTGTGTGTGCATGCACCAAGAATTGGAGTCACTGGCTCTTAGAGTGAATGCACTGGGAATCAGGAATCCCAGGCATGTGTGATGAGAAACAGAGTCAAGTCACTGGTGCTCAGTGCTTCCTCTTGCATGGGCAATCAGGGTCCCTGGTCTGCTTGGGGGACTGGGTTGCACAGTCGCACTGTGTCGGCAGGAGGTCCACTCCTGCCCTGTGGAAAACAGCTTTCCGTGTGCGCTTGCCCTGAATCAAGGTCAGATGACTCTGCTGTCCTGTGTGGGCCTAGGGTCTGATCCCACGGGTGTGCACTGCGGGAAACAAACTCCCTGTGTCTGTGTACCCAGGCTCGAATTCAATGCAGCTTCCCTGCGTGGGCCTGGGGTCTGGCTGCGGGAAACAAACTTCCTGTGTCTGCACACCCAGGCTCAAATTCAGGTAGAGCTGCTGCTGCTGTGTGTGGGCAGGAGGCCTGTTTGAGTGGAGAGGGTCTGGCAGCTCCTATGCCACTGCTGTGGGGCCGGCGGGGAGAGGGATTGGCTCTGTGACTCACAGAAATCTGGGGCCAGAGTGCCTGGGGTCTTGGTGTCTGTGGGTCGGCAGCTGTGGTCACAGGTCTTTTACCCAAGTGGCTGTAGGGTCCAGGTTTGTGTCTGAGACCAGCTTGGGTAGTGGTGAGGTTAGGATCCTAGTCTCAAGCAGTACTATTCTTCAAGATGGTGTGGTCTCTGTGCCCACACTGGCTGCCCCCCTCCACCGGAGTATTTGTGTTGGCAGTGGGGTTTTGCCATCTAAGACTTCCCGGTTTGACAGCCCCATGGAAGACCTGCAGGATCTAACTGTCCATAGCTCTCACTCACACACACCGCACAGGTCCACACACTGCTCTTTCATTCCCTCACTCTCTCACACACTTTCCCTAACTTCTTGTCGGTCTTCATCTTCCCAGCCTCCTGACTTTTTTTAAAAAATTCTTTATTGTTTAAAGTATTACATATATTATTACATATGCCTCCTTTTCCCCCCATTGACCTCTCCTGGTCACCCCCACCTCCCAGCACATGCCCTCACCACCCTAGTGTCTGTGTCCATTGGTTATACTTATATACATGCATACAAGTCCTTTGGTTGATCTTTAATTCCTCACCCCCACCCTCCCCTGCCTTCCCTCTGAGGTTTGATGATCAGCTCGATGCTTCTATGTCTCTCGTCCTATTTTTGTTCACCAGTTTATGTTGTTCATTACATTCCAAAAATGAGTGAGATCATGTGATATTTATCTTTCTCCGACTGGCTTATTTTGCTTAGCATAATGCTCTCCAGGTCCATCCATGCTGTTGCAAATGGTAAGAGTTCTTTCTTTTTTACATTGTGTAGATGTAGCAGTTTTCTAATCCACTCATCTGCTGATGGGCATTTAGGCTGTTCCCAAACTTAGCTATTGTAAATTGTGCTGCTATGAACATAGGGGTGCATATATCCTTTCTGATTGTGTTTCTGACTTCTTGGGATATATTTTTAGAAGTGGGATTACTGGGTTAAATGAGAGCTCCATTTTTTAACTTTTTGAGGAAACACCATACTGTTTTCCACAGTGATTGCACCAGTCTGCATTCCCACCATTGCACGAGGGTTCCTTTTTCTCCACATCCTCACCAGTACTTGTTTGTCAATTTGTTGATAGCCATTCTGACAGGTGTGAGATGGTATCTCATTGTCATTTTGATTTGCATCTCTCAGATGAATAGTGACTTTGAGCATATTTTCATGTCTTGTGGCCTTCTGTATGTACACTTTCAAAAAGTGTCTATTTAAGTCCTTTGCCCATTTTTTGATTGGATTGTTTATTTTCCTTTTGTTAAGAACTATGAGTTCCCTATTAATTTTGGAGATTGGGCCCTTATCAGATATAACATTGGCAAATATGTTCTCTCATGCTATGGGCTTTCTTGTTGTTTTGTTGATGGTTTCTTTCTCTGCACAGAAACTTTTTATTTTGATGTAGTCCCATCTGTTTATTTTCTCCTTAGTTTCTATTGCCCTTGGAGCTGTATCGGTAAAGATAATGATACGGCATATCTCTGATATTTTGCTGCCTATTGATTCTTCTAAAACTTTCATAGTTTCCCATCTTACTTTTAAGTCCTTTATCCATTTTGAGTTTATTTTTTTGTATGGTGTAAATTGGTGGTCTAGTTTCATTTTTTTTGCATGTATCTGTCCAATTTTCCCAACATTTATTGAAGAGACTGGCTTGACTTCATTGTATGCTCTTGCCTCCTTTGTCAAATATTAATTGAGTATAATGGCTCGGGTCGATTTGTGCGTTCTCTGTCTTGTTCCATTGGTCTATATGTCTGTTTTGTGCCAGTATCAGGCAGTCTTGTGAGCAGTGACTTTGTAATATAGCTTGATATCTGGTATTGTGGTTCCCTCCAAATTTGTGCTAAAATCCTCAACAAAATTCTAGTAAATAAGATCCAGAATTACATTAGAAAGATCATACATCATAATCAAGTGGGATTTTTTCCAGAAATGCAAGGATGGTACAATATCCGCAAATCATAAATGTGATACATCACATAAATAAATAGAGAAACAAAAATCACATAATCATATCAATTGATGCAGAAAACGCATTTGACAAACTTCAAGACCCTTTCTTGATAAACTCTCAGCAAAGTGGGAATAGAGGGATCATACCTCAACATAATAAAAACCTTATATGTCAAACCTACAGCCAACATCATACTCAATGGGCAAAAACTAAATCCATTTCCCCTAAGAATAGGAACAAGACTGGGATGCCCACTCTCACCACTCCTGTTCAATATAGTACAGGAAGTACTAACCATTGCTATCAGACAAGAAGAAGAAATAAAAGGTATCCAAATTTGATAAGAAGAAGTAAAACTGTCACTATTTGCAGATGACATGATATTGTACATAGAAAACCCTAAAGACTCCATCAAAAAACTACTAGATTTAATGAATAAATTCAGCAATGTATCAGGATGCAAAATTAGCACCTAGAAATCTATAGTTTTTTTTTACACCAATAATGAACTCACAGAGAAACAACAAAAACAATCCCATTTACCACTGCACCAAAAAAAAAAAAAAAAGATATGTAGGAATAAACTTAACTATGGAGGTAAAAGACCTGTATTCAGAAAACTAGGATACATTGAAAAAAGAGACAAAAGAAGGCATAAACAAATGGAAGAATATACCATGTTCATGGATTGGTAGAATCAACATCATTAAAATGTTTATACTACCCAAAGCAATCTATAGATTTAATGCAATCACCATTAAAATAACAATGGCATATTTCTCATACCTAGATCTAACTCTCCAAAAACTCATATGTAATTAAAAAAAGACCCCGAATAGTCTCTGACTTCTTTTCTTGCAAGTCTACCAATCCCTTACTTTTCCAATTTTTTTCTCAGTCAAACAAAAAGAGTTTTTTGTTTATTAATTTATTCATATACACACTGGGTGTGTTTGTTGGGGCGAGAGGCTGTTCCTATTACTTCTAGAAACAGACAAACTCTAGATTTCTATTTGAACTTCACATTATCCATGACCTTAAGGAGTTCACAGTTTAGGAAACAACATACATGTGAACTATAATACAAAGCATGGTTGGAGAAGCCCACAATGGATTTATTAACCAGGTTCCTCTGGGTTTGTTAATTCTTCTGAAAGATTTAGGAAAGCTTCTCAGAATAAGTAGCCTTTGTTCTAGATCTTTAAATATGAGATTTAGATAAACTCAGAGAGCAAAAGCGAAAAATAGATAGGAGCAGGAGGATTCAAATTGAGGGGACAAACATAAGCCCAAAATTTAAAATGTCATTCTCCTAAACATCTTTTTCATACCACAGTAATTATTTTCAGGAAATTTGTATTTATGAATTGTAAAATACATCTTTGTTGTTCAGACTACCTGCTTTTTGTCTGAATTAAACATGGAGCTCTTACTATGTGGCCTTTGAACCAAGGTCCAGAGGCATGTTTGCCAACTGAGTTCATTTGTGTCAGAGGGAAAGGTAGGCTAAGATGAAACTGGAAAATGAGAACAGGGCCCTAACCGGTTTGGCTCAGTGGATAGAGCGTCGGCCTGCGGACTGAAAGGTCCCGGGTTCGATTCCGGTCAAGGGCATGTACCTTGGTTGCGGGCAATCCCCAGTAGGGGGTGTGCCGGAGGCAGCTGAATCGGTGTCTCTCTCATCGATGTTTCTAACTCTCTATCCCTCTCCCTTCCTTTCTGTAAAAAAACAATAAAATATATTAAAAAAAGAAAATGAGAACAGGGCCAGAATATTGAGAAAACTGAAGATTAACTTAAAGAATTTGGGTCTGAGTTAGCAGCAAATGACAAACCACTGAAGAGTTTTTAAACATGGGAATAACTTGATTAGGCTTACATTAGAGGAAGATGAATCTGGTAGCATCGGGGAGGGGGGTGAGAAAACATTTCTAGGGCTTTTGCAATACAAATAAAGGATGAGAATATGAACATAGGTTTTGTCAGTTGAAATAGAGAAGATATGAACCTGAGAGATATTTTGAAGATTAAGTCAACAAGACTTAGAGGTTGGTTTATTATAGTGAATAAGGAAGGTAAAAACATTAAAGAAAACACTATGATTTCTAATATATGTGTCTGGATGATCATAATGATAATTATGTATTGAGAAGCTATTATATACCAGATATATGCATTTTAAATTTAATTTTTATAAGCTTTAAAGTAGATATTTATTTTTTATTTATGTACATATGAATAAAATTACTTTAAAAGAGGTTAAATGATTTGCCCAAGTCATGTAGTCAGTAAAATTTGCTTATTTGCACTCTATATTCTTATTTTTAGTAATACATTTATTTGCAAAATAAATATTTATAAATCTCCTGGTAAATTTACATGTTTAAAGAGAAAAGAAAAATAAAAATCTACACATAACTGATTTTTAGGAGGAATTGGTTCCACATCTTTCAAGACTGATGAAAATTCAATATTTTTTCCTACCTGGATGACTACTTAAATATGTTCTTTGAATGCTGAAAACCCCACTTCTGATCCAAAGATATCTTTAGATATTTATAGCCTAATTTGGCAAAAATTAGAGCATCTTCTCTGAAAGAACTTGGGGTATAAGAAACTGGAAAAAACATGGGACACCCTGAGAAGAGATACACTACCTTATTCTAAGGCAGAAAGGAATGCAGACACAAACAATTCAGAAAGAAATGCACAAAAGTTCTCTGGCTGGAATCAAGGGGAAGGAAGAGGCAGTTTGAATTTATCTGTAGTAAATTTGCCAGTTGATCACCCAAAATTAACAGTTTCTTTTGAGCTCACAGTTTCTATGAAATGCATTTTTATCAGTTTTCCACACTAAACAGTTATACCCACAACCCAAGGCTACTAGATCAAGTATAAAGGTAGGGAGAGGATATACATTTTTTTTCCTGAGATAATTATTTTTCTCAGGAAGTGAATGAAAGCATTAATTGGGCCTTGAACTGAAAATCCATTAACTTTATATTAAGTTCAGACCCCATAAATTGAAGTTAATTTATTCATTAATTCAATAACTATTTATCAATTGTCTATTGTGTATCAGGCTAGGTGCTGGGGATATCAAGGATGATATGGTACCTCTTATGATGAAACTACACATTATAGTTGGAAACACATAACAATAAACAGATATTTGCAAAGCAGTTGTAAAAGTGTTATGCTATGGAAGATTCAAGCTGCCAGAGGGGCATAGAGATACTAATACATGTAACCAAGCTTAAGAACTGGAAAAAGGTCTCTATTATAGCTGGAGATGAGACTATGAGATGGAATTCATAAGAGATGAAACTGAACATGGAGTGTTGGTCTATGTCATGCAGAAACTTACAAACCATGTTGGGAAGCGTGCATTTATCCTAAAAGCAACTGGGAACCATTGAAAGGTCAGAAGCAGGAAAGACAGTGAAGGAATCAGTCTTTTCTGTTGGAATCTCTTGGGAGGCAGTTACCATTGGGCGAATGACATTTACCTGAAATAGAGTGGTGTTGGTGGAAATGAAGAAAAGTGGATGAATTTAAGAGACATTTTGGAGGCCTAATTACAAAAATTGATGATTAACTGGGGATAATAAATGAATGGAGGATAATGTTCAGAGTTCTGACAGGAGCAACCAAAATATATGATAATGCCATTGAGCACAGGAAGAAAGGAGAGTTTTGGGAGAAGATGGTAAGTTCAAGTTTCAACATATTAAATTTGAGTTTATGTGAGATACTCAAGCAGAATTTTTTAGCAGTTACTTGTGAAATATGAATTTGAAATTTAAAAAAGTGCTTTTGAATATACAGGTTTGAGAATCCTTAGTCTATAATAAACCTTTCATATAGTAAAACATATATATTAGTGTTTTAAGCATCTCTCGCTTTCTGTGTAAAGTTGATTATATTTGAGAGACTATAGACTAGTCTATATAGTCAGAGTGCAATGTGGAAGGTTGGAAGAAAAGAGACCCAGGTCTTACATGAATTCACATGGACAAATTACAACTCTCTAGATACCTTTTTCTTCATCAGTCAAACAGGACAAACTAAAAGAAAAAGGGCAGATATTTATAATTGCGTTTTCCATATTATTGGGTAACTTGCTAGGTTTAATATATTAATAGATGTAAAGGTCTTTAAATAGTTGGTGCTATGTCAATAGTTTTGTTGAATTAGAGTTCCATGAATTTGCCTGCTACCCTAATTTAAGATAGCAGCAGTTGTGCCAGAATTGTTTTACAACAGAGAACTATCTTGTTGAGTATCTTTGCATTCCTATATTCATAAACACTTAAGTGAGTATTTGCTAAAAATGGAATTATTTGGTCAATGGGTACATGCATTGAACATATTTTTTAGATGTTGCAATATTGCCCTTCAAAACATTGTCTGAGTATAGCTTGTTCTCCACATCTTCACCCACACTGGGCATCATCAATATGGTCATCAGTGATCTGATATTTTGTCCACATATTAAAATTTCCATGAAATTCACTAAATTTTCTGGGAACTAAGGTAAAATTTTGTTGAAGTAGTGATTGTTTATTAAGAATGTGACTGTATAAAGCTTAATTCCTGAAACCTGAATAGACTAAACATTTGAAATGACTGTTTTGGGATATATTGAGTATTTTAGAGTTATGAAAATTCTCTTTTGAATAACATTTCAGTACCTTGAAATACATCTACATACAACTAATATGAAGTAGCCTCCTTGTCCTTTCTGTGACTTTCAAGGATTCTGAATAAATATGAAAATCTTCATATTTTATTCACCAAACCGAATTCACATAAAGGTGATGAGATAAATGATTAAATTACTGGAAAACTGTTTTTAAGCTGCCAGATTCTATGGTAAGTTCTTGAATCAGTAAGCATTTTTCTCCCCATGAGAATCGGGCATAAGTTACCCCACAGCTGTAAGAGATCTGATCAAGGAAAAGAACCAAAGATGATCTCAGCATAAGTATTACTGGCTTCCTGTTTCTGTATACTCTAAAATGTCATTGGACTGAAATGCAAAGAGCTAGAGAAAACACTTGGAATAAAGTTGGATTCAGATTTACAAGTCAGACTGATTTTTGGCAGGTTAACCACTTTGTAACTTAATTGTTTATTCTTATTTATTATTTGGTTGCTAAGATGACTTGAACAGATCAGTCGTTCTGGGATATATATTCTTCAACCAAAGAAGATAAATAACAACCTTATGTGACTTAATCTAAGTGTGGTGTTTAATAGGTTATAATGACCTAATATTTTTATGGAAGATTAGCAATAGCTGACTTCAGTGTCTTGTTTTGCTCTCTTTCAAAGCCATTACTTCACATGTATTCATGCCCTTTATTCTTGCAACAATCTTCTGAGGCAAGGGTTATTATCTGCATTTTATAGAAAAAGCAGAACTGGAGCCAAGCTCATTTATCTCTTGTTCTTTCCCCTAGACCAGTGGTCGGCAAACTGCGGCTCGTGAGCCACATGCGGCTCTTTGGCCCCTTGAGTTTTTAGCAAAGGCCAGCTTAGGAGTACCCTAATTAAGTTAATGACAATGTACCTACTTATATAGTTTAATTTTAAAAAATTTGGCTCTCAAAAGAAATTTCAGTCGTTGTACTGTTGATATTTGGCTCTGTTGACTAATGAGTTTGCCAACCACTGGCCTAGACAGATAGAAGAAACCTTTTGTAAATAAAGGCATGGCAGTTGCTTTATAAATGTAAAAAATAGGCTTAATATAATTTGACTACAAAATAATAAAGTAACATAGTATAATTACAAAACACTTAGGAACTTAGAAAATTTACCTTTTGAATTCAGTGGATACAAAAAGTATCCTCTAAGTTTGGATTAATAATACAATAAAATAGTGAACATTTACTTTTACAAGTAAAAGTACCCTTAGACAAAGAATCCAGATATTTTATATTTACCTATTCTTTCCTAAAAATAGAAGGTTCCCAGGGCCATACACATATGGATCTTGACTTAATGGCTACCAGATTCAATTCAATCCAATAAAATTCATGAGCACATTTCATATCTATGACAATAACTTGAAATCTAGTGGGGCACAATAGATAAGTAAAGTACACATAGAACTAAAATATCAAACAGAATATAAATGCTTTTTTAAAAATGCTTACATGGTTGTGGTTCAGAGAATGTAAGGTAGAACAATAGAGTTTGGGTAGAGCTTTGACAGATGTTAACTGAAAATAGAAAGGACAAGGATACTCTATAAAGATGCATTGGCTCATACAAAGGTCTGAAGATAATGTCTAATGTGTTTGGGGAACAGTGAGAATTCAGTTTGTTTGAGACATAGTGTAGCTTTAGGAGCATGGGGAGAAAGGAGGATAGAAAAGTAGAGTAAATACATATTGAGAAGGTTTTTGGGATCCAAGTAGAGGATTTAACATGAAGCTAGTAGATAGTGATAAATAATTGACAGATTCTGAAGAAAGGGGGCATGATTAAAGATGAACCTGAAGTAAATGAAGCTGATTGCTCTGTCTAGTAGATGTGGAAGAACATGGTGTGAATAAATGGGAGACAGTTATAATAATTGATCTGAGAGACGAAAAGGACATGAATTGAGGTAGTGGCACAGAACAGACATAGAACACTTAAGAGAAAGAAGCTAAATAACTTTACATCTGATTAGATGGCAGTGGCAGAGTTTGGGATTTTGAGAAGGGTAAATATGCAAAAATGATGGTAATATTTCCAATCTCAAAGAGTGTGAAACCAGTAACAAAAATAGGGAGCTTGGTAAAAGATCTGGTATTGAGAGAAAGGTGATGGGTTTGGAGGGAACTTTGGAAGCCTTATACTTTGGCTAGACTTGAGAGAAAAGTACTCCAAAAATAGACAAATGTTATTCCAACAAAGAAATAGGCACTGTAATGGTGAAAATAGTGGTGCTAAACATAAGGTCAAAGTTCTTGGTTTAGTAACTTATGACTGCTATGAAGATAAGGCTTCTGTTTCAGAATACAAACGTAAGGCTATAGAGACAAGGTAAAAATAGCAGATTAAAACATCAGAGGCTAGAAGAATTTGGAGAAGACAAAGTGGGTGCAGGGAAAACATTTTCAAACAGGAGAATAGAGATGGATTCTGAGAACTGAGTACCCACTCCATTCGGGTCAGTTTAAGCATTGCATAGTGTTTAACACATAGTATTGCTATTTAGGAAGTTCTACTTTAAAACAGGGGTTAGTAAATTATGGCCTGCAGGCTATATCCTGCAAGCTAAGAATGTTTTTCCATTTCTAAATGGTTGACATAAATTAAAAGAAGAACATTTCATGGTACATGCAAATTATTTGAAATGCAAATTTCAGTGCTCATAAATAAAGTTATGCTGGAACACAGCTATGTAGCTACTTTTAGGTACTGTCAAAGGCTGCTTTTGTGATGCAAAAGCAAAGCTGGGGAGCTATGACACAAACGGTGTGACATACAAAGCCAAAAATATTTACTATATGGCCCTTTATGAAACATTTGCAGCTCTGGTACTGAAGAATCTAGCTGGTAACCAGTAAAATTTTCTCTGAATGTTGGTTTGGAAACTGTCTTTACTTTTTATACTTACCTTTCCATAAACTCATTCTGTTTTGTGGGCTGGAGATTGCTGTGTCCTGAACATTCTCTCTGACAATTCCATACATATATCCTTAATGTAAGCCTGAGTGCCTATCTGAGCTGTGCAAATCCAGGATGGCAAACAACACCGACACTTCTGTCCATTGTCAGGGCCACTTCACACCTTTCAATCAGAGTAGTCTCCTTACTCCCTTCCTGGCCCATGATTGTACTTCAATTTCTTTATTCATGCTTTCTATAATCACATTATTCCAGCTAATGATGCAAAACCAATTTCTCCATTGTTAATTCTATCTCCCTTGTTTCATTGATATCATTTCAAAATTATTAATGTACATAAAAACAACAGTTAAAATTCCCAGAGGATAATCAAGGCATTCAATATTTTTACATATTTTAAGGCATCCACCATTATCACTTGAGGGTGATAGGGTTGAGAAAATAATGTTAAAATATAATTTGTTTTATTGAGATGTTTTAAAAGTTTGATCAGTGAATGTGTTTATATTATACCAGAAGGAGAGTCAAGGTTATGGACTATAGAATTTCCAGCAGTAAGATGGAGATAACTGCAGTATCTCAGCTCTATCTGGTAGGATGCTTACCTACTGCTAAATTATAACATTTCCTTGTTATATTTTCTTTATCTTCTTATTTTGAATCAAATATTCACCTTCATTTGCACTTCTTATTGTCTTTCATTGTTTTCAATCTTCCTCATCATCACCAGAGATCATGAATGATAATCACAATCTAATTTCTAACATCAGACATCACCGGAGACCAAAATTATCAAAATAAATAAATTAAAAAAAAGAAAGGAAGAAAACTATGTTCACATTGTGTTGATATATCTCAAATTTTAGATCATGTTTCCCTCCAGATCTGCTAGGAAATAGGCTTAAAGATTAAGTTGGTTCAAAACTCCCTGATGAAGTGAATCACACATGCAAACAATTAAATAGAGCTCTTCTTCTGTTATTTAAATTCTGCCACAATAGTTTGTCTTTCTGCAGTATTATAGGTTTCTGATATGTGGCATAAAAATTTCTCCACATGGGATACATTTGGGGAACTCTCAATCAAATTATCTGTAATAATAAATGTGTAATATGCTATTTAGGCCGGATGGCCTTCTGGACAAAACCAGGGCTGTGAGGAAAGCCTGGTCCCGGGTGCTGGAGGGAAGCCGGTGCCAGCAGCCGGGGGAAGGAAGGCCTACTCTTGCATGAATTTCATGCATCAGGCCTCTAGTCATAATAATCCATCCTACCTAATAAAAGGGTAATATGAAAATTGACTGCACCTATGCTATGCCCAAGCCACGCCCATGAGCCCAAGCCATGCCCACCAGCCAACCAGGGTGAGTATGCAAATTAACCCAACCAAGATGGCAGTTAATTTGCATACATAGGTGCCTTGAGCGGACCTCCTGCGACAGTCCGCTCTGGCACCAGGCCGAAAGCCTCCAGCAGAGGCTTTTGGCCTCGTGCACGAGCGGACCCCCTGGGATTGATCACAGATAGCTGGGTGTCAGCTCCAGCACCAGGTCGAAAGCTTCCGCTGGAGGCTTTCGGCCTGGTGCCGGAGCAGACCCCCTGCAATCGATGGCAGGGAGCTGGGGGTTGCTTCAGCCTGGTGCACAAGCGGACCCCTGTAATCGATCACAGGGAGCTGGGTGTCCGCTCTGACACTAGGCCAAAAGCCTCTGGCGGAGGCTTTCAGCCTGGTGACGGAGCAGACTCCTACAATCAATCGCAGGGAGCTGGGTGTCTGCTTTTGGCCTGGTGCCGGAGCATACCCCTGCAATTGATCGCTGGGAGCTAGGTGTCTGCTCCAGCACCAGGCCAAAAGCCTCTGGCAGAAGCTTTTGGCCTGGTCCAGAAGCAGACCCCTGCAATCGATCCCAGGGAGCTGGGGGTTGCTTTGGCCTGGTACACCAGTGGACCCCCTGTGATCACCTGGGCAGGGAGCTGGGGGTCTGCTTTCAGCCTGGGCAGGAGTGGACCCCCTGTGATTGATTGCAGGGAGCTGGGGGTCGGTCTTGCCCAAGAGGCTTTCGGTCTGGGCAGGCCTGGGCAGGGGCTGAGCCGGTGATCCGAGGGAGCTGGAGAGGCCTGCCCAGGCCTAAAGCTTCGGCCAGAGGCTTTAGGCCTGGGCAGAGCCCAGCCCTCGATTGGTGTGAACTATAGAGGAAACACCTTTTCTGACTGCACATTGGCTGAGCTTCCTGTATGCCACTAGTAATATTCTTAGTAACTTGGGTAATAAGAATCCTAAAAGGTGATCTAGGGTTTTTCCACCACACTTCTGGAGAAAAAAATGAAGGTCTGCTGCTGGAGGGCTAAGAAATGTCATATCCTGCCCTAGCCGGTTTGACTCAGTGGATAATGCCTCAGCCTGCAGACAGCAGGGTCTGGGTTCATTCTGATCAAGGGCATGTACCTAGGTTGCAGGCTCATCCCTGGCCGGGACCCAGATCAGGGTTCATGCAGGAGGCAACCAATCAAAGTGTTCCTCTCACTTTGATGTTTCTCTCTGTCTTTCCCTTTCTCTTCCACATTCTCTAAAAGTCAATGGAAACATATCCTCAGGTGAGGATAAAAAATAAAGAAAGAAATGCATATCCTATGAAAGACACATCTTGAAAATGCCTAAAGAAAGTTGTCATTTTTCTTGGTGAAGGGACTGGAGTCTGTGTTGATGAAAACACCTTGGTGGCTGCGGTGACTGACAATGGCTGCAGCAGCGGGGTGAGGGGGCTGGTGCCTTCCCCTGATCAGCCCGGTTGCCTCCTACAAAGGGAGGCCAGACTGTGGCTTAGGCCCACTCCCCGTGGGGCGCAGGCCTAAGCCATCAGTAGGACATCCCCTGAGGGCTCCCAGTATGTCAGAGGGGGCAGGTTGGGCTGAGGGACCCCCAACCCCCAGTGCACGAATTTCGTGCACCAGGTCCCTAGTATATAAATAAAATGCCTGTGTCCATGATGATCAGGACGTCCAAACGACTGGTCACTATGTGGTGCGTTGAGCACCTTGGGGTCCCTCCCTACTACCAGCCTGCCCCTGATCGGTGGCAGAAGCAACTGTATAAATGAGGCAGGGGCAAGAGCAGGGCCGCACAGAGCCAGGACCCTTCCTGGCAGCCCCGAGTCCCTGGGGTTGAGAATTCTGATGGCCCTGCCCAGAGAGTAGAGGCATCTGACAGGCAGGGACAGGGGCCACAGGCTTCCAGGGAGCACCGCAGAGTTGGAAAGGAGAGGAGAGGGCCTGCGGAGGGGGGAGGAGGCAAAGCCAGTGGACATCAGCCTAGAATCCAGCCCTTCCCCCTGGAGGCAGCAGGCCCTCAACCCAGAACCCCAGCCCGAATCAGAAGGACCCAAGGGAGGCTTCAGGAAGCTCTACACAGAGATGTGTGTTGAGAATGAGAGACTTCGTGAAGCCCTGACCAAGATCACGCTGCAGCTGGCACAACTCAAGGTGGAGCTGGAGCGTGCCATGCATAAGCAGGAGCGCTTTGCAGAGAGGCCGGCCCTCCTGGAGCTGGAGAGATTTGAGTGCATGGCCCTGGAGAGCAAGGCCGCTGAGCTGGAAGAGGAGCTGAAAGGCCTGTCCAACCTCCAGGCTGACAACCAGTTCCTGAAGGACAAGAACACGGCCCTGATCCATGTCATCAGCAAACTGAGTGACCCTGGAGAACTTGCCCCTGCACCCTCATTTATACAGTTGCTTCTGCCACACGCACACCTTCCCATGTGAACCCGAGTGACAGGGCTGCCGGGGAGTCTCTGAGAAGCCATAACCTCCCTTTGGGACCTCCAGGCTAGGAGGGGAGTTCAGAGCCCCCAGGAACCAAGGGGGCCATCTGAGGCCAGGATGAAGAAGGGAGGCTTAACCAGGTAGGGGGACCAGGGCTGTAGGCAGGACCAAGAAGGAACTGAGGACCAGGAAGTGCCAGGACCAGTAGCCAGGACCAGAGTGGCCACCCAGAGGTCCCCTCTCACGTGTGCTGCCACCAGTCACTCCTCCTGCCCCTGAGCAGGGATCTGAGAATGTGCCAAGCATCCCGCTGGCCTGGGCCGGATGGGCCTCTATATAGGGTCCATGTGCAATAGGGAGGGACGTCTTCTATTTTTTGCTGCCCCCTCCCCAATGCTGTCTGAGGCAGGGGGAGAAGGTACTTTTGAGACATAGCACAGGCACCACAAATAAAAGTCGTGAAGTTGCCAAAAAAAAAAAAAAAAGCAGGGCCAGCAGCCAAACGCCACCTCCCCCTGGCCGCTCCACCCCTGATTGCACTCCCACCCCTATAGGGGTTGGGGCCAGCCAGCCAATCTCCTGCAGCCCCACCCCAGATCAGCCCCCCCAACCCAGATTGGGGCAGGGCCGGCAGGCCAACCACCCATGGCCCCTCCCCCAGGCCACAGGCCCCTGATAGTCACCCCCACCCCATTTGGGGGCATGGCCTGCTGGCCTACCTTCCACAGCCTCTCCCCATGGCTAGCTCTGCCCCCAATTGGCCCCCTAACCCCAATCTGGGGTGGGGTTCACCGGCCAATCGCCCATGGCCACTTCCCCCAGCTGACCCAGCCTGATGGGGCCTATGGGGACAGGCCAGCCAGCCAACTTCCTGCCATCTCCTCCTCCTGACAGGCTCAGCCCCAATCAGCCCTGATTGGGGCAGCGTCGGCCGGACCCAACCCATGCATGAATTTGTGCACTGGGCCTCTAGTAATCACATATCCCCATGGTGTGGATGAGACCCTTATACATCCATATTGACTTTACCCTTAATTTGATTGAGCCAAAATAAAATTCTTATACATAGATTGTTATAAAGTACATATTCCTTATCCTCTTTTTCAGGTCTCAAAATGATTCTATTTTATTATACATAACAATAAATGACATATAAATATATATAATAAATATATGAGTTGAACATGTAAAAAATGTGGTGTATTCAAATATGTATGCAATTCCAAGACAGAAGTACATTAAATTATATTTTGAACACCCACTCAATGAAATACATTGAAAAATGTTGAATTCTAATTGCTGCTCAAGTAATGTTTCATTATTACATAAAAATGTGAATATATTAATTAAGCAGAAAGCAAAGGAATAAGAAAAGTAGTAAAGTGATTTACTGCCAAAAATTGGTAATGGGTAATTGATAATCAACTTTTTGTTCTCTCTTCCTCAGCCTCAATCTGTTGCCCTTATTAGACTAATGGACAGACATTTTCTTCATATATTTTCAACTGTCACAGCAAAAAAAGCATCAAATTTAAGCAGGTTTACTCTGGAAACAGCAAACACTTTTTAAAAAAAAGCATTTCTAACATAAAAAAATTACTTATGTTACAGAGAGGAAGGGATAGAAAGTGAAGTAGGCAGGAAGAGAGAGAGAGAGAGAAACATGGTCTTTTTTTTTCCAATTATTTGTGTATTCACTGGTTGATTCTTATATGTGCCCTGATCCCCGGTGGAGACGATGCTCTAAGCAACTGAGCTACCTGGCCAAAGCCTGCAAAGACTTGAACATTAAGTGATGGTACCTCGGCCCTAGCTGGTTTGGCTCAGTGGATAGAGCGCCGGCCTGCAGACCAAAGATTCCAGGGTTCAATTCTGCTCAAGGGCACATACCTCAGTTCAAGGGCACATACCTCGGTTGCAGGCTCAGTCCCGGCCCAGGACCTGGTTGGGATGCGTGCAGGAGGCAACCAATCGATGTGTTTCTCTCACATTGATATTTCTCTCTGTCTTTCCCTCTCTCTAAAAATCAATGGAAAACTATCCTCAGGTGGAGATTTTAAATAATAATAAGAAGAATAAAATAAATAAATACCTGTTTTTTTAAAGTGATGGTACCTCAAACTGATAAGGAGGTTAGCATTTGGTATTGTTTTGGAAACAGAAAAAATCATCCCCTGATATCCTGGGGCTGGACTGGAACTTTCAGCTAGGCCATATGTTACTTTTGATCATAAATAACGTCACAAAACCCTAGTACACATAAGGTCACTCTGACAATAATGGATCTAGTAAAAAACACAACCACTTCATAACGATATCTGTACATAGACAAAACATGGACATTGTCCAAGACACAAAATGCCAAACACTCCTTTACTAATTACAGATTTATTCACACTCATGTCTTTTATTCTGGATAAGAAAAATGAGTGCCCCACTTCCTGACATCATCCAACCCAAAGAAAAACCCTGTTTCCTGAAAATATCACCAAACCTTTCTAATATCATTCTTAATCCTATAAATTCTTTCTAAATAGCCTCTTACTGAGATACCACATAGTGCCCCATGATGCATGTTCTCTTTTGCTGTACCTAGTAATAAACCCAAATTATTTAACTACAGGTGTTCCTAGTTGTCTTTGACTGAAGGAAACTGACAGAAAAAGATCTACTGAGTTTCAGTTAAAGCCATCGCTGACTTAGACTAGAACCTTCAAATCACTAATAGTGCATACCTCTGAAACCAATTGTGTCTCTACCAATTCAATATGCCACCAGCTCTTAGCTGAGAGGTAAGTTCATGCTGCATTGGGCTCTGATATTACCTTGGGTACTTTCAGCATTGCTTATATTATTTTCCTAGAAATAAGGTCCCTTGGAATAATAATGGTTATCTGATCCAATTTGTATTATTCCTAGGTGAAATTATTTTCTAACTTTCTGACACCTGCTTCCATGATCTGTTTACTTGTCTAGTATCTTGAATGTTGTCTCTAAGTGGAAAAGTCTATATGAAGAGTTGATGCCTAGGTTCAATAAGTTCAACTTTAAGTTGGCCTTGGGGACTAAAGAGTTTAATTATCTCCTCAAGATGGTAATCTTTGGACAAATTTTGCCTCAAGATTCTGTATTAGCTTTTTTATGCTATGTAACAAATTATGACAAACTTATTAGCTTAAAACAATTCTAATTTATTATCTCTCAGCTTCTATAGGTCAGAAGTCTGAAAACCCTGAAACTGCATTCTCTGATTTAGCATTTCATCATGCTGCAATCCAGGTCTCAGACAGGGCTGTGGTCTTATTAGAGGCTCAACTGTGGAAATATTGCTTCCAGTATATCTCAGGTTGTTAGTAGAATTTATCTCCTTGCAGTTGAAGGACTGAAGTCTTTGTTTTTTTGTTTGTTTTCTGACTTGGCCTGAAGTTCTTAGAGACCACCTGCAGAGACTGCCTTGATGTGAACTTCTTACTCCATCTAGCCTGAAAGAAGAGCTTCTCACTTGAAGGAGGAACCAGATGGTCTTTTACAGGCTTTCACCTGATTAAGTCAATCCTAGCCAGAGTAAATTTCTTTATTTTTAAAATATTTATTGTTGAAAGCATTACATGTGTCCTCTTTTCCCCCCATTGGCCTCTCCCAACCCACCCCTGTTCCCCACCCAGGCCTTCAACACTCTATTGTCTGTGTCCATGGGTTATCCATATATGCATACAAGTACTTTGGTTGATCTCTTCCCACCTGCTCACCCTCCCACCTTCTCCTGCCTCCCCTCTAAAGTTTGACACTCTGTTTTGATAAACTCAAAATCAACTGAGTTGGGACTTTAATTATATCATCCAAATCCCTTTAGTTTTACTCTATGCTATTGACTAGGCATAGATATCAAGTTTCACCCACACTTAAGGAGAGATCATTGGATGTCATCTTAGGTTCTGTCCACCACCATTACCATTTCAATATGCTATATAGACTTCTTCCTTAGTCTTGTCTTGGAGTCCCTGAGAACTGCTTTGCTGAGTTATATCAGTCCAGAATCAGGATGAATTATCTGGCCCCGGATTGGTGGTGACTGGCCTTTAGCCAAATTTTGAAGACATGGAATTCCCCCAAACACTATCTTTGCAGGCTGTTCAGTTCTTATTGGTTCTTCTCAATCTACAACTTTGTCCCTTACAGATGGAACATGTGATCCCTTCATGTTTTCTAACAATAATGCCAGTGTGTAAGCTTACCTCTCTACTTGGACCAATTTTATCAGGAATGATGTGGAATTCTATGAACCATTTTGGGGAAATTTTCACAAGAACAGAATTGTTCATTTGAGAGGTAACTTAGGACAAAAAAATGTAGAAATTATCATGAGATTGTCTTGTTTGTCTCAAAGACCAATCATTTACATTTTTATCTTATTTCATTGATTTTGAGAGATATATGAGAGAGAGAGAGAGAGAGAGAGAGGGAGAGAGAGAGAGAGAGAGAGAGAGAGAGAGAGAGAGAGAGAGAGAGAGAAAGATTTGTTGTTCCAGTTATTTATACATTCATTGGTTGATTCGTGCATGTGCCCTGACCAGGGATAAAACCAGCAACCTTTTGCATATCAGGATGGTGTTCTAACCAATTGAGCTACTTGGCCAGGGCTAAAATATCCTCTCCTTTATTTCTGTTTCAAATCCAGCCTACCACCTGTCTTTTTTATATGATTTTCAAGGTAAGCATGGTTTTTACATTTTACATTTTCACATTTATAAACCATTGAAAATAAGTCAAAAGAAGAATAAAACTTTGTTACATATTACATGAAATCCAAATTTTAGTGTCCATAAATAAAGTTTTGTTGGAACACAATGCCAATTCATTTAAGTGTCATCTATGGCTATTATACCACAACAGCAGAGTAGAGTAGTTGTGACAGTAGTTTGTGAAAGAATGATACATGCAGATGCTAAAATATTTACTATTTGACCATTTACAGAGAACAATATTGTCATCCTAATCTAAAACAGTGGTATACAAAATATTAAAATCTTGGAATTTTTTATTCAAATGAAATTCTTATATGCCAATATATAAAATTATGAAACTAGAGCTCCCTCTGGTTCTTTGTCAAAAGCCATTGGTTCTTTGTCAAAAGCCATTGAAAAATACAACAGTATAACAATTTGCAGTTCACTAATCTAAATAAAGAACCACAGAAACTGACACAAAGACAGCCCTTTTCAACCTGCCTCCATAACATGCTGGATAAGAGGAAGAGGCACAAATAGAGGATCATATGTTTTGATTTTATATCTTTTTTTCTTTTCTAATATGTATATTTAATGCTATAAATTTCTCTCTATTCCTCTTGCTGCGTCCCATGAATTGTTATAAGTTGTAATTTTTACTTTCAGTTAGTAAAAACATTTTAAAAATATCTCTTTAGACTATTTTGATCTAGGTGTTATATATAAGTATGTTTAATCACCAACTATTTTGGTGTGGTTTAGCTATATTTCTGTTATAGAATTGTCATTTAATGCTATTCTGGACTGAGAATATACTTTATATTATTTCTATTTAAAAAAATGTCAGGATGTGCTTTATGGCCTGGAATAAGGATGTTCCATTTGGGCTTCAGAAGAATGTGTACTTTGCTGTTGTTAATGAAGTAGTCTATAAACCAATTAGATTCAATTAATTGCTATTCAGTTCTACTATGTTCTAATGTTCTATGTGCTGCATCTGTCAATTACTGATGGAGGGATGTTGAAATCTCCAACTTTAACAATGGATTCATCCCTTTTCCTTGCAATACTATCAGTTTTGCCTGTTTTTATATTCTGTGGTTAGGGAACACACATTAAGAATTATGATGCAAATTAAAACAACATTGAGGTACCACCTCACATTTGTCAGATGGCTACCATCAACAAATCAACAAAAGACAAGTGCTGGCGAGGATGTGGAAAAGAGGGAACCCTAGTGGGAATTCAGACTTGTGCAACCATTATGGAAAATAGTATGGAGTTTCCTAAAAAAATTAAAAATTGAACTGCTGTTTGACCTAGTGATTCCACTTCCAGGAGTATATCCTAAGAATCCCAAAACACCAACCAGAAAGAATATATGCACCCCTATGTTCATAGCAACACAATTTATAATAGCTAAAATCTGGAAACAGCCCAAATGCCCATCATTAGATGAGTGGATAAAAATGCTGTGGTAAATTTACACAATGGAATACTATGCAACTGTAGGATCTCTTACCCTTTGAGACAGCATGGAGGCACCTGGATAGTATTATGCTAAGGAAAATTAGCCATTTAGAGAGAGACAAGTATCACATAATCTCACAAATATGTGGAATCTAAAGAACAAAATAAACTGAAGAACAAAAAAAGATCAAGACGTAGAAGCATAGAAATGATTGATGAATCTCAGAGGGAAGGCAGTAGCAGGTGGGTGAGAGGGTGGGGAAATGTTAACCAAAGATCTTATATGCATATTAGAGGCTCGGTGCACGAAATTCGTGCGGGGGGGGGGGGCTCCTCAGCCCAGGCTGCACCCTCTCCAATCTGGGACCCTTGGAGGAATGTCAATTGCCTGTTTAGGCCCAATCCTGGTGGGCCTAAATGGGCAGTTGGACATCCCTCTCACAATCCAGGACTGCTAGCTCCCAACTGCTCGCCTGCCTGCCTTCCTGATTGCCCCTAACCACTTCTGCCTGCCAGCCTTATCACCCCCTAACCACTCTCCTGCCAGCCTGATCAACGCCTAACTGCTCCCATGCCGGCCCGATCACCCCAACTGCCCTCCCCTGCAGGCCTGGTCGCCCCTAACTGACCTCCCCTAACTGACCTCCCCTTTAGGCCTGGGTCCCCCCCAACTGTCCTCCCCTGCAGGCCTGGTTGCCCCCAACTGCCCTCCTCTGCCAACCTGGTCACCCCTAACTGCCCTCCCCTGCAGGCCTGATCGCCCCCAACTGTCCTCTCTTGCAGGCCTGGTCCCTCCCAACTGCCCTCCCCTGCTGGCCATCTTGTGGCAGCCATCTTGTGTCCACATGGGGGTGGCCATCTTTGATCACATGAGGGTGTCCTTGTGTGTTGGAGTGATGGTTGATTTGCATATTACCTCTTTATTATATAGGATACTAGGGGCCCAGTGCACAGATTTGTGCAACTTGAAAGAAACTGTGGGCTGCAAGGCTGCAGTAGGCACAGGGGCAGTTCTCGGCCCATCCTCTGCACCCCCACCTGGTCCCTCCCACTGTGGCCCCCGGTCCCCTGTCTGCCAGCAGCCACACTCCAGCCGCCGCTCCCATGCCCTGAAGGTGCTGGCCCTACTTGCACCTGCTGCTGGCACCACAGAGCAATTGGGGCTGGAGCTGGCAGTGGTTGTGAGTGGGACCAGCGCTGTTAAGGAGTGCTAGTGGTGGCTGCTGCCCTGATCACCCCTCAGGAACAGGAGGAGGTGGAAAAACCCTCAGGGACAATCAGGGCTTGCAGCCACCACTTGCACCCACTGATGGTGCTGTGATCGGGATCGGCACCAGCCACCGGCAGTGGGTGTGAGTAGTGGCTCCAGCACCAGCTGCAGTGCAAGCGGGGCCAGCACTGGCAGCAGGTGCGAGCACTGTGCAGGACTGCGGCATGTGGGAGCAAATAATTTTTAGTAACCACCAGAGGTTCGCCCCTATGACAGCAACCAGTGCCCTGCCTTGGTCTGGCACACCTGCTCACCTGCTCCACCATTCTGCCATGACCAATGCCCACCATGTTCTGTACACGCCCTCTGGTGGTCAGCACATGTTATAGTGACTGGTTGTTCAGTTCGGTTGTTTGGTTGTTCCGGTTGTTCCATAGTTCGATCTATTTACATGTTAGCCTTTTATTATATAGGATTAGTTTCTCTTCATTTTAACTATATACTTACCATCACCAACGTGTTTTATATTTTCATTTTTCTAATAAGCATCCTTTCATTTAAGTCTAAAGAGCTCCTTTAACCATTTCTTTTAAGTTGTGTCTTTTGGTGATGAACTCTCAACAGTTTTTGTGGGGAAGGGGGTCTAAGAAAGTTTTTCTCCTTCATTTCTTTTTTTCCCTTTTTTAAGTAAAAAACTAATATGCCAATTTTATTTTTTAAAAGAGCACTCATAAAATAATGAATGCTTAGCTGATTTAATGACTATGTTCTTTTTTTTTACTTTTTTTATTTCTTTATTAAGGTGTCACATATTTGTCCTCATCCCCCAATTCCCATCCCCCACCCCACCCCCCTGTTGTCCTTAACCATTGGTTAGGCTTGTATGCATGCACACAAGTCCTTTGGTTGATCTTACCCCACTACCCCCACCCTCCCCCCCCCTCCCTCTGAGGCCCGACAGTCCGATCGATGCCTCCTTGTTTCTGGGTGTGTTCTTGTACATCAGTCTATGTTGTTCATCATTTCCCCTAGAAGAGTGAGATCATGTGTTACTAGAAATATACTTATAAGAACCGAATGTGAGATGAGTAATAATAGTTATGCTGACAGGCAAATGAATCAGTCTGTAGTAAGTTTCTTTCTGGACCAACAGTTCTTTTGAGACCCATTTTCAGTGTCCACCAGTTCCTTATGTGTACCTGTCGGCACTGACTTTTCAGCTCTGGGTGGTGGACCAATGGTGGTAATGCAGGTCCGACTCCCTCTGGTTTGGTCTCGCCCGGACCCAGGGGCACGGCTTCACCTGGCCTCAGGGGTGCGCAGCCTCACCCGGTCCCGGGATCCAGCCTCACCTGAACCCAGGGGCACGTGGCCTCACCCAGGCCCAGGGGCGTGGCCTCACCCGGACCCGGGACCCAGCCTCACCCAGATCCAGGGGCACACAGCCTCACCCGGATCCGGGGTTCAGCTATACCCGGACCCAGGGGCGTGTGGCCTCACCTGGACCCAGGGGCGCGTGGCCTTTCCTGGACCCAGGGGTGTGGCCTCACCCAGACCCAGTACCCAGCCTCACCCGGATCCAGGGGTGCACGGCCTCACCTGGACCCGGGATCCAACTTCACCCGGACCCAGAGGTGCGTGGCCTCTCCCGGACCCAGGGGCGTGGCCTCACTCGGACCCGGGACCCAGCCTCTCCCGGATCCAGGGGCGCATGGCCTCACCCGGACCCGGGATCCAGCTTCACCTGGACCCAGAGGTGCGTGGCCTCTCCCGGACCCAGGGGCGCGTGGCCTCACCCGGACCCAGGGATGCATGGCCTCTCCCGGACCCGGGACCCAGCGGGGCCTTGTCTTCTCGATCCCAATTCCTGTTGGTCATTTCCCTCTCAGCAATTCCTTTGGCCATCCTCTCAGAGCTCCGGGGCGGCCGCTGCGGAACTCGCCAGGCGGCGGGCTTGGCGAAGCTCCGGTGCGCCCAATGCACGGCGGTGGGCCAGACTAAGGTCGCTGCGGTGGCACTCGGGCCTGCAGCGGCAACCAGTCGCTGGGCGAGTGCACCCAGATCCGGGACCCAGTGGGGCCCCGTCTTCCCGATCCCAACTCCCATCGATCAACCCCCTCCCAGCAACTCCTCCGGCCATTGTTCCGGATGGTGTCTGCTCTGCCCTCCAGTTGCAGTCTCAAAATTGTTGTGGTAGGCAGCAATCAGGCATCTGCCCTATGCCGCCATCTCGGTCCTCCAGAAGATTCTCAAGTAACCTTATAAATGTGGATCTGAACACTGTGTCGTCCATTAGTTTACTTTCCTTCAACCCTTCTATTCATGACCTCCTTCGGTGTCTCCATCTTTTGGCTGCCTCCCTATGTTGATGGAGTGGCTTTGTGTGGTCAGTGACCTATAGGGGCCGGTATCTCACCTTCCCCAATCTCCCTAGGTGGTCACTCTTGGTACCCCCTTTGTGGGCTGAGTGCAAAGTCTTGGTGTTGTTAAGCCTTGATTGCTGTTGGTACACTGGGAGGATTTTCCCTCCAGTCCAATTGGCTGTGAGGATCAGCTGTGTCTATGCCGGGAGACAGCCTTATTCAACTAGACTTGCAAAATTGTAAAAGCCTCTGTGCTCAGCTTGGATGGGGCAGAGTTTCAAGGTGGAGCCTACAGCCTTGGCTTCCTGTCAGCCCCGCCCTATGAGGTTCCTGGTTCTCAGGGTCCCTCTGTACTCCCTGCAAACACCTCTGAGAGAAAAGCGCCCTGGAGTTTCACCCACTGACAAACAGTCTAGTCTCTCCCCCAATGAATCTGGACTCTCAGATTCTCGCCCGGAACTGGGGTTCAGTGCAGTCGGAACTGGGGATCAGAGCAGTCTGGCTCCTTTGTCTCCTCCCCTCCAGGGCAATCCAGCAGCATAGTCAACAGACCATCCTCTGCGCGCATTCCCGTGCGCGCCTCCGGAGCTCTGCCTTTCGTGGCTCCTCTGTGCAGCCCAGATTCCCCCAGCATGCGCCTGGATTCCCAGGGTCTCGCCCGGGACTGGGATTCAGTGCAGTCGGAGCTGGGGTTCAGCACAATCTGGATCTTTTATCTCCTTCCTGCTAGAGAACGCCGGCCAGGCCGTCAGCCGCCCTGTCTTCTGCGGCTCCATCCTCCTCTCTCTCATGCGCGCCCGTGTTTCCATATCTCAGGCTCCTAGGGCTCCTCTGATTTTCCCTGTGGTTTTATCTTTCCTTCTAGTTGTGGACATTTCAGTCAGCCAGCTTTCCTGTGGTTCTGGATGATGTCCGTTTTGACCTTTAGTTGTATTCTTGAAATTGTGCCAGGCTGCAGGTTAGGTGCTTAACCTATGCCGCCCTCTTGATTTTCTCGACTATGTTCTTATATATGAAATTAAATGGGTCTCTAAAAATAATCTGAGAGTCAGTATATCCTCTGTTAAGTAGCTTAATTTACTTTCATATCAGGACTTTTTCAATGTTTCAATTTCATCCCATATTGCAGCTTTAATTTTTAAAGTATCATATTCAAACTCAAGCCAAGGCTGACTCCACTTCTGAGCTTCTTTTATTTGTTCTTCAGTTAAATAAAGATAAAATTTGATTCCTTTAATATTAAATTTTGGACACTCCCAGAGTTTGGACCTGGTTTTAGCTTGGGCTTCATTTTTGCTTTCCAGCTGATTAACAGGAACTTACTGGCTATATTTTTGTACTATTGGCTTCATATTAATAACAAATGTGCCGTGTTCATGAATGGCAACTTGTAAGTATAGTAAGCCATCTAACAGCCATTTCTGTAATTTGACCACTTGAATTTCCTGGATTTTAGGATTATAAAGATCAAAGCAAATCTCAACACTTTGTCCTTTAGTAATATTTCTAAGAATAAAAGTAGCTCCAAGTCCTGTTCCTGATCTCTGGATGTTAATCCCCAGAAACTGACCTGTTTTTTCATTGGCTTATCAGTGGACAGTAGTAACCCAAAGAATGCTTCCAACATAAAACTCTAGAATGTGGAGTACTTTTCTTCTTTCTAAAACATCTTTTTTTTTATGTTGCAAATATCAGAGAGTTTGTTCTTCCTCTTGGAGGAATGAATTCAAGACTCAAGAACCTGGTTTTCTGGGGCGGGGGGTGGGGGTGGGGTGGCACTTGTCTATGATGACTGGTTTTGGAGGCAGCTGAAATGTGCTGGGCTGGGAAGGTCCAGTGCTCTGCTGTTGGCCTGGCCATGTGCAGGCCTTCAGGCGACAGAGGCCAGCACAGGGAGAAGAACCCTGGCCACTCCAAGCTCTAGATCAGGCCCATTATTGCTGTACAGCCCCTGAATGGAAGCCACCTTGCTTGCTCCTCTCCATTTCTGATAGTCAAATTGCTGGGTAAAATATTCCTGTTTGGCACTTTGTGTTTTATTTTTTGTTTAATTGTTTGTTTGTGTTTTCAGGCTTTTGAGTACATTGTTCTGCTCTCTCCTGGGCTGTAAATATTTCACTGAGAATTCCGCTCATAGCTTTATGGGGGTTCTCTTATATTTGAGATTGTTAAAAAAATCTTTGTCTTTATTTTTAAACAGTGTCATTATAATTAGTCTTGGAGAATATATTTTTTTAAATCTAATATTTATTCCGGAATGTAAAGCTCTTTTTTAAATATATTTCAGAGAGAGGAAGGGAGAGGGAGAGAGAGATAGAAAAATCAATGGTGAGATGGAATCATTAATCGGCTGCCTCCTACATGCCCCCCACTGGGGACCAAGCAGCAACCTGGGCATGTGCCCTGACCAGAATCTAATCGTAACCTCCTGTTTCATAGGTCAACACTCAAACACTAAGCCAAACCAGCTGGGCATAAATATTTTTTTAAATTAAAGTATAGTGACATAAAGTATTAGTTTCAGGTGTATAATGTAGTGAGATTTCACATTTATATACCTTACAAAGTGATCACCACAAAAAGTTCACTATCTGTCACCATACAAAATTATTGTGATATTACTGACTGTATTCCCTGGGCTGTATTTTATATCCCCATGACTTATTTATGTAATAAGTTTGTACCACTTAATCCCCTTCACCTTTTTTCCCCTTGCCCCCATCACTCGATCCTCTGGCAACTATCAGTTTTTCTGTACCTTTTTGTTAATTTGTTTAGTGTTTTAGTTTTCACACATAAGTGAAATGATAAAAGTATTTGTCTTTCTCTATTTCACTTAGCATAATATCCTCTAGGTCTATCCATGTTGTCACAAAGGCAATATTTTATTCTTTTACATGACTGAGCATATATCTATATCTATATCTATATCTATATCTATATCTATATCTATATCTATATCTATATCTATATCTATATCTATATCTATCTATATCTATATCTCCACTTCTTTATTCATTCATCTATTGATGAACACCCAGGTTGCTTCCATATCTTGGCTAATGTAGATAATGCTGCAGTAAACATAAGGATGCATATACCTTTTTGAATTAGTGTTTCATTTTCTTTATCTAAATGCCCAGAACTGGAATTGCTGGGTCCTTCTATGTCTCTTGTTCTAGCCTTTGTTTTAAAATCTATTTTGTCTTATCTAAGTATTTCTATCCCAGCTTCTTTTTTGGTTTGTTTCCATTTTCAAATGGTCTCGCCCGGACCCAGGGGCACGGCTTCACCTGGCCGTGCTTGTACTAGTCTTTTTCTTTTGGGACCACAATATCTTTTCCATCCCTTTACTTTTAGTCTATGTGTATGTCTCTTTCTGGAGTCTCATAAGCAGCATACACAAGGGTCTTGGTTTTTTTTTTTTTTTTTATCCATTGTCACCTATGTTTTCTAATGGGACACTTAGTCAACTTACATTTAAAGTAATTATTGATAGGTATGTACTTATTGCCATTTTAATTGTTTTCATATTAGACTTATAAATGGTTAGCCTATTATCTTTCCTACATGTTTCCCTTTTATTTGTGAGATTTTTTCTTTCATATATTTTCTTATTTCTAGTTTGGCCTTTCTTTTCAACTTAAACTATCCCCTTTAACTTTTATTGTAATGCTGGCTCAATGGTAATGAATTCCTTTAGCTTTCTAAAGGAAAATCTTCACTTCTCCTTCAATTCTGTATGATAACCTTTCTGGATAGAATGTTCTTGGTTGTAGGTTTCCCCCTTTAATTATGTTGAATATATTATGCCATTCCTTTTTGGGCCTGCAAAGTTTCTGTTGAAAAGTCAGCTGATAGTCTTATTGGCATTCCCTTGTATGTAGATAGTTGTTTTTTTCTTGCTGCTTTTAGGATTATCTCTTTAACTTTAAAAAATTTAATTATAATGTGTCTTGGTGTGGTCTGGTGAATATCTTTTTGGGTGAGAATAATAAACTTGAATGTCCAAATCTCTTGCTAGAATTTTGAAGTAACAAGCAGTATGTTTTACATAAGTTGTCTGTCATTTTATTCCTCTCTTTTTCTTTTGGGACCACAACAATGCACAGTTTTTCCTCTTAATGGTATCTCATAATTTATGTAGTCTTTCTTTACACTTTTTTACTCTTTCCTTTTTGTTCCCTTTTGACTGAATAATTTCAAAGATTTTGTCTTCAACTTCACAGATATATCCTTCTGCTTGTACTAGTCTACTATTGTTGCTCTCTATTATATTTGTTTTTCATTTCATTCATTGTATTCTTCAAATTCAGATAATTTCTACGTTTTTAAAAAATATTTTATTGACTTTTAGAAAGAGGAATGGAGAGGGAGAGAGAGAAATGCCAATGTGAGAGAGAAACATCAGTTTTCTGCTTCCTGCATGTCCCCCACAGGGGATCAAGCCTACAACCCTGGCATATGCCCTGACCAGGATCAAACCAGCAACCTTTTGGTGCACAAGGTGATGCCCAACCAACTGAGTCACACTGGACAGGCCTTATGTGTTTTTTTATGATTTTATTTCTCTGTTAAATTCCTTTTCTCCTTTCTTGTTTTCCAGATTACCTTCAATTGTTTGTTCACTGAGCTTTCTTACAATAGCTATTTTGAATTATTTATTGAGCAAACCACAGATCTATATTTTTTGTTGTCAATTACTGGAAAATTACCATATTCCTTTGGTGGGGTTATGTTCCTTGACTTTTCATGTTTATTGAAGTCTTGTGTCACTATATTTGCATTTAAAAGAGCAGTCACCTCCTCTAGTCTTTATAGACTGGCTTCAGGAGGGTAATACTTTTATTCAGTCTGTTTAGTGATTCTGCAGCTTTCTCAGACCTTTTCAATGGATATGCTTGCTCCACACTTTTTGTTTCCTCTTGAGTGTGATTCTTAAAATTGTATGTCTTTCTGTATCCTTCAAAGCCAGGTTGTGTGTGGACAGCCTTCCATTTTATTTCCCTAGAGCAGTGTTGAATGCTCAATTTTCTGTGCTTTCTCCCAATGCTGCAGAGTTGGATAGGCTTTTCAAACATGCTTTGTAGCCATCAGCAAAAGCTCACTCTCACTGCTATTTGGGGTATATAAAAGGAGCTGGCTATGTGGTGTAGAATTGTGTGGGTAAAGAGCACAGCACACAGTGTGTGCCCTTTGGCCAGTTGGGGGAATCTGCAGGTGAGGTGTCCCCAGCATCTTATGGGCATGTTTCCTGATATAGTCTGCAAAGTGATTATTAGGATCACATCACTTTTACTCCTTTCATTCTGAGCCCTGGCAGCGATTCTTCCTACTGCTCACTGCACCGCATTCATCCAGTTTTTGAATCAATATTCTGGAGGGAGTAAGAAAGAAATAAGCTTCCTTGACAACTTTTTTCACAGCTGAGAAAGACAAGCACTTATCCTATTCTCTTACTTTTTCCTATGGGAGAAAGCATGGACCCAAAAAGTCTTTCTTGGCACTGCACTGTACTGCCTTGTGGGAGAGGTAACATAGGTAATGTGAATCTGTTCTTCTTAACATCTTTAATGAGTACAATTTCTGATTTTTATTTTGCTCCAGTGGTGTGCTGGTACTTCTCCATTGGGTTCCTCCTGGACTTCCACAAATACACTCTCACTTGTGAGTGGTTCTCAAAATTAATTTTATGTGTGAGGAATAGATACAAAACTTCTATACTGCCATTTTCATTCATACTGTTTTGATTACTGCAGTTTTGAAGTAAATTTTGAAATAAAGAAGCATCAGTCTTCCAACTTTATTCTTCTTTTTCATTATTGTCTTCACTACTCAGGATTCACTGAGATTCCCATATACATTTTATGATGGATTTAATATTTTCAAAAATTAGTTTTGTGATTTGGAAAAAAATATTTCACTACAATCTGTAGGTCATTGTAGGTAGTATTTACACTTTACCAATATTAAATCTTCCAATCAATGAACATGGATGTCCTTTCACTCATGGTTGTGTTTTTAAATTTGTTTCGTTGTCACTGCACAAGTCTTTTGCCTCCATAAAGTTTATTTCTAGGTAGTTTATTCTTTTAAGTACATTTGTCATGAAATTGTTTTCTCAATTTCCTTTTAAGATTGTTCATTATTAATTTTTAAAAACATAACTGATTTTTATGTGTTGAATTCTTTTCTTGAAACTTGGATAAATCTACATATGTAAAACCCTAATATGCAAATAGGGGGAATGGGGGAACAACTGAACAACCAAACAACTGGTCGCTATGATGTGCACTGACCACCAGGGGGTGCATGTGGACCATGGTGGGCGTCAGCAGCAGGCGGCAGAGCACGGAACATGGCGGGCATTGGCCGCGGCTGGATGGTAGAGCAGGTGAGCAGGGGCGCCAGACCAAGGTGCAGCACGGATCGCTGTCATAGGGGTGAGCCTCTGGTGGTTACTGGAAATTCTTTGCTCCCGCGCACCGCAGTCCCGCCTGGTGCTCACACCTTCTGCCTCCACCAGCCCCACTCAGACCCACTGCCAGCGCCGGAGCCTCCACTCACACCCGTTGCTGGCACCTGGCGCTGACCCCAATCACTTGGTGCCATCAGCAGGTGCGAGCAGCAGCTGCCAGCCCTGATTGCCCCTGAGGGTTTCTCCACCTCCCCTTGCTCCTGAGGGGCAACTGGGGCAGCAGCCACTGCTCACACCCACTGATGGCACCGGTCCCAATCGCTTTGTGCTGTCAGCAGGTGTGAGAGGGGCTGGCACCTTCAGGACATGGGAGTGGCGGTGGGAGTGGGGCTGCTGGTAGACAGGGGACCAGAGGCTACAGCGGGAGGGTCCAGGCAGGGGCACGGAGGATGGGCTAAGACCCGCCCCAGTGCCCACCACAGCCTCGAATCCCACAGTTCCTTTCAAGGGGCACGAATTCGTGCACTGGGCCCCCAGTTTTAATATAAATGTTATGAGTTCTACATATATCATGTTGTCTGTGAATAGAGTTAATTTTATTTCTTCTTGTAGTTTACATGCCTATTGTATTTTTTCAATTGTTTTGGGTAAGCCTTTATTTTGTTGAAAGAAATGTCAAAACACAGTTTCTCTAATTTTAATTGACCATTTTAAATTATTATATTTTTTCTACTATCTTAGCATATCATTATATTTTAAAAAAAAACAACGATTTTTAACTGATGTTCTCAGAGTTTACAATGTAAATTTACAACTAAGCCAAGTTCATTTTCAAATAACACTGTATCACTTTATTGGTAATGCAAATATCTTATAGCAGAGTTGTCCCAATTTCTTCCTCCTCTCTCATAACATTTGTGTCAGTCTTTTTACATATTATAATCACTGCATACTTTGTTGCTGATATTTTCTAACAAACTTGTATCAACTAGATCATTTAAGAATAGAAAAATAAAAGGTATATTCATCTTTATTTCTTACTTATACCATCTTTTTTTCTCTATGTATATTTGAGTTTCTGATTTCTATCTTTTTCTTTTTAATATTATTTAATGTTTCTTGCATAGCAGGTCTACTGGTAACAAGTTCCCTCAATTTTTGTTTGTCTGATAGTCTACTTCATTCACTTTTGAAGAATAATTATATTGGAAACAGAATTTTAGATAACTATTTTTATTTAAAAATAGTTTACATATTTTATTTTACTCCCTTTCTGCTTGAATGGATTCTGGTGAGAATTTCAAATGTAATTCTTATTCTTGCTCTTCTATAGATATGATTTTTGTTGTTGTTGTTCTCCGGGCTTCCTAGATATTCATAATTTATTTTGTAAAATTCTCAGTATTTGGTATTTCAACTATTTCTTCTTTTTGTTTCCCTCCTCTTTCTTCTCTTTTTTGGTATTCCCATTACCTATGTTTTACACCATTTGTAATTGTCCCACAGTTCTAGGATAGTTTGTCTTTTTAATATTTTATCTTTGCATTTCTGCGTTAGAAGTTTGTATTGACATGTTTTCAAGCATGATAATTTATTCAGTGCTATCCAGTCTATTGATCAATGCAATTCTTGATTTCTGTAAGCCCTTTCAATTTATAGTGTTTCATTTAGATTCTTTCATAGCATGTCCATCTCTCTGTTTACATTACCCACCCTTTCTTGCACATTGTCTACTTTTTCCTTTACAGTGCTTAGCATATTAAAGGTAGTTGTTTTAAATTCCAAGTCTGTTAATTACCAAATCTCTGCTATATCTTAGTCTGTTCCAGATTATTTCTCTATCTATTCAAACTCTTTGTGTGTATGTGTGTTTTTGTATGACTTATAAGTTTTTGTTGTTGTGAAAGTTGGATACCACATACTGGGTAAGAGGAAGTGAGGTAAACTGACCTTTAGTATGAGGTTTTATGTTTATGTTGCTAGGAGTTAGACTTTATTTACTGTTTGATGTAGCTATTTGTGACAAATGCTATAATGTTCTACAGACCTTTAGAACAACAACAAAAACTAAAACAATAGGGGGATTAGAAAAAAGGACACCAGACAATCTTTCACTTGTATTTCCTTATTGTCACAGAGGAGCCCTATTGATGTGCTTATAATGTGTGGGGAAGGAGAATAATTTTTTAGTACTATGATTAGGTTTAGTATTGTAGTGAGCCTCTGTGTCTGTACTGTGGGTTTTGCAAGTGCTTCTTAGGTTTGATAGAATGCTAGGAGTTCTAGAATTGGATAATTCCATTCTCCTAGATTGCTTAGGCTCTAGAATAGCCCCAGTTGTTCAGACTCTGGTACAATAGTCTCCCTTGAGTGCAGGCCTTGTTGAAAGAACAAAATGATCTGGGAATATTTCCAAATAGCTACCTCTCCCTTCCATCTGCCAAAAGTATGAGAGAATTTTTATTGGAACCTTACAGTGAGAACCTGATAGAGCTCCTAATTATAAAACATATGAAGGTATGAAGAGCTTCTCTAACATTAGTGCCCAACCCCAGGGTTCTTTAACCTCTCAAGTTTGTCCATACTTAGTATTCAGCCACTTGTAAATTATAATTTAAAATTTCTTACCCTGGTACTGACTCCAGTGGTGGTTTCTGCTCCCGGGTGTCTGTTCTGTTAAGCTGTGATTCTGTGTATCCATCTTCTGTTTATCCAATGTTAAAGGTATCCATTTTCCCTATGACATCAATTCTCATTAATCTAAAAAGAGTTGTTCATTTCCAGTACTTTCCGCTTTTTTTTATTTTTGTGAGGATGGGAGTGATAACTTCTAAGTTGCTTACTTGTTGGACCAGAGAGCCAAAATTCTCCCATCATATTTTTCACAATTTATAGTAAAATATCTGCTGGAATAAAGGTTGATTTTTAGTCTACTATGATATGAGGAAAATTCAGTATCTGAAGAAGAAAAAAGTGAAATGGATAATTTAGAGGAAGAAAAGAAGATCAAGAGGGAGGGAAAGTCAAGCCAACCATATAAAGTAATGCTTTGATTTTCTGGCACTCAGTTTGCAAGTTACAACTTTTGTCTTTGAACAATATTGTCTTTCCAGCTGCTCCAACTTTGTTCCACCCATTTCAACTCTTGTGCTTTTGATGATGACTTATCTTCCAGCCAGAAAATGCTTGAGGTGTAAATGGTATTGAGCTTGTAACAAATGGGGACAGAGTATAAATGCTTTTTCTTCCTTTACAGACACATGCTCTATTCCTGCCCTCTTGACAGACATATTTTTGTTTCCTCCCAAAACATGTCACTTAACTTTGCTCTACGGATTTAAACTGATGTGAATAGATGTGGTGTTTACACAGGATGGATCCCCTTGGAATGTAGGGTGAAGGGATGGAGGCTCTTAGGAACAATCACCCTGGTCAGGTTCCTCCTTCTTTATATATCTTGTCTTCTACATTCAATCAGTGCATACATCTCTCACTACCATTCCCTCTTTTCCAGCCCTACTATTATTCTCTTAATTCAGGTGTTTATTAGACGACACTTTATTTTGTTCAAACAGACATGTATGTCTGATTTCTGCCATCTGACTCTTCTTAACACTTTCCTCAGATTATTCCTCCTATTTTTCTTGTGTCAGCTTATCATAATAATCAACTTAAAACACTGCTTCTGTTATGTCACATGTTTGAACTATTTCAAAGGCTTCTAATATCCACTCTATAAATTTCTCTACCTGGACGAGAGTGTTTAAGACTCAGGGTAAAATATCACTCTCCCATTTACTAAAAGTGGGATTTGAGGAAAAGTCACATTAACTCTCCTGAGTTCCAATAGGGATAATAACATACCTCACACATTTTTAAAAAAAATTTGCATGACAATCTCTTCAAGGATGACCAGTATAGAATTTGGCAAATGAGAATATTCTTCCACCTTTCTTCTATTCCACTGTATATTCAAATTTTCTCCAATAAATTATTTACATATTTTATAGTATTTAAGTGTTATATTAAGTATAACAATCAATTTTTCCTGATATTTACAATAGAGTACAAAACTTTATTTAAAGTTTATTGTATTTTAATTAAAAATTTAGTGAAATAAAGCATCATTATGAAGATTTGGTGCTTGTGCAGGGTAGTAAATAACAGTCTGATTATCTTACATTTGTAATTCCTATTTATGAAGCAACAAGAGTTTACTGTAGCCGAAACTGGTTTGGCTCAGTGGATAGAGCGTGGGCCTGCAGACTGAAGGGTCCCAGGTTCGATTCCAGTCAAGGGCATGTTCCTTGGTTGTGGGCACATCCCCAGTAGGGGGTGTGCAGGAGGCAGCTGATCGATGTTTCTCTCTCATCGATGTTTCTAACGCTCTATCTCTCTCCCTTCCTCTCTGTAAAAAATCAATAAAATATATATATATATATATATATATATATATATATATATATATAAGAGTTTACTGTAAAAAGTAGTCATGAGGGGGTTGGTTGAGGTTCAACTTCAGATGGAATTAATTAAATAAATGTGTCAGTAATGAAAGAAATAGAAAGATATTGAATTTATGAGAAAATTTCAGTACTCTTCTTTGGTTTGTTTACAGTAAAAACGATAGCTTTTAGCCACATATTTCTTCAGAAAGCCATATATAATGCACACATGCTATACCAATTTCATGGGATTGTGAATTCCAATCCCCTGAGATGCTACTTCTTAAAAAACATAGTTGAAAACATTTATTTACAAATGAGGCTTGTGGCCATATTTTTTTCATAGTATTCAAGAAACAGAACAGGCTCTGGAATCAGAGAATCTAGGGTTATTAAAATTATGGCTCAGTTACTTAATAGCTACTTGAGCTGTCATAACCTCAATGAGCTTCTGGTCTGAAATATGTGTCTTTTGAAATTGTTGCAAACTGAACTTATTCAGCAAATATTATGTGATGTCTACTATGTGCCAGGTACTGTGCAAGACACTCAGGTTTTAATGCCTTTACACACTTTACAGTCAAGAATACAGACAGAACAAGTCAGAAAACAAAAGTACATACAAAGTGTGGTGTTATGAAATAAGCCAACATGTTGCTATAGATATTGGGGATAACATAAGTAAGGGACATTTGGTCAATGTAGCCATTATTATCACATACAAGCACATGTACTTGGGTTTAAGCAGCCAGTGCAGTGGAGAACAGATCTTGGATTAGGGATGAAGAAACCTGGGATCAAATCCTAACAATGCTGATTATTTGTTAAGTAATGAAAATTATTTATTTTTCTCTTTAAAAAATAAAAATGAGGCCTCAAAGACAAGTTCACTGGCACTTATATTTTGAAATCCCTTAAGATTTTGTCTTCTTGGTTCTTCAATGCCCCTTACTGAATCACTATATCAGATGAATGAAATCAACATCTTCAGAATATTTCACACCAAAGCTATGGAACATACATTCTTCTCAAATGCACAGAGACTTTCAAAGATAGACCACATATTGGGACATAGGCAAAATCTCTTCAAATTCAAGAAGATTGAAATCATATCAAGCATCTTATCAGACCACAATGGCATAATATTAGAAATAAACTACAATAAAAACAATCAGCCCTGGCTGGTTTGGCTCAGTGGATAGAGCATCAACCTGCAAACTGAAGGGTCCCAGGTTCGATTCCAGTCAAGGGCACATGTCCAGGTTGTGGGCTCGATCCCCAGTGGGGGACTTACAAGAGGCAGCTGATCCATGATTCTCTCTCATCGTGGATGTTTCTCTCTCTCTCTCTCTCTCTCTCTCTCTCTCTCTCTCTCTCTCTCTCTTCTCTGAAGTCAATAAAAACATATTTAAAAAAATAAAAAACTTCAAACACTTGGAGGCTAAATAGTATGCTATTAAACAATGATTGGGTTACCAAAGAGATAAAAGAAGAATGATGTATCACTCAAGGCAGAGAAACATGGAAATAATAATACTTCTCGTTATGTTACCATAAAATTGTTTTATAAAGATTAAAAATTATCTTTATAAATTTGTGCCTGTCATAAGAAGTTACCACAAACTTGGCGGCTCTAAACAAGATAAATTTATTTTCTCATATTTATAAAGAAAAGAAGTCTGAAATCATTATAATTGGGCTGAAACAATGGTTACTACAGGGCCATGCTTCATCTGGAGGCTCTAGGAGAAAAATCTGTTCCTTGCCTTTTCCAGCTTCTGATGGCTGCTGGCATTCTTTGACTTATTGCCATGTTATTCAAATACTTATTTTTTTAAGTATGGTTTTTAATGTTATAAAGAATTATTACCTCAGAGTTAAGTGTTACAGTTGAGGTAGTCACATCTCCACTACCCCATTCAGATAAGAGGACCTTGTGGTTTTGGTAGTTCAGCAAAGAAACTGTCACTTTGCATTAGAAACAGATAAAACAGCAGCAGCCTTTGGAAGTGCTATAAAATGTAAGTGGCTGCACAACACTCTCTCCCATTTTTTTATTTAATCATTAATTAAAATATACATAGAATATTATTTGGTATTAGGTTCAGGTTAGATAATCATATACCTTACAAAGTTGATTATGTCCATCTGATCTAGTGAGTCATTTAGTATTGCTGTTTCTTTGTTGGTTTTTGTCTATAGGACTTATCCAGTGATGTCAATGTGGTATTAAAGTCCCCTACTATGATTGTGTTGCTGACGATCTCACCCTTGATATCTTCCAGATTTTTTTTTTATGTATTTGGGTGTTACTGCATTGGGTGCATATATGTTTACCAGAGTTATAGCCTCTTGTTCTATTGATTGCTTTAGTATTATGAAGTGGACTTCCTTATCCTTTATTATGACCTTCACTTTGAGGTATCTTGTCAGATATAAGTATTGCTACCACAGCTTTTTTTATTTTTCATTTTCATTTGCTTGAGAAATATTTTTCCATCTCTTCACTTTCAATCTGTGTGAGTCCCTTGTTCTGAGGTGGGTCTCATGCAGATAGCATATATATGGGTCATGTTTTCTTATCCATTCAGCTACCCTATGTCTTTTGATTGGAGCATTTAATTCATTTACATTTAAGGCTATTATTGATAGGTACTTGTTTGTAGCTATTTCTATTCTTTATACTTGCGTTCCTTCTTCCCTTTCTATTTCTTCTTTTTACAACAGTCCCTTGAGCATTTCTCTCATTGCTGACTTGGTAGTGATAAACTTCCCTTAGCCTTTTTTTTAAATCTGTGAAGCTCCTGATTTCCCCTTTACTTTTGAATGATAGCCTTGCTGGATAGAGTATTCTTGGATTCAGTCCCTTGTTTCGCATCACTTTGTATACTTCATTCCATTCTCTTCTGTCCTGATGTGTTTCTGTTGAGAAATAATTTGATAATCTAATGGGAAATCCCATGTAGGTAACTCTCTGTCTCTCTCTTGCAGCCTTTAAAAGGCTCCCTTTGTTGTTAATGTTTGCCACTGTAATAATGAGGTGTCTTAGTGTGGATCTTTTTGGGTTCATCTTGTTTGGGCATCTCTGTGCTTGTGTGACATTTTCTTCCCCAAATCACGGAAGTTTTCTGTCATTATTTCTTCAAATATGTTTTCTAATCCTTGTTCCTCTTCTTGTCCTTCTGGCACCCCTATTATACATATGCTACTTTGTTTCCTGTTGTCCTAAAGCTCCCTTAGGCTCTCTGGCCTTCTAATTTTTTTCTCCATTCTCTGTTCAGATTGGGTCTGTTTTACTGCCCTGTGTTCTAACTCAGTCCTCTGCTCCTTCTAGTCTACTGTTGAAGCCTTCCATTGTGTTTTTTTTATTATACCTATATCATTCTTCATTTCCCCTTGATTCTTACATAAGTTGATTTTCTCATCCAGCTGGTTTAGGAACTATATGACTCTTACTCTGAATTATTTTTCTGACATATATCATGCTTCTGTTACATTTACTTTCTTTTCTGTCTATTCCTCTTTTTCTTTTCTTTGGGAGTTATTTCTTTGTCTCCCCATTTTCGCTTTCCCAAAATGGTTTACGCATTGAGTCACATGGGGACTGTGGCTGAAGGGGCAGGCTTGGCATGAGGATTACACACTCTGAGACTTGCCAGAGTGCCCAGGCTCTGGGTCGTGCAGGGCCTTTTGTTGAAGTAGCAGGCTTGGTGGGAGGGTCACACTCCATGACTCACCTCAGGGCCCAGGTTCCGAGTCACGTGAGTTCTGTGGCTGAAGTGGCAGGTTGGCAGGAAGGGAGCATAATCTGAGACTCACAGAAGCCTGAGGCTGGTGAGGCTGGATGTCTTTGGCCGTAGTGGCTGTAGGGTCCAGAATGGTGTCTGAAGCCAGTTTGGGTGGTGGTAAGGCTGGACTCCTAGTCACAGCAGCTTTTCCCTTCAAGATGGCATGTTTTCTATTCCATAGCCAGCCGCTCCAGGATTGCTTGAAGCAGTAGCAGGGGCTCCCCATCTAGGAGAGCCCAGTTTTCCATCCCCCAAGACTCCTGCAGGATCTAAGTGTCACACACACACACACACACACACACACACACACCAGACACATCCACACATTCCCCTTTCGCTTCCTCACTCACTCACATTCTGTCCTCTCTGCCATTCTGCTGGTCACCATCTTGACTCCTTCCAGCATTTTTTCATATGGCTATTGGTTATCTCTATGCTCTCTTTGATAATAGTCTATTCACGTCTTCTGCCCATTTTTTAATTGGATTGTTTGTATTTTTGGTGTTGAGTGGTATTAATACTTTATATTGGATATTACCCATTATCAGATGCTAGTATATCATTGGTGAATATGTTCTTTCATTAAGTAGGTTTTCTGTTCTTTTTGTTGATGGTTTCCTTTGCTGGGAACAGACTTTTTTTTTGATGAGCACTTATTCGTTTTTCTTTTGCTTCCCTTGCCTTAGAAAATATATCAGAAAATATATTGCTAAGAGCAATGTCAGAGAGTTTATTACCTATGTTTTCTTCTAGCAGTTTTTTTTTTTTTTTGGTTCATACCTTACATTTAAGTCTTTAATCCATTTTTAGTTTATTCTTGAATACTAGAGGCCTGGTACACAAATTTGTGCATGGGTAGGTTCCCCTGGGGTGACCTGTGGGGATTGGGCCCCAGCTTACACCCCCAGCCTTGCAGCCCCAGATCACAGCTCCAGCCTTGCAGCCACACAGCCCTGCCTGGCACCCCACCTTGGCCTGGCACTTCCCCCTCACCTGTTCTACCATCCCGCCTGTGGAGCAATTGATTGGGTCCAGGCCCCCCACCCAGCTCTCTCAGTGCCTCGGAGTCAGGCAGAAGCTTTGCCCCCCACCACCACTGCTGGTCATCACCTGCAGGGCAATTTGTGGGGTGATCGTGCCCCTGCTCACACCCACTTAACCTGGTGCTGCCTGCTCACCTACTTCACCATCCCATCACAGTCTCGCTCTCATTGGGGCCCATCACGGCTTGCAGCACTTCCACTGCTGCCCGCTGCCAGCGCCACATCACTGACACCTGCCATGTTCCATGCTGCCCCTTGGAGTCAATGAAAGTCATAGCGAGTGGTTGAACAGTTGAACTCTCAGTCGAACTCCCAGTCGAACAACTGCCAGAGGGGACAATTTGCATATTAGGCTTTTATTATATTGGACAGTGTAAGAAGGTGGTCTAGTTGCATTTTTGCATGTATCTGTCCAATTTCCCCAGCATTTATTGAACAGACTGTTTTTATCCCATTGAATGTTCTTGCCTCCTTTGTCATATATTAATTGATCATTTAGATCTGGATTTGTTTCCAGGTTCTCTATTTTTTTCATTGATCTGTATGTCTATTTATGCCAGTACCCAGCTTTTTGATTACATTATAGTTAAATATCAAGTGGTGTGATACCTTCAATACAGTTCTTTTTTCTCAAGATTACAGGGTCTTTTGTGGTTCCATGTAAATTTTTGGATTATTTGTTCTAGTTCTGTGAAAAATGCCATTGGCATTTAGGTAGGAATGGCGTTGAATCTATAGATTGCTTTGGATAGCGCGAACATGTTAATTATGTTAATTACTTCTATCCATAAGCACGGTATATGCTTTCATTTTTTTCTATCTTCTCCAGTTTCTTTCTTCAGTGTCTTATATTTTTCTGAGTATAGATCTTTTGCAACCTTGAATTAAATTTATTCCTAGGATCATATATATCAATTATAGTTGTGATGCTCAATATTATATTAGTTTCAGGTGTACAACCCAGTGATTAGATATTTATATAACTTGCTAAGTGATCATCCTGATAAATCTAGTATCCGTCTTATACCATGCATTAATATCACAATAGTATTGTCTATATTTCCTATACTGTAGTTTACATCTCCATGACTGTGCTGAACTACCAATTTGCACTTCTTAATGCTTTCACCTTTTTCATCCATCCGTTAACATCTCTTCTATCTGGAAATCATTAAAGTGTTCTCTGTATCTACAAGTCTGTTTCTATTGTGCCTTTTTGTTTTTTGTTGTTTTTAGACTCCACATATAATTGAACTCATATGGAATTTGTCTTTTTCTGTCTGACTTATTTCACTCAACACAATACCTACCAGGAACATCCATGTTGTTGCAGATAGCAAGATTTTATTCATTTTTATGGCTGAGTAGTATTTCATTGTATATATGCATCCCTTGTGCTTTTTGTTCTTTGTTATTGAATTTATTGGGATGACATTGGTTAATAAAATGACATACTCATTTATTGGTGAGCACAGTTTGTTTCCATATCTTAGCTATTGTAAATAATGCTGCAATGAACATAAGGATGTGTATGTCTTTTCAATTAAGAATTTTAGTTTGCTTCAGATAAGTACCCAGAAGTGGAATTGCTGGCTCCTTTCTTTTGTCTCTTTTAATAGTTATTTTTAAATTTTTAAAGTATAATTTGTCTGGTATAAGTATTGCTACTCCCATTTTTTTTCTTTCAATTTTTCCATCCCTTTACTTTCAGTTTGTGTGTGCCTTTTAATCTGGAGTCTTTTGTAGGCAGCATATGTAAGGGTCTTGTATTTTATTCATTTAGCTACCTTATTTCTTTTAATTGGATCTTTTAATTAATTTGCATTTAAAATAATTGTTGAAATATATGTATTTATTGCCATTTTATTATTCATGTTTTTATATTTATTTTCTCCTTTTTCTTAAAGAAGACACTTTAACATTTTTTTTAACACTTGTTTGGTGGTGATGAACTCCTTTAGTTTTTTCTTGTCTGGGGAGCTTTTTATATGTCCTTCAATTCTAAATGATAACTTTGCTGGGTAAATAATGTTGGTTATAGGTCCTTGCTTTTCATCACTTTGAATATTTCTTGCCACTCCCTTCTGGCTTGCAATGTTTCTGCTAAGAAATCAGTTGACAGTCATGTAGACATTCCCTCGTAGGTAACTAACTGATTTTTCTCTTGCTGCTTTTAAGATTCTCTCTTTGTCTTTACTGTGTGTCACTTTAATTACAATGTGTCTTGGTGTGGGCCTCTCTGGGTTCATCTTGTTTGGGACTTTGTGTACTTGTATGCCTATTTTCTTTGCCAGGTAGGGAGATTTTCCATCATTATTGTTTCAAAGAGGTTTTCAATTTCTTGCTCTATCTCTTCTCCTTCTGGCACCCTCATGATGTGAATGTTGGTATGGTTGATTTGTCCCAGAGGTCCTTTAAACTATCCTCACTCTTTAAATTATTATTATTATTATTATTGCTATTCTGATTGGGTGTTTTTGCTTCCTTTTATTCCCAATCTCTAAATTGATTCTCTGCTTCACTGTTGACTCATAATGCATTCTTAATTTCAGTTAAGTTAGTCTTTATTTCTGACTGTTTCTTTGTTATGGTTTCTAGTTCTGTTTTTATATTTCCCATCTCTTTGTTGAAGGATGTTCTCACTAAATACATCTATTCATCCCCTAAGTTCATTGGGCATCCTCATAACCAGTATTTTGAACTCTGCATCTAGTAGATTGCTTGTCTCCATTTTATTTAGTTTTTTTTTTTTCCTGGAGTTCTGTTCTTTCATTTGGGACATGTTTCTTTTTACCCTCATTTTGACTGCCTCTCTGAGTTTATTCTATGTATTAGGTAGAGATGTTACATCTCCAAGTCTTAGTATAATGGCCTTATGTAGTAGGTGTCCTTTGTGGCCCAATGACACTGCCTCCCCAGTCACTAAAGTTAGGTACTCTAGGTGCAACCCTTGTGTAGGATTTGTGCACCTTCATGTTGTAATTGAGCTTTGATTAATGTTGGCACATCAATGGGAAAGAAATATCCCCAGGCTGGTTGGCTGCAAGGACTGGTTGTGACTACGGTTAAGGAGTCATGGTGCAGAGGCCTACCCTATGGAGGTGGACTTACTTCAGTACACTTTTGTGCCTGCTGAGTCAGTTCCTTTAGTGTGTAACTCATGATGGTGGTTGGCTGATGCTCTGGCATGGTCTGAAACTGGTTAATGGGTGCACTGACTCTGGGGTCTCCAGGGAGATGCCAGCCAAGATCAACTGCCACCTGTGCCATTCATAGAGCCACCAGGCATGAGCTATAAAGCAATCTGCAAATGGCTGCTACTTGCACTGGGCTTGGATGTTCCTGGGAGAGGCCAAGCTGTGAACCATGGTCAACTGCCACTAGCTCCAGGCCCAGGACCACGTGGCAAGTGGCACAAGACACACTGAGGCCAAACACTGCTTGTTTGGTGTTTGTGAAACTTTTAGGGACCATACATCAACATAATAAAGGTCATATATAATAAACGCACAGCTAACATTATATTCAATGGGAAAAACCTAAAAGCATTTCCTTTAATATCAGGAATAAGACAGGGATGTCCACTTTCACTACACTTATTTAACATAGTACTGAAAGTCCAAACTACAGCACTCAGACAGGAAGAAGAAATAAAAGACACCCAAACTGGAAAGGAAGTATTAAAATTGTTGTTATTTGGAGGTGACATAATACCTTAAAGATTCTGCAAAACAAGAAAACAAAACAAAACAAAACAAAACAAAAAAACAACTGGAACTGATAAATTCAATAAAGTATCAGATTCCAAAATAAATACCCAGAAATCAGTGGCATTTTTATACACTAATTATGATCTAACATAAAGGGAAACTAAGAAAACAATCCCATTTATAATTACATCAAAATACCTAGGAATAAATTTAACCAAGGTTGTAAAAGACCTGTACTTGGAAAATTATAAGATACCAAAGAAAGAATTTGAAGAAGGTACAAATAAATAGAAGCATATACTGTGCTCACAGATAGGAAGAATTAACATTGTTAAAATATTCATACTACTCAAAGCAATCTATAGTTTTATCACCATTCTTATAAAAATACCAATGATGTATTCATAGAATTAGAACAAATAATCCATACATTTATAAGGAATCATGAAAGACACCAACTAGCCAGATAAATCTTGAAAAAGAAGAACTAATTTGGAAGTGTCACACTACCTGATATCAAACTATACTATAAGGCCATAGTAATAAAAACAGCATAGTGCTGGCATTAAAACAAGCATATAGTTCAAAAGAACAGAATAGAGAGCTCAGAAATGAACCCACAACTACATAGTCAATTAATATTTGACCATGAAGGAAGAACAAACAATGGACCAAAGACTCTCCTCAATAAATGGTGCTGGGGAAATTAGACACATACATGCAAAAAAATGAACTAGTCTACATTATTACATCATATACAAAAAAACTGAAATGGCTTAGATACTTAAGTGTAAGAGTCAAAACCATAAAATTTCTAGATGGAAACTTATGCAGTAAAATTTCTGACATTTCCCTTAGAAGTATCTGTTATTATAATCCCTCCAACTTTGTTCTTTCTGAAGATTGTGGCAGCTATTTGTGGTCTATTTTCATTCCATATGAATTTTTGGAGTGATTGTTCTAGGTTTGTAAAATATGCCTTTGGTATTTTAATGGGGATTTCATTGAATCTATAGATTGCTTTGGGTAGTATGGACATTTTAATGATATTGATTCTACCAATCCATGAACATAGTATATTCTCCCATTTGTTTATGTCTTCCTCTAACACTTTTTTCAATGTACTGTAGTTTTCCGAATACAAGTCTTTTACCTCCTTAGTTAAGTTTATTCTTAGGTATCTTAATTTTTAATGGCATTATTTTTTGTTTGTTTGTTTCTCTTTCTGTGAGCTCATTTTCTAGGTGCTAATTCTGTATTCTGCTACATTGCTGAGTTTATTTATTAAGTCTAATAGTTTTTTAATGGAGTCTTTAGGGTTTTCTATGAACAATATGATGTCATCTGCAAATAATGAGAGCTTTATTTCTTCTTTTCCAATTTGGATACCTTTTATTTCTTCTTCTTGTATGATTGCTATGGCTAGCACTTCCAGTACTATGTTGAACAGGAGTGGTGAGAGTGGGCATCCCTGTTTTATTCCTGTTCTTAGGGGAAATGGTTTTAGTTTTTGCCCGTTGAGTATGATGTTGGCTGTAGCTTTGTCATATAAGGTTTTTATTGTGTTAATGTATGATCCCTCTATTCCCACTTTGCTGAGAGTTTTTATCAAGAAAGGGTGTTGGATTTTGTCAAATGCCTTTTCTCCATCAATTGATATGACTATGTGATTTTAATCTCTCAATTTGTTTATATGGTGTATCATGTTTATTGATTTGTGGATATTGTACCATCCTTGCATCCCCAGAGTAAATCCCACTTGGTCATGGTGTATGATCTTTCTAATGTAATGCTGGATCTGGTTTGCTAGAATATTGTTGAGGAATTTATCATCTATGTTCATCAGGGATATCGACCTGTAATTCTCTTTCTTTGTGTTGTCTTTATCTGGTTTTGGGATTAGGGTAATGCTGGCTTTATAGAAAGAGCTTGGAAGTGTGCCTTCCTCTTGAATTTTTTGTAATAGTCTGAGAAAGATTGGTTTTAGTTCATTGAATGTTTGGTAAAACTCCCCTGTGAAGCCATTTGGTCCAGGGCTTTTGTTTGCTGGAAGCTTTTTGATTACCGTTTCAATTTCATCAGTAGTTATCAGCCTATTCAGGTTTTTTGATTCTTCCTAATTGAGTTTTGGAAGCTTGTATTTTTCTAGGAATGTGTCCATTTCATTGAGGTTGTCCAATTTGTTGGAGTAGACTTGTTCATAGTATTTTTTTACAATCCTTTGTATTTCTGTGGGTTCTCTTGTTATTTCACCTCTTTCATTTGTGATTTTGTTTATTTGGGTCCTCTCTCTTTGCTTTTTGGTGAGCCTGGCAAGAGGTTCATCAATCTTGTATCCTTTCAAAGAATGAACTCTTGGGTTCATTGATCATTTGTATTTGTGTGTGTGTGTGTGTGTGTGTGTGTGTGTGTGTGTGTGTGTGTGTGTGTTTCGTCTCTATGTCATTTATTTCTGCTCTGATCTTTATTATTTCCTTTTTTCTGTTCACTCTGGGATTTTCTTGTTGCTCTCTTTCAAATTCTTTAAGTTGTAGAGTTAATTTATTACCAGTTTTTCTTATTTTTTGATGTAGGCCTGTAATGCTATGAACTTAACTCTCAGAACTGCTTTCACTGTGTCCCATAGATTTTGGATTGTTGTCTTTTCATTGTCATTTGTTTCCAGGATCATTTTTATTTCTTCTTTGGTATCTTTCATAACCAAATTATTGTTTAATAACATGCTATTTATCCTCTAAATGTTTGATTTTTTTATTGTTTTTATTGTAGTTTATTTCTAATATGCCATTGTGATCTGAGAAGATGCTTGATATGATTTCAATCTTCTTGAATTTGAAGAGACTTGCCTGTGTCTCACTATATGGTCTATCTTTGAAAATGTCCCATATGTACTTGAGAAGAATGTATATTTTGTAGCTTTGGGGTGAAATATTCTGAAGATGTTGATTACATCCATCTGGTCTAGTGAGTCGTTTAGCATTGCTATTTCTTTGCTCATTTTTTGTCTAGAGGATTTATCTAATGATGTCAATGGGGTACTAAAACCCCCTACTATGATTGAATTGCTGTTGATCTCTCCCTTGATATCTTATAGAAGTTTTTGTGTTTTTTTTTTTGTGCTTTGTGTACATATATTTGCGTGTTCTTATACTGGGTGCATATATGTTTACCAGAATTTTATCCTCTGGTTTTATCAATCCCTTTAGTATTATGAAGTGACCATTCTTATCTCTTGTTATATCATTCACTTTGAGGTCTATTTTGTCAGATATATGTATTGCTACACAGCTTTTTTTTTTTTCATTTCCATTTGGCTGAAAAATATTTTTCATCCCTTCACTTTCAGTTCATTTTAGTACCTTGTTCTGAAGTGGGTCTCTTGTAAACAGCATATAGCCCCTCTATGTCTTTTGATTGGAACATTTAATCCATTTACGTTTAAGGTTATTATTGATAGTTACTTGTTTGTAGCCATTTCTCTTCTTTATGCCTGTGTTCCTTCTTCCTTCCCTATTCTTTTTACAATAGTTCCTGTAGCATTTTTTTGCATTGCTGGCTTGATAGTGATAAACTCTCTTAGCCTTTTTTTGTCTGTGAATATCCTGATTTCCCCTTCAATTAATTTATTTTTCTTTGTACACTATCACGTGTAAACTCTTTATTGTGTTTCAAATAACTTTACATTTCATGCCCACCCTCTTCTGACAGTAAATGCATTTAAATTTTTAGCTATCAGATGAAAATCGCTTGTGATATACAAAGTTTCATGGTTCAGCTATGTTGGAATGTACTTGTGTTGCATGCCAGTGAGTCAGCTCTGATTCTTGGTAACTCTATGAATGATGGCCACATGACCCGTCCTTTAATAACCTTGCTCAGCTCCTGCAGACTCACGCCTACAGGGTTTTTTTTTTTTGGAGTCAACCCACCTCATATCTGATCTTCCTTTCTTCCTTCGGTCTTCTATTTTTCCCAGCATTATGGTCTTTTCCAGGAACCCTGCCTTCTCATGACGTGCCTGAGATAGGTTACCTTCAATCTTGTCATTTTTGCATCCAGCAATGTTTCAGGCTTAATTTGCTTTAGGACCCACTTGTTCATTTTTCTGGTGGCCCAGGATATCTGAGAGTTCTCCTCTAACACCATGTTGGGATGTCTCACTGCTAAAAAATAGCCATGGTTAATGGCCTATTGGTTCAGGATTTCACTCTCTTCTAAAGCACTAAGGGGTATATCTGTCCCCTTCCTGTGATCCAAGTTAATTGAGTCCCCACCAGAGTTTTTGAGCCAACATTCAATCACAGTTTGGACTTGTGGTTGAGCTCTCCTCTTATGATGTAAATGTGTGGTCAGGGATAAGTCAGTCTAGGTGGTGATAGGTGAGGAAGGGCAGCCTGGAACCTCAGGGTTCAGGGATTCTCAGCTCCCTTGAATTGTTCAACTCCTGCCTTTTGTTTCTCACAAAGTACTGTATTTTTTTTTTTTGGTTTGTTTTTAAATCTCACAATTTACTTCCCAGGAAGCCTTTTATCATCCCCTCCAATTTTGAATGATAGCCTTGCTGGATAGAGTCTTCTTGGATTCAGTCCCTTTTTTTGCATCACTTTGTATACTTCCATTACCTTCTAGGCTGATATGTTTCTGTTGAAGAATAATTTAATAATCTAAAGGGAGATCCTTTGTAGGTAACTCTCTGTTTCTCTCTAGCAGTGTTTAAGATTCTCTCTTTGTTGTTAACATTTGCCATTATAATTATGACATGTCTTGATGTGGGTCTTTTTGGGTTCATCTTGTTTGGGCCTCTCTGTGTTAGTGTGACTTTTTTCTTCCCCAAATCAGGGAATTTTTTGTAATTATTTCTTCAAATATGTTTTCTAATCCTTGTTCCTCTACTTGTCTTTCTGGTACCCCTATTATACATATGTTACTTCATTTCATGTTATCCCAAAAGTCACTTAGACTCTCCTGCTTTCCATTTTTTTTTCTCCAATTGCTCTTCCGATTGGGTGTGTTTCTATGCTCTATCTTCTAACTCACTAATCCTGACCTCCGCTTCTCCTAGTCTAGTGTTGAAACTTTCCATTGCATTTTTTATTGCAGCTATATCATTTTTTATTTCCTCTTGATTCTTACATAAGTTGTTGATTTTCTCATCCATCTGATTTATGAACTGTCTGACTCTTACTCTGAATTCTTTTTCTGACATATTGTATGACTCCATTTCATGAAGTTCCTTTTCTGGAGAGTTATTTTTGGGGGGCATTGTTTCTTTTTCTCCCTATTTTTGCTGTCTCTTTTTGTCCCTGGGCACCCTGCTTGGGTTTTTTGAGGTTGAAGACCCTATCAGGGCAATGTTCCAGAAATTGTTAGCCCAGAGGCTGGATCTGCCTTGAGTGTCATGCTTTTATTGTCTCTGCTCTGATTTGTATCCCCTTCTCCCACAGATCTGGTCCCTCGGTTTTCTGCTTCCGATGCTTGGGGTGGTGGAAGCACATGTACAGTTCCTCCAATGTGTGACTCCCTGTGAGGACCCAGTGCCCTCTGACATGCAATTTGCTGTGAAGCCCCATCACCTTTGGCAGGGTGGTACCCTAAGTCCCTCTGATAGAGCACTTGTGGCAAGGTCCTGTGGCCCCTGGCTTGGGACACCAGCTTGCTCCAGGTCACCCCAGCAGTGTTTTCCTATGGATGGGACTGAGGCATGTGCTGTGTTGTTCTGGGTATCCCCTGAAGGACTGACCCAGGGTCCAGGGAAAATCTGGTGCAAGTTTCTCTGGGTAGCACAGACAGAGCTCCCCTGTGGTCTGAGTAGGGTGCATGCTGGGTTTCTCCAGGTTGCCCCTCCTCAGTGTGGAGCAGGGGTGGTTTTCCCTGGGTCATTCAGTCCACACTCCCCTGTCACCTGGATTGAAGTGCCCATTGGGTTTCTCTGGATGACCCCAGCAGGACTGTCTTGGTAGTCATGGTGGAGCAAGCATGGGTTGCTCTGAGCCGCACAGTCAGAGCCACCCTGTGGCCTGGACTGGAGCATGCTCTGTTTTTCTCCTGGTTGCACTGACAGCACGTCCTGTGGCTTGGGGTGGAGTGGGTGCTGGGTGGCTCTGGATCAGGCTAGTAGCATGGTTCTGGGGTCAGGGGAAGGGGTGGAGAACAGAGTTCCCCCTGGCTTGCATTCACTATGGGGTCATGGAGCCAGATCTTAGGATGCTGGGTCCCAGCAGGCTGGTGAGCAGCAATATTTTTTTTCTGATATATATATATATATATATATATATATCAAGGCAAGGGAATCAAAAGAACAAAATAAACAGATGGGGCTACATCGAACCAAAAAGTTTTGTACAGCAAAGGAAACCATAAATAAAATGAAAAGACAACCTCCTAAAATTTGGGGAACATATTCACCAATGATACATCTGATAAGGGGTGAATATCCAAAATTTATAAAGAACACATTACATTTACCAAAAATAAACCCCCCCACAAAGATAATCTAATTTAAAAATATCACAGGCCTTGAATAGACATTTCTCCAAAGAGGACATTCAGATGATCAATAGACATTAAGACAACATATTCAGCATGCTTAATTGTCAAAGAAATGCAAATGAAAACATGAATGAAGTATCAATTCACACCTGCTAGAATGGCTATCATGAATGGTTATCACAAATGGCAAGTGTCGGTGAGGATGTAGGAAAAAGGGAATCCTTTGTCTTTTGCTCTTGGCATTTTAATTATGATGTGTCTTGGTGTGGTCCTCTTTGGATCCCTTTTGTTTGGGGTTCTGTGCGCTTCCTGGACTCGTAAGTCTATTTCTTTCATCAGGTGGGGAAAGTTTTCGTTCATTATTTCTTCAAATAGGTTTTCAGCATCTTGCTCTCTCTCTTCTTCTGGTACCCCCATAATTCTGATGTTGGTTCGCTTGAAGTTGTCCCAGAGACTTCTTACACTATCTTCAACTTTCTGAATTCTCTTCACTTCATGCTTCTCTGGAGGAGTGTCCTTGGCCTCTTTGTATTCCAAATCTTTGAGTTGATTCTTGCAATCCTCTAGTCTGCTTTTGGGTCTCTGTATAATATTTTTTTATCTCAGTCAGTGTATGTTTAATTTCTAGTTGGTCCTTTTTCATATCCTCAAGGGTCTCATTGAATTTATCGGCCTTTTCCATGAAATTCTTGAAAAACCTTATAACCGTGGTTTTGAATTCTATGTCCAGTCGCTTATTCTCCTCCATTTCTTTGGTTTGTGATCTGTTTCCTTGCCTTCTCATATTCTCTGCTTCCCTGGGTTGGTAGGGTAGTTTTGTGTACTAGGTGTCCTATTGGTTCAACGGGTCAGCCTCCCAGTTACTTGAGGTGGACACTCTTGGTGTACCCTTGTGTACTGTATGTTCCTACAGCAAGGGCTACGAGCAGCAAGAGAAAAACAGTTAGTTACCTACAAGGGAGCTCCCATACGATTATCAGCTAATTTCTCAACAGAAACCATGCAGGCCAGACGGGAGTGGCAAGAAATATTCAAAGTGATGAATAGCAGGAACCTACAACCAAGACTACTCTACCCAGCAAAGTTATCATTCAGAATTGAAGGGCAGATAAAGAGCTTCACAGATAAGAAAAAGCTAAAGGAGTTCATCACCACCAAACCAGCATTATATGAAATGCTGAAAGGTATTCTTTAAAAAGAGGAAAAAGAAGAAGAAAGATAAAAATTATGAACAACAAATACATATATATCAACAAGTGAATCTAAAAGTCAAGTGAATTAAAAATCTGAGGAACAGAATAAACTGGTGAACTTAATAGAATCAGAGGCATAGAATGGGAGTGGATTGATAATTCTCAGGGGGAAAGGGGTGTCTGTGTGGGGAGTATGGGAAGAGACTGGACAAAAACACCTATGGATAAGGACAGCGGGGGGGGGGGGAGGTAAGGGAAGAGGGGGGGTAGGAACTGGGTGGTGGGGAGATATGTGGGGAAAAAGGAGAAACAATTGTAATCTGAACAATAAAGATTCATTAAATTAAAAAAAAAAAAGAAAGAAAAAGGGAATCCTTGTGTACTGTTGGTGGGAATGCAAATTGGTGCAGCCACTGTGGAAAATTTTATGAAGGGTCCTAAAGTAATTAAAAAAATGGAAATGCATTATAACCCAGAGATTCCACTTCTGGGTATATATATGAAATAACCTAAAACACTAATTTGAAAGAATATATGCACCTCTATTTTCATTGCAGCATTATTTACAATAACCTAGCTATGGAAGAAACCCAAGTGTTCATCAATAGATGAATGGAGACAGCTAAACTTCAGGAGAAGGTGGGGGAGTACTGGGCAGGGTTCCCCTGATTGTGCAGCACCCACAGGGGCTGGGTCCCCACCCGGAGCTGTGGGCTCACCGGGGGCCTCGCCATCTTGCAAGGAAAAGAGGATTTTATTGGAAACCTGACTTTCCGCAACAACTGCAAACACTGAACAGCTGTGAGCACCAGAACACCGGTCCCCTATCGGTGGCGCAAACATTCGTATTCAAAGGAACTCTTCACTGCACCATGGAAAGGTCAGATTTCGCCTGAAATAAGGTGTGGTTTCTCGTCCCCGCGGTGGGAGAGGGAAGTGCGCGAGCCACAGGACCGGCAGGACCTGGGAGGTCTGTGCCTAGAAAAATCTGCAGCAGTTGGAGCTGCCGTGACCCATGAATGTGGAAGGGGGTCCTCTGAGCAGCTAACAGAAGTGATCTCTTAAAAGCAACTCATTTTAATCTGACGAGAAGGGTTAGACTAAGAATTTTCAAAGGAGTGCAGGCTCCTTAGTCTTGCGCGCAGACCCACTGTCTGCACACTTGGGCTCTTTCCGACTCTGTTTACTAAACCCAATACATAGGAAAACCCAGTTAAGGAATACCCTGAAAGACTGCAAGGGGAAGTTGTTTTTCCGGAACCTGGGGAGCAGAGCTGGGTGTGAACATCAGAGAGGCAGGTCTGAGGCACACACCTCCACTAACCAGTAGTGAGTGCCATAGAGGGAAAAAAAAAAAGCTAGAGAGGTCCGGAAGTCAATTCAGAAACACGGCCACCCAGGGGCCGAAATGCTAATTGCCTCTGGTGTAATCAAAAATAAATACGAGAAATTAAGACACAGCCGGCTTAAAAAGCAGGACTGGCTTACCACACTGAGAAGCAGTGGAACGAAGGGAGCTGAAATACTGCCCAGACTGGGAAACAGGCATACCAATAGAATAATAGAGGAAGTGAATGACAGCCGCTACTGCACATTTTAGTCTTCCTATTTTTTATTTTAAATTCTTTTTTTTTAATTTTTTATTCTAATTTTTTATTTTTTATTTTCATTTTTTGCATCTTCTACTTATGAAACTAAATTTTTTTCTTTCTCCTCACTCGATTTTCACCTTTTTAATTATTACATTTTTATTTTCAATCAGCATTATTATTACTATTATTTTACTTTTTTTTTAAATGTCATTTGATTTTCTCTTTCTTTTATTTTGGGATTAGTGCCTACATTCTATTTGCATCTTTCCCTTACAATCGTTTTACCCTATCTCAATGCTAACATTATGCCATCACTCGCCTCCTAACCTTTCCCCTTTTGGTCTCCTGTTTATCTTAACCCTTTCTGGCTTTAGATTTTCCCTACTTTTTCAGTCTACCCTCTGCTAAAATTTCACCCTACTTATATATCTAATTCCCAACCCCCTGCTCCAAGTCCATATATACCTCTCTCTACGCTACCTTAAAAAATTGTTTTTCTCTCTGGCCTTTTGTTGTTGTTTGCTTGAATGTAGATTAGATTGAATTTTTATGCTTTCCTATGAGATTGTTTTGATTATTCTTTTTGGTTGGTTGGTTGGTTCTTTTGTTTGCTCTGTTTTTGTTTGTTTTTTACTTTTGTTTTCCCTTGCCTCACTCGATATTAGTTGGTGTTGCAGTTTGTATTAATCTCCAGGCTTGTGTTGCTGGAATTTGCTGGGATCAGTGGTTGGTATATTGGAGTTTACTCCCCATATATATAGTTTGTTCCCCTTGTCTCTCTTAGTATCATTCTTGTCTCTCTTACTTTTTTTTCTTTTCTTTTTTTTCCTCTTTTCCCAAGTTCAGATTCACACTCTTTTTTGTTGTTGTTGTTCTTCCTTTTTACTCTTCCTCTTCCCCTCCTATTCCATAATTTGTCTTTCTCTGGTGGTCACCTTTATTGGAGGTTATTAATATCGTGAATACAATTCTGTTCAGTGCCTTGTGTGTTGTGCCTGGTTGTGTTGTATTCTGTACCTTCAAATCAACGCCGGAGAGAGAGAACTACATAACAAGACATCCAGAGAAGAGAGACCATAGGGAGACAAAGAAATAGCCCCCATAGGAAAGAAAAGCAGGCATCACCAGAAAAGGAAGTAAACGAATCAGAGGCAAACAACCTATCAGAGAAAGAATTCAGAGAAATGGTCATAAGGTGGCTGAAAAGGATGGAAGACAAATTCGACAATATGAGTAAGAACCAAGAGGAAATGAAGAAGAACCAAGAAGAAATGAAAAGTGACATTGCTGCTGTAAAGAACTCAATAGAAAGCATCAAGAGTAGACTAGAAGTAGCAGAGGACCGCATAAGTGAGCTAGAAGACAAGATGGAAAAAAATACCCAAGTACAGCAGCTTCTAGAAACAAAAATTAGAAAGCATGAGGAGAGCCTAAGGGAACTTTGAGACAACACGAAACAAAAGAACATCAGGATAATAGGGGTACCAGAAGGAAAGGAAACTGAGCAAGGAATAGAAAACCTGTTTGAAGAAATAATAACAGAAAACTTCCCTGATATAGGGAAGAAAAAAACCCACACAAATCCAAGAAGCTCACAGAGTTCCAAGCAAAATGAACCCCAAAAGACCGACATCAAGGCACATTATAATTAAGTTGGCAAACACCAACAACAAAGTAAGAATCTTAAAAGCGTCCAGAGAGAGACAGACAGTTACATACAAAGGAACCCCCATCATACTAGCAATGGATTTCTCAACAGAAACTCATCAGGCCAGAAGGGAATGGAATGAAATATACAAAGTCATGCAAAGGAAGGGTCTCAATCCAAGAATACTGTACCCAGCAAGGCTATCAATCAAAATTGAAGGTGAAATCAGGAGCTTCACGGAAAAAAAAGAACTAAGGGAGTTTATCACCACCAAACCAGCAATGAAAGAAATGCTAAAGGGTCTGCTGTAAAAAAAAAGAAAGAAAGAAAGAAAGAAAGAAAGAAAGAAAGAAAGAAAGAAAGAAATAGGAAGCAAAGAAGGAACACAGGGGTATAGAATAAAAATGGCCACCAATAAGTACCTATCAATAATAACTTTAAATGTAAATGGATTGAATGCCCCAATCAAAAGACACATGGCAACAGATTGGATAAGAAAACAAAACCCATATATCTGCTGTCTACAGGAAACCCACCTCCAAAAAAAGGATGCATACAGACTGAGAGTAAAGGGGTGGAAAATGGTTTTCCAGGCGAATGGAAATGAAAAACAAGCTGGGGTAGCAATACTTATATCTGACAAATTAGATCTCAAAGTGAAGGACATAACAAGAGATAATGAAGGCCACTTCATAATACTAAAGGGATCAATCCAACAGGAAGAAATAACTCTGGTAAACATATATGCACCCAATACAGGAGCACCAAGATACATTAAAAACTCCTGGAAGATATCAAAGGAGAGATTGACAGCAATACAATCATAGCAGGAGACTTCAATACCCCACTATCACCATTGGACAAATCCTCTAAACAAAAAATCAGCAAAGAAACATCAATCCTAAATGACTCACTAGACCAGATGGAATTAATCAACATCTTCAGAACATTTCACCCCAAAGCCACAGAATATACATTCTTCTCAAGTGCACGTGGGTCATTTTCAAAGATAGACCATATGTTAGGATAAGCAAAGTCTCTCCAAATTCAAGAAGATAGAAATCATATCAAGTATCTCCTCAGATCACAGTGGCATAAAACTTGAAATAAACTACAATAAAAACAACCCAAAGAAGTCAAACACATGGAGACTAAACAGCATGCTATTAAACCATGACTGGGTCACCAAAGACATCAAGGAAGAAATAAAAAACATCATGGCAATAAAGGACAATGAAAACACAACAAACCAAAATCTATGGGACACAGTGAAAGCAGTCCTGAGAGGGAAGTTCATAGCTCTACAAGCCTACTGCAAAAAACAAGAAACAATGGTAATAAATTACCTTACCCAACAACTCAAAGAGTTAGAGAGAGAGAAACAAGAAAAGCCCAGTGTAAGCAGAAGGAAAGAAATAATAAAGATCAGAGCAGAGATAAATGACATAGAGACCAAAGAAACAATACAAAAGATCAACAAAACCAAGAGCTGGTTCTTTGAAAGGATAAACAAAATTGATGAACCTCTAGCCAGGCTCACCAAGAAGGAAAGAGAGAGGACCCAAATGAACAAAATCAGAAATGAAAGAGGTGAAATAACAACAGACCCCAACGAAATATAAAGGATTGTTACAAAATACTACGGACAACTCCATTCCAACAAACTGGACAACCTGGAGGAAATTGACATATTCCTAGAAAAATACAACCTTCCAAAACTCAATCAGGAAGAATCTAAACAGCTCAACAGGCCAGTAACTATGGAAGAAATTGAAGCAGTCATAAAAAAGCTTCCAGCAAACAAAAGTCTGGGGCCAGACGGCTTCACAGGAGAGTTTTACCAATCTTTCAAGGAAGAACTAAAACATATCCTCCTCAGACTATTTCAAAAAATTCAAGAGGAAGGAACACTTCCAAGCTCTTTCTATGTAGCTAGCATCACCCTAATACCAAAACCATATAAAGACAACACAATGAAAGAGAATTACAGGCCAATATCCTTCATGAACATAGATGCTAAAATCCTCAACAAAATCCTAGCAAATCGGATCCAGCAGTACATCAGAAAGATCATACACCATGAACAAGTAGGATTTATCCCAGGAATGCAAGGATGGTACAATATCTGCAAATCAATAAATGTGATACATCACATAAACAAACAGAGATAAAAATCACATAGTCATATCAATTGATGCAGAAAAACCACTTGACAAAATCCAACACCCTTTCTTGATAAAAACTCTCAACAAGGTGGGAATAGAAGGATCATACCTCAAGATAATAAAAGCTATATATGATAAACCCACAGCAAACATACTCAATGGGCAAAAACTAAAACCATTTCCCCTAAGAACAGGAACAAGACAGGGATGCCCACTCTCACCACTCCTGTTTGACATAGTACTGGAAGTATTAGCTATCGCAATTAGGCAAGAAGAAGAAATAAGAGGCATCCAAATTGTAAAAGAAGAAGTGAAGCTGTCCTTATTTGCAGATGACATGATATTGTACATAAAAAACCCAAAAGAATCCATCAAAAAACTAATAGACTTAATAAAGAATTCGGCAATGTAGCGGGATACAAAATTAATGCCAAGAAATCTATGGCATTTCTATACACCAATAGTGAACTTAAAGAAAGATAGACTAAAAAGGCAATCCAATTTACCATCGCACCAAAAAAATTAAGATACCTAGGAATAAACTTAACTAAGGAGGTAAAAGACCTATACGTGGAAAACTACAGGACACTGAAAAAAGAGATAGAGGAAGACGTAAACAGATGGAAGAACATACCACGTTCATGGATTGGTAGAATCAACATCATTAAAATGTCCATACTACCCAAAGCAATCTACAGATTCAATGCACTACCCATCAAAATACCAACAGCATATTTCACAGACCTAGAAAGAACTCTCCAAAAATTCATCTGGAATAAAAAAAAAAGACCCCGAATAGCCACAGCAATCCTGAGAAAGAAGAATAAAGTAGGAGGGATCCCAATACCAGATTTCAAGCTGTATTACAAAGCCACTGCTTTCAAAACAGCCTGGTAGTGGCACAAGAACAGACATATAGATCAATGGAACAGAATAGAGAATCCAGATATCGACCCAAACCACTATGCTCAATTAATATTTGACAAAGGAGGCATGAACATACAATGGAGTCAAGACAGTCTCTTCAATAAATGGTGTTGGGAAAATTAGACAGATACATGCAAAAAAATGAAACTATATCACCAACTTACACCATACACAAAAATAAACTCAAAATGGATACAGGACTTAAACATAAGACGGGAAACCAGAAAAATACTAGAGGAATCCACAGGCAACAAAATCTCAGACATATGCCAAAAGACCTTCTTCACTGACACTACCCCTAGGGTAATGGGAGCTAAAGAGAAAATTAACAAATGGGACTACATCAAAATAAGAAGCTTTTTTACAGCAGAAGAAACCATCAACAAAACAACAAGAAAGCCCACTCTATGGGAGAACATATTTGCAAATGCTATCACTGATAAAGGTTTAATCTCCAACATCTACAGGCAGCTTATGCAACTTAATAAGATGAAGATAAATGATCCAATAAGAAAAATGGGCAATGGACCTAAACAGAATATTTTCAAAAGAACACAGAAGGAAGGCCAAGAGACACATGAAAACATGCTCAAAGTCACTTATTATCCGAGAGATGCAAATCAAAACAACAATGCGGTACCATCTCACACTTGTCAGAATGGCTATCATCAACAAATCAATAAACGACAAGTGTTGCATGAGGATGCGGAGAAAAAGGAACCCTCATGCACTGCTGATGGGAATGCAGACTGGTGCAGCCACTGTGGAGAACAGTATGGAGTTTCCTCAAAAAACTGAAAATGGAACTTCCATTTGACCCAGTAATCCCACTCCTGGGAATCTATCCGAAGAAACTAGAAACACCAATCAGAAAGGATATATGCACCCCTATGTTCATAGCAGCACAATTCACCATAGCTAAGATTTGGAAACAGCCTAGGTGCCCGTCAGCAGATGACTGGATCAGAAAACTGTGGTACATCTACACAATGGAATACTATGCTGCCATAAAAAAGGAATTCTCATCATTTGCAGCAACCTGGATGGAATTGGAGAACATTATGCTAAGTGAAATAAGCCAGTCAATGAAAGAAAAATACCACATGATCTCACTCATTTGTGGATAATAAAGAACATTATAAACTGATGAACAAAAAGATAGATACAGAGACAGTAAAGCATCAAACAGACTGTCAAATTGCAGGGGGAAGGTTAGGGGGAGGTGGGGAGATAAGAAATCAAACGAAGAACTTGTAGGCATGCATATGAGCATAACCAATGGACACAAAACTCTGGGGGGTGAGGGCATGTATGGGTGTGGGGTGGGGGGGCAATGGTAAGATATGCACACATATAATAGCTCAATAAAAAAAAAGAAAATTACACAGACAAAAAAAAAATAGATGAATGGATAAAAAGCAGTGGTACATATATACAATGGAATATTATAAGGCCATAAAAAACAACAAACATTTTTCATTTGCAACAACATTCCTGGACCTACAGGGTATTATGCTAAGTGAAATATATCAGTGAGAGACACACAAGTACCATATATTTTCACTTATATGTGGAATTTAAAGGACAATATAAATGTACAAACAAAATAAAAGCAGATGCATATATGCAGAGAACAGACTAATGATTTCCAGAGGGGAGGGGAGTTGTGGAACTGGTTGAAAAATATTGAATGGACTGAGAAGTACAGATTGGTAGTTACAAAATACTCATGGGGTTATAACGTACAGCACAGTTAATAAAATCAATTATATTTTAATACCTATGTTTGGTGCCAGGAGGGTACTGGAAATATTAGATAGAACACTTTGAAAAGTATGTGAATCATTTAAGCACTATGCTGTACACCTAAATCTAATACCAAATAATATTGAATGTAAAAATAAAACCACAAATATTATGTTTATTCAGATTTCAGTATTTGGTAGACATTTATTGAAAGTCAGTGAAGTGTACCTGTCACTTTAAGAAAAACAACTGACAAGTATTTGTCGCCAATGTTAAAATTTGGGTTTTCAAGTTAAAATTAGAAGTTTGGACAACTTGCACACATCACCATGTGCTTGACAGCTTCCTATTTTTTGTGGACTTCTCTACTGAAACCAGTGGTTATAATAACAAATGTGATGCATTTTTGGTTCTGTGTAGTAAATTGTATCAACAGGTGCACAAACTCAAACAATATTTTCCAAAAGTCTAATAAATTTGTTACAAATATTGCATGGTTAAAACATACACTCAAACTATAAGACAAATCAATTAATTTTAGTGAAAAAGAATATGAAAAGTTCCTTGATATGCTTTCAGAATCCACATTGTAGTTATCCTTTAAATTAAAAAAAACCACTATTTCTCTAGTTTTAGTGTTGTATCAAAGAAAAATATGTACACTTACACAAAAATATTACTAAAATGTTCTTCCCTTTTTCTTTTTTTAAATTTCTTTATTGATTAAGGTATTACATATGTGTCCTTATCTTCCCTTTCCATCTATATATCTATATGACCCAGATATTTTTCTCCTATGTTGCAACTAAAACAATATATCACAACAGATTGAATGAAAAAACAGGAGCATCCAAATATCATCCATCAAGCAGGACATTTAAGAGGTATGCAAAATTATAAAACAATGACTGGCCAGTGTGACTCAGTGGTTGAGCACAGATCCATGAAACAGGAGGTCACTATTTGATTCCCCATCAGGGCACATGCCCAGATTGTATGCTTGGTCCCAAGTAGGAGACGTGCAGGAGACAGCTGAGCAATGATTCTCTGTTACCCTTTTTGTTTCTCTCTCTCTGTCTCTTTTTCTTCCTTTCTGAAATCAATAAAAAATACATTTTTTAAAAAAGTAAAATAATGTCACTTTTCTCAGTATTTTATAAGTTAATTAGAGCCTGGTGCATGAAAATTCAAGCACTGGAGGGGAGTCCCTCAGCCCGGCCTGTCCCATCTCACAGTCCGGGAGCCCTCAGGGGCGGGAGGCGACCCAGTGATCAGGGGAAGGCAATACCCCCATCACACCTCTGCTGCTGCCACTGCTGTCAGCGCAAGCCTCGGCCAGCCCTGGTTACCTGAGCCTTGGGAAGCCCTGGGTGGCTGGGCAGCTGCCATCCGAGGCTTGTCTGTGCCTTGGGCCGGCCCTGGGCAGCTGGGCAGTCAACATCCAAGGCTTGCCTGTGCCTCGTGCCGGCCCTGGGTGGCTGGGGCGCTGAGGGGACTGGGGGACTCTGGAGGCAGGCATGTAGCCTTGCCGCACGGCTGCCACCCCGGCAGAGCTGAGGGGACTGGGCGCCGCCATCTTTGAGGGTGTGACAGTCAATTGGCATATTCCCTCCTTATTGGCTGTGGGTGCCACCATCTTTGAGGGCAGGGCAGTCAATTAGCATATTCCCTCCTTATTGGCTGTGGACGCCACCATCTTTGAGATGTCATGAGAGTAAATTAGCATATTCCCTCTTTATTATATAGGATTACATCTATTATTTTTATTAACATATAATGGATTCATTATCATTTTAATTTAATGGATTAATAAATTAACATTTTAACATCAATTTTTAATGTCTAATGTGGTAAATATTGATGGATACAACTCATATAAATGAAAGCCCTGGGGATTCTAAATAATTTTTAAGAGTGTAAAGGAATCTGAGACCAAAAATCTTGATAACTGTTGATTTGAGGAATGTGATTAATAGCTAATTTGTGGAATGTTGATTTAAAGAATATCTTGCTGCTTGTTACAGACATTTAGAATCTATATTCTTGTGTTTGCAGTGCTCAGTTCCTAAAAATTCTTCCTGTTTTAGTTAAGAATTTACTCAGATCACATTCTTTGTGACAACAGAAACCCAGAAGGTCTGGGAAAGCACCATATCCCTTGGAAAGAAAGCTGAACAAAAAAAAATAGCAAAGGAAAGTGGGGCGCAAATATAGTCTTCTCCTATTATACCATTTTCCTTATTAGTCCTAGTGACATGTATGAAGTTAGTAAACCTCATAGTAAGGAGCCAGAAATACATTGAGACAAGATATACCTTTCCCTCATCCCTTTCCTCTTGCTCAAGCATAGGATGATGTGAGCAATAGTGGCAAGATTTATTGGAACAAAACAAAGGACTACCACTAGGTGTCTGATGTCTTATCCACATGACCAGGTGGCTCAATTCCCTCTTGCTGCATTAGTAGTCCAGTCTTTGGGGCTAAAGACTTGCACCCACATCCATAAGGCCCAAGAGGGCCAAGACCCAGATATGCAGACTTCTCTGTGTCTCATTTCCCTATCTGGACATTCACTGCCAAGGCTTGATGGCTCCTGAGCTACAAGGAGTGCTGTGCTTGGGTCTCTTCTTGACTCTGTGCTTGGGCCCCACTTTGGCCCACACAGCTGCCAGGCCCACATGGCTGCTTGGGAGGCAGAACATATAAAGGAACGAACCCCAGACCTTTGTTAGGTTTTGATTAATCTTTTTTGGTTTGGCTTTCTTTCAAACTAACCAATCTTCTTTCCATTTCTTTGTGGGCTTTTGCTGGTGCCTGCCTCTATCTAATCCCTTTCCTGCATCTTCTGTGGTTTCATATCCTTATCCTATTTGGTCTTTTCCCTAGATTTTCCTAGGCTAGACTCCTCACCTTCATGCTTGGTTGCCATTTTGGCTCCTACTCTATATGCTTCAGTAGAAAAACCTCCTCCCCTTGCTCCATCTTACTTCTACTGCACATCTGCCCAGCAAAGAAATTTCCCCCTTGCTGTATTATTCCTCTCCCTGGCAATTAATTGGAAGAAGCCAGTTGTGTCCTGGGGAGATTGAAAAGCCGGTCCTCCTTCCCTACAGGGGTGAGAGGGCAGGGAGTGGGGGGAGGCAGGGTGTGGAGGAATGTTACTAGTATCTGGAAGTTGCCCCTTCCTAGTTAATCAAGCTTAATATCTGATTTAATTTGCTCCCTTCTTTTGTTAACTAACTACATACTTACTGTGGCATAATCAAATAAATCACCAAGCATTGGGGGGACTTCCATGATTCATGTTAATTCACAGCATGTATACACAAACACCCAGTTGTTTAGCTGAAGGAAACCTCTATTATGGAAATTATCTGTAATACATTTATGTAGAAATTCACATCCTGTGAGAGAAAACCATAAACCATTTCCCTTTTCAGGACTTCAGGTTCCTCACAGAGCGGCTTAAAAATGTGCCCTGTGCTGATACTGGTCTTCAAAACAAACCTCTGGGGTTCACAAAAATGAACCCCTCTTCTAACTATAAGGTATTTTTTCATTGAAGGAAGATACTTCAGTGTATGATTCAAAAAAGTTTTAATGAAAAAATATGCAAACATTAAATCTCTTAAAGACTGATTGGTTCTATGCCTGAAGATTCATTTCCTCCTTCATTTTAGTTATTACAGTTTTAAGTGCTCTTTTGAGAAAAATAACTAATTAGAAATTACCTTCTATCTTCATTTGTACTGTCACTACCCTAATCCATGCTCTTATCATCTTAAATTTAAATTATTGATGTATTCTCCAATAGGGCCCTCCACCTCCTGTTTTGCCCCTATTCAATTTATTTTGTGCACCTACATCTCAGCAATTTTTCTGGCACTGGTAGAAAGAAGATCAGGCTGTGGAGACAGTTTTAGTAAAAATCTTGCCTCTCCCACTTACTTGTATGATCTTACAGAAGGTAATTAACCTCTCTGTGCTTTGATTCACTCATGGTTAAAATAGGATATAATATTAGCCCCTACTCCATTGGATAGTTCTGAGAGTTAAATGGGATGATGTGTATAAATTTCCTAGAATAATGACCAGTACATAGAAATTACTATGAGATTTTTTTTATCTCCATTCCTTAAGTATGTTTAAAACCCTTCAAAAATTTTCTGTATCCTATGGATTCTGTAAGCTAAGAACTTCTTTGTATGGTCCCATCATCCAAGCTTATTTGTCATTTCTTAGCATGCTTTGTGCTTTAGTAAAAAAGCTTTCCCTTACTATCACACAAATAGTATATGTTACTCTTCATTCATATCCTTGGGAATATTCCTTCTCTCTTCTGAAAAGCATGCCTTCTCTCCTTTCTTTAACTGGTATATATCAAATTTCAGATATTCAGATGTTCCATAGTTTTTGCTGTCTATACCTTTATTTGTTTGTGTTTGTTAAATCACACTTTTGCATCTTAACTATCTGCTTTAGCCTTATCCTAAGTAATAATTTCCATGAAATAAAAAATATGAGTGCTAATTGTGCTATACATTAAAATCTTAAACAAATATATAACTTCAAAATGTTTAAAAAGTTTTTCCTTGTACTACCAAAAATAACATTGCATGCCTCCAGTGAGACATATTTAACCCATTGGGGACACTGCTTAAATAAAACTTGTCGATTGAGCAAAGACCACCCAACCTTTTCCAAACAGGTCCAGCCCATAATGAACTCATCTTCTTACCTTTATCATCCTAGCTAATAAAAGAGTTATATGCAAATTGAACATCACTCCAACACACAAGATGGCTGCCCCATGTGGTCAAAGATGGCTTCCCCCATGTGGTCAAAGATGGCTGCCCCCATGTGGACACAAGATGGCCACCACAAGATGGCCAACAGGGGAGGGCAGTAGGGAGGGATCAGGCCAGCAGGGAAGGGCAGTTGTGGGTGATCAGGCCAGCAGGGGAGGGAAGTTAGGAGGGACCAGGCCTGCAAGGGAGGGCAGTTGGGGGTGATGAAGCCTGCAGGGGAGGGCAGTTAGGGGTGACCAGGCCTGCAGGGTAGGGCAGTTAGGGGCAATCAGGCTGGCAGGGGAGCAGTTAGGCATCAATCAGGCTTGCAGGGGAGTGGTTAGGGAGTGATCAGGCTGGTAGGCAAAAGCGGTTAGGGGCAATCAGGAAGGCAGGCACACGAGCAGTTGAGAGCCAGCAGTCCTGGATTGTTAGAGGGATGTCCGACTGCCCGTTTAGTCGGACATCCCTCGAGGGGTCCCAGATTGGAGAGGGTGCAGCCTGGGCTGAGGGACACACACCCCCATGCATGAATTTCGTGCACCGGGCCTCTAGTAACTTAATAATAAAACATTTACTCTGATATATTTTCTAATTATTTTATGAGTGGTCAACTTGTCACTTAAAGTATAATCTTGGAGGATAGGGGATATACTTTATGCTTCTGAATCCCACCCCTTCCACTCATCATCCAACAAAATTGCTTGTTATTGTAGCTTTTTAAGTGCTTGTTGAATGATTATTTCCAAAAAGTACATAAATAATCTGTGGATATAAAAGCAGATATAGAAAACTCTTGAAGACAGTTTATCTAAAGCAATTAATATTCACTACACTGAGTGGCCAGATTATTATGATCTCTGAACTCATAATAATCTGGCCACTCAGTGTATATCCTATATAATAAAAGGCTAATATTGCAAATTGTCCCCTCCACCAGGACTTCGACCAGCAGGCAGGCAGGCCAACTGCCCATGTCCCCTCCCCCTGGTCAGGCTGGCCAGACCCCACCCATGCATAAATTCATGCACTGGGCCTCTAATATATATATACATACACCAAGTGGCCAGATTATTATGCGTTCAGAGATCATAATAATCTGGCCACTCAGTGTATTTCTAATGCAAAATAAATTGAGGTTTCCTTTTTTAAAAATATTGTTTGTCTCACTCTTGTTCCAGAAAAGATCAAAGGTGGTTTGGAAGAATTCATACTATAATAAGATAATACAAATAAATAGTAAGATGAGAAAATAATAAAGAAAATATGTTTAAGAACATGAGAACATATTCTCATGACCCATACATGTTGTTGCAAATGACAACATTTAATCTTTTCTTACGATTGAGTAGTATTACATTGCATATACTAGTATGTCCCACATGCTAAACAAAATAAGTCAGGCAGAAAAGGTCAAGAACCATATAATGTCATTCATATGTGGGACATAAAACTGAAAGCAACAAACAAACAAGTAAACAAATAAGAACTCATAGATGCAGACAACAGTATGGTGGTTTCCAAAAAGTAGAGGGGTGGGGAGGAGGTAGAAGATGGTAAAAGGGGTCAAATATATGGTGATGGAAGGAGACGTGACTAGGTGGTGAACACACAAAGCAATATACAGATGATGTATTATAGAATTGTACACTTGAAACCTATATAATTTTATTAACCAATGTTACCCCAATAAATTTAATAAAAATGTTTTTTAAAAAGCACATTATAGAAAGATCTCCAAAGTTGATACCAGTAGACAACAAATTAGTTCCAGTTTATTCAGCAGAACATGTAAAAAGAGACATTTAACACAATTATCAGTATCCATAAGAACCAAATCAAACAAATTATTTAGGAAACATGTAGTTCTTCCTAATATTATGATCAGGTATTACCCTTGGGTCCTCCAAAAAACAAACAAACAATAACAGTGTATTTTAATGAATAATGTTCTCAATAATAGCTATCACCCGTAATCTACTGTTACTGTTAGAGAAGACCTAAAAGCCATTGAAGTACCAATTTTTAAACTTTCCTCAGCCTAGGAAATATATGATGCACCAGTTAAAGTATACTTTGAGGGAATACACAGAGAAAGTAAAGAGTTCAGAACTATGGACAAATTGTTTCAGCTGTACTATTTTTTAGACTCTTACAAGTGGATATTTATTAATTGGGTTGACATGATAATGATTCCTAGACTGTCAGTCATATTCAGTAACTAGTAGACTCTCTCCTAAAAGTTAATTAGAGATTATTGTTAAATTATCAGCTTATTGTTTTAATTAACACTCAGAACTTTGCCTGAGTTGAAATTCCCTTTGCCTAAATTGGTTCACTGACTTCTGAGATAATTTTGCTTCCCTTTTTAGGGCCAATAAAAGGAGATGATACTTGCATGCAAGAGAGAAATGAGGTAAGCAGGCAGGCTTTCTTTTTAGCAATGTTAAGGTGTCTGTGAAATGAAGGTAGGAGGTAGTGTTAATAGCTAATTGTCAGGAAAGCATTCCTTTTCTCTTTTTCTCCAAGGGTTTGGCTTTAAAGCTAAAAAGTTCTGGAATTTTCTTTGTCCAGAGTAAGATCGTACCCTAGGAAAATTGGCTTATGCTGCCCAAACTCACAAAGGATGAATTTGTACCAGAAATCCAGTTTAATAATTTATAGTAAGAAACAGAACTGCCAAATAAACTGAAATGTGAGTTGGCCTGTCAGTATATTTTCTTTTCAGTAGGATGCCAAGTCAGAATATTAAATTAATAACAGATTGGGGCTGGATAAATATATGAAATCAGAACTAAGAAGGGGATTGCAAGGTAAAGCATGTTTCATTTGATATTACTCAGCCAGGAGGGGTATCTTCTCCCTTTGCCAGTCATGGCCTTTTCATCAACCAGTTCAAACTCTAAGTTTCTAGTGCTGAAACTATCTCTTTTCCATCCCTTGTACCCTTGAATTTTGTACTAGACATTTCTGAGTATTGGGCATGTCTCCATCTAGTTCTTGAAGGGTGCTGGTTTTATAAGGAGATGTTGCAGGTCCAGTTTGCCCTTTTACAAAAAATTGTTGTCATCCACTTCCTTCTTTATTTAGTATTATCCAAAAATCCAAATGCTACTGTTTAACCTAACTTTTTTGTTTGTTTGTTTGTTTGTTTGCTATGGCTATTACCCAGAAGGCTCTTTGCAGTTCCAGGCTATGGTTTCTTTTTTTTAAAAATCTTTATTGTTTAAAGTATTACATATGAATCCTTTTCCCCCCATTGACCATGGTTTCTGAATGAGGTTTCCTTACATGCCCACAGAGGTTCATGCTGCTTTGCAAGCTTTGTTTCGCAGAACTACACTCCGACTTGGCTCACACTACAGTCCCTAAGAGTATGACTTTTCTTTATTTGCATACTTATAAAATCCCCAGAGACATTATACATAAAAACCAAAATCTTAGTAATCTGTAGGAAGACTCTGTTATCAACATTGTTCATTTTTTTAAATTCATGCATTATTTGAACATTTATTTTTTTATTCATCCCTTTAATTAGTCATTCAACGAACATTCATGAAAGTGCCTTGTGCTGGACTGGTTGGGAATACAGAGATAAGTCAGCCATGATCTTTTCCCTCAAGCAGTTTGCAGTATACTAAGGAAGTAAAAAATGTATAAAAATAACCAAATTACACATTAAATTTTAAGCCTTGAGATAAACTGAGAGAAGTGCACTCCAGATAAAGAGAACAGATTAAGCAAAGCTAGTACTACTGCTCTTAGTTCTGACTTGTATTCTTGAGATTTCTTCACCCTTTGCCCTTCATGCTTGAAGGAATTGAAGCTTTCTTGTTCTTAGGTAAACTCCCTGTAGATTTGCCTCAAAATCCCATCTTGCCATGGAGCATACTGGAATCTAGTAAAAAAAAAAATAGGCATATGGGTTGTGGTAGAAAGATATAATGTGAGGAACAGTGAGGAAGGCTGATATGCATATCATTTTTTTTTATTTTGCACAGTCTTTTGTCCCAAGCACTTTGAATTTCTTTGCACCAATGAAATTGAAATAAAACAAACCTTTAGTAACGTCATCTGCTCAAGGGACTTACCTTTGGTCTGTGCAAATAAGGTTTCTGTGGTGAGATGCAAAATTCACTCAACTTCCTCTTTCAACAACAAATTTGTCAGCTATCAGCAGGATCCGTGTTACCCAGAGTTATATTTTTCATCCCCAGCTTCCTGGAAAGAAACTAGAGTGCTAAACCCTGCAAGTCTCCAGGGTAAGTTACAGTGTAGTATCTGGGAATTGGTGGTTTTGTGTGGGAAGATTGGTGGGGGCATGAAGATGCAGGACAGGGGCAAATGTGGGACCATTGTTCAAATTGAAAATGGTTCCTGGTTTATTTCAGATTTCTTGCTGCAAGAGTGATGTTTTCTCTTGAGTAAGACTAGAGTACAAAGTTAAGGTTAATGCCACCAGTCCCCACGATAACACAGTAGCATGAAGCCTGTGATTCAGCTCACTCTTTCCTGAGGGCTCTTTGTTTCTTCATCAACCTAGGAGGTTGGCACAAGTGGTAAGAAAATAGTGTGTTTGGTGAGATTGTTGTAACAACTTTACATATTCAGCCAGAAAAAGAGGATTTAAATTCTTGTTCTGTATTATTTATCTAGCTGCATAATGAAGTTTTTATGTATAATCCCATTGCTTTGGTAAGTTTAGCTCTCATAGATACAGCAAAAGAGAAGAAAAGAACTTGAGATCATAGATTTGGAGGCTGAAAGAGCTCTTAGAGATCCAAATCCTTCACAATACAGATGGAAAAACTGAGAGCCAGTGAAGACACTTAGGCTAATTCATCTAGTTAGTGATAGAGCTGGAACTAGAACCTGTGTCTTCTAAATCATGCTCCCTTCCCTGATAACAGCCTGCATCTCCAAGAGAATACTGTGGATGTATTTATAACTATGTTGGATTTTATGTTAGGAAAGGAGGTAATATCTCAGGTGATAAGCTCTGATATAATGATCTCAGTCTGTTCAGAATCATTTTTTGATTTTTTGAAAGGTGACTTTTGACTCAAGTTCAGCCCTACTGGACAACAGAGCCCCAAATAGAGACACCTATTTCTCAGTGATTCTTGTTCTCATTACTCTGAATGCTTGCAACCTCTTTGGTTTTGAGCCAAGATGACTGAGTAAAAAGAAACATCTTTCAGTTGGGGAGTCCTTAAAGGTGGACTGTGTCACAGCAGTTGGTATCAGGATCATTTTGAATAGAATGATAACAAGCTCTGTTGTGCTTTATTTGGGGTGAGGGGTAGTCTCAGTACCAAGGATCCTGCAAGTGGGACATTTTTATTTTGGTTGTTAAAATGGATGGGGTGGCCCTAGCCGGTTTGGCCCAGTGTATGGAGCATCAGCCTGCGGACTGGAGGGTCCCATGTTCGATTTCTGTCAAGGGCACATGCCTGGGTTGTGGGCTCAATCCCCAGTAGGGGGTGTGCGGGAGGCAGCCAATCAATGATTCCCTCTCATCATTGATGTTTCTCTCTCTCTTTCCCTCTCCCTTCCTCTCTGAAATTAATTTTTAAAAAATATTAAAAAAATGGATGGGGTGTCATGACCATTCCTATTAATTGAGTTTATCTCTTAGCAATTGTGACACAGTAAAATTATTCACTGCTAAAAATAGGTGATATCCTGGTATACTGAGGCAGGAAATAGCCTACAGTATATACATAATCAGGTCATGCATTCAGGGTAATTGTTTTTGTAATGGTTTCTGTTGAACACAGGTCCTACTTTGGTCAAAAGTAGTTCCATTTTGGGCTCTTTTGGGCAAGTGGTTGAGTTCAAGTTACATCGTCTGCTCAAATTCTGGCAGTGGTGGAGCATATGATGTCACAAAAGTGAGCACACTTCTAGATGGTTTTAGGTGGCCCTTCATAACCAGTTGTGTCTGAGTTAAGTCCATTGTTTTATTATTTATTTATTTACTTTTAATTGAATTTATTGAGGTGACACTAGTTAACAAAATTATACAGATTTCAGGTGTACATTCAACAACACATCATCTGTACACTGTATTGTGTGTTTACCAACCAAGCCAAGTCTCTATCCATCACCATTTATGCCCTCTATACCCTCCTCCACGTTCCCCTAATCCTCCTCTCACAGCAATCACCACACTGTTGTCTGTGTCCATGCGTTTTTTTCTCATTTCTTTTTCATCCTTTTTGCTCAATCTCCTCACCCCCTCCCAGCTACCCCACCACAATAGCTGTCAATCTGCCCTCTATCTATGAGTCTGTCTTTATTTTACTTCTTAGTTCATTTTGTTCATTAGATTACACATATGAGTGAAATCAGATTTGTCTTTCTCTTACTGGCTTATTTCACTTAGCATAATACTCTCAAGGTCAATCTGTTGTAAAAGGTAAAATGTCCTTTTTTTAACAGCTGAATAGTATTTCATTGGGTAAATAGAACACAGCTTTTTTATCCACTCATCTACTGATGGACACTTGGGCTGCTTCCAAATCTTGGCTATTGTAAATAATGCTGCAATGAACATAGGGGTACATATATTTTTTAAATTAGTGTTTTGGGTTTCTTTGGATAAATTCCCAGAAGTGGAAACACTGGGTCATAAGGCAGTTCCATTTAATTTTTTGAGGAAAACTCAACACCCTACTGTTTTCCACAGTGGCTACACCCATATGCATTTCCACCAACAGTACATGAGGGTTCCCTTTTCTCCACATCCTTGCCAGCACTTATTGTTTGTTGATTTGTTAATGATAGCCATTCTGACAGGTGTAAGGTGATATTTCATTGTTGTTTTAGTTGGCATTTCTCTGATGAATTGTGATGTTGAACATATTTTCATATGTCTATTGGACATTTGTATGTATTCTTTGGAGAAATGCCTATTCAGGTTATTTGCCTCTTTTGTTGTTTTAATTGGATTTTTTTGGTGGTGTGTGCATGTGTAGTTTTTTTTTTTAATTAAAATTCTTTATTGTTTAAAGTATTTAATGAGTCTCCTTTCCCCTATTGTATGTGTGTGTATAGTTCTTAATATTAATTTTGTCACCCATTCTAGGACTATTTTTTATTTTTAAAATTTGTATTGGTTCTCAGAGAGGAGGTGAGAGGGATAGAGAGAGAGAAACATCGATGAGAGAGAAACATCATTAATCGGCTGCCTCTTGACCACTCCCTATTGGGATCAAGCCCCCAACACAAGCATGTACCCTGACTGGGAACTGAACCAGTGTCCCAGGTAGATGCTCAACCACTGAACCACACTAGCCGGACTGGTGTTTAGTTTTATAAGTTCTTTGTAAATTTTGAATATTAACCCCTTATATGATGTATCATTGCTGAATATGTTCTCCTATTCAATAGGTTGTCGTTTCATTTTGTTGATAGTTTCCTTTGTTGTGCAAAAACTTTTTAGTTTGATGTAGTCCCATATGTTTATTTTTTCCCTTGTCTGAGGAAATATCAGAAAAATATTGCTATGAGAAATGTTTGAGATTTTACTGCCTATGTTTTCTTCTGGGATTTTTATGGTTTTGAGTATAACAGGTTAGTCTTTAAACTATTTTGAATTTATTATTTTGTATGGTATAGGAAGGTGGTACAATATCCACAAATCAATAAATGTGATGCAGCACATAAACAAAATGCAGGATAAAAATCACATTATTATACCAACAGAGGCAGAAAAAACATAAGACCATATCCAACACCCATTTATGATAAAAACTCTCAGCAAATTTAGAATAGAGACAATATACCTCAATGTAATAGAGGCCATATATGACACACCCACAGCCAACATCATACTTAATGGGCAAAAACCACAAGCATTTTCTTTAAGATCAAGAACAAGACAGGTTTATCAGCTTTCATCACTCATTCAGCTGGTGTCTTAAGAGGCAGGGAAATCTATAGTCTTCTGTCACAGCTCTAACAAAGAGAACAAATCCGCCTGTTGTGAAATCACCCTTTCTAAGGATTCTAATAATCAGGGCAATTACTGGAAGTTAACCTATACTTTATTTAAAACATATTTGGTCAAAAGTCTAATTACAATCTAAATCATGGATTTTGCAAGACGTTTTCATCTAGTTTGGTTCACATGTATCATAGGTGAGTGATGAAGTAGATGGATCAATATACAGACAGCCAAGAAGTATTGGTTCTAGCTTAAGTCCTCCTAGTGACTCCCTGTGTGGCCTTGAGCAAGTTGCTTTATTTCTCTGGATTTCAATATTATAATCTATAATAAGAGGAAAAGCTTGAAATAGAAAATCTTTAATTTCCTTCCTAGCAATGCAATGATTTGACTCTACACACTTAGGCACCTTAGAAGAGCTATATATCATGAAGTGATAAGTAATGGGACCATAGTATAGAAATTAGCTAGAGAGAATCTTGGAAATATGGTCTATATCTTGAAGGGAACCCATTAACTTTTGCCAAGGACCATTATACTCTTTTCAGAATAATTTTACCATGAGATCCTCAACTTTACCTCATAAGCAAGTGTTTTGCAAGTAAATTCTTTTTTTAAAAATGATAAAATCAGACAACAAATAAGGGGAATTATTCTGAAATCTGATTTCCACAATGACAATGTCATTCAATGTCATTCAAACAGTATTTCTCAATTTTTTAAAACCAAACTTTCCTTTGAAAAACATAAAAATATTTCACAAGAACTCCTAGAAAAACCTACTCCATCAGATTAAAGTTTTCCAAGTACAGCCAAAAATATTTTGTAGACCTTATTTTCATCGGTTTGTATTTTAGGGAAATTATTTTGATTTCCAGATATATTTTCTATAATAAGAAATAATATTTTTTTAAAGTAACACATGCTTCCAACCCTTAAACTTTAAGAATTATTGCTTTAGTACTGCTGGCCATCTCTCATAACTCTACTTTTTGGGGCATTTGCTAAACCTAGAAAAGTACAGAATTCAACCAAAGACCCATGGATATCACTTTTGTACAAGTAAAGCTGAAATGAACTATCATTTATTTAATGTCTACTGTGTATCAGACATGAAAATTGTTACTTTTTTATAAATGAGGAAACTGAAGCCCAGAGATATGATGTGAGCTGTTTCAGGCTAGAGAGCTGATAACTGCATCAAGATATGGCCCCAGATTTTCCCAAAGGTCATAATTCTTTCTACACTCAAAATGCTGCCCCAACTGCCAAAATGATACCTAATTAGGCCTTTCAAAATTATTTTATAAATCTGATAAAGTTACATGCAGGCAAGTTTAATTCAAACTGTGAGGTATTAGTTTGTGTATAGTCTAATTATCTTAATTCATTTCAAGGATAGAAATAATTTTCACTTCTTTGAATTTATAGAAGAATGTATGTAGGCTACATAATATATCCAAATGTTCATGGGTTATTTAGAGTTGATTTTAATTAATTCAGAAAACAGTAGAGTTTCAAATTTCAGTTGCTCTTTTTTTTTTTCAGTTGTTCTTCTTTACTTACATTTGTGAGTGATTGAATGAAGGACACCATGTTCATGGGGGTCAGACTGCCTTGAGTAATTCATGTGAGATTTTTGTTGTTGTTCAAAGAAGAAGAAAAATATTTTAAAGCAATTTAGGTTCCAAAATGGCCTGTAAAGGTTGTCCCCTAGGGAGTGAGCAGGGCCCCCATCAACAATATTTCCCTATTTAATTTTCCTTTTTCCCAAAAAATGGTAAGCCCACATATTGGCACTATCATCAAAGAAAATAAGATAAGCAATTTGACAAACATGTTTACTTGCTCATATTAGTGACATAATAAGGAATGAAAAGAGGGGGAACTGATAGGGTACAGCTTTGCAAAGTTGTACTAGAAAAAGAGCATTCACCTGATGCCAGAGATCTAGGTTTTACCCTCTTTACTCTGTCACTTGATAACCTTATGTCTTCAGGTAAATTAAGTCACATTTTTTAGCCTCAGTTTCCTGATTTTAAAATGGGGATGTCTTCTGACCTCATTATTTATAATATGTACTTTAATAATAATTAAGAGAAGTTATAGATCCTCCTATATAATAAAAGTGTAATATGTAAACTGACCAAATGGTGGAACGACTGGTTGCTATGATGCGCACTGACCACCAGGAGGCAGACGCTCAACGCAGGAGCTGCCCCCTGGTGGTCAGTGAAGTCCCACAGGGGGAGCGCTGCTCAGCCAGAAGCCAAGCTCACGACTGGCAAACCCAGCGGCAGGGAGCCTCTCCTGCCTCTGCTGCAGGCAGGCGGGTAAGGAGCAAGGGGTACCGGACTGCAAGAGCCCTGGACTGAGAGAGGGATGTCTGACTGCCAGGGATTAGGCCTAAACTGGCAGGGAGACATTCCCCGTCTTGGATGGTGACAAGGTACAGGCAGGGCTGAAGGACCCCCCACCCTCCAGTGCACGAATCTCATGCACTGGGTCTCTAGTATATAATAATAATAATAATAATAATAATAATAATAATAATAATAACTTTGTGAAGTGTGAATTGTCAGCTTGCTATATCAATGATGGCTATATCAGTGCTGGTGGTATTAATGTCAGGGGTTGAGAGGAGCTATGTCCACGAAGTCATGGCAAGTTAGAGTTAGATGGACTTTAAAGATCATCTAGTTAACAAATAAATGAACAAACAAAATTGAAGCAGACTCATAGACACAGACAGCAGACTGGTGGTTGCCAGAGGGAAGAGAGGTTGGAGGACTGGTGAAAAAGGTGAAAAGGTGAAGGGATTAAGAAGTAAAATTGGTAGTTATAAAATTGTCAGGGATTTGTAAATTAAAGCATAGGAAATGTAGTGGACAATATTGTGATAACTAAGTATGGTGCCAGTTGCGTACTGGAAATATTGATGGGACACTTTGTACTAGTAAAGTATATGATTGTCTAACTGCTCTAATCTACACCTAAAACCTTGTTCTAATGTTAGGGAGAAGGAGAATGATAAATAAATTTAGGGCATGGCCCCTGACTTCACAAGCTCACAGCCCACTATGGAAAGATCCATAAATAGTTAACAATATAAGAGTTATCATAAGACAGACTATTTGTTAGGTTAAGGATATTTACTGAATGACTATGTGCCACTCATCCTGCTAGGTTCTACAGACTTAAAGATGAGTAAAACATGGTCTCTGCCTTAAAAATTATCATAGATGAGTCAGAAATACAGATATATAAATGGGAAAATATAATATAATGCAGTGAGTGTACTGTTAAAAGCAATTTCTGTGGTGGACATGTAGGCCAGATTTGCATTTTTGATACATCATTTTGGTAGCAGAGTAGAGAGAGATTTTAGGAGGGAAATATTTGAGTCAGATAGATCAGTTAATTAGTGTTTTAATCTAAAGAGAGAGGAGAGAGAAAGAAGGTGAGAGAGAGGAGGGATACAGGTTTACAAGTGTTTTAATAATCCAGAGAGATGGAGAATTGAGAGGGAGAGGAAGAAAAAGAAAACATGGTTGATTGAATGAAAGAGAAGAGGAGGCCTGGAATTATTCTAAGGATTCTGGGTCTTGTAACTGGATAGATGGTGGTGCATATGTAAAAAATCAAGGAGTATGATGAGTTTTATTTTGGACATATTCATTTAGAGATCCCTGGGAGATATTCAAATAGGAAATCTCAGCTGGAATTTGGAAATATAGGTTTAATATAATGGGCATAGAGACATGAGAGACATCAAGATATGGCTCGCAATTGAAGCCATGAAAGTGAAAGATGTTACTCGGTTCGGTATAGGAGTGCTGAATAAAAAGAGGTGATGAAAACCTAGGAATGACAAACATTTAAAGGACATACAGATATAAAAGAAAGCATGAGGTAAGAAAAAGTAAATAATCAGTGTAAAGAACTCTTGTGAGTTTATTTAAGAAGAGAAAGAAAGTGTCAAAAAGCTGGAATAAGATGCACAGACCAGATGAAAATTATTTTGGGTGTTGGAGACACATTATGACAAAGATATGACTGAGAGTAGAGGAGAGCATGATGATCTATGAGTAAAATGGAATAATTAATTTTAAATAAAATGGATTGAAAGCATGGGAATTTTTCTTAAGCAACAGGAAAAGCAGCTGTATTGGGAAGTAAGAAGAATGTAGCTGTAGATTATGTTTTGGCAGAGGACAATAAATAAAATTGAGTTGTTTCTCACTCAACAACCTCACTTTTCTCTGATTTAATAAGTACCCTCTGCAAAGGTGGGTGATGGGAAAACAGGAGAGAAAATGAAGCTTTAGTAGAGTTGTGAAGGTGCTGAATGGCTACTATGAGAACAGGCGAAGATACTAATCAGAGGTGTGTAAAAAAAGGCTGTAACCAAAAAAAAAAAACACTAATCTTAGACTGGAAATAATAAATTTCTAGTTTGGGCATTCCAAATAGAGCCTGATATTTTTAATGGGTTATTTAGCAATTTAGATAGTAAAAAAGTGGATTATGAACATGATCTTGGACTAAGGCCTTGCCAAGCTGGTGCAGCAGAAAAATTGTGAACAAGGAAGTTAAGGGTTCTTGTGTGAGAGTATTTAAATTGACCACTTAATCTAGGCTGGGCAGAGGAGGAAGTAAAAAATGGGAGGGTGCTAGGTCAGACCTACAAAAATGGAGAGATTTAGAAATTTAAGCTCTCTGGGAGTGTATGGTACAAATTAGTATGCTGAAATTTGCTGTGCAACTCAGTGATTATAATGTTAGGGACAGAAAGCAATTTGAAAAGTAAGAAATTCATGAAGTTTGGCAGTGAGAACAAATTTATAAAGCTTGGAAGAAGGAAGGGGCTAATTGGATCAGATTGTCAGGGCAGTTGAATGTTATAAGCTGCTGATCTGAAAGGGATTTGGAAAAGTGCAACAGCATGGTGCTTATTAAATTTATGTTGATTAAGTGATGGCTTCCAAGGCAGCCAGAGTCCTCAAAAAGCCATGGGAGAAAGTAAGTAGGCAAACTTACTTTTCCTCTATATGTACTTTCCATCCATTGAGAGCTTTGGGGACTACAGATGCAGCCATCTCACTCTCATTCCAGGTCCCATCATAGGTGAGTAGGAAGTCATTTGCTGATGAGATAAGAAAGGTATTCTCTTTACAGAATAACAACCAAAAAAATAAATAAGGGGTTGAGATGATTTTGGAAGGAGATTAGGACTATCCTCTCCTCGAGTTCATATAATAGTGTTAATGGTACTATGAGACATTGGGTTGTGCTGATTTCTAATCATAGGCTATGTCTGACACTTGTGATTCTTAAATTGAGTATTTTTTATTCCTTCAGGCTTCTACAGGCATGACTTTTTATTTTTATGAATTTTTATTAGAGTATTAAGACATTGAACAAAATAGATCCAGAGACACAGAAGCATGGAACCGACTGTTGAATCTCAGAGGGAAGGCGGAGGTGGGTGGGAGGGAAAAGATCAACCAAAAAACTTGTATGCATATATGCATAACCCATGGATACAGACAATAGGGTGGTGAAGGCCTGGGTTGGAGGTGAGAGGGGTGGACCAGAAGGAGTCAATGGGGGGGAAAGGAGGGCATGATAAATACTTTTAACAATAAAGATAAAAAGATATTGAAAGTAATACACATTCACAACAAAAAAGCATTATTCCATTTTCTTGATGTGTACATGATATTATGGATAAAATGGGCATATCTCATAAATGGATTCAGAGCAATGAGTTAAACTCTGTTCATGAATAGCATACTGTATTTTGCATATATTTACTTAATTTAATTTAATTTTAAATGTTTTTATTGATTTTTAAAGAGAGAGGAACGGGGAGGATAGAGAGATAGAAACATCAGTGAGAGAGAAACATCATCGATTGGCTGCCTTCTGCACACCTCCCTCTTGGGATCGATATCCAGGCATATGCCCTGACATGGAATTAAACTGTGATCTCTTGGTTCCTGGGTCAAAGCTCAACCACTGAGCAACACCAGCCAAACAGATTTTAAAATTTTATTTCCAAAGTTAATGTTAAATGCCTGGTGCATATACTGTTATCAAGCAATTACTCTCATTTTCTTCTCAGATATGCAAACATTTTGCTAAATATAGATCTACAAGTATTGTGGCTGCATGTATTTCAGAAGTGGTCAGAATAGAGGAGGATATTGGAAAGTTTTATTTATTTATTTATCTTATATGCATACTAGGGGCCCAGTGCACAAACTTGTGCACCTTGAAAGGAACCCTGGGCCGTGAGGCTGCGGTAGGCACAAGGGCGGGTCTGGACCCATCCTCTGCATTCGCAGCCGGCTCCTCCTGCTGCAGCACCCAGTCCCCTCTCTACCTTGCAGCTACATTCTTGCTGTTGCTCCCACACAACGACGGTGCTCGCACCACTGATGGTGCCGAGTGATTGTGGCTGGTGCCAGCAGCAGTGTGAGCAGGCTGGTGTCGTCAGCGGGTACGAGCATCAGCTGCTGCCCTGATCACCCCTCATGAGCACAGGGAGGTGGAGAAGCCTTCAGGGGCATCGGAACCAGTGCCAGGCACCAGCAGCAGGTGCAAGTGGCAGCTCTGGTGCTGGCTGTGGGTGCGAGCGGGGCTGTTGCCGGCAACGGGTGTGAGTGGCAACTGCTGGCCCCAGTCATCCCTCAGGAGCAGGGGGAGGTGGAGAACCCTGAAGGGCGATCGGGGTCGGCAGCTGCCACTCACACCTGCTGACGGTGCTGAGTGATTGGGGGGCCGGCGCTGGGCACCGGCAGTGGGTGAGAGCACCCGGTGTGACCGTGGCATGAGGAAGCAAATAATTTTCAGTAACCACCAGAGGCTCCCCCCCATGACAGCGACCAGCGCCCCACCTTTGTCTGGCACCCCCACTCATCTGCTCCACCATCCCACCACAGCTGATGCCTGACATATTCCACACTCTGCCGCCTGCTGCCGACACCCACCATGTTCCCCTGGTGGTCAGTGCACATGATAGCAACCGGTTGTTCGGGTGTTCTGCCATTCAGTCTAGTTGCATATTAGGGTTTTATGTATATAGATACGCATAACCCTTGGACACAGACAATAGCCTTGGAGGAGTGGTGGGGACAGGGTGGAGAGGGGTCAGTGAGGAAAGAAATGGAACATCTGTAATACTTTCAACAACAAAGACAAATTTTAAAAAAATAAAAATATAGATGATTTTTATCTTTCTTCTCTAATTTCAAAGCAGTGGCCCCATTCCTTCAGGGCGATGTGCTTATCCTTGCTGTGATCACACTTATCAAATAAGCAAGTTATGCAGTGTTCCATGGGCACCAGAGATACTCAGAAAGGAACTACTTGAAATGTGTCAAGACTCTGCCCATTGCTGAAACCGGTTTGGCTCAGTGGATGGAGCGTTGGCCTGCGGACTGAAAGGTCCCAGGTTTGATTCCAGTCAAGGGCATGTACCTTGGTTGCGGGCACATCCCCAGTGGGGGGTATGCAGGAGGCAGCTGATCGATGTTTCTCTCTCATCAATGTTTCTAACTCTCTATCCCTCTCCCTTTCTCTCTGTAAAAAATTGATAAAATATATTTTTTTAAGAAAGGACTCTGCCCATAGGATGTTAGTCAAGTTTAATAAACTTCCAGTGAACAGGATACATATACATGTGGTAGTTTTTCTTCCAGTCCCTTACGAGAAGGTAGATGAAATGGTCCATAGCTAAGAATCTATTTTCATCAAGGTAAATTTTCTTGAGTTTATTTCTCTGCTTCTCACTTAAATATCCAGCATATTTAGGATGAAGCTCATACAGTTGCATGAGGATATTCTTAGAGGAAACCGAGTCACTGCAAAATCTGTACAAGCAGAAATAGATTTTCAGGCTCCAAAATAATCCAGCTGCAGTTGGTGCCCCTTTTTTTATCTCCTCCAGTCTGTACTTAGTAACAAACAGATGACAGGAGCTAGCCTAGATCAGTGCCACAAAATTGGTTAAAGGGTTTTGTAGGCGATCAAATCATTGCATCTTGGCAAACACAGTGGGGTTTCCCTGTTGGTCAGCCTTACATATGTGTCCTCTTTAACACTGGAAGTTCATGCAATATTATACATTGCACACCTCATAGAGCCTTTACTTGAACTTTCATCTTCATTCAGTAAGCTCTCTGCTAATGTTCTATTTTTCTTTGCTTGTCATATTTTATGTGATAGTAATTGGAATGAACTCTTTTAACCTCCTGGAAGACCTCCCTTGGGATGAAGTAGTTGTCACTTGCACTATGCCTGGGGCCATTATCACCATCATCAGTAGGCTCTATAAGGAAAGCCTCAGAAATTTTCTCTCCATTTCCTTAAGGTTGCTGATGATCTCAAGGGCAGGTTCTCCCTCTCAGCTCTGCCATTCAGTATCTTGATTGTGCTTATTGATTTTTGAAGCAGTTTCTTCTTCCATTTCTTCATTGAAGTTATCATCTTCTTGTCCTCAAATTCATATTTTTTTCCTTTTTCTTACTTGAGTTGATTGGTTAGACTAATCCAAAATATCATCATATTTAGTACAGTCTTCTCCCTGTTAGAATGTTCCTTGTGAAATTCTCTCTTATTTTCTTGGTTATTAATGTGGGTACCAACTTCACCTTGATCTTTCCTCCCATCCTCTTCTCCGTTGGAAATGTTTGGATCATGCTCTTGGTTTCTTTGATCACTCAGGTCTTTGCCAAGTTTTCTGCTCCTGTTAAACTGAAGATGTATATCATTTACAGGCTGTTTTTGGTTTTCCTCTGTCTTTGTGATACTTTCTTGTTGATCAGAATCTACAATGGAACTAAAATCAGGAGCAAGAGAATTAATGTTCTCTAGGAGTTTTTTCTTTTGAGGCTCACTCATATCTTGGTCCAATGTACCTTCAATTGGTCTATAATCCATATTCTCATTTAAGCCCCTTTCACTTTCCTCTTGATCCTATAATCCCAGTTCTTGGTTGTAACTCTGGTCCTGATCTGCTTACTGGTCATGATTTTCCTATTTTGACTGTCATACCAAAGTTTTTCAGCCTTATGTTTAAGACTAGAGGCCCGGTGCCCGAAATTCGTGCACAGAGGGGGGTTGTCCCTCAGCCCAGCCTGTACCCTCTCCAATCTGGGACCCCTCAAGGGATGTCCGACTGCCCGTTTGGGCCCGATCCCAGGGATTGGGCCTAAACGGGGAGTCAGACATCCCTCTCATAATCCGGGACTGCTGGCTCCCAACTGCTTGCCTGCCTGCCTTCCTGATTGCCCCTAACCATTTCTGCCTGCCAGCCTGATCACCCCCTAACCACTCTGCTGCCAGCCTGTTTGCCCCCAACTTCCCTCCTCTGCTGGCCTGGTCACCCCTAACTGCCCTCTCCTGCAGTGTTGATCACCTCCAACTGCCCTCCCTTGCAGGCCTGGTCCTTCTCAACTGCCCTCCCTTGCAGGCTGGGTGCCTCCCAACTGCCCTCTCCTGCTGGCCATCTTGTGTCCACATGGGGGCAGGATCTTTGACCACATGGGGGCAGCTATATTGTGTGTTGCAGTGATGATCAATCTGCATAGTACTCTTTTATTAGATAGGATAGAGGCCTGGTGCAGGGGTGGGGGCCAGCTGGTTTGCCCTGAAGGGTGTCCCTGATCAGGGTGGGGTTCCCTTAGGGCGTGGGGCGGCCTGAGCGAGGGGCCTGTGGTGGTTTGCAAGCCAGCCACGCCCCCTGGCAACGCAAGTGGAGGCCCTGGTATCTGGAATTTATTTTCCTTCTACAATTGAAACTTTGTAGCCTGGAGCAGAGCCAAGCCTGGGGCTCCCTCCGAGGCCCGCAGCCATTTGTGTTGGGGTTATAATTGAAACTTTGTTGCGTTAAGCGGGTGGGCCCGGCCAGGGTGTCTGGAAAGCTTTGCTTCCCCTGTTGCCGGCGGCAACCGTGGCCTGCTCTCTCAAGCTCCATTCTGCCGCCATTTGTTTGAATTTGTTTACCTTCTATAATTGAAACTTTGTAGCTTGAGTGGAGGCTTAGGCCTGCAACAGCTGGCAGAAAGCTTGGCTTCCTCTGTTTCCTAGGAAACCTTGCTCTCTGTGGCTGTAGCCATCTTGGCTTGGGTTAATTTGCATGCTCGTTCTGATTGGATGGTGGGCGTGGCTTGTGGGTGTGTCAGAGGTATGGTCAGTTTGCATATTTGTCTATTATTAGATAGGATGGTCTCATATGGATACTATAGTTTACTTTTAATTTTCTGCATCTTAAAACCTTAAAATGGGCACATAATGTTGTCAGGCATTACTAACATTTCAGCCTGCTGGATAGAACTCAAGTAATCAGCATTTGGTTGGGAATGATCAGATAGGAAACTTGCATTTTTCCTGTGCTCCACTGGAGAGAGGGTGGAGTGGAACAGTGTCCTGTGAGGAGAGACAGGGATTTGTGGTTCAGGGGAGAGAGCTGAAATGACAGCCACAAGGGTCCCTATGCTTAGTCTCTCTCCCACACTGCAGACTCCATTTTTCTTGGGTGGAGCACTAAGGCATGACTTTTACAAGTTGTAAAGGATGAGTAATGATAATAACCCATTAGAAAATAAATTTTTAGGAAAGTAAAAGGCAGCAAAAATGTATTTGTTGACACATCAGGGTTTGTATTTTTGCATAATGCTTCTAAGTAGGGACTTTAAACTATCCTGTATATAATTCAATTCAATTATACTAATTTTCTTTGAGTGCTTACTAAGTAGCAGCCTATGCCTTGCCTATATAGTGATGAACTGAACAGATCTTGTTATGGCACTAATGGAACTAACAGCACAGTTGGTGAAATAGCCAATACACATGTAGAAAAACTAAATTATAATTGGTGCTATGAAGAGAACACATAATTATGTGTAGAACTACCTAGATAGGACTGACAGTGAAAGTCTCTCTGACTAGAAAACTGAGATTAAAAGGAGTCAAACATCTGAAGATCTACAGGAAGATAATTCCTGATAGAAGGAATACCATGTGCAGAGGACTTAGTCAAGAACAAAAACTTGGCTTGTTCTAAAAAGTTAAAACAAAGGATGAGGAAGAGATTGTCATGAGGTGATGTCAAAGGGAACAAGATCGATATTGGTATGGCATTAAGGCCACAGTGAGAAGTTTGCCCTTAATGAAACAGAGAATCAGTGAAGGATTTTATGCAGGAGAATGATAAAACATTTCAAAGAAAAATCACTTGGGCCACACTGTAGAAAGGATAAGAATAGGCCAAGCAATTGACATAGTCCTGTCATCAAGAAGTGCAAAATTTAATTAAAGAAACTCATCTTAACAGAATCTCAATTAGTGTGGTAATTACCATGATAAAGGTAAGAGAGTATGGAAAGGGTTCCAATTCTAATACACCATCACTATAATATTCTCTCTCTCTCTTTTTTTTACTTTAGTGCAACTTATTTAACCTCCCTTAGTTTCAGTTTCCTCATTTGTAATATGGAAATAAACATAGGGCTTCTATGAGGATTAATTATATGATATGTGAAAAGTGCTTAGGTTATAAATAAATGGAAGCCCTCAGTAAATAGTAGTCATAATTAATGTTAGTGTTAGATACAGTATGGGGAATGAACTACACAGGTCAAAATTGGGATACATGGAGTTCACTAAGGCATCTGTCACAATAGTCAAGAGAAATGATGACTGTGGCTTGGATTGGGATGTTTATAAAGTACACATGGAATAGATATGAATTTAAGAGTTTTTAAGGAGAGAGAATCACTTGGTTTCTGATTGGGTGTGGGTGTGGGTAAAATGTAGTCATAGGGGTTGTTTAAATTCTCAGTTTCCAGCTTGATTGTCTGAGAGGAGAGTCATGCACATATGGAAATAGGGAACTCAGACTTAGGAGTGAGTCACCAATATCACACTTCATCCTAAAACAGGAAACAACAAAATATATCTAGATTGAAGAGGAGAGAGAGTGGCAACACAATGAGAAAAGTCAAACCAGAAATAGTCAACAATAGAACCGGCACCAAAGATAGAAAGAAAGAGGCAGAGGCAGAGACATAGAAGGCACATACTCCAACTTTAGCCCTTCCATTCAGCATTTTCCTGTTAAAGGCTTAGTCTATTCTCCCTTAAATTTCAGAAATTTCACAGATTGTCCACAGAAAGCTAAATGTTTCTTCTTTAAGAGTTTATATGTCTGCTTTGCCACAAACAAATTTCACCAGCCTATCCATACCATGAGGATTTTACATATAATTGTCACCAAAAATATTTTTTTGGGACAAAGCCTTCCTACTTCCCTTTTAGTCTGAAGAAGAGAAGAGATTTTGGAAAGCAGGTCATGCAAATCTCTAAACTCACAATAAAATATTAATTGCAGAGGTATAAGAACCTACAGAAAAAAATAAGGTGTAAACTTGACTTCTAGCTTGCTGTTCTGGCCTGATAGAGCTCCATTATTTAATACAAAAGTATCAACAGAATATGTCTCTTTAGTAAGTGAAACTTAGTACACCAGTGAAGCAAAAACAAATACCCATATCTGTAAAAGCAGAAGTGGAGGTGTGATTTGGGTGTGTGCAAGCTGTTCTTATTTTCTTTTTAATTGAAATGCATTTGATGTATCTTTTGTTGCTCTCTCACAGCCTCTGCATAGATGATAGATGATAGAATAAACAGTGTCAACACTAAAGTCAAAGTGGGTGGTGAGGAGGGATAGGCTTAATGTGTGGGGACAAGGGTTTAGTTATTTCTTGATAGCATAACTAGAGTAATCTTAGTGTTATCTATATATATAAAAGCCTAAGCGACCATCACAACCGAATGGATGAACAAACAGGCTGTGTGGGGCAACCAGGCCGGCAGGGGGGTTAGTGAGGGACGACCAAATGACTGAGCAGCAGGCTGCATGGGGTGACCAGGCCAGCAGGGGGGTCAGTGAGGGGTGACCAAATGACTGAGCAGCAGGCTGCATGGGGAAACCAGGCCCACAGTGGGGGCAGTTGGGGACAACCAGGTTGGCAGGGGGGGGCAGTAAGGGGTGACCAGGCTGCCGGGGGCAGTTGGGGGTGACTAGGCCAGCAGGGGCGCAGTTAGGGGCAATCAGGCAGGCAGCCAGGTGAGCAGTTAGGAGCCAGTGGTCCTGGATTGTGAGAGGGATGTCCGACTGCCAGTTTAGGCTTGATCCTGAGGATTGGGCCTAAACCGGCAGTTGGACATCCCCTGAGGGGTCCCAGATTGGAGAGGGTGTAGGCTGGGCTGAGGGAACCCCTCACCCCCCCTTGCAAGAATTTTGTGCACCGGGCTTCTAGTAAGATAATAAGGTTCTCTATGTTATTAAAAAGGTTCTGACATAATGTACCCTTCAAGTGTCATGATGAACCCCATTCTATTATCTAGTCCTCCTGAGCAAAAAGAGGCAAGTGGTGTAGTGGAAATAGCATACTGTAGACTTTGGATCAAGTCAGGTGTGATAGTAAATTTCATTTTTACCATTTTCCAGTTCTGTTACCTCAGGCAATTTACTGAACCTCTCTGAACTTCAGTTTCCTCATCTGCACAATGACAATAGTAATAGTACCTACCTCTGAGGACAGTTGTGAGAATTTAATTAGATAATGCATATAAAAAATTCCATTGCAGATTTTGTGGTACATCACTGATAGTCAAACTATGATAATTACTAGTATTTTCTGTCTTTTACCTGTGATCATTCCTTAACCCTCTTTTCTAAGTCATGCATTCATAAGCTAGAAGACTGCATGATTTTGTAGAACATAGCAAAGATAGTCCAAATAGAATGAATGGGATACTAGTATAAGGGGCAGAAAAATGAAAAGCGCTGTTTTGAGTAATGGTAGCTCATAATGTGGGCTCTCTTTTATCTGTTAATTAATCACTTGGGATGCTGTTCTTTTAGCCTATTTCCTGGAGCAGGACTTAAAAAAATAGAAAGGCAATCTGCTACTTACAAGGAGAATCTAAAAGCAGACCTGTCCTGTTTATTTTTTTATGACATTTTAATTTTATTTTTCAATTATAATTAATATTTAATATTGTTTTATATAAGTTTTAGGTGTATAGCATAGTGGTTAGACATTTATAAAGTGATCCCCCCAATAAGTCTAGTACACTCTTAACATCATACATAGTTATAACAATAGTAGAGGCCTGGTGCACAGATTCATGCACATTGAAAGGAAATTAATTAGAAGGTGGCCAGCGAGGTCCCTCCAGCAGGTGGGGTCCCTCAGCTTGGCCTGTGGGGATCGGGCAGAAACCAGCAGTCAAACATCCTCTGAGGGTTCCCAGAGTGTGAGAGGGAACTCTGCAAAGTTGCTGTCACTCGGCAGCTCCTGCATTGAGCATCTGTCCCTTCGTGGTCAGTGCGCATCATATCTACTGGCTGGTCGGCCGGTGGGTTGGTAGCATAGCATTTTATATAGAGAGACTTTTGATTATAGTCCCTATGCTGTATTTTACACCCCATGATTATTTATAACTTACCCTAAAGATTTCACCAAAAACACTATAGAACTGATAAATGAACTCAGTAAAGTTGCAAGATAGTTGCATTTTATACTCTAATAATAAACTATAAAAAAGAGAGATTAGGACAGCAATCTCACTTACAATTGTGCAAAAAATAAAATAAATATCTGCCCAGCTAGTGTGGCTCAGTGGTTGAGCATCGACCCGTGAACCAGGAGGTCACGGTTTTCAATTCCTAGTCAAGGCACATGCCTGGCTTGTGGGCTCAATCCCCAGTAGGAGGGCATGCAGGAGGCAGCCAATCAATGATTCTCTCTCATCATTGATATTTATATATCTCTCTCCCTGAAATCAATAAAAGCAGATTAAAAAATAAAATACCTAAAAATAAATTTAACCAAGGAAGTAAAAGTCATGTACGCAGAAAATTATAAGACAATGAATAAAAAAATACAAATAAATGGAAGCATATATTGTGCTCATGGATAGGAAAAATTAACACTGTTAAAATGATCATACTACGCAGAGCAATCTATAGATTTAAAGCAATCTCTATCAAAATAAAAATGGAATTTTTCACAGAAATACAACAAATAATTCTAAAATGTATATGCAACCACAAAAGATACTGAATAGCTGCAACAATCTTGAGAAAGAAGAACAAAGTTGGAGTTATGCTACCTGATATCAACCTATGCTACAAGGCTATAGTAATACAAACGGCATGGTACTGGCATAAAAACAGGCCTATAGAACAATGAAATAGAATAGACATCCCAGAAATAAACTCACGTATATATGGTCAATTAATATATGAAAAAGGAGGCAAGAATGTACAATGGAATTAAGACAGGAATAACTATGTATTGTATCCGATTTATTGTGATGATCACTTAGTGAGTTATATAATGTCTAATCTCTGGAGAGTATATTTGAAATTAATATGATATGGTATATCAACTATAATTGAAAAATAAAAAATAATTTAAATAAACATTAAAAAAGAAAAATGGTGTTGGGAAAACTGAACAGATACATGAAAAAATAAAACTAAACCGCCTACTTATACCATATACAAGAATAAACACAAATGAAATAAAACCTTACATGTAAGACCCCAAACAATAAAACTCCTAGATAAAAAACATAGGCAGTAAACTCTCTGACATTGCTCTTGGTAATAGTCTTTCTGATATATCCCTTTAGCAAGGGAAACAAAAGAGAGAAAAAAAAATTGTGACTACAGCAAACTAAAAAATTTTGCACAGTAAAAGATACCATTAACAAAAACTAAATTTCAACTTATTGAATGCAAGAATATATTAACCAATTATACTTCCAATAAGGGGTTAATATAAAAATTGATAAAAAGACTCATACAACTCAATACCTAAAAAACAAGCAATCCAATTAGAAAATGTCCAGAGGTCTTGAATAGACATCTTTCCAAAGAGGACATAGAGATGACCAACAGACATATGAAAAGTTGCTCAATATAACTAATCATCAAAGCAAAGCAAATTAAAACCACAATGAGACACCACCTCACACCTACAAGAATGTCTATCATCAATAAATCAACAAACAAGTGTTGTGGAAGATGTGGAGAAAAGGGAATCCTCATGGACTGTTGGTGGGAATGTAGATTGATGCAGCCATTATGGAAAACAGTATGGAGAATCCTCAAAAAAATAAAAATGGAACTGTCTTATGACCCAGCAATTCCACTTCTGCGTATACACTGAGTGGCCAGATTATTATGATCTCTGAACGCATAATAATCTGGCCACTCAGTGTGTATATATATATATATTAGAGGCCTGGTGCAAGAATTCATGCATGGGTGGGGTCTGGCCAGCCTGGCCAGGGTGGGGGGACATGGGCAGTTGGCCAGCCTGCCTGCTAGTCGAACTCCTGGTGGAGGGGACAATTTGCATATTAACCTTTTATTATATAGGATATACACTGAGTGGCCAAATTATTATGCGTTCAGAGATCATAATAATCTGGCCACTCAGTGTATATCCAAAGAAACCCAAAACACTAATTCAAAATAACAGACTGATAGTTGCTAGAGGGGAAGGGGTTTAGGGGACTGGGTTAAATAGGTGAAAGGATTAAGAAGTACAATTGTTAGTTACAAAATAGTCATAGGAAAAAACAAGCAAAAAACAAAATAGTCATGGGGTTATAAAGTACAGTATAGAGAATATAAGTCAATAATATTGCAGTAACTATGTTGGTGGCAGAATTATCAGGGTCAAACCAGAAAGGTTTTGTACAGCAAAGGAAACCATTAATAAAATGAAAAGACAACCTACCAACTGGGAGAAGATATTTGCCAATGATAAATCTGATAAGGAGTTAATATCCAAAATTTATAAAAACTCATACAACTCAAAACCAAAACAAACAAACAATCCATTTAAAAAGTGGGCAGAGGCCCTGGCTGGTTTGGCTCAGTGGATATAGTGTTGGCCCGCAGACTGAAGGGTCCTTGGTTCCATTCAAGTTAAGGGCACTTACATTGGTTGCAAGCTCCTCCCTGGCCCGGGCCCTGGTCAAGGCTCCTGCAGGAGGCAGCCAATCGATATGTTTCTCTCACATTGATGTTTTTCTCTGTTTTTCCCTCTCTCTTCCATTCTCTCTAAAAATCAATGGAAAAATATCTTCAGGCGAAGATTAAAAAAAATAATAAAGTGGGCAGAGAGCCTGAATAGACATTTGTCCACTCCCTTTTTATAAACTTAAAGTAATCAAAACAACATAAAAATAACAACAGAAAACCTTACTTCACCTGAGGAATAACCTCACTGTATTATTTCTTCCACTTCTAGCTCTAACTGTAATAAACATTCTTGCAAATTGTAAAGAAGCTATGTTTGTAAAATTTGTCTTTGAAAGAAAAAGGAATGATGAAGAGAAGAATGTGTATAAATGCTAGGCATATTTTCCTCTTATTAGAATTCCCAGATCTATGTTCAGTGGCTTTGTGGCTTTAATGACTTGTGCCTTACTTCTACCAGTATTATGTGCAGAATGAATTAAATGATTTTCAAAGTTCCTCTCCAGGCTAAAATTTTACAAGAGAGGTAAAGTAAAATATTAAGTTTGCTGCTTTTTAGCCATTCTTATTTGCAGACAGCCTGCATAAACCCAATAAATCCACAGCCAGACCTTGAAAAGTCCTAAAGATTCTATATTTCCCAGGCCCTACACATGATACGTAATAGAAACCATACTAAATCATAAAAAAATGATTAAAGAAGTCCAAAGGCCTTTGACTCCTTATGATGACTACTTCAATGAAAAAAAACACACATTAACTTTTAAATTGTTTCCAAGAAATGATTTTGGTGGCCTGTTTTGCTGGTGCCTTAATCAATGTTTACTCTGACTGTTGGATAATCTGTCATGTTCATGATGTTACACCAGTACAAAATTCCCTTACACAAAGAATTACTCTCTTCTCTTCCAGACCACATAAGGGGAAAGTTCCCAGTTCAGCTTCTAAATTCATATACTATTACTGAATTTTTAAATGTAAATTTCAAATTGGACCTAAGCCTAGAGAAAGACATAAAATGCATGAGAACCACAAGCTAATGTGATAGAATAATAAGGAGATAATATTCCCTACCATTGAAAATCAGCCAGGATACTGGAAATGCAGGCTAAGAAAAGCAGGGCCATTTTCCAAGTATTGTGGTGTCAAGATAGGAAGTCAACGTCCAATGGGCGAGGTAGCAGACAAAGGAGAGGCAAAGGGACATAAAGGTGAAGCTAGATTTCTATCATTACAAATGAGAATGACTGAGCACTATTCACTTTAACCAAGGCTTTTGCAAGATAAATTTGGACACAAAAGAAACAAACTCAAATGTCACACCCATTTTGCTGTGGTGAGAACAATAGACTAACTATTTCAGGACATCCTTGCCTGCAAAAGACAACTTTCAATATCTGGGAAAGCAGTTTGGGGACAATTCCATGTTTCTCTAACTGATTCATTGGATGACTTTAGATCAATAGTATATTTTCCTTGAGCATTTGTTTATTCTTCTGCAAACAGGTTTCTTCTAATTATAATATTCTATGTCTTTTTAAATGTGAAAATAAATCTGAGTGAAAGAACTGGTTAACCATTAAACTTCTTTTTCTTTGGTTTGGGCAGGGATCATAACTCTACGACTTACCTTAATGAATATACTGAAATATTCAAGATGCATAACAACAGTGTTATCGATGCTGTGACTAAGTGCAGTGCCACTAATGTGACATTTCAGTACACTCTCTATGCAACCACCTACATCCTCATATTCATCCCTGGTCTTCTGGCTAACAGTGCAGCCTTGTGGGTTCTGTGCCGCTTCATCAGCAAGAAAAATAAAGCCATCATTTTCATGATCAACCTCTCTGTGGCTGACCTTGCTCATGTGCTCTCCTTACCCCTCCGGATTTACTACTACATCAGCCACAAGTGGCCTTTCCAGAGGACCCTTTGCCTGCTGTGCTTCTACCTGAAATATCTCAACATGTACGCCAGCATTTGCTTCCTGACCTGCATCAGCCTTCAGAGGTGCTTCTTTCTCCTCAAGCCCTTCAGGGCCAGAGTCTGGAAGCGTAGGTATGATGTGGGCATCAGTGCTGTCATCTGGGTCATTGTGGGCACTGCCTGTTTGCCATTTCCCATCTACAGAAGCACAGACTTAGCCAACAATACTGAATCCTGCTTTGCTGATCTTGGATACAAGGAAATGAATCTAGTGTCTTTGGTTGGGATGATCACAGTTGCTGAGCTGGCAGGATTTGTGATTCCAGTCATCGTCATCGCATGGTGTACCTGGAAAACCACCATATCCTTGAGACAGCCACCAATGGCTTTGCAGGGAATCAGTGAGAGGCAGAAAGCATTGCGTATGGTTTTCATGTGTGCTGCAGTCTTCTTCATATGCTTCACTCCCTATCATATTAACTTTATTTTTTACACCATGGTTAAGGAACATATCATTAGCAGTTGTTCCATTGTCAAAAGCACACTGTATTTTCACCCTTTTTGTCTATGCCTTGCAAGTCTTTGCTGCCTTTTGGATCCAATTCTCTATTATTTCATGGCCTCAGAGTTTCGTGACCAACTCTCCCGCCATGGCAGTTCTGTGACCCGTTCCCGCCTCATGAGCAGGGAGAGTGGTTCATCAATGATTGGCTAAAAATAAAATAACTTTTCAATTATGACTTTAACTCTTTTCTGTTTTTGTTATGTGCAATGACCACCAGGGGGCAGACGCTCAATGCAGGAACTGTGGAGCTGCAGTGACTTGGCAGTGGCAGTTCTCTGGTGACACACCCCGGAACCAGAGAGGACAGAGCCCAATTCCTTGCCGGGTTGTGCGATTCCACCTTGGGCCATGGGTTATGTTGCTGCTGGGGCAACTGTGGGCCCCGAATCTGGTTTACTGCACACTTGTGTTTATGTTCAACACCCTTTACGACAGCAACTTTGCAGAGTGCCCTCTCATACTCTGGGACCCCTATCTATCTATCTATCTATCTATCTATCTATCTATCTATCTATATAAAAGACTAAGTGACCAGTTGTATGTCTGACGCACACTGGCGATTTAAAAAATATTTCTTCTAATTAATTTCCTTTCAATGTGCATGAATCCATGCACCAGGCCACTAATTTAAAATAAAAGGCAGGTAAATGGGAGGCAGTCAGAGCCTATATGTCCTTGTTAAAATGTATTCTGTGTTATTTCTAATTTTTGAGCCACCATGATCCAAGTAATTTTGCTGCTTATCTTAAGTTTTGTTTTTTCTGCATCTAGTATAACATTTATATGCCAGGAACAAAAGCTACAATATTAAACCAGTAACACTGATTAGGAACAGAAAAAAATGTCTAACACTAGACAAGGAAGGGTCCAAAGGGAACAAGCATCCCAACCAACTGAAAAACCCTTTACATGTATTATCATAATTTTTTTATTAAGCTAGTTATATGTTTTTCTTCCTTCATCCACTGTAACTTGTACTTTATGATATGTTTGGTCAGATGAATTAAAACTTTCTACTATTTTATTATCTAGAAGCTCTAATTTTTCTTCTGGGCAGTTAGTTTCATCCATTCCTATATTTAGACATTACTCATCTAAAATACTCATCTAGATTAGATCCATATATAATTCTCCTAGAGGAATTATTAGGGAGGTGTTCTTGGAGGGATTTGTCTAAGATGGGTCCTTTATAATAAATATAGCCAAAAAATGTACCAAAGCTTATATTGATAATAGAAGAAGTCCAGTATATGCCCAACAAAGCATTCATTCATTATCATAGCTGATAATCAGAATACTAGTTTAGTAGGTGGGAAAGATTTACAGGTACCTAAGTTAAAATTTTTCATGTCTAATAAGGGAAAGGGTCTGGGGAGACAGATATTGTTTCCACTAGGAAACCATAAGAAGGATAATAAAAATCAGTTTATATACATTCAATCACTAACAATTAGGTTATGTAAGAAGAAAGTTTGAGCAGCATTAATTTGTGAGCATACAGGCTTTGTTGAAGTCTTGGAATAGCTGCCTGCCTTCTTCAAGGCTGGTAGCTTCTCATCCTTGAGATGAAGGCCAGTGTCAGAGACAGGGGCAGATGTCCATTTGTGGTTAGGTACCTGATAAGGTAAAGTCCCTTTAACACTGTTGGAGAGAGTCTTTCATTAATGTCTTTCCCAAGGGGCAAAAACCTCCCACTTTGTAAATTGTGGTCTTTGAATCTTTGTCTTTTGGGAATACTGTGAAATGAATGTTGCTAATTTATCAGTTCCTTTAATGCAGAATGTCTGCTTTTTAGATCCTTATATTGGGAGAAACAAAAGATTTAAAAAGCAGCAATATTTTAAACAGTCATAAGAATAATAATTATTCTCAATTCATTTAGTCCCATAACTATTTTTGTTTATCCTGATTATTTGCCAGTATTTTAAAAAATGAATTTAGTTATTCCTTAGAGTTCTATAAATCTCCATCCTGGTAAAAGATATGACCTGCTTAGAAGCCTGCAACTTGAAGTCAGGGTCCTTTTCATGGATTTTTCTAAAGACATAACATATGCACCAGAGTAAAACAATTTCTTTCTATGAATGACAAAACTTAAAGTGGCATGGTTATGGATTTTGTTGTAATATAATTGATAAAAAACTTTGCTTTTCTATAAGATATAACAGTCCAAGACAATAATTTCTTGGTAAATAATAATTACTGTAAAATGGCATGAGAATAATATAAAGTCTATATATATTTAGATTCAATACATAATGTCAGCATATAGAGAACAAATAACATGTAAAAATTTAAAATGTTACACATGCCTTATTGGAAGTGTGCATTGAGCATTGGAAATAATTCATAAACTCCCAATATGGAGCACAAATATCCGGAGTATCACTGCTGGACTCCCTCCACAGGAAACCATCACTTTTGGCTTCCCTGGTGTCGCTGACTGGACCTGCTACCACTGAGTTTCCTGTTTGAACTTGGCTCTGAATCCTTGTAAGTTCCTTTCTAGAGAAGACCGAAATTTCTATAACATCCATTTTAACAAACTATATGTATACAAATAGAATAGAGTTATTATTAATTTTTATTTGGCAAACTTCCCATGTAATTGCAAGTATATTAAATAGGCCCAATTTAGTTTAAAAATACTTTTTTAAGATGAGAGAATAAATCCTTGAGGCATTCCAGGGCCCATTGGAATGACTCAAATCATCTCTCAGTTAAAAGTCTCTTAAAATTTAAACTTTGGGGAGGTTGTCAGATATACTTAACCAAAAGATTGTATCATAAACTCTTTGTAAATCTAGGTAAAAACATATTTTAAGGTAATAACTCTAAAAGACATTAATCAAACTTAAACCAGTTTTAATATTAAATATTTTGTCCAGACCACAGAATTCTGCTTAATTTATAGTATTTAATCATTTTTAAATTATGACAATAGAATATTATATCCAAGTAATGCCATCTGGAGGCTAAAAAATTACCACACATAATACACAGACAAATACATATCACATAAAGAACATACACATGAACACCATACACATAAATCAAATTACTAATTTTTCCAGAGAAAATGCAAGATTTTTAAAAAATATATTTTTATTGATTTCGGAGAGGGTGAGGGAGAGAGAGATAGGAACATCACTGATGAGAGAGAATCATTGATTGGCTGCCTTTGACACGTCCCCTGCTGGGGATCGAGCCCACAACCCAGGCATGTGCCCTTGACCTGAATCTCTCCTTATCAGGTGAATTGGGCCTGATTTGACCAGTAAAATATATGTTGCCCCATAACATACCCTAGTTGAAAGGGGACAGGTTCTGATTTTAAAAGAGCCATTGGTTGCTTAGATTTGCACAGAAGCCTTACTCTGAGGGAGAAGGAAAGTTAGTTGGGTAGCGTTAAGAACAGATAAAATAGCCCCAGTATCTACAAGGGCTTTAGTAATTCCCCTTTTATGATAATTTCAATTTATCCTAAAATATTAGTAAGGAGAAAGGGAAACACCTTCTCACAGTCCTCAGAACATCCATATTTTCAGTTGTGTTCATTTTCTCTTTGTAAATCCCATTTTAGTTTTCTGCAATCTTTCTTATGGTGACCTGGCTTTTTATAACAAAAACAGAATCATCTACAATTACACAGCAGACCTTATTTAGTAATTCTATTGCCTTGCTCTCAGAAAGCAGGAGGTGTAATAATTGGAACAGATCAGAATAGCCAATTTCCAAATCAAGATATGCTTCGTATATATTCATTCACTTAAATTTTAGAGTTAGCATTTTTCTAATTTTTGCATACAAAATATTAATTTCGGTACCCAAAGACAACTGCATTTTGGCCATTTTTTTAAGTTGATATTTTCTAGTTAAATCTTCCCATTTCTGTAAAGCACTTGCAAGTAAAGGCTTCCTATTAGGAATATCAAATGAGGGCTGGGGTTTGGAAGTTTTGGGCCTTGGAGGCACATTTACCATGTTAATTTTTTAAATTATTTTTTGGATATCTGCAGTCTGATTTGTCATTGCCACAGGCTTCGATTAAAAGCATAGGCAAAAATAGGTGAAGGGAGTTGAAAGGTATAAATTTTCAGTTATAAAATAAATATGTAGAGAAGCGAAGATGGCGGCTAGCAGGACGGAGGTAAAGGAGAGGGTGTGAGTGAGTGAGTGGGTGAAAGGAGAGAGTGTGTGGTGTGTGTGTGTGTGTGTGTGTGTGTGTGTGTGTGTGTGTGTGTGTGACAGTTAAATCTGGCAGGAGTAGCAGGGGATGGCAGACCAGGCTCTCCTGGACAGAGAGCACTTACCACTTCTGTGGGCACTCCCCGGCTGCAGGGCTCAGGCACAGAGCCCACGCCATCTTCTAGGAACTCATCAGCACCACCACCCAGACTGGCCTTGGGACACTGCCTTCAACCTTGCAGTCACTCCAGCCAAAATCCTGCTGCCCCACCCACAGACCTGCAGACACTAGGACGTCCACCTCCAAAGGTGCATAGCTCCTATAGAAGTAAGTGTGACTTCCTCCTCCCCAGCTACTTGACTTCCGGACACCTCAGTTGCACCTTCCCAGCATGCAGGTTTCCTGAGCCCACCGCCTCACAGGCCACTCTTGGGTACTGCTGTGAGCCCCTGCTGGGCATGTTCATATCCAAACAAGGGCACACAGCCTCGGCAGTAGAAATTCTGAATCCCCCCTTCCTAGCTGCCTGCCCACCAACACCTTGGTCGCATGGCTTCAGCACAAGGGCCCCTCTCAGTGCGTGAGTGCGCCACCCTGACAAAGGACCCCTGGTGCCTCTGTGAGCTACCACTGGGTGCGCGCGAATCCAACCATGGGTGCAAGGCAGCAGGCAGCAAAAACAGTCTTCCCACTTCACAACTGCCAACCTCCTGACACCACAGTCGCACTTTTCCAGTGTGCAGGCTTTCTGAGCCCACCGCCCCACAAGCTACTCTTGGGTGCCTCTGTGAGTACCCGCTGGGCATGCTCATATCCAAACAAGGGTGCACAGCCCCAGCAGTAGAAATTCTGATTTCCTCCCCTCCCAGCTGCCTGTCCACAGACACAATGGTTACGCAGCTTCAGCGCAAGGGCCCCTCTCAGTGCGTGAGTGCACCACCCTGGCAAAGGGGCCCCAGTGCCTCTGTGAGCCACCACTGGGCAAGCATGAATCCAACCAAAGGCACAAGGCCCGGGTAGCAAAAACTGAGTATTCCCACTCCACAAATGCTGACCGCTGGCCACCACAGTTGCGCTTATCTAGTGCACAGGCGTCCTGAACCCTACCACCCTGACCAGTGGCTCCTGTTTGCTTCTGTGAGCCCCCACTCAGCACGCTCATATCCAAACAAGGGTGCACAGCCCCAGCAGTAGATATTTGGACTTCCTCCCCTCCTGGTTGCCTGCCCACAGACACTGCAGTCATGCGGCTGCAGTGCAGGGGCCCCTCTAGTGCACTGCTCTGGCAAAAGGCCCCTAGGTGCCTCTGTGAGCTGCCACTGGGCACACATGAATCCAACCAAGGTCACAAGGCCCCGGCAGCAAAAACTGAGTTTTCCCACTCCACAGCTGCCGACCTCCGGACACCACATTTGCACCTTTCTATTGTGCAGGCCTCCTGAGCCCAACCACCCCAAAGGCAGCTCTTGGGTACCTCTGTGAGCCCCTGCTGGGTGCGCTCATATCCAAACAAGGGTGCACAGTGCCAGCAACAGAAACTTGGTCTTTCACCTTCCCACCTGCTTATACACAGATACTGCTGTCACGTGGCTTCAGCGGGAGGGCCCCTCTGAGTACACTGCCCTGGCAAATGGCTCCCAGGTGCCTCTGTGAGCCACCTCTGGATGCCTGAGAGTAAATACAATGAAGGGCACAAGGCCGCAGCAGCAAAAACTGAGTCTTCCTCCTCTACAGCTACTGGCCCCTAGATACCACAGTTGTGCCTTTCCAGTGAGCAGGCCTCCTGAGCCCCACAACCCTGACAGGCTCTCCTGGGTGACTCTGTAAGCCCCCACTGGGCACATGTGAATTCAACCAAGAGAGCATGGCAGCAAAAATTGGGACTTCCCCCTCCCTGGCTGCTTGCCCCAAGACACCGCAGCTGCTCTTTTCCAGCACACAGGCATACTGAGCCTGCTGCCTCTACAGGCGGCTCCTGGGTGCCTCCTTGAGCCCCTGCTGGGCGTGCTCATATCCAAACAAGGGCACACAGCCCCTGCAGTAGAAATACGGTCTTCCCCTTTACTGGCTGCCTACCCATAGGCACTGCAGATGTGTGGTTTCAGCACACAGGCACACTGAGGCTGCTGCCCCAGCAGGTGACTCCCCGGTGCCTCTGTGAGCCACTACTAGGTGCACTCGTATCCAACCAAGGGCACAAGGCCATGGCAGCAGAAACTCAGACTTCCCCCTCCTCGGCTGCCGACCTCCAATCACTGCAGTCGCACTGATCCAGCGTCCAAGCCCCCTGAGCCCGCTGCCCTGGTAGGCGGCCCCTGGGTGCTTCTCTGAGCCACTGAAAGGCACAACCCCAGCTGCTGGCATCCAGTCCCCAACATACAGCTCATGGGTGCCTCTGTAAGCAGCCACTGGGCGCATGTATCCAACCAAGAGTGCACATCCCCTGAAGCAGAAACTGGGACTTCTGCCTCCACAGGGCCAGTGGCACACCACAATCGCTCTAATCCAGCGTGTGGGCCCCACGAACACACACCCCTTGAAGACGGCTCCAGTGACTCTCTGTGAGCTGCTACTGGGTATGTGCCTCTCCAACCAAGGGTACACAGCTCCCTCAGCAGGATCCAAGACATCCCCCTCCCAGCTACCTACCTCTGGACAGCTTGATGAGTTACTGAGGATTTGCCTCCCTGGAAAAGGTTGCATTGTTTCAGCCACAGTCTCTGAGATTCTCACATCCCCAGCTGCTGGATCCTGAACCTGCCTCAACCACAGAGTACGAGACACCCACCCCCACTGTCACGGGCTCTGGGACCCTTGTAGTCAGTTTCAAAGTGATGCTAATCCAGCAAGTCACACCACACCAGCCAAAGACACAGTACCTGAACCTCAGGCACCAAGACTCCTTCCTCCCAGGTCATGGACTCTGGGAACCCACAGTGAGCACATACCAGTGAGACCTCAGACAACCTTTTCCACAAGAGCCGGAACCATGATCACATCAAAAGCAGCTTGCACAATGAAGTCAGGGGTCAGTCACATTGCCAATCCATGACAAGACTTCATCCACAAATAAGAAACTAACATTCAAGATACAACTACATTAAGAGAACCCAAATAGCTCAAGTAGGGAGCTCCACTAGATCACCAAGCCCAGGAGACCTGAGAGATAGCACCAGTAGCACCCCCCCCCCAAAAGAACCTAGGTAGCAAAGCAGTTGGATCTAGGATGCAGAAACAATTAAAACGTTACAGCAAAACATGGGGAGACAAAAAAAAAAAAAAAGACAAAAAAAATCCTCAAAGGAAAGAAAAAGAGGAATCACCAGAAAGATAATTAAATGAAATAGAGGCAAGTAACATGTCATAGAAAGAATTCAGATTAATGGTTATAAGGATGCTCAAACGGCTGGATGAGAGAATTATAAGAAGCTGAATGAGAATGTCACCAACATGGAAAGGAACAAAGAAGAAATGAAGAATGACATAGCTGCAGTAAAGAACACAATGGAAGGCTTGAACAATAGACTAGAAGAGGCTGATGACTGCATCAGCAAATTAGAAGACAAGGTAGGAAAACATACACAAATACAGCAGCAACTGGAAAGAAAACTTGAAAAGCAGGAGGAGAACCTAAGGGAGCTTTTGGACAACACAAAATAAAACAATATCTGCATTATAGGGGTATCAGAAGGAGAGGAAGTGGAACAAAGAATAGAAAACCTGTTTGAAGAAATAATGACAGAAAACTTCCCTGATGTTTGGTGAGAAAAAATCCACGGAAGTCCAAGAAGCACATAGAACCCAAACAAGATGAACCCAAAAAGATCAATACCAAGACACCTCATAATTAAATTGGCAAACATCAACGGCAAAGTTAGAATCTTAAAGGCTGCCAGAGAGAGACAGAAAGTTACCTACAAGGGATATCCCATTAGAATATCAACTGATTTCTCAACAGAAACACTCCAGGCCAGAAGTGAATGGAACAAAATATACAAAGTGATGCAAAGCAAGGGATTGAATCCAAGAATAATCTACTCTGCAAGGCTATCATTCAAAATTGAAGGTGGAATCAGGAGCTTCACAGACAAAAAAGGACTAAGAGAGTTTATTACCATCAAGCCAGCAATGCAAGAAATGCTAAAGGGACTGCTGTAAAAAGAAGAAACAGAACGACAATAAGGCACACAAACATAAAGAATAAAAATGGCTACAAACAAGTACTTATCAATAATAACATTAAATGTAAATGGATTAAATGCTCCAATCAAAAGACATAGGGTAGCTGAATGGACAAGAAAACATGACCCATATATTTGCTGTCTACAAGACACTCACCTCAGAACAAAGTATTCACACAGACTGACAGTGAAGGGATGGACATTTTTTTTTCAGGCAAATGGAAATGAGAAAAAAGGAAAAACTGGGGTTGCAATACTTATATCTGACAAAATAGACATCAAATTAAAGACAATAACAAGAGATAAGGAGGTCCACTTCATAATACTAAAGGGAGCAATTCAACAAAAGGATATAACTCTGGTAAACATATATGCACCCAATACAGGAGCACCCATATACATAAAACAACTTCTGGAAGATATCAAGAGAGAGATCAACAGCAATACAATCATAGTAGGGCACTTTAACACCCCATTGACACAACTGGATAAATCCTCTAAACAAAAAGTCAGAAAAGAAACAGAAAGCCTAAATGACTAGGCAGATCAGATGGACTTAACTGACATCTTCAGAACATTTCATCCCAAAGCTACAGAATATACATTCTTCCCAAGTGAACATGGGGCATTTTCAAAGACAGACCACATATTAGGACTCAAGCAAAATCTCTTCAAATTCAAGAAGATAGAAATCATAACAAGCACCTTCTCAGATCACAATGGCAAAAAATTAAAAAATAAACTACAAGAAAAACAATGAAAAAAATGAAACACCTGAGTCTAAATAGCATGCTATTAAACAATGATTGTGTTAGCAAAAAGATCAAAGAAGAAATAAAAAGCACCCTGGAAACAAATGAGAATGAGAACACAACAATCCAAAATCTATGGGACACAATAAAAGCATTCGTAAAAAGGAAGTTCATAGCTCTACAGGCCTACCTCAAAAAAGAAGAAACAAATGGTAATAACTTATCTAACCTTGCAACTTAAAAATTTAGAAAAAGAGCAACAAGAAAAGCCCACAGAAGCCAGAAGGAAAGGAATAACAAATATAAGAGCAGAAATAAATGACATAGAGACCAAAAAACAGACAAACAAACAAACAAAAAACAATACAAAAGATCAATGAAACCAAGAGTTGGTTCTTTGAAAAGATAAACAAGATTGATGAACCTCTAGCCAGGCTCACCAAGATCAGAGAGAGAGGACCCAAAAATGCAAAATCAGAAATTAAAGGAGTGAACTACAACTGACCCCACAAATATACAAAGGATTGTAAAAAAACAAACAAACAAAAAAACTAAGAACAACTCTATTCCAACAAACTGAACAATCTCTACAAAATGGATATATTCCTAGAAAAATACAACCTTCCAAAACTCAATCAGGAAGAATTAAAAAACCTGAATAGGCCAATAACTACTGAACAAATTGAAATAGTAATCAAAAAGCTTCCAGCAAACAAAAACCCTGGACTAATGGATTCACAGGGGAGTTTTCCTAAACATTCAAAGAAAAACTAAAACCAATCCCTCTCTGACTATTCCAAAAAATTCAAGAGGAAGGCACACTTTCAAGTTCTTTCTATGAAGTCAGCATTACCCTAATCCTAAAACCAGATAAAGACACTACAAAGAAATAAAATTACAGGCCAATATTCCTGATGAACATAGATGCTAAAATCCTCAACAAAATTCTAACAGACCAGATCCAGCATTACATTAGAAAGATCATACACCATGAAAAGTGGATTTTATTCTGGGGATGCAAGGACAGTACAATAACTACAAATCAATAAATATGATACATCACATAAACAAATTGAGAGACAAAAATCACATAATCATATCAATTGATGCCCAAAAGGCATTTGACAAAGTCCAGCACCCTTTTCTTTTTTTTTTAAATTTCTTTATTGATTAAGGTGTCACATATTTGTCCTCATCTCCCCATTCCCATCCCACACCCCTCCCCATGGATGCCCCAACCCCCTGTTGAACTTAACCATTGGTTAGGCTCATATGCATGCACACAAGTCCTTTGGTTGATCTCTCCCCCCTCCCCCGACCCTCCCATATCCTCCCTCTGAGGCCCGATAGTCCGATCGATGCCTCCTTGTTTTTGGTTCTGTTCTTGTTCATCAGTCTATGTTGTTCATCATTTCCCCTAGATGAGCGAGATCATGTGTCACTAGAGATATACTTATAAGAACTGAATGTGAGACGAGCAATAATAGTTATGCTGAAAGGCAAATGAATCAGTCTGTAGTGAGTTTCTTTGTGGACCAACAGTTCTTTTGAGACCCAATATCAATGTCCACCAGTTCCTTATGTGTACATGTCGGCACTGACCCCTCAGCTCTGGATGGTGGACAAATGGTGGTAATGCAGGTCCGACTCCCTCTGGTTTGGTCTCGGCCAGACCCAGGGGCACGGCATCACCCGGACTCAGGGGCACGTGGCCTCACCCGGACCCAAGGGGCGCGTGGCCTCACCTGGATGCAGGTGTGCGCGGCCTCACCCAGACCTGGGACCCAGCCTCACCCGGATCCAGGGAAACACGGTCTCACCCGGACCCGGGACCCAGCCTCACCCGGATCCAGGGGCACATGGCCTCACCCAGACCAGGCATCCAGCTTCACCCGGACCCAGGGGTGTGAGGCCTCACCCAGACCCAGGGGTGCGTGGCCTCTCCCAGACCCAGGGGCGCGTGGCCTTATCCGGACCCGGGACCCAGCCTCTCCTGGATCCAGGGGCACACGGCCTCACCCAGACCCAGGATCCAGCTTCATCCGGATCCAGAGGCGCGTGGCCTCACCCGGACCCAGGGGCACGTGGCCTCTCCTAGACCCAGGGGCGCGCAGCCTCACCCAGACCCAGGACCCAGCCTCACCCAGATCCAGGGGCACACGGCCTCACCCAGACCTGGGATCCGGCTTCACCCGGACCTAGGAGTGCGTGGCCTCACCTGGATCCAGGGGCATGTGGCCTCACCCAGATCCAGGGGCGCACAGCCTCACCCGGACCCGGAATACAGCTTCACCCGGACCCAGGGGCACGTGGCCTCTCCCGGACCCAGGGGCGTGGCATCACCTGGACCCAGGGGCGCGACCTCACCCGGGCCCGGGACCCAGCCTCACCTGGACCCAGGGGCATGCGGCCTCTTCCGGACCCGGGAACCAGCCTCACCCGGATCCGGGACCCAGCGGGGTTTCGTCTTCTTGATCTCAATTCCTGTTGGTCAATTACCTCTCAGCAATTCCTTCGGCCATTTTCTCAGAGCTCCAGGGTGGCTGCCACAGAACTCATTGGGCGGCAGGCTCAGCGAAGCTCCAGTGTGCCTGGTGCAAGGTGGCGGGCTGGTCCAGGGTCGCTGCGTCAGCCCTTGGGTCTGCAGTGGTGGCCAGTCGCCAAGCGTGTGCACCTGGCCGCTTCCGGGGCGTTGAGATTCTTGAAGGACTCAGAGGTCAGCACGCGTGGAGTATCCCACCCCATGTCTCCCAGGGGCTCGTCTGTCTGTGCTCAGCAGCGGGTGGAGCCATCCCCTCAGCCGGAGACCACCGGGGGAACTGTGCCGAGCACGTTCCAGGCCGTCATTGTGTCGCCTGAGCCGTAGTTCTTAAAGTGTGATCTTTGGGTCACCGGCATCAGCATCATCCCACGTACCCCTCTCTTTTATTCTAGTTGTAGAGCATCTGCTCAGCCAGCCCTCTGGTTGTTCTGGATGGTGTCTGCTCTGCTCTCCCGTCGTAGTCTCAAAATTGTTGTGGTAGGCAACAATCAGGCTTCCGCCCTATGCCTCCATCTTGGTCCTCCTTTGTGTAGTTAAGTCTTGATTGTTGTTGGTGTCACTGGGAGGAATTGTCCTCCAGGCCAATTGGCCGTGAGGACCCTCTGTGTCTATAAAGGAAGAGTTGCTGTGCAGGAGACACGTTTATGGGCCGGGTCTTGTTGCAGCAAGGCTTTGGCGCTCACTGAGTCTGCCTCTTGAATGTGTCCCTTATGCGAGTGGTTGAAATCTGGTGTCATCTCACACTGACCACTAGATGCCCTCGTTTCTGGGTCTCCAATGGAGTGTAGGTCAGCTACTGCCTGAGGCCACTCAACAGGAATTACAGCAAAAACTGCAGTTTCCTCCTCCTGTCTGAGCAGCCCTGAAGCAGTCCGACTAGAACCGCAGTTCATCTAGTCAAGCTGTATTTCAGGGTGATGGGGAGCTAATATCTCCTAAGGTTTGAAAAAAAGCCGCACAACCCTTCCCCCACCACCAGCCCGACCCACGCGCCTCCGCACCTTATCCCCTCCGAGTTCGCTCTTTCCTCTTTCCTCTTAGCTGTAAATCCACCATTCAGCCAGCTCTCCTGTGGTTCTGGGTGGCAGACGCTCTGTCCTCCAGTTGTATTTTTGAAATTGCTGTGCGCGGCGCAGTTCATTTGTTTAACTTTGCCGCCTTCTTGGTTCTCCTCTTTCAAAATGGCTAAAGGACTTGAATGTAAGTCAGGAAATCCTAAAAATCCTCCAAGTCGGTGTCAGCGGCCTCCGGGGCCCCGAGGATCTCACTGGGCAGCTCGGCCAGGTCTGTGACGTGGATGGGCCCGTCCTGCAGAAAGATGGTCTCTTCCTTCACCGAGAGCCACTGCGCCGAGTCCGCGGGCACCGCCACAGCAGCTGCCACAGCCGCCCATGAGCCCATGGCCCCGGATGAGGTGCTGACTGAAAGGAGCAGCCGCCCGGACTGTGGAGACGCGAGCAGGAATCGCCGCGCTCACCAGTCCATCTTTTAGTTGTATTTCTGAAACTGCCATGCAAGGCAACAGATCAGCCGTTCAAGTCCGCCGCCATCTTGGCTCCCTGTCCGGGTCTCCCAACACCCTTTTCTGATAAAAACGCTCAGCAAAGTGGGAATAGAGGGATCATACTTCAACATAATAAAAGCCTTATATGACAAACCTACAATCAACATTATACTTAATATGCAAAAACTAAAACCACTTCCCCTAAGAACAGGAACAAGACAGGGATGCTTGCTGTCACGACTCCTGTTCGACATAATACTGGAAGTGCTAGCCACAGCAAACAGACAAGAAGAAGAAATAAAAGACATACAAATTGGAAAAGAAGTAAAATTGTCATTATTCACAGTTGACATGATACTAGTATACATTAAAAAACCCTAAAGACCCAATCAAAAAATTATTAGACTTAATAAATGAATTTGGCAATGTAACAGGATACAAAATTAATGCCAAGAAACCTATGGCATTTTTATACACCAATAGTGAACTTACAGAAATATAGATTAAAAAACCAGTCCAATTTACCGTTGCACAAAAAAAATTAAGATACCTAGGAATAAACTTAACTAAGGAGGTAAAAATCCTCTACTTAGAAAACTGCAGGACACTGAAAAAAGAGATAGAGGAAGATATAAACAGATGATAGAACATACCATGTTAATGGATTGGTAGAATCCATACTACCCAAATGTCCATACTACCCAAAACAATTTATAGATTCAATGCACTCACCATTAAAATGCCAATGGTATATTTCACAGACCTAGAATAAACTCTCTAAAAATTTATCTGGAATTTAAAAAATGCCCAAAATATCTGCAGCAATCCTGAGAAAGAAGAACAAAGTAGGAGGGATCTCAATACCAGATATCAAGCTGTATTACAAAGCCACTGTGCTCAAAACTGCTTGGTATTGGCACAAGAAAGACATAGAGACCAATAGAATAGAATAGAGAACCCAGAAATGGGCCCTAACCACTATGCTCAATTAATATTTGGCAAAGGAAACAAGAGCATACAATGGAGTGAAGACAGTCTCGTCAGTAAATGGTGTTGGAAAAATTGGAAAGATATATGCAAAAAAAAAAATGAAACTAGACCACCAACTTACACCATACACAAAAATAAACTCAGAATGGATAAAGGACTTAAATGTAAGATGGGAAACCATAAAAATCTTATAGGAATCCACAGGCAGCAAAACCTCAGATATATGCCAAAGCAATATCTTCACCGATACAGCTCCTAGGGCCATGGTTGGCAAACTCTTTGGCCCCTTCAGTGTGGCTCTTCCACAAAATATCACAGTCTGGGCAAGTCTATTTGGAAGAAGTGGCATTAGAATAAGTTTTAAAAAATTGGCTCTCAAAAGAAATTTCAATCGTTGTACTGTTGATATTTGGCTCTGTTGACTAATGAGTTTGCCGACCACTGTCCTAGGGCAATAGACACTAAAGAGAAAATAAACAAATGGAACTACATCAAAATAAAAAGTCTCTGCACAGCAAAAGAAACCATCAACAAAACAACAAGAAAGCCCACTGCATGGGAGAACATATTTGCCAGTGTTATCTCTGATAAGGGTTTAATCTCCATTTACAGGGAACTCATACAACTTAACAAAAGGAAGATAAGCAACCCTATCAAAAAATGGGCAATGGACCTAAATAGATACTTTGTGAAAGAGGACATAAGGAAGGCCAAAAGACATAAGAAAACATGCTCAAAGTCACTAATCATTCGAGAGATGCAAATCAAAACAACAATGAGGTACCATGTCACACCTGTCAGAGTGGCTATCATCAACAAATCAACAAAGGACAAGTGATGGCGAGGATGCAGAGAAACAGGAACCCTCATGCACTGCTGGTGGGAATGCAGGCTGATGCAGCCACCATGGAGAACAATATGGTATTTCCTCAAAAAACTAAAAATGGAACTCCCATTGGACCCAGTGATCCCACTTCTAGGAATATATCCCAAGAAGCTAGGAACACCAATCAGAAAGGATATATGCACCCCTATGTTCATAGCAGCACAATTTACAATAGGTAAGATTTGGAAACAACCTAAATGCACATCAGCAGATGAGTGGATTAAAAATCTGTGGTACATCTACAAAATGGAATAGTACCCTGCTGTAAAATGGAAGGATCTCCTACTATTTGCAACAGCATGGATGGAGCTGGAGAGCATTATGCTAAGTGAAATGAGCCATTCAGAGAGAGATAAATATCACATGATCTCACTGATTTGTGGAATATAATGAACAACATAAACTGATGAACAAAAACATATCCAGAGGCAGAGAAGCATTGATTAGATGCTCAAACCTCAGAGGGAAGGTAGGGGAGGATGGGGGTAAGGGGGAGAGATGAACCAAAGGACTTGTATGCATGCATAGAAGTCTAACTAATGGACACAGACACCAGGGGTGAGGGCATGAGCAGGGGTGTGCAATGAGGGGATAAGGACCAATATGTAATACCTTAAGCAATAAAAAAAATATTAAAAAAAAAGTGCTGAGAGTCAGCACCCTTGTCTTTTTCCTTATCTAAGAGGGAATATTTCCAACCTATCACTATCTAGTATAATGTTTACCTGTGGACCATTATTAAATTGAGGTATGTTCCTTCTATTCCAATCCTGTTGACATTTTTTTTTTAATCAGGAATGAATGTTGAAATTAACATATCTATTGAAGTGATCATAGGGTTTTTGTCTTTCATTCCATTAATATGCTATACTAGAGGCCTGGTGCATGAAATTTGTGCACAGGGTGGGGGTGTCCCTCTGCCCAGCCTGCACCCTCTCCAATCTGGGACCCCTCGGGGGATGTCCAACTGCGGATTGGGCCTAAACTGGCTGTCCGACATACCTCTCACAATCCGGGACTGCTGTCTCCTAACCACTCACCTGCCTGCCTGCCTGATTGCCCCTAACAACTCTGCCTGCCAGCCTGATAGCCCCCTAACCGCTCCCCTGCCAGCCTGATTGATGCCTAACTGCTCCCTTGCTGGCATGATCATCCCCAACTGCTCTCCCCTGCTGTCTCGATCGCCCCCCAACTGCCTTCCCCTGCAGGGTTGAGGGGACTGGGGGACTGAGGCTGAATGAGGCTAGATGCTGCGGGTACTGGGTGAGAGGGACTGAGGGGACTGGGGGACTGTGGCTGGATGAGGCAGAGCTGAGGGGACTGGGGGGCTGAGGGGACTGGGGGACTGAGACTGGATGAGGCGGGGCTGAGGGGACTGGGGGACTCCAGGTGGATGAGGCAGACCTGAGGGAACTGTGAACCACCATCTTATGGCTGTGGGTGCTGCCATCTTGTGAGGGTGTGATGGTCAATTAGCATATTCCCTCTTTATTAGATAGGATTGCTTGTATTGTTTTGTGTATGTGGAAACATCCTTGCATCCAAGGAATAAATGCCACTTGATCATGAAAATAAACACATACATACATACATACATACATACATACATACATAAATAAATAAATAATGGGAATGTAACATTATAGAATAATGACAATAGTTAATAATACTTTACTATAGATTTGAAAGTTGCTAAAAGTAAATTTTAGAAATCTTTATCATAAGAAAAATAAATTATAAGTATGTATAATGTCAGATGTTAACTAGACTCATCATGATGATTGTTTTCAAATATTTAGAAATATTGAATTACTATTTTGTTCACCTGAAACTAATCTAATGCTATATGTTAATTATATATAAATAAAGTAATTTATAGGCTTATAATGTAATTGTCAGGTATAGCATTTTGACTTTTGTTTGGTGGGGTGCAGAAAGGTGAATTATGAACATTGTGGAAATAAAAATGCTTATATTTAACTTTTCTTGAGAAACAATGATTTTATATAAGAATATTGGCAAAGGTCTGGTGGTAAGTGTATATCATTGCTTTCTCATTCATTCTGAGGTTTAAATTGTGTAGATAATTCCACAAACATGCATGTGAATATTCAGAAATATACAACAGAAATAGCTATCATTTATTGAGTTTATGTGAGGGCTTTTACGTGGATATTTAATTCTCCAACTCCATGAGCTAGTTATAGTTATCCTAACTTTTCAGATAAAAAAAATCAAGTACAAGGAGGTTTAAGTAATTTGTTCAAGTGTATACAGCTAATAATTAGTGATAGTGCTGTGGGTTTTAACTCTGTAAGTCTGAGTCCAGAGCTCATGTGTATAGTCTCAAAAATATTAACATATATCTTACTACAGTAGAATTAATTTAATGGGAAATCATCACATTTCAAAGTACACTTCCCTTTTATTAAAAACAAAGCATACACTTATAACGTCATGATAACTTATTTGATATTTCTTTTACACATTCTAATATCCTGAAATCTAATTTTTGCCTTAGCATCAACCTCCTGTGTGGCAGCAAAGCCCTGGGGATTAGGTCAGATAAATATATGATGGTATGGATGGACTCAGCCATAAGTACATAAAATGTATTTAAAAACTTGAAAAAGTAAACTGAAATATTAAAGGTGGTTATCCTTGAGAACCTGATTATGAATTATGATTAATTTCTACTTTACTTTTTTCTGATTTTCTAGAAATATTTTGTAAAACATATTAGTTTTAGTCAGAAAATAGTAAATTTTATAAAGCATTAATCAGCAATTAGGCAAATGAAGAAAATACAATTGCTTCAGAAAAAATAACATTTTAGGGGTGAATATAAAACCTAACAAGGCATAATGGCTAGTTTGTAGACATTAAATCACACAAAAGGAAGTGTAGATTCTAAAATATCCATGGACTGTTTATGAAATTTGGATATATACTATGTCATAATGAAAGCCTCAGATACGCAAACAATGATTATGCATACATTATATGAGCAAAATTAGAATGACTGAGAATGTAAATTGTAGTAAATAGAATGTACACAATAATAAACACAATATCATATAAGACAGTGCTATGATTGTAAGGCAAATAAATTTAACTATTTGTTGTAATGGATAATTTTCTATTAAAAGTATAAAAATTAAGCAAGAGAAGAAAACCTAAATCATTGACTGCATAAGAAATTAAGAGAAGCATTAAACATATCTCTACCAATGGCAACTATACACAATTCAGTGTTTAACATTTTTTATGAGTACATAATTTCCATTTTTCATAATTGCTCCTAAAATATAGAAACAGAGGTAAGCATCTAAGTCATTTTGTTATGCAGTCATGGTTCTTATTATGAGAAACATAAAAATAAATAAATTTTATTTCTAAATCTAGACGCAAAGCTAAATAAAACACTGGCAAATAAAATTCAGTAATGCATTAATAATCTATACTACCATTTTTAAGCTGAAATTTTATAGAATAATTTATTTAAGCATGATTTCAGAAAAATATTCAAGAATAAAAGGAAATATTAATTTCTTCCAATTATACATAAAACTAACAAAATCAATCCTTTGTTCCTGTTCCCCTAAATTGGAAATTAAAGTAACTTCAAGGAGAAAATCCAAAGGCATGTCTTTTTATTGATGATAGTACAATAAAGCAAAATTAATTATCTGGTTGTTTTAGTTATCTGGACATTATCAAATAGTCAAAGAGAACAAAAAGCACAGATACGCTATTTGACTACCACCATTTGATAAGAAATTAAGTACAATGATGGGTTTGACTATTAAGCCCCAGAAAAAAATGGACCTTTTGAATGTCTTTGGCCATTTGGCAATCTATAAATGCTTAGTCTATGGAAGACAGTGGATTTCAATTTGCAAAATATAAGGTCAGTCTTACCCTGGTGTGGAAAGAAAAATTTACTAACAGTCTCTCCCATCAGTGTCTTAATGGCAAAATAGTTATGTATATAGACATAGACAAAATAAAGACGAGACATTAAAACTTGGGCAAACACTGCATTTTTAGGACATCTGGCAAAATTTTAAAACTGAGAACTGTGTCTTACAGAAGGGTAACTATAAAGATTTTCATGATATAATTAGTGAGCCACCAAGAAATAAACATTCTCATTTAACTGCTTTAAAATAATCCTTTTGCTATACAAGATACAATGGTATTTGAGGGAGAGGAATTTGGTATTACTGAGCTTATTTCTATGTCATCTAAAAGCCACAGTAATGAATCACTAGTTCCTCATATACAATTTAATTTTTTAATATATCTAGAGATGCCATGTTTACAGATTATACCCAACCACAGACCAAAAAAGGATGGCCAAGTCCCCCCTGTGATGAGAAACACACATATAAACCATAGGTGAGGCACCTCTGCATAATAATAATTTTTTAAATGATATTTAAAAAAGAGGGAGGAGCAGGGGAGTCTAAGAAGAAATCATTTTTAGCTTTATGTTGCTTTTTTTTCTGGTTTCTACCTCCCTTAGAGTTTGTTTCAGTTCCCCAGTGTGGTTTCCTTTGCTGTCTTGACAGTCTATGTGTTATCATTCTTAATTCACTCAATCAGCATAGTGAATTAGAAGTATGGTTTTGGAGTCAGACAGACTGGCTCCACATCCTGATTATTTCACCTAGTGGCTGTTTGGCTTTGGGTGAGTCATTTTAGCTCATTTAACTGGGAGTCTCTGAGCCTATTTTCTCATATATAAAGAGGAGCTACCAATATTTGTCTCCAAAGACTTTTGTGAAGAATAAATAAATAATGGCTATGGAAGAGTTCTTTAATCTCCTATATTAATATAGTTTTATTTTTCATTCTACTAGTATTTACTCATAGCATAATAAGTGAAAGGCACTTTTCTACACCTTTGAAGGCATAAAATGAGATAAGATAATCTCTGCCTTTGGAGGACTCCTATAAGATCTGGGTATTCTTTACTCTACATTCTCCCATATACAAGGACTTATCAAAACATACCTAGTCTGCCGAAACCGGTTTGGCTCAGTGGATAAAGCATCGGCCTGCGGACTCAAGGGTCCCGGGTTCGATTCCGGTCAAGGGCATGTACCTTAGTTGCGGGCACATCCCCAGTGGGGGGTGTGCAGGAGGCAGCTGGTCGGTGTTTCTCTCTCATCGATGTTTCTAGCTCTCTGTCCCTCTCTCTTCCTCTCTGTAAAAAGTCAATAAAATATATATTAAAAAAAAAAAAACATACCTAGTCTATGTTTCATCCCCTCAAAGTTATCATATTAGTTCTTCAATATAATAAAATAATCTATAATATTGTGTTTATGCCTCCTGAGAGTATCAAGGTTACCCCTCAGAAAAAATATATATTTAAAATAGAGTTCTTGCCCTGGCTGGTGTGGCTCAGTGATTAAAGCATAGGCTCAAGCATGGAAGGAGTGCAGGTTAAATTCTCAGTCAAAGGCACATATCTGAGTTGCAGGTTCCATCTCCAGCCCCCGTTGGAGCACTTGCAGAAGGTAACCAATCAATGTGTCTCTCTCATATTGATGTTTATCTCTGTCTCCCTTCATCCCTCCTTCCCTCCCTTCCTCCCTCTCTCCCTCTCTTCCACTGTCTTTAAAGATCAGTAGAAAAAAATATCCTCAGGTGAGGATTAACAAGAAATATTGAGACTATGTGGAAATTTCAAGTGCCCACCTACCTGAAGTTCAGCCTTCTGTAAACCACATATGGAAGTGGTTTTGTGTATTCACAATATGTGGGAGACTAGTTTTGCTATTATTTTAGTTAAAGGAAAAATGATGGCTCCCTTTTGGGAAAGTGGTTTGGAAAAATGTATCAAAAAAATTTTTTTTAAAATATCCATACATTTTGGCTTGGGAGTTCCACTTTGAGGAATCTTTTAGTGACTTAAATTTGATAAAAACAATTTTGACAAAGAGGTTTATTCTAGTGTTTTAATAATAACAAATAATTGCAAACAATGTAAGTGATCAATGACAGGAGTGCTTGCATAAACTGGACATCCATCTGACATAATGTTAGAGAGCCATTATGATGTAAGAAAATAATCTATATATATAAAAGCCTAAGTGACCATTGCAACCAAACTGACAACTGAATAGGCTGTGTGGGGTGACCAGGCTTGCAGGGGTGACAGTTGGGGCCGACCAGGCTGGTGTTGGGGGGCAGTTAGGGAAGACCAGGTCGTCAGAGGGTGGCAGTAAGGGGTGACAAGGCTAACAGAGGGTAGCAGTGAAGGGCCACCAGGCTGGTGGGGAGGCAGTTAGGGGTGACCAGGCCAGAAGGGGGGGAAGTAAGGGGCAATCAAGCAGGCAAGCAGGTGAGCAGTTAGGAGCCACTGGTCCCGGATTGTGAGAGGGATGTCTGACTGACAGTTTAGGCCCAATCCATAGGACAGTTGGACATCCCCCAAGGGGTCCCGGATTGGAGAGGGTGCAGGCTGGGGTAAGGGGACCCCCCCCACCCCTGTGCACAAATTTTGTGCACCGGGCCTCTAGTCATATTATAAAGTTGGTTAAAATAAAGTGCAAAGTTGCATTTGGTTTGAATATACAAAGTTTTATATACAATGAGTCAATTTTATAAAATATATTTATAATTTAAAAATATATTTAAAAGTAAGATATTTACTTATTCATTTAATAGATCTCTATTGACCATTTGTTACTTGCTAGGTGCTTTCTAAAAACTAGATATGTACAGATGAACAAGATAACATTATTCCCTGCCTTTGTAAAGTAGGAAGAGTAGAGGAAATGTTAGTTATTAATATTATGAAGTATAATTAAAAATCAAATGGACTTATGTAAAATAAAATACCTAGATAAAATATTTAAGATTTGATAGTAAATGAAAGTTTTGATGAAGTGATATTTGTGTTGAGATTTGAATAATTTGTAAAGGGTATCCATCAAAGACTTGGCTTAGAACTGTCAAGGCAAAAGAAATGGCATGCTCAAAGTCCCTGAGAACAAAATTGACCTGGTATGTTTGTAGGACATGAAGTGAACACTATGGCAGTTAATAGTCAGCTATAGAAAAGAGGACTGTAATAAATTTGTAGAGGGAAGTATGAGTTAAATAATGCATGGTCTTGTAGCTATGAAAAAGTCTGGGTTTTGTTTTTAGAATAGTAAGTTATCAAATGACTAAATTTTTCATTATATAAAAATAATAAAAATATATATTTTTTAAAAAGTAAAAAGGAAGTACCAAAGGGGAGAACACTATCTGAAACATATGCAACAAAAAAAAGTTAACAGCATTCAAAAACAAAAAGTTATTATAAATAAATAAGACAAAACATGAACACCTCAATGAAAAATGGACAAAGAGCATAAACTGGTAATAAACTAAAGGAAAAATACAAACTATCTATAAACATGAAAAACATTCAACCTCAATGTGAAATAAATAAAAATTAATAGAGTAATTGCATATACAGTATTTTTCCTATTAAAAGAACGATTAAAGAAAATAATATGTCATCTTGGTGAGTGTTCAGGGGAACAGGCTCTGTTACTTGATCTGTAAATTGATACCTTTTAGGAAGGAACATTTTTTAAGCAATGATATTCCTAGAAATGTATCCTTATTAATTATAGTGCCCAGAGGTCTCTTGAAAAGCTTGCCCTTAAGGAAAAAAAAGAACATTTACTTCAGCTACATGAGTCTATGATGAAGTGTCTGACATCTTGCTATGAACGAGTTTGAATATTTGTACTTTAAAAGAGAATCGGAGATGCCCTGGCCAGGTATCTCAGTGGGTATAGAGTCATCCCATGCCAAGATGTGGTTTGATCCTTGTACAGGGCATACACTGAGTGGCCAGATTACTATGATCTCTGAACAAATAATAATCTGGCCACTCAGTGTATATTAGAGCCCCAGTGCATTAATTTGTGCATGGGTGGGGTCCAGCCAGCCTGGCCAGGGGGAGGGGACATGGGTGGTTGGCCGGCCTGCCTGCTGGTCGAACTCCTGGTCGAGGGGACAATTTGCATATTAGCCTTTTATTATATAGGATATACACTGAGTGGCCAGATTATTATGCGTTCAGAGATCATAATAATCTGGCCACTCAGTGTATATGTGAAGCAACCAATGAGTGCATGGAGAAGTGGAACAACAGATCAGTTTCTCTCTCTCGCTCTCTCTCTCTCTCTGCCCCGGCCAGCAGGGTCTTCTAACAGGGGTACCGAGGCAGCGCACCTAAGAGAATGAGAGACAGACAAGGGACGCAGAAGAATGGAGGAAAGACAAAAGGGTTTCTGATCAAGCCTCGAAATTTTATTTTTTACAGCGTTCCTTATATGTGGTTTCTAGAAGGGGAGATGCCTAGGAGGGGTGGGGGCTGACTTAGATCATAAAGGGTGCTGACTATAGATAAAGGGTGTGGCGGTTTAAGGGCGGCTACAGAAGGAATGCTTTGTCCTCAGGCAAGAGGAAGTGGGCTTAGTGTCAGTAACTTACTGAAGTAAGGTCAGAGTTAATCCTTTGACCAACTCTTGGCTCCTGACATCTCTCTCTCTCTCTCTCTCTTTCTCTCTCTCTCAAATTAATAAATAAAAAATAAAAAAGAGATTCAGAGACAAGTCACATATAGAATGTGTGATTCTAAATATGTTAGCAACATGTGCCCTTTCTGCCACCCTTCAAAATCATACAATAATCAACAGCAAATATTAAGTGATATGATATGTTAGACACTGGGAATTAAGTTAGACACAAACTTTGAGCGAATCTAATGTAATTAATAGAAACAAACCTTAGATCTTAAAGGAGAAATATTAAGTTTCATACTTTGTGATATTCTGAGTCTCAACAAGAGATGCCAGAGTGACTGGTACTAGAAGTCACTTGTTTGCTAGAAAATTACAAGAGTCAGGGGCTACCAGGTACCATCAAGTCCTGACAAATGTGAAATGTTAACCTGACACAATTCTGGATTATAATAGCAGAATAGTAAATGGTGTCATGGAAAGAGCCTATAATCTGGAGGCAGATACCCGGAGTCTGAGTCTTTACTGGCTCTATTACCTGATTTACTACACTTAACTTCTCTAGTCCATTTCCTAATTTAAAAAAAATGGGGATAATAACAATATGTATCTCTAAAGATTGTAGTAAGGATTAAATGAATTTATGAATGAGCCCTGTATAAAAGACACTATAAAAATACTAGTTTTTAGGGAGATATTTTACATTAAATAACAAAAATCCAATTTTTAAAAAAGAGCATTCATTTTAGTCAGACATTTCAACTTCTAGGAATTTACCTTAATGAACTAATTAAGAATGCAACCAATTTAGCTATAAGGATGTTCATCATAGTATAATTTGTGATAACAAAATGTTATTGACAAAGACTTGGCTTAGTACCATTTATAATACTTAAATCGTATTATAAATTGTGATCTACACAATCAAGTGAATAAATACTATGCAGCCATTAAAATGGTGTTGTAGATGGTTATTTACACAAGGGGAGATATTCATAATATACTGTTAATTACAGTGACTAGATTACAAACATTAATATATTTCAAATCTTTATTTTTTCCATGGATGTATAGTGCAATTATGGTTTGTTTACATTTCCTCCTTTCCTTCTTTCCTTCCTCTTCCTTCCTTCCTTCCTTCCTTCCTTCCTTCCTTCCTTCCTTCCTTCCTTCCTTCCTTCCTTTCATCTTGCTTGTGTCCTTAGTTGCTTACTTGCTGTCTTCCTTTCTGCACATCTTATCTAAAAAATATATTCTAATTGAATACAACTATTCTTTAACATTGAAAAGAAATTTATTTTGAAGTAAAGAGGAAAAGAAAGTAGCTCAACTAAATAAAGTAGATTATAAAAAATGATCTTCATGTAAGTAAACACTGGTACTTATTGCCCCCACAACCACATAAAAATTACAACTAAAATACAAAACAGCCATCATTCAGAACCACCTGAAATCTGGCTGAATGGAAATCCTACAACTAGAGAAGTAAAGAAAAAAGCACAATGAGACTGGTAGGAGGGGTGGAGGCATTGAATGGGCTTGTCCAATACCTACGTGTGGTATTTATTTTAATCAGGAGGAATATCTCGATTGTAGAGGTCTCCCATGAGAAGCAAGGGTCCTAGCCCCAAACCAGACCCCTTAGCCCAGGCTTCCAGTTGGGCTAAAAAAACTGTGGGGATTGTGGCTGAGTGACATGGAGGCTACTTGAGTCCCAGGTAGTTCCTCTTAAAGGGCTGGCACACAGACTTACTTTGACTGGCTCCCTCTGAGCTCCAGCACTGGGGTAGCAGCTTGGGGGAATCCAGAGACATACTGAGAGGAACAGGACTGTCTGGCATTGGGGCAAGAGCTCAGGGGCAGCTTTCTCCCAGACAGGGGTGCTCATAGGGTTCATTATTCCTATGCTGAGACCTCCCCCATTGGAAAGATTACTGGCAGCCATATCTGAGTCGCCATCAACCTGGCTCACACTGTTCACTCCACCCTTGTGATTCTCTGAGACTCTGCCCTATCTAATTTGCAGCTACACCCAAGCTGTTTATAGAGGTTTTTACATATGAATGGCCTGTCCTGGCTCAGGATTCAGATGTTTTGAAAATTTCTCAAACAAGAAGCAGCTGGCATCATCATGCTCCATATCTACCAATAAGAGGCCTCGCCTGGGCACTTCCAAGCCCAACACAAGTAACAGCCATCTGAAGATTGCTCTGTAGCTTCTGTCAGGTGGCCCCAGGCAGTGGCTGACTTTGCACCTCACTGGACGCCCCAGGGCCAGTGCACCTGGTGGACAGTTTCAGACCACACCAAATTACAACTCTACACTTCCATGAGTGACACTCAATGAGCAGACTCAGTGAGTACCAAAGTCCCACTGAAGCAAGTCCTGCTCCATAGGGGTGTCTCCTGCATAACAGTTCTTCCTCTGTAGTCACAGCTGGTTCTCACAGCCAATTGGCCTTGAGGTCAACTCCTCCCAGTGATGCCAACAGCAATCAAGGCTCAACTACAAGACTGTGCATACAGCCCACAGAGGGGCACACCTAGAGTGCTCAGCTCAGGTGACTGTGGAGGCTGAACCACTGGGCCCTATAGGACACCTACTATACAAAGCCACGCTACCAATTTCAGGAGACATAGCAGCTCTACCTAATACATAGAAACAAACACAGGGAAACAGCCAAAATGCAGAGGCAAAGAAACATGTCACAAATGAAAGAACAGAAGAAATCTCCAGAAAAAGAACTAAATGAAATAAAAGCCAACAAATTACTAGATACAGAGTTCAAAACAATTGTTATAAGAATGCTCAAGAATCTTAATGAAAGCTTGAGGGGACTTAGTGAGAATTTCAAGGATTTTAGCTCCTCAAAAAAGTTAAAAATAGAATTATCATATGAACCAGCAATTTCAGTCTTTGGAACATACCCAAAATAATTGAAAAGGGCCCTAGCTGGTTTGGCTCAGTGGATAGAGTGTCAGCCTGTGGATCAAATGGTCCCAGGTTTGATTCCAGTCAAGGGCACGTACCTTGGTTGCAGGCTCCTTCCCAGCCCAATTCCTGGTCAAGGCTTTTGCAGGAGGCAACCAATTTATGTGTTTCTCTCACATCAATGTTTCTCTCTGTCTTTCCTTCTCTCTTCCACTCTCCCTAAAAAATCAATGGAAAAAAATATCCTCAGGTGAGGATTAACAACAACAACAACAACAACAACAACAACAAAACAAACAAAAAAAGAAAGAAACCAAAAGAAAAAGAATTGAAAAGAGGTGTTGGGTGGGTGGGAACAGATTAACCAGAGAACTTATATGCATATATGCACAGCTCATGGACACAGACAATAGTGTGGTGAAGGCCTGGGAGGGGAGAGTGTGAGGTGGAAGGGGTCAGTGGGAAAAAATGGGGGACATCTGTAATACTTTGAACAATAAAAATAAATTTTAAAAAAGATGTGTTCAAACAATAACTTGCACATGAATGTTTATAGCAGCACTATTCACAATAGCCAAAAGATGGAAAATCCCTAATATACATCACATGATTAATGGATAAGCAAAATGTAGTATATAAAGTACTGATGCATGCTACAATATGGGTCTACCTTGAGAACATTATGCTGAGTGAAATAAGGCAGATATCAAAAACTATGTAATGTATAATTCCTTTTATATAAAATATCCAGAATGGACAAATGCATAAAACAGACAGCAGATTAGAGGGTCCCAGGACCTGGGTGGATGAAGGAAATGAGGAGTGACAGTTTATGGTAATATGTTTACTCAATAGAGGTATTGATTGAAAAACACTGTGAATGTACTAAGCCACTAAATTATACGTTTTAAAATTGCTAAAATATTGACTTTTATGTTGTATAGATTTCACACCAACAAGAAATTCTATAATATACTAGTATTGTTCTTTCTCGTTTGAATTAGTGTTAAAGCTCCCAAAACAAGAAAGGTAGGTATGAGATGTAAAAAGTAATTCAGTGTTTGGCTAATGTGTAATTTTTTAGTAAGGATGGAATGATAAGTCTTTTATTTATCATTTGTTGAAAACTTTTTTTAAAAATTGACCATGTAAAAGCTAGCATAAAATTTTTAATCAATAGTATAAATTCATCTGTTTTCAATCATCTGCTTCTCTAATACTTCCTTATCTTTTTTTCCAGCTTTATTGATCTAATTGACATATAGAATTGTATAAGTTCAAAATAGACAATGTTTTGATTTAATACATTTATACAGGGTGGGGAAGAAGTAGACTTACAGTTGTGAGTACTTGAAACAGTTTATTATTGTATTATTATTTATCAATTACTATATTATTTTCATATGAAAAACTGTAAACCCACTTTTGCCCCATCCTGTATATTGCAAAATATTTACCACCATAGCATTAGATAACATCTCTAGTCAATGACATAGTTATAATTTCTGTGTGTGTGTGTGTGTGTGTGTGTGTGGTTACAGCATTTAAGATTTTCTCCCTTAGCTTCTTTATATTTATATATAAAAGGTATGAACTTTCATTTATAATATTGAGAATCTCTGAGAATCTAATGTATAGCATGGTTATTAAAGATATATATATAATAACCATGCTATACATTAGATTCTCAATATTATAAATGAAAGTTCATACCTTTTTACACTTTAACCAGTTTCTACTTCTTCCATTCCCCAACCTTGGTAACCACCACAGTACTCTCTGTTTATCTGAGTTTGACTTTTTTAGATTCTCTATATAACTGATACCATACAGTATTTGTCTCTCTCTGTCTGACTCTTTTATTTAGTATAAAGCCCTTGAGTTTCATCCACATTGTTACAATAATGGTAGAATTTCCTTCTCTCTCATGTTAAATAATATATATATTTATTTCTTGCTGCAACCTGCACAGCTGGGTTCAGGGTCTGAAGGAGGGGCCGATGCACAAATGAAAACACTAGACAAGAAATATGAATTATTAAGTGGTGGAGGCCAGGTGGTGTCTCTTTCGTGAAGAGCACACTTACCTCTGGTCTGCTATTTATTTACTTGAATGCACATTTTCCCTTTAGCAATGCATACAGGCATATCAAAGGTAAAGTTTGGTAAACAGTAAAAGGACCACTATCTCAACAGACAAGGTGCTTAGTGTCAGCCCTGCTAATGCCCAAGGTCCATCCGCCTTCCTTGTTCCTTGGTGCACTTACAGTATTGGCAAGTGGTGGCTTCCTGCATCTCCCCCTTTTTGTTTTCTTAATAAATCTTGAAAAGTGTACGCCGTCTGTAGGGCTTGCGTTATTTTAAGACTCTTCATTCTGCATCTTCAGACTAGAAATAAACATAACTATACTAATAATAGATTAGGGCTGTCATGACCGGACGGAAGGCCAAACAGTGGTCCTCGGGCCACTGGGATGTGGCAGCAGGAGTAATCTGTGGGCCCCGGGCCGCCAAGGCAAGGTGGTGATAAGGGTCTGTGGACTCTGGGCTGCTGGGGCATGGTGGCAGGAGTGATCTGTGGGACCCAGGCTGCCAAGGTACGTTGGTGAGAAGGTTCTGTGGGCTCTGGGCCGCTGGGGCATGGTGGTGAGAAGGGTCTGTGAGCCCTGGGCCTCTGAGGCATGGCAGTAATGAGAAGGGTCTGTGAGCCCTGGGCCTCTGCAGCACCACAGTGGCAAGAAGGGTCTGTGGTCTCTGGGCCATTGGGGTGCAGTGGCGGGAGTGATCTGTGAGCCCCAGGCCACTGAGGCGCAGTGGCAAAAAGGGTCTGTAGGCTGTGGGCTGCTGGGGCATGGTGGCAGGAGAGATCTATAGGCCCTGGGGTGCTGAGGTGTAGTGGCTAGAAGGGTTTGTGGGACCCGGACCGCCAGGGCATGGCAGAACTCTGGGTCTCGCACTATCAGGGGTGTGGCCAGCCTTCAAACCAGACACTGACAGGAAGGAAGAGGGAGCCCCATTCCTCACAGAATTCACTGTTGGGAGGAGGGAGCCCCATTATTCATGGAATCAGCCATTGGATAGCTTGCTGTCAGTGGCCTGCCAGCCAGGAATCCCATTCCCCTGTACCCTGGACCCTGACAAGAGGGATGAGGGAGCCCAATTCTCCACGGAATTGGCCATTGTACAGCTTGCTGTCAGTGGCCTGCCAGCCAAGAATCTCATTCACCTGAACCCTGGACCCTGACAGCAGGGAGGAGGGACTATGTCTAAAGACCAACTATTGACACAAAGTACCTCTGAAGCTGAAAGAAGCCATTGTTGGTGACAGAATGTATCTGAAGGCGAACTATTGGCACAAGGTATCTCTGCTGCCGAAAGAAAGCATCGTCGTCAATAGGATATGTCTGAAGAGCAACTATTGGCACAATATACCTCTGAAGCTGAAAGAAGCCGGCATTGGCAACAGAATGTATCTGAAGACCAATAATTGGCAAAACGTACTTCTGCAGCCAAAATAAGCTTGTGTTATTGACAGAAAATTTCTGAAGATCAACATGCCTCTGAAGTTGAAAGAAGGCAGCGGTGATGATAGCATATGTCTAAAGAACAGTCATCAACAAGTACTACCAATACTGGTAGGAACTGCCTTCACAGCAAAAGTGGAGTAAATGAGGATGCAATTGTTGAACATAGTTGTGATGAAATGACTGTTAGATGTCAATTTTGCCTATCACTAAATTTCTCTGATGAAAAACCATCTGATGGAATATTTACTTGATGTTCTAACAAAGGTAAAGTTTGTCCAAATGATATACATTTTCTGGAATGCCCAGCATATTTTAAAAAATTTAATGATAAACAAAGATTCTGACATTAAAATTTCATGGAAAATATTCGTTCAATAAATAGTTCTTTTGCTTTTGCTTCAATGGGTGCAAATTTTGCATCGCCATCAGGATATGGGCCATACTGTTTCAGAATACACAGACAAGTTTATCACCATACTGGAACTTTACATCCTTTGGATGGTGTTTCTCAGAAGTTTGCTCAACTCTATATTTTAGATATGGCTGAAGTGACAAGTAAAAGATTAGCAATTCCAGAAAATTAGGGCTGCTCAGAAAGACTCATAATCAACATCAACAACCTCATGCATGAAATAAATGAATTAACAAAATCGTACAATATGCTACATGAGGTAGAAAAGGAAACCCAATCTAAAGCAGCAGCACAAGGTATTGCTCCCATGGAAGTAACAATGGTGATTAAATATGATTGTGACAGTGATAGGGGTAGATTTAATTCTCTTCGTGTAACCGAGGTTGCTGTAATATTCAGAAACAAAGATGGAGAACCTCCTTTTGAAAGGGACTTGCTCATTCACTGTAAACCAGATCCCAATAATGCGAATGCCACTAAAATGAAACAAATCAGTATCCTGTTTCCTACATTAGATGCAATGACATATCCTATTCTTTTTCCACATGATAAAAAAGGCTGGGGAACAGATATTGCATTAAGACTCAGAGACAACAGTGTAATAAACAATAATACTAGACAAAATGTAAGGACACGAGTAACACAAATGCAGTATTGTGGATTTCATCTCTGTGTGGGACACGTTCAATCCCATTTTAAATGCAGGAAAATTAACTCAACAGTTTATTGTCGTTTCATATTCAAAAATGGAAGCCAATCCAATAAATTTCATTAAAGCAAACCAATCTAAGTTGCAAGTTGAAAAATATAGTGGTTTGATGGATTATCTCACATTTAGATCTGAAAATGACAATGTTTCAATTGGGAAAATAATAATACTTCCATTATCTTTTGAGGGTAGTCCCAGAAATATGCAGCAGTGGTATCAGGATGCTATGGCAATTGTAGCGAAGTTTGGCAAACCCGATTTATTCATAACCATGACATGCAACCCCAAATGGGAAGATATTACAAACAATTTACAATGCTGGCAAAAAGTTGAAAACAGGTAGCCAGTGTTTTTAATATTAAGCTGAATGCTCTTTTAAATGATATTAGTAAATTCCATTTATTTGGCAAAGTAATAGCAAAAATTCATGTCATTGAATTTCAGAAACACGGACTGCATCACGCTCACACATTATTGATATGATAGTGAATCCAAATTACGAACAGAAGATGACATTGACCGTATAGTTAAGGCAGAAATTCCAGATGAAGACCAGTGTCCTTGACTTTTTCAAATTGTAAAATCAAATATGGTACATGGACCATGTGGAATACAAAATCCAAATAGTCCATGTATGGAAAATGGAAAATGTTCAAAGGGATATCTGAAAGAATTTCAAAATGCAACCATTGGAAATATTGATGGATATCCCAAATACTAATGAAGATCTAGTAGCACTATGTCTATTGGAAATAAAGTTGTCGATAACACTTGGATTGTCCCTTATAACCTGTATTTGTGCCTTAAATATAACTTTCATATAAATGTTGAAGTCTGCGCATCAATTAAAAGTGTCAAATATTTATTAAAATATGTCTATAAGGGGCACGATTGCGCAAATATTCAAATTTCTGAAAAAAAAAATCATCAATCATGACAAAGTACAGGATTTTATTGACACCAGGTATGTGAGCGCTCCTGAGGCTGTTTGGAGACTTTTTGCAATGCAAATGCATGACCAATCTCATGCAATCACAAGATTAGCTATTAATTTGCCAAATGAACAAAATTTGTATTTTCATACCAATGATTTTGCTGAAGTTATAGATAGGGCTAAAAGGCATAACTCGACTTTGATGGCTTAGGTTTTATTGAATAGAGAAGATTCCAACACACATAACTATTATTATTGGGAGACTCCACAACATTATGTGTTTAATAATTCTTTGTGGAGAAAACGCCAAAAGGATGGAAATAAAGTATTAGGTAGACTGTTCACTGTGAGCTTTAGAGAACCAGAACGATATTACCTTAGACTTTTGCTTCTGCATGTAAAAGGTGCAATAAGTTTTGATGATCTGAGAACTGTAAGAGGTGTAATTTAGGATGCATTTCATGAAGTAGCTAAACATCAAGGATTATTAATTGACAACACAATCTGGAAAGATACGATTGACAATGCAATCGTCCTTAATATGCCCAAACAACTATGGCAACTTTTTGCATATATATGTGTGTTTGCATGTCCTTCTGATGCAGACAAATTATGGGATGAGAATAAACTTCATTTTATTGAATATTTTTATTGGAAATTGCACCAAAGAGAAGGTGCTTGTGTGAACTGTGAAATGCATGCCTTTAATTAAATTCAAGAGGTATTCACATTGCATGGAATGAAATGTTCATACTTCAAACTTCCAGACTATCCTTTATTAATGAATACAAATACTGTGATGAATTGTACAAGCGACAACAGGCAGAGGTTTTGATAAATTCTCTGAATGATGAACAATTGGCAGCCTTTCAGACTATAACTTCAGCCATTGAAGATCAAACTGTGCACCCCAAATGCTTTTTCTTGGATGGTCCAGGTGGTAGTGGAAAAACATATCTGTATAAAGTTTTAATACATTATATTAGAGGTCATGGTGGTACTGTTTTACCTACAGCATCTACAGGAATTGCTGCAAATTTACTTCTTGGTGGAAGAACCTTTTATTCCTAATATAAATTACCAATTCCATTAAATGAAACTTCAATTTCTAGACTTGATATAAAGAGTTAAGTTGCTAAAATCATTAAAAAGGCCCAACTTCTTATTATTGATGAATGCACCATGGCATCCAGTCATGCTATAAACACCATAGACAGATTATTAAGAGAAATTATGAATTTGAATGTTGTATTTGGTGAAAGTTCTCCTTCTCGGAGGCGATTTTCGACACTGTCTCAGTATTGTGCCGCATGCTATGCGATCGGCCATAGTACAAACGAGTTTAAAGTACTGTAATGTTTAGGGATGTTTCAGAAAGTTGTCTCTTAAAACAAATATGAGATCAGAGAATTCTGCTTATAGTGAATGGTTAGTAAAACTTGGAGATGGCAAACTGGATAGCAGTTTTCATTTAAGAATGGATATTATTGAAATCCCCTGTGAAATGATTTATAATGCATCTATTATTGATGCTACCTTTAGAAATACTATATCTATAGATAATATTAAAACTATATCTAAACGTGTGATTCTTTGTCCAAAAAATGAGCATGTTCAAAAATTAAATGAAAAAATTTGGATATACTTGATGGAGATTTTCACACATATTTGAGTGATGATTCCATTGATTCAACAGATAATGCTAAAAAGGAAAATTTTCCCATCGAATTTCTTAATAGTATTACTCCTTCGGCAATGCCGTGTCATAAATTAAAATTTAAAGTGGGTGTAATCATTATGCTATTAAGAAATCTTAATAGTAAACGGGGTCTTTGTAATGGTACTAGATTTATTATCAAAAGATTGCGACCTAACATTATTGAAACTGAAGTATTAACAGGATCTGCAGAAGGAGAGGTTGTTCTGATTCCAAGAATTGATTTGTCCCCATCTGACATTGGCCTCCCATTTAAATTAATTAGAAGACAGTTTCCCGTGATGCCAGCATTTGCGATAACTATTAATAAATCACAAGGACAAACTCTAGACAGAGTAGGAATATTCCTACCTGAACCCGTTTTTGCACATGGTCAGTTATATGTTGCTTTTTCTCGAGTTCGGAAAGCATGTGATGTTAAAGTTAAAGTTGTAAATACTTCATCACAAGGGAAATTAGTCAAGCACTCTGAAAATATTTTCAGTCTTAATGTGGTATACAGGGAGACATTAGAATAAGTTTAATCACTTTATCAGTCATTGTTTGTATCAGTGTTGTTTTTACATCATGTTTCTGTTGTTTTTATATCATGTCTTTGTTGTTATATCACATTGTGATTATTTATTAATAAGTTTATATATTATTTTCATATACATTTTACTAATTTTCTTTCATCTCTGATACTTCTATTATAGAGGAAGGGCAAATAGCTATATTAAAATATTTCCTTTAATTAATTTCCTTTTAATGTGCACGAATTTTATGCACTGGGCCACTAGTAAAACAAGAATGAGACAGACAATAGTGGTTATGCTAAGAGGCAGATGTAGGGATATCCAATGAAAAGGATTGAGTTCTTTCATATTCTTTTCAAATTGCTGTCAGGCATCTAAGGAACTAGTTTGTAGTAGGCTCCTTTCTGGGCCATCAGTTCTTCTCAATCACTGTCCGCTGTGACATGACAGCAATGATATTCAAGTTCTGGATGATGGACAAATGGTGGGCAATGATAATGCATGTCCAACCTTCTCTGGCTTTGTCCAGGGCAACCTGCACTGTCACACAACTGATGGCTGCTATCATGGCAAGGAAAACATTCTCAGGTGTTCTCGGGGTTCTTGTTCTGGACTGTCATCTTTACCATCCCCCAGGTCATCTTTGGACTATTTCTCATCTGTCTCGTTCTCCTCCCATTCCCCATCTTCAGCATGTTGCTTGGGACTACTGCTATCTGTGGCTGGAGTAGTCGATTGTCTGAAGTCACAGGTACAGGGTGAGGCTCCAGGTGCAAGGTCCTCATTAGTCTGGTCAGTTCCTCTCTTGGATCCATGTTGAAGTTTAATGTTCCTTGCAGGAATCCACATGGGTTTGGAGGAGTTTTCTGGAAATACACAAACAAATACACAAACCAGACCCAGGATCCTTCCATTTGATCAAGCCCTTTTTCTTTTGGCTTATTATGACAGCAGTATAATTTTATTGGTGCCTTGTCATCAGCATTACAAGTGAAAAAAAATTAAGATAATTAAGGCTTGGTGTAGTCTATCTATAGGAGATTTCTCCAGCATCACTATTCCCCCTTTTCTGTATTTCAAGTTGGGATTTTAGCCATCGATGTTGGTGTTCTATAATTGAATTTTACAAAATTGCTGGAAATGAGTTTGTGTATGCAGGTTTATTGTCAGTTTTAATAATTTTTGGAATTCCCATGATGGCAAAAGTAGTTAGGCAATGATTAATGACCTGTTTTGCCATTTCTCATGTAGATACAGTGGCCCATAGGACCTTTGAAAAGGTATCTACAGAGACATACAATGCCCTAAGGCAGTGGTCAGCAAACTCATTAGTCAACAGAGCCAAATATCAACAGTACGATTGAAATTTCTTTTGAGAGCCAAATTTTTTAAACTTAAACTTCTTCTAATGCCACTTCTTCAAAATAGACTTTCCCAGGCCATGGTATTTTGTGGAAGAGCCACACTCAAGGGGCCAAAGAGCTGCGTGTGGCTCGTGAGCTGCAGTTTGCTGATCATGGCCCTAACGCATCCAAAAAGGAGTATAATGTGTTACATCCATTTGCTAGATATGGTCCCTTATTAATTGTTGAGGGTTAATTCCTGTATTAGGCCCTTGAGGCAGATGTCACATATAAGTGGGATATTCCTTGATAATTTGTTTTGCCTGCTGTAATAAAGCAATTAACTGATTGGCATATGCATTTCCTTTTGTTAAAGGACTAGGCAGGGTGGTATGAGCCCTGATATGAGTAATATAAAAGGGATATTGTCTTTGCTGTACACTTTGTTGTACTTGTTTAAATAGTATAAACAGACTCTGGTCACTGAGTCATTTTAATCTAGCAGTCTCAATTTTGTTTACCAGGCCAGCAGCATAGGCAGAATCAGAAATAATATTAAGAGGCTCTTGGAAATTCTGTAATGCAGCCTTGATAGCTTTTAATTCAATCCTTTATATAGAAGTGTGACTAGTCTGGATGACTACGTCTGAATCCATTGCATGATAAGCAGTTTTATCATTAGATAAACCATCAGTAAAAATAGTTAATGTTCTAGGAATAGGTTCCTGTCTAGTATTTTTGGCATAAATAATAGGGGTGTAATATAAAAATTGTAGTAACTTATTTTTTAGTAGGTTATAACTAAGTTCCTCTAAATATTCACTTATTTCAATTTGACAATTTAAATTAGTCTGAAATAAGGTTTATTTTCTAACTTCATTTGTCCTTGGGCATGGACAGTAAATGATACTAATTGGATTTTTGCTATCAGTCTTTTTCAGTATATTGACATAAGCTTTGTTTACCTTCTGTTTAGGGAGGCAAAATGCAAATTATTTACTCTTAAGTGTCCTTGGTTTAGGGAAGATAGGGTTTACTAGATGGCCCAAACCACTTGGATTTAAATTTAGATGGTTGCAAACTGCTGTTACATGCTGTATTTGCTATCTCACTGCTCTAGTGAGGCAAGCCACAAAATTAGAAAATGATTCTGTAAGTATTTTCATACACTTAATAGAAGCTTCTTTGGGATTCCCTAAGTATATTGAATAAATTTGTCATTTTTCCCATAGAGAATTTTAGATAAGGTTTTAATTAGTGTCCTTTAATAATTCCTAAAAGTTATTTAGGGTCTTAAGGCAATCCTTTCATATTTTCACCTTTTTAAGGCCTAATACAATTATTTTTAATTACAGTTTCTAGATATTTGCAGGGCGTTTCTTTCTGTACCTTTTTCAGAGCAATTTTTAAGCCCCATTTAGAGATTTTCTTTTCTAATTGGGTAAGCATTGCTAAAGTCTGCTTTTTCTGTGGGCTTGGCATAAATCACTATATTAAAGACTTTTACTTTCTTTCAAACAGAACAACCAACTTGGTTGCTTTTCAGAAAAACAGGTAGGAGAAAAATATGCTGGCTAATACTGCAATGCATACATCTCAAGTAAAAGTAACTTTCTTTTTACTTATGGTATCTCATTAATGGTGAGATTTAAGGCTTGAATAATAATTTTTAGTTTACTTTGTAAATAGTAGTGGAAGAGATTTTTTAAATTTCTCCTTTTTAATATTAAATTTACTTCTAAACAGCATTCCTTTTGGCTAGTGCTCATCTGCATATGTATGCAAATTTTACTTTGGCCTTTACTAGAACCAGTTGCTCATAAGATATTGGATTCACATATAAATGAGTTTATATGAGACCTTGATTATATTGTGAAAAGCTAACTTATTAAGTAAAGTATGCACCTTTATTGAAAAAGCAAAGTAAGCAAACCTATATATTTAACCCATGAAGTACAGATGCTGCCCCACCCCCAGCCAATCTGTAGAGCAGGCTTGGTTGGGGTCTGTTGCATTATGTATGCTCTCCTGTTATTGAAATTCCACTGCTGAACATTCTGTTTTTGCTTAAGAAGTATTTAGCAAACTTGTCCTGCCAAGCTTAGAGTCTGAAACTTCTATAATACTTAAAATATATGTATATAAATAGAACACAGTTATTAATTTTTTATTTGACAAGGCCTTCCAAGTGATTTAAAGTATATTAGATCAGTCTAATTCAGTTCAAAAATATTTCTTTTAAGAAGAGAGAATAAATCCTTGAATCATTCCAGGTCCCTTAAAATGACCCAAAGCTATCTCTCGGGTAAAGTCTTAAAATTTAACTTGGAAAGACTATCAAATATATCCTACAGATTACATTATACACTTTTTGTAATTATTCTATAAGACATAAATTAAATTTAGACCCGTTTTAACATTAAAAACTTGGTTCAGACCATAGAATTAATCCTCCTTTTTTAATCAGGCCAATCAAAGATTATATCCTAGGTTGATATTTTACCACATGTAGTACACAGACACACATTTACATAAAGATTATAATATATTTTGAACTACTAATTTTTCAGAGAAAACACAAGAATTATTTCCCTCAAAAATAAATTTCTATACTTCATGCATTCTATTATCACAACCATAATTTCCCCCAACTTAATTTGAACTTTTAACTCTTAGAAGCCTCAAATTTTAGGTGGCAAGTTAAATACTTAGCATTTCACAGATTAGTAACATATTCATATTTTAAGAATATATTTCAAATAAAATAGAAGACATATTCAATTAATAGATTCAAATCTATCCCTTAGAATTTTCATATGAGGCAAACTCAGATTAATATTTCAGTATCCTATTATTTCAAAATATTTAGATATTTAATAATTTTTATTATTTAATTCAAAAACCTCCAAAGTTTTAAGTTACCAAAGACTTTAGAAAACTATATTTAGTCATATATAATTAACACTGAAGAAGATTTATCGTATACCCTTCATTTTAGTTTATATATTTTGCTTTAACAACTTTGAGATTTTAAAGTCAATTATTATTACCCAAGGCTTTTTCCTTGGCAAATTCTGTAACAGAGATAACTTACTGACTTTCAGTAGCTTTCATGTTAAAGTATTATTTTATTTTATTTTTCTTTATAAAAACAGGAGTGCCCCCCAAGATCTGGGAGGCAACCTTGGAATGTGGTCCATTGTTATTCAAGAACTGCCTTTTATGATGGAAACATTAATCTTGTTTCCCAAACACAGCTTGTATATATTCTTTGTGTCATTTTTGCCATCTTCCAAAGAAAAACAGTCTGGGGCCTACTCTATAGCATCTATGAAGACATGGGACTTAGGCCAAGAGGCCACCCAAAATCGAGTGGGGCGCCTTCCTCTTAAACTAGATTTTTTCTCTTCATGGGTATAGAAGTCCCAGAAGTGTCCCTAAATTGTGAGAAATGTCTCATTTATCCAAATTTTAAATGACGGACTGGGAAATAAAAGCATGGTGAAAATGAGACTTTTAAGAATGCTCCCAAGATCAGGAGTCCATTTTACAGGATCACTAAGAGACCTAGTAATGAATGGGCTGGGGCCTTTTTTAGTTACCTCCCTTTGTCTAGGGAATTTTCTTAGAACCTGTGTTTTCAGCCAAATGTACCGCTCATATTCTTTCTCCCCCACCCCCACATTCTGTTTGCTCTGGGGAAATTTAGTAATGGCCTGGCCACCTACTGTTTCTTTTCTATTCAGATAAATTAAAGATATGCTTAATAGACTATCAATAAACATATTAAAACAAACAAAAAAGACAAATAAAACACCAATCAATAGACAAGCACGCATAACACATAGACAAGACTTAATAAATCTGAGTTCTTTTCATGGGTCTTTCAAATATTTCACATTGCCTGGGACTTACAGCTATATGTGGCCCAGATATATGTGGCCTGTTGTTCACAGATCTCATCATATTCTGCTCTTCATAGCACTTACTGGCATCTAAAGTTGTTTCAGCTAAAATCTGCCAGTCCCAAAGTGTCATATGGTAATTATCAGACAAAGCATTGAAGTGTCCTTTTGTAAAAGGACTGTTAGCCCCATTTTCTCTAGTTGATGAGCCTTCCCACACTAGAGGTGGAGGATCTGGGGCCTTAGGTGTTACAGACTTTTGATCCTCAATATGAAGTGAGCATAATGCAGTTCAAACAAGAGCCCACATAGTTAAAGATGACAAGGGCACTCGTTTTCCTTGAGCCCAATTTAAGGGAGTACCTTTTGACACCTTAATTCCTTTATCCTTGAGCATGCAAGCTAAAAACTTACAATGATGTTTTTGCCTTTTATTCGAATTCTTCCCCAATATAACCTGGCTGATTAAAAACGTCCCCATCCACTTATGGTCGTGACTCCAAAGCTGGCATGGGCTTTGTGCGCAGTGAACTTCCCACCTTTCCAGTGAATTTCCACTTTTCATTTTTCACTCAGGTGATCTCCTCCTCCAGTCCCTGTCCAGGGTGCCAGATGCCGCAACCTGCACTGCTGGGTTCAGGATCTGAAGGAGGAACTGATGCACAAATGAAAACACTAGACAAGAAATATGAATTATTAAGGGGTGGGTGCCAGGTGGTGTCTCTTTTGTGAAGAGCACACTGACCTCTGGCCTGGTCTGCTATTTATTTACTTGAATGCACATTTTCCCTTTAGCAATGCATACAGGCATATCAAAGGTAAAATTTGGTAAACAGTAAAAGGATTATCAGGTTAAGAAATTGCCTTGAGCCACCACTATCTCAACAGAAGAGGTGCTTAGCTTCAGCCCTGATGACACCCAAGGTCCATCGGCCTTCCTTGTTCCTTGGTGCACTGACAGTATTGGCAAGCAGTGGTTTCCCTCAACTTCTCCATTTATCTATTGATAATTACTTAAGTTGTTTCTGTATATTGTCTATTTTGAATAATGCTGAAATGAAATGGGACTCCTAAAATACTTTTTTATTTACTAAATTGATTGGGGTGACATTGGTCAAAATGAACATATAGGTTTTAGGTGTAGGTTTCTATGTTACAAGATCTGTATATTGCACCCAGTGCCTACCACCCAAAGTCAAATCTTCTGCTGTCACCTTAGATTAGGATTCCCCCTTCCCTCTGGAAACCACCACACTGCTGTTTGTGTTCATGAGTTTTAGTTTTATATCCAACATATGAGTAAAATCATGTTTTAGCTTTTTCTGACTGATTTATTTCACTTAGCATAATGTTCTCAAAGTCTATCCATGTTGTTTCAAATGGCATTTTTTCTTCCTTTCTTATGGCTGAATAGTATTTCATTGCATATATGTACCACATCTTCTTTATCCAGTCCTCTATTGTGGGACACTTTGCTTGTTCCCATGTCTTGGCCATATATATTTGCAAATACATTATTTCAAGTTTCTTCGTTATATACCCAGGAGTGGGATTGCTGGGTTGTATGGTAGCTTTATACTTAATTTTTTAGCAATTGCCAGACTGCTTTTTATAGTGGCTGTACCAGTCTACATTCCCACCAGCAATGAATAAGGGTTCCCTTTTTTCCACAACCTCTCCAACACTTGTTATTGCCTGTCTTGTTAATAATGGCCACTCTAACAGGTATAAGGTGGTATCTCATTGTAGTTTTGATTTGCATTTCCCTAATTGTCAGCGAGGTTGAACATCTTTTTATATATCTACTAGAGGCCCAGTGCATGAAATTCGTGCATGTGGGGGTCCCCTAAGCCCAGCCTGCACCCTCTCCAATCCGGGACCCCTTGGGGCATGTCTGACTGCCTGTTTAGGTGAGGATTGGGCCTAAACCAGCAGTCAGACATCCCTCTCACAATCCTGGACCTTGGCTCCTAACTGCTCACTTGCTTGCCTGCCTGATTATCCCTAACTGCCCCCTATGCCAGCCTGATCATCCCTAACCACCTCTGCCTGCCAGCCTGATCGCCCATAACTGCCCCCCTGCTGGCCTGGTCACCCCTCATGGCCCCCCCTGCCAGCCTGGTTGCCCCCAACTTCCCCCCTCTGCCGGCCTGGTCACCCCACACACCCTGCTGTTCAGTCGTTTGGTCGTCCCTCACCAACCCACCTGCTGGCCTGGTGGCCCCACACAGCCTGCTGTTCAGTCATTTTGTCATCCCTCACTAACCCCACTGCTGGCCTTGTGGCCCCACCCAGACTGCTGTTCGGTTGTTATTGTGAGGGCTAATCATAAGTCTTCTTGGGAGAAGTGTATTTTCAGGTCTTCTTCCCACTTTTTGATTGGGTTGTTGGTTTGTTTGGTGTTGAGATTTATGAGTTCAAACCTTTGTTGGAGCTACTGTTTGCAAATATTATCTCTCATCTGATTGGTTCCCTCTTTGTTTTGTTGTCAGGGTCTTTTGCTGTGCAGAGGCTTTTTAGTTTGACATAGTCTCATTCATCTATTTTTTTTTCCTTTACTTCCTTTGCCTTTGGGGTCAAGTCCATAAAGTGTTCTCTCTGACTAGGTACATGAGTTTTTTCTGTATTTTCTTCTATGTAACTTATTGTTTCATGTCTTATATGTAGGTCTTTGATCCATTTTACATTAATTTTTGTACATGGGAACAAACTGTAAGCCAGTTTCATTTGTTTGCATGTAGCTTTCCAGTTTTTCCAGCACCCTCTTCTGGCTCCATTGTCAAAAATTATCTGTTCATATACATGTGGTTTTATAACTGGACTCTCTATTCTGTTCCATTGATCTGTGTGTGTTTATCTGCCAGTACCATGCTATTATGATTATCATAGCTCTATAGTATAATTTGAAGTCAGATATTGTGATACTTCCAGCTTCATTATATTTTTCTCTCAGGATTGCTTTGGCTCTTCAGGGTCGTTTGTAGTTCCATACAAATCTGATTTTTTGAGATCTTAATTTTAGTTCCTTCTGATAAATATCCAGAAGATGGATTGTATGGTAGTTATAATTTCTAATTTTTAGAGAAATCCCTATGCTGTTTAACATAGTGGCTGTAACAATGTGCATTTCCACCAAAATTGTACAAGGCTTTCCTGTTCTCTACATTCTCACCAAGATTTGTTATCACTGTCTGCTTAGTGATAACCATTCTAACAATTTGAAGTGCTATTTCATTGTTGATTTGATTTTTAGTTCCATAATGATTAGTGATGTTGAGCAAATTTTCATGTACCTGTTGGCTATTTGTATGTCTTTTTAGAAAACTATCTCTTCATAGAATTTCCTAGTCTTCTGATTTCACTGAGCAATTACATTTAGTAAAAATTATAAGCTAGAGTGTCAATAATCTTTGTTTTCATAATTTTGTTTTTTGTTTGTTTTGATTTGTTTTGCTTTGCTTTTTATTGAATTTATTGGGGTGACACTGGTTAACAAAATTATACAGGTTTCAGGTGCTCAATTCCACAATACATCATCTGTGCACTGTATCGTGTGTTCACCATCCCAAGTCAAATCTCCTTCCATCACCATTTATCCCCCCTATACCCACTTCCACCTACCTTCACCCATCCTCCCCTCCCCCAATAATTACCACACTGGATGAACCTTGAGAGCATTATGCTAAATGAAATATGCCAGTCAGAGAAAAAGTACCATATCATTTCACTCATATGGAGAATCTAATGAACACAATGAACTAACAAGGAAAATTGAGACACACTCATAGATAGAGAGCAGGCTGACAGCTTTTGAGGGGGAGGGAACTGTGTGGGATGTTAGAAAGATTTAGCAAAAAGGAAAAGAAAAGAGAACAAAACCTAAATTTTATTTTTGAATTGTTCACTGCTAGTGTATATGTATAGAAATACATTAGGTTTTGTACTTGTTTCTATGTCCTGATAGCTTGTTATATTCATTTACTAATACAAATAGATTTTTGTGTTTTAAAGATTTTTATATTTAAATATATATTTTTATGATTTCAGAGAGGGAGAGAGAGATAGAAGCATCAATGATGAGGGAGACTCATTGACAAGCTGCCCCCTGCATACCCCCTACTGGGGATTGAGCCCACAACCTGGGCATGTGCCCTTGACCAGAATCAAACCTGGGACCCTTCAGTCTGCAGACCAATGCTCTATCCACTGAGCTAAACCGGCTAAGGCAGATTTTTTAATATTTAACTAGAGGCCTGGTGCACGAAATTCATGCATGGGTGGGTGGTGTGTCCCTCAGCCCAGCCTGGACATCCCTCAAGGGATGTCCAACTGCCTGTTTAGGTCCAATCCCTCTCACAATTCAGGACTGCTGGCTCCCAACTGCTCACCTGCCTGCCTTCCTGATTTCCCCTAACCACTTCTGCCTGCCAGCCTGATCACACCCTAACAACTCCCCTGCCAGCCTGATGGATGCCTAACTGCTCCCCTGCCAGCCTGATTGCCCCCAACTTCCCTCTTCTGCTGGCCTGGTCACCCCCCCCAACTGTCCTCCCTTGCAGGCCTAATCACTCCCAACTGCCCTCCCCTGCTGGCCATCTTGTGGTGGCCATCTTGAGTCCACATGGGGGCAGCCATCTTTGACCACATGGGGGCAGACATTTTGTGTGTTGGAGTGATGGCCTATTTGCATATTACTCTTTTATTAGATAGGATATGCCATCCTTAATGAGAATTTTAGTCTTTGCTTATAATCTGGATGACTTTTAATTTTTTTCTTGTCTAATTTCCCTTACTAGAACCTCCTGAACAATATTGAATAGAAGTAGTTTAAGGAGACATTCTGATCTTAGAAGGAAAACATTCAGTCTTTCAACATTAAGTATGATGTTATTTGTGTTTTTTAATAGATACCTTTACTAGGTAAAGGAAGTTTTTGCCAATTTCTAGTTTCCTTGTATTTGTTTCTATTTTCAGGATTTTTATCATGAAAATGTGTTGGGTTATGTGAATGTTTTTTTCTGTATATATTGAGATAATTATGTGTGTTTATTCTTTTGTATTATATTCATATAATAAAATATATTGATTGATTTTTAGATGTTAAATCAGGCTAGCATTCCTGAGATAAATTCTACTTGGTCATAAGTATAATCTTTTTTACATGCTGCTGAATTGAATTTTTGTGGAAATTTGTACATCTGTGTTATAAAGAATATTAACCTATTGTTTTATTTCCTCATCATGCTTTTGTCTTATTTTAGTGTCAGAATAATACTGGCCTCCTATAGAATAAGTTGGAAAGTTTTACTACATTACAAAACTTCAGAGGCATTTGTGAAGGGTTTGTATTAATCTTCTTTAAAATTGTGGTATATTTTACCAATGAAATTGTTGCTGGGCAGTTATTTGTGGGAAGATTTTATCTAATGTTTGACCAAATTTTATATTGATATTTTTCTTTGTTATTGGTCTATCGGACAGTCTATTTTCTTCTAGTCAATTTAATCTGTGTATTTCTAGAAATATATTCCTTTCATCCAGGTTATCCAATTTGTTGCTATATAGTACTTTTTATTTCCTTAAGTTCTTTAATGATGACTTCTTCATTTCTGATTTTAGTAGTTTGAGCTTTCTTTGTTCTAGCTAGAAGGTTGTCATTTTTTCACATGATTTTTATTGATTAAATTAAAAATATATATCTATATATATAAAAGGCTAATATGCAAAGTGTCCACTCAGGCATTCAACCAGGAAAACAAGTTCAATCGCTCACTATGATGTGTGCTGACGACCAGGGGGCAGTGCAGAACATGGCGGGCGAGCAGTGGTAACGGCGGGACACTGAGGGAGTGAGGGAAGGAGGAGGTGGGGGGGAACCACACAGGTGGCAAGGGAAAGAGGAGGCAGGTAGGTGGGGGGAACCACGCTGTGCTGGTTTGCAGGTAGCAAGGGAAGGAGGAGGTGGGGATCACGGGCCAGGTCTAGGGACCCTACCTGTGCATGAATTTCATGCACCAGGCCTCTAGTATATATATACTAGAGGCCTAAGTGACCATCTGACCATTCAACTGTCCGTCCAGTAGCTATGATGTGCAATGACCACCAGGGAGCAGACGCTCAATGCAGGAGCTGTCCAGCAACAGCTGCTTTGCAGAGTGTCCACTTGCACTCCGGGACCCCTCGGGGGATGTCAGACTTCCAGTTTTGGCCCGATCCCCACAGGCCAGGTAGAGGGACCCCACCTGCCAGAGGGATCCTGCTCACTCCACAAACACCCTTGGAGCCCTGGAGCCGCCCCAGATGCGAGGGACCGCAGGAGGTTGGCTCTAGGGCGTGTCTGGCCCATCTTGCCAAGTCCTGTCCTACTAGCCACCTTCTAATTAATTTCCTTTTAATGTGCACGAATCTGTGCACTGGGCCTCTAGTATAATAATAATTGAGTACTTTTCTTGTAATCCAGATCTATTAATGAGAATAATGCATCTGTGTCAGTTGGAGAGTACTAATGCCTATTTAGTTTAACGGTAGCTGAATGTTAGTGTTCCCTATCATCAAAACCAAGTTCAAATGTTTATCTGTTAATGTTCATCTGTAAATATAAAAATCATGCCAATTGCAAAAAAGGGTATCTTAGATTTACAAAAAGTGCTGACATATATTTAGATAATAAATGTGTGAAAACAAATATACCCAGTTACATACTATCATAAGAATCATAAATTATCACTTCCCTTCTGAATTTCATACTGGAGGAAATAATGACATTTTTCTGAAAAACTCTGTTATGGAGCCCTCCTAATTGTGGTCACAGGTTTATAAGCAATATATGAAATTGAAGAAACTTATTTTCTTTCTCTTATTTATTTTTATTTTTTTGTATACTCAGCGACCCCTTTAGATTCTTGGAGCAAGAGCCAGGTAAAAATGTAGGCATGAAAATGATGAATTTGGTGTTTTCCAATATATTTTACTGTGGTCCATTTGAGGCCTTTCAGTATACTTCTGAAGGAAACACACACACACACACACACACACACACACACACACACACACACACACACACACACACACAGCTCCTTTGGGCAGCCCAAGGTTACTGGGGTACTGAGCATGTACTCTGAATAGGCTACAGAGGAAAGTTTTAGAGTCACAGATGGTTAGTGGAGCTTTAAGAAGTTTTACAATATTTTAACAAACCAAAATTAAACTCTTGTCAAAATGCAAATGAGATTATTTTTATTTCAACTTCCTCTTCCTGTGAATTGACCACTAACTTCACCCTCAGGGTGTGTATATGCTAATTTTCTTCTCATTCAAAACTTGTCTTCTATTTATGTTGATACATGAGGGATTTTGTTCATTTATTCCTCATTTATAAATGCTTACTTTATACAAGGCACTGGGTACCTCCTAGGAATGAATTAGATAGGATTCTTACCCTCAAGGAACTCACAGATTACAACTTAAAATGTCACCCAAGTTAGATGCTCTTTATTTAATTGAAATCAAAGTTTTCATTTGGAGAGCTGGACTGCCAACTTTTGGCATTTTAGGCACTAAGGGGAAACATTTGAAGGACCACAAAAATCACTGCTGCATGACTTAGGCTCTTAAAAAGAGGTCCATGTCCTGCTAATACTCCAGAGTAGGGAAATCACATAATTATTTATAAAATAGACTGATAATATTTAAGCTTTACCAAGTACAATTGATATAAAAGGGAAGTACCCTTAATCTGATTAAATTGCATATCCCTTGAAGTAAAAAACTGTGTTTTTATACACCATTGAATAACCAGCACATACCAAAGTGTTAGAAAATTTTGACTCTGGAAGTGATTTAATAGGAGAGGGCAAAATAACTCTATAGGTCAGACCATGTACTGGGTGTCCCTCACACAAAAGTGCTTGAAAGTGCTCATGGGACAGCTGGAGAGCCAGCTGATAGGATCTTCCCTCTCTTTTTTTTTATAGATTAAAAGGAGCCGTTCACAAAGAAATTAAAAGAGGCTTATGCAGCTGGCATGTAACCAAAAATGGCTATCTTTGGTTCACATACCAGTGTGAGCTTTCCTATGTAGCTTATTAATAAATTAGCCAACATATAATTGATTACTCTATGCAAAATTTTATATTGAATATTATATAAAGCACAAAAAAAGCAAAGTATTCTCATGCAAGAGGCAGTATAATTTAGTGAAAAGAACAGAAGTTTTAGATGGAAATGATTTGAAATCCTGGCTAAGCTACTTAGAGTTGTGTAACCTTGGAAAAAGTGTTTGAGGAAGTTTTTAAGCCTCAGATTCTTCATCAGTAAAATGGGGATACTCATATTCATATGAGGTTGCTCTAAGGATTACATGAGATAGTGTATGCACTTTGATTTTGCAATGTAAAGCTAGATTTTGAGTTACTTCAAGGACCCTGTGATTTTCATCTCCATATTAATCCACCACCCAGAGTTTCTTGTATATTGTAGGTTTTCAATAAATATTTATAAAATTATTTAACAAATTAAATATATTTGTACAGAAACAAATTTATTTTAGCCAGTTTTCCAAGAAACAACAGTAAAGCAAATTAAAAACTTTTGCATTTTAAGTGGACCTACCACCCAGGTAATAATTAAATAAATCCTCATTCTAAAATAAGTTATTAAAAACCTAGATTAACACTTTGTACACATATATGAAAGCTTTAGCATTACATGAAAAACTATAGCTTAGTTTTTTTTAAATAATTTTAAAGTTATTTAAAAATAAAAGAAAAACTTGTGTTGGAGACAATGCAATAAATTTGAAAAACAACTACACGTGTCTTGAAAGCTCATCAAAAACCGAAGACTGTGAAAACAGGATGCCCACAGTTCAATTTCACAGAAATATGTTAGAGAGATTAGAGTAGATTAGCTTGTTCTGGTCTAGTTAAAACACCAATAAAGCTAGCTCAACTACTTCTAGTCAAACATATTTCAATGAATATATGTTTTGCAATGTAACCAATTTATCTGCACAGTAATTTTCATTATTTAATGGTGTCAAGAACAAGTAAATGTTTTTTAAAGGAGGCTACAAGTCTACCTCTCTCACTGCCCCCTCTCAATAGGTGAACAATACTGGAACTTGTTTGCCTGTTTTTCAGGAATAAGTTGTTTTTCATTCACATAAAATTGTGAAAGAAAGGGGCAGGGTGGGCTCAGATAAAGATATATTAAAGGACAGAATCATGCAAATTAGAGAAAAGATGATCATCTTACTATGTCAATTTATATATCCCCAATGCATTTATATGGACAAATTAACTTTTGATTATTAGGTAAACTATCTTTTAGTTTTTTCCACTTCTTCCTTCCTTGTCCAAAATTCTAAAAAGTTGTGGAGTTTCTCTTTAATGATATTCTCTCTAGAAAGAACAAAAATCCCAATATATTTTAAAAAGTTGTTGAGAAAAGGGTCATGACTTATTCATCACTGTACCACTGAGCACAGTGCATTGGAAGTACTAGTTGCTTAATAAATACATGTTGAATAGATGAACATTGCTCTGTTTCCTTTTATGATAACATCATTGACAGAGGCTCAAATTATAACTTGATCTCCCCACCTCTTTCAGTTCCCCAATCAGTTGGACACAAAATACAGTTGTTTCTTCTTTTGTAACATTTCTCAAGTCCATTCCTTCCTATAGTAACCTCCAATCTGATCTGCCACAGTTTACAGGGACACAGTGAAGTGGTCTTCCATCTTATTCCTTTGTGGTATTTTAACATACGCCCTACCAAATCTTGTTTACTCACACCAAGCAGGATATAGGAGTTCAGGAATTCTTTCTTCTTACAACACTGGTAACAATTTTCCTGTGTAACTGACATGGAATTACTTATCTATGATGGGCTATGAGGCTTTTTAAAAACATGTAATTCTCATCATTCCTTTCCCTTCCTGCTTAAACTAAATTTCTGGGTACTAAATCTGTGTCTAGTTTAACTGTTATTTCAATTTATTTGACTCTTGAAATGATGAATCCAAGTCTGTTTACTTATATCTATGTTTCTATCATGTATCATCTATTCATCTGTCTCTTATACATTTCCCCCAAAATAAACTTGAAGGCAGTTTTATAAAAATATTCTAAATGTGACCGTTAAAATAAACATTAAATTAACAATAAAAACTAATTAATAGTTTGACCACAATTTTTTAAAATTTTATTTTATTGTTTAAAGTATTACAAATAGTAGTACATATATATATTTTAAGAGTTTTATGAGTCTATTGAAATCCATCCTTTGAATCAAGATTAAGATATCCTGATTTAGAGGAACAACAAAATAAAATTGTGATATATGAAGGGAACAAGAAATTTAAAACACTAAATTCAGCTCTAAATGCCCTAGAAATTAAGGTGGGGCAAGGTAAACCTAGTTGGCTATTTAGTCTCATTGTCAGAAGATACTACAAAAGGATTACCACATCTACTCTTTATATTAAAGTAGCTGATCTCCTGAATACATCATTTTGATGGAATAACAAGTCAGCCTTTTCCTTTCCAATAACATAACTCAATCCTTTGTACTGAATCTTTATTCTCAATTATAATTTTTAATTGCTCATGGCCTGTTCAAGACACTTCTCAACTTTAAAACCTTATCTGTTCATGCTTGAATTATTAAAATTATCCTGACTGGTTTCCTTTCATTAAAATCCCCTATCTATTTGTATATTAGCTTCAGAAGACTATTAGAAATAAAGTATTTGAATAGGGCCATCTTTATCCCACCTGGTTCTTCTAAAAATTAGAAAAAAAATCTCTTCCAGTCTAACATAGTCCTATGGTTGAAAGGCTTGCTTCCGTGAATTAGAAAACTATATATCATCCTCCAGGTAAAACATGACTGCTCTTAGGAGCACTACTTGGCTTAGATTTTAGCTTCCATTAACATCATGGATAGTAACTCTTTTGTACTGTATGACAATATGCAGCAGCTCTGGCTTTGTTTCATTACTCCTCTATGCCAAATGTTATTGATCGTCCATGGCTTATAACCATATCATGATAATTTGGTTTTTATTCCATATAAACAGGTCCAAATAATGCAGAAAAGAAAATTTCCAAAAGCAAAAGATGGTTCCAGAGAACCACTTAAAAATTTTCACCCTCAAACTATAGCTACATCAATAGCAAAACTAACATTTTGGTGGGAAATTTATCAGACCTGTTCCAAATATCTCACCCAGTGAGTTTCAAAGCTTTGTTCTTCATGCACTTAATCATGTCCTCAGACAAAAGTTTGTTGAATGGCTATTAGTGAATCTGTCTAATTGGGACCAATTAATATCAAGGTTATGAAATCCTGAAAGTTTCTCTTTGGGATCCTTACCATTCTTTTCTGAGTAATTTTCCATTTTTAGAAATTTTATGTCCTTACAACCTTGCCCAATATTACTCAAACAACACAGTCCCAATATGGTGTTAAGAATTAAATGTGGTAAAATTAGCATTTTCAAAGACAAGTATATGGAGGTGGCAAAACTTAACCCAACATAATGTCTCAAAAAATTTTTAGCCATCTTTATGGGAGACATTATAAAGCATAATCTTGCTGGTAACTTTAAATTATTCCATCTTTATGGTGATTCCATAAGGTTTTCACTGATTTTTCAAGGCAATTCCTATTATTACCACCTATAACACTTGAAACAGATAATATCACAAAGCACATCAACGTGGTCTATGCACTTCAATATGTCTTGGAAACATTTATTTTATATAGCCAGATTAAGTATTATATTTTACTCACATGCATGCATGCATACATATACACAAAAATAAAAGAAATAAGAAGAAAGATGATGATTGAGTAAGGTGGCTATGGACATAGCAGGAATATCAGTGCATTTTTTCAATCACTATATTTTAAAGAACCAAAGTAAAGACACATGACATTTCTTGTAATTAGGTAAAAATAGCAGCCATTGCATCCATGAGATCTATTGGTGAAGTAGAGCATCTTCTGTAACTTTAACATGCTATGCAATAACCTCCTGATACACTTCAGAGTAATATAAATGAATTTTCTCAGAAAGTAAAGCTGTAATTTACATGCAGATGAGATGGTGCTGTACATAGGGAACCTTAAACATGCGACCAAGAAACTAGTAGAACTGATAAATGAATTCAGTAAAGTAACAGGAAAGAAAATAAATATCTAGAAATCACTTTCATTTTTATAAACCAATAATGAACTATCAGAAAGGGAAACTCAGACAACAATCCCACATACAATTGCATCAAAATAAAACAAAAACATAGGAATACATTTAACTAAGGATGTAAAACACTTGAACTGGGAAAATGATAAGACAGTGAAGAAAAAATCTGAAGGGCATACAAATAAATTGAAGAATATATGGTAATCATTAATTGAAATAATTAAGGTAAAAAATATGTGCACACTACCCAAAACAATCTACAGATTAAATGTTATTCCCACCAAGATATCAATGGATAAGATATCAAAGAACTAGAACAAATATACCAAGATATCAAAGAACTAGAACAAATATTCCAAGAATCCTATCTTATAATAGACAAATATGCAAATTGACCATACCTCCGACACACCTACAAACCACGCCCACAAGCCACGCCCACCATCCAATCAGAGCGAGCATGCAAATTAACCAAACCAAGATGGCTACAGCCACAGAGAGCAAGGTTTCCTAGGTAACAGAGGAAGCCAAGCTTTCTGCCAGCCGTTGCCAGGCCTAAGCTTCCACTCAAGCTACAAAGTTTCAATTATAGAAGGTAAACAAATTCAAACAAATGGCGGCAGAATGAAACTTGAGAGAGCAGGCCAGGGTTGCTGCCGGCAACAGGGGAAGCAAAGCTTTCCACACACCCTGGCCGGGCCCACCCGCTTAAGGCAACAAAGTTTCAATTATAACCCCAACACAAATGGCTATGGGCCTCGGAGGGAGCCCCAGGCTTGGCTCTACTCCAGGCTACAAAGTTTCAATTGTAGAAGGAAAATAAATTCCAGATACCAGGGCCTCTGCTTGGGTTGCCAGGGGCATGGCCCGCCTGCAAACCACCACAGTCCCCTCGCTCAGGCCGCCCCATGCCCCAAGGGAACCCCACCCTGATCAGGGACACCCTTCAGGGCAAACCAGCTGACCCCCACCCCTGTACCAGGCCTCTATTCTATCTAATAAAAGAGTAATATGCAGATTGATCATCACTGCAACACACAAGATGGCTGCCCCCATGTGTTCAAAGATCCTGCCCCCATGTGGACACAAAATGGCCACCACAAGATGGCCAGCAGGAGAGGGCAGTTGGGAGGCACCCGGCCTGCAAGGGAGGGCAGTTGGAGGTGATCAACCCTGCAGGAGAGGGCAGTTAGGGGTGACCAGGCCGGCAGAGGAGGGAAGTTGGGGGCAAACAGGCTGGCAGCAGAGTGGTTAGGGGGTGATCAGGCTGGCAGTCAGAAGTGATTAGGAGCAATCAGGAAGGCAGGCAGGCAAGCAGTTGGGAGCCAGCAGTCCTGGATTGTGAGAGGGATGTAAACAGGCAGTCGGACATCCCTCGAGGGGTCCCAGATTGGAGAGGGTACAGGCTGGGCTGAGGGACAACCCCCCTCCGTGCACAAATTTCGTGCACTGGGCCTCTAGTGTATTTAGAATCATAGAAGACCCTGAATAGCCGCAGAAATCTTGAGAAAAAGGAACAGAAGGTTAGAGGTATCACACTATCTGATAACAAATTATACTACAAGGTTATTGTAATAAAAACACCTTGGTACTGGCAAAAGAACAGGCATATAGGTAAATGGAATGAAACAAAGAGCCTAGAAATAAACCTATGCTTTTATAATCAATTAATAATATTATACAAAGGAGTAGAAAATATACAATGGGATAAAGACAGTCCATTCAATAAATGGTGTTGGGAAAATTGGGCAGATATGTACAAAAAAATAAAACTAGACAATTTTCTGATACCATGCACAAGAAAACACTAAAAAATGGATTAAAGACTTAAATGTAAGACTCAAAATCATAAAATTCTAGATGAAAGCATAAGCAGTAAAATCTCAGACATTTCTCATAGCAATATTTTTTCTGATGTATCTCCTCAGACAAGGGAAACAAAAGAAATAATAAACAAGTGTTCTACAGCAAAGAAAACCATTATCAAAATAAAAAGACAACTCACTGATTGGGAGAAGATATTCTCTAATAAGACATTTGTTGAGGAGATAATTTCTAAAATTTATAAAAAACTTACACAACTCAACACTAAGACAAGCAACCCTATTTTAAAATGAGCAAAGAAACTGAATAAACACTTCTCCAAAGAGGTCGTACAGATGGTCAATAGATATATGAAAAGATATACAAAGTCAGTAATCAGCCGAAACCGGTTTTGCTCAGTGGATAGAGCATCGGCCTGCGGACTCAAGGGTCCCAGGTTCGATTCCAGTCAGGAGCATGTACCTTGGTTGCGGGCACATCCCCAGTAGTGGGTGTGCAAGAGGCAGCTGATCAATGTTTCTCTCTCATCGATGTCTCTAACTCTCTATCTCTCTCCCTTCCTCTCTGTAAAAAATCAATAAAATATATTTTAAAAAATAAATTTTAAAAAAGTCAGTAATCATCAGAGAAATGAAAATTAAAACCACAAAGAGACATCACCTAATGCCTGTCAGAATGGCTGTCATCAACAAAACAAACAACAAGTGCTGGAAAGGATGTGGAGAAAAGGGACTTCTCCTGCACTGTTGGTGGGAATGCAGATCAGTGCAGTCACTATGGAAAACAGTATGGAATTTCCTCAAAAAATTAAAAATGGAACTACCTATAACCCAGCAATTTTACTTCTAGGAATAAATGCAAAGGAACACAAAACACTGATTCAAAACAATACATGCACCCCTATGTTCTTTGCAGCATTTTACAATAACCAAGATTTGGAAGCAGGTCAGGTGCCCATCAATCTATTAGTGGATTAAAAAGGCTGTGTTCTATTGCACAATGGGATACTACTCGGCTGTAAAGAAGAAGGAAATCTTACCTTTTGCGACAGCATGAATGGACCTGTAAAGTATTATACTAAGTCAGTGGTCGGCAAACTCATTAGTCAACAGAGCCAAATATCAACAGTACAACGATTGAAATTTCTTTTGAGAGCCAAATATTTTAAACTTAAGCTTCTTCTAATGCCACTTCTTCAAAATAGACTCATCCAGGCCGTGGTATTTTGTGGAATAGCCACACTCAAGGGGCCAAAGAAGCGCATGTGGCTCGCCAGCCGCAGTTTACCGACCACGGTACTAAGTGAAATAAGCCAATCAGAGAAAGAGGAATGCCATATAATTTTACTTATATATGGAATTTAATGGACAAAATGACAAAGTAGACACTGACTCATAGCTACAGAGAACATACTGACTACTGCCAGAGGAGAAGGGGGATGGGGGGTTGGCTGAAAGAGTTGAAGGGATTAAGAAAACAACAAAAACTCATAGACACAGACAAAAGTATGGCAATTACCAGAGGGAAAGTGGGATGGGAAAAGATAGAAGAGCATAAAGAGGGAATAATGAGTAAAGGAAATGTTTGCACTAAAATGACACCAGGTGATGGACCAGTGGAGTCAGATCAGACCTTGGTTTAGAAACCTTTGTACTTGAATTTTGGCTAAGAAAGGATTCAGAGGCAAGCCTCAAAGTAAAAGAGAATGTTAATATAGGATGTCACAGGGGTAGAATAAGTGAGCTGGAGTTTAAGAGAAAGAGGCAAGGAAAATGCACCTGGTGGAAGGAAGTGGGACAAGGCATGGGCATGCTCCATATAGAGAACTGCATTAGGTCCTTTGTCTTGAGGGTATTTATCTGGAGGTCAGAGGATCCCAGTAGAATATTCATCAGATTTCCAGTTGTGTCCTTTCAGAGTCATGGTCTCTGCTGATTGGTCAGTGCCAGGGAAGGAAGTCATTTGCCAAAGCAGTTGATCCTGATGTCAGCCATAGCTTTGCTTGTCTGGTTTTGCTGCTTTCCTGGAACTGGAGCTGAAACACAACTGAGGCCTGGATATTATCCCTAAAGATTAATGCTTCAGGGAATGATCATGCAAGGGCTCACATGGAAGTTGCAGGAGGCCACTGTTTGACACCATGTTCCTCCTCCAAGGGGGTCTACTGCAGGACTAGTGACATGTCAGGGGAGGAAAGATCAGCATCTTGGCAATGGAAATTATGTTCTTTCATAGGACCTCAAAGAGAGCATTCTAGGAGCCCACATATGGGAGATTGTGGCATGGTAAGATTTATTTGCTGTGTCAGATGCAAAATCAAAGGAGTGCCTCTGGGTTACCAATATCTTATCTCCATCCATCCCACCAGGGAAAAAGTCTAACCTTGCTTTCATAGGCCATAAAAAGGGCCAATGTCCACAGATTTTGTTCCATATTAAAGCTTAGTCCTTTGGAACCCACATGGTCTGCCACAAGCCTCAGGCGGCTTCTAGGCCCACATGGCTGCTACAAAATGTATAGGTGCACAAAGTGAGTGTGTGTTACTGATAACATTATAATAATCTGGAATGATACCATTATAATAACCTGGTTATTATTTAACAGGAAAGGAGTAAATGGAAGACTAAATAATATAGGCATACCATTTAAATGGCTTTGCTAGAAAGCTGTAATTTTACACTCTTTGAGTCAGTTCCCTGTCAATCGATGGAGGAAAGGACTGGTAAAGGGCAAGTTAGTGTGTGCCTAGTAAAGTCTGAGTGATATGGTAAGGTGCTTATCTATCAGTTACACCTGAGAACTAGTCAGTGGCCAGAATAGGCATGGCCACTGCAAGGGCATGAAACCTGAATATTTAAACTCCTGGACAAAGGAGTGCTGGCTCTTGGCTCCTGACTCTTGGCCCTCTAGTTCTCTTGGGATTCCTGTTGCAGAGGGTGCACTCCCCTGAATTTGCCCACATGGTATATGGCCATGTGGACTCCACACAATGGACTAATGGACTTTAATTAGCCTGATACTGAACTGGACACAGCCTCAACATGGAATGGAAGATATCAACACTGTCTTTGCTTTTGGCTATACTGCAACACCAGCTGCACCTCTTTTAGGACTGGTGTAAGGGACATGGGACTTTGCATCCTGAGAAATGTAACTCCACACAAATAAAGTATTTTACCATATTTCATTATCCTGTGGGAGCTTTTGAAAATGCTTATTTCAGCTATACCCCAAGAACCTACTTCAAAACCAATGGGGAAATCTGGCCCACTAATTATTCCGGTAACATTACCAGGTGAGAAAGAGAGAGAGAGAGAGAGAGAGAGAGAGAGAGCTTCTTTGTTAAACTGGGATTATACTATCTCAGGTTTGGGAAGGATTACGTCATTTTTCAAAATAACCAATCAACTTCTCAAGCTTTTGCAGGCTTCTGAGACATCTAATTCCTAGCTAATTTATTTCCTACATCTTCCGGTTTGTGTCTCTTATCCAATCTGATCCTATCTCCAGGCTAGATTGAAAGACTTCTATGGTCACCATCTTGGCTACTACAGGGAGTTATCTGCCCCTTTAGTGTTTTAATCTTTCCCCTAGTTATCTGTGTGGAACAGACCAGTGGTTCCCTGGGGAGTATGTGAAGCTGTACCTACCTGATAAAGCAAGCAGGTTTGTGCTCCCTAGTTTATTATGCTTAATAATATCTGATTCCCTTTGCCCCCTTCCTTTATTAATAATTAGCTACCCATGTTAACAAGGGGAGGGTCCAATCCTCATGACCAGTGATATGCTAGGGAAGGAAAGGTTTCCCTGGTAGTGCGATCTTTGTTTTCCCAGTTTTGCCAGTTGGTAGGCACAAGTGGATTTCCGTCCTGGTGACCTTCTGTACCTGGCCTACTGTCCTTACTCTGCTCATTTCTGTCTAACTGCCTACCACAGAAGGAGACTTGACTTTATGTGGTGAGCACACAATAAAATATATAGATGATGTATTATAGAATTGTATACTTGAAACCTACATAATTTTATTAACCAATATCACCCCAATAAACTAAATTAAAAAATTAAAATAAAAAATAAGTGAATTTCTTACAAGATTGTGAAGCAGGAAGAGGTCGTGGTAAGGAACAAAACACTTGGATAGACAATGGGGAATAATAATACAAAGTAATGTTTAATGTTCTCTTTTTAAAATGATCAGCATTTTAAAGATATTAAATTTTAAAGATATAAAGCATTTTTTATTTTTAAAATATATTTTTATTGATTGTGGAGAGGAAGAAAGAGATAGAAGCATCAATGATGAGAGAGAATCATCAATTGGCTGCCTCCTGCATGCTCCACACTGGGGATTGAGCCCCAAACCCAGGCCTGCGCCCTGACCAGGAATCAAACCATGACCTCCTGGTTCATAGGTCGATGCTCAAACACTGAGCCACGCCAGCCAGGCTATAAAGCATTTTAAAGAAATTCCATTGAACAAATATTATAGCTCATTATGTTTTTAAACATAAAAGTAAAATTCTAACAGTTAAACTGTGTTTTTGTACTTTAAACTTTAGACTAAACTGAAAAAAATATGGTAATACATGCCAAATTAAAGTCAGATACTCTGTTCCTGATTGAAGTGTACAACTCATGGAAACTCTTGATGATGGACAAAAAGGCACCACATGCTAACCCAGCTAGCTTGGGGAAGGCCTGGGTCGCAGTCTTGCAAACTCAGAGACCTAAAGTACCCACAAAGGATGGTCTGAAATTAAAACTTTTTAAAACTAAAAAGCAGGTTATGGTGGGTAGTCATGTCCTAGGCCAGTATCTTCCCTAACAAAAGTCAATCTTTATCTTAACTGAGCCTGTCCATTGTCTTTTTGCATCTATGACAACATATCATTGGAATGTCGAAGTAATTTTCTTTTGTCCAGTCCCTTCAAAGCACAGACAGTACAGTGACTACAAATACCCCCATTGTTATTGAGTTAATTTTTAAAATTTTAACATATATACTAGTGGCCCGGTGCACAAAATTCATGCATGGGGGTAAGGGGGAGGGGTGTCCTTCAGCCCGGCCTGCACCCTCTCCAATCTGGAACATCCCTCTCACAATTTGGGACCGCTGGCTCCTAAAACCGCTCACCTGCCTGCCTGCCTGATCACCCCTAACCACTCCGCCTGATGGCCTGCTCGCCCCCAACTTCGCCCCCTGCTGGCCAGCTTGCCCCCAACTGCCCCCCTTCCAGCCTGCTCACCCTCAACGGCCCCCCCGCCAGCCTGCTTGCCCCCAACTGGACCCCCTGCCGGCCTGCTCGCACCAAACTGTCCCCCCAAGCCTGATCGCCCCCAACTGCCCTCTCCTCCTGGCCTGATTGCCCGTAACGGCCTCTGCCTCGGCCCCGGTGTCATGGCTTTGTCCCGAAGGACGTCCAGAAGTTCTCCCGGAAGGTCTCCCAGTCTAATTAGCATATTACCCTTTTATTAGTATAGATTATTCTTGGTAGGATTACAGATGTCTCCCATTCCCCATCCCTTTCACCCCCTCCTCCCAGCCCCTGCCCACCACCCACAGATCTTCACCACCCTATTGCCCGTGACCATGGACTATGCATATAAGTATATAAGTACTTGGTTTATCTCCTATTGTCCCCCCACACCCACATCAAAGTATGTCAGTCTGTTCCATGTCTCCATGCTTAGGATCTTATTTTGTTGGTCAATTATTTTTGTTTACTAAGATTCCACAAATAAGTGAGATCATGTGATTTTTGTCTTTCTCAGATTGACTTATTTCACTTAGTTTAATAGTCTCCAGGTCCATCTATGTTGTCCCAAAGGGTAAGAGATCCCTCTTTTTTACAGTTGCATAATATTCCATTGAGTAAATGTCCCGAAGCTTTTTATCCACTCATCTACTGATGGGCACTTGGGTTGTTTTCAAATCTTAGCTATTGTAAATAATGGTGCTACGAACAAAAGGGTTCATATATTCATTTTGATTGGTCTTTTGTGGTTTTTAGGATATATTCCCAGAAGTGGGATCATTGGTACATCTCCTAGGTCAAGAGAAACAAAGGAAAAAATAAACAGATGGGACCACATCAAAATAAAAAGCTTCTGCACAGCAAAATAAACCACCATCAAAATGAAAGGGAACCCACTGTATGGGGGAACATATTTGTCAATGATACATCTGGTAAGGGGTCAATATCCAAAATATATAATGTACTCATGGAAATCAACAAAAGGAACACAAACAATCCAATTTAAAAATGGGCAGAGGACCTGAATGGACATTTCTTTAAAGAGGATATATAAATGGCCAAGAGACATATAAAAAAATGCTCAAAGTCACTCATCATCAAAGAAGTGCAAATTAAAAACAATGAGATATGACCTCATACCTGTCACACACAGGCTATCATGAAAAACAAAAATCAACAAACAACAAGTGCTGGTGAGGATGCAGAGAAAAGGGAACACTAGTTCACTGCTGGTGAGAATGCAGATTGGTGAAGCCACTATGGAAAATAGTATGGAGTTTTCTTAAATAATAAAAAAATGGAACTCCCATTTGACCCAGCGATCCCACTTCTGGGACTATATCCTGGAGTTCATTATTGACTGTTAGCTATCCTGCACCCACCTAAGTAAAAGAAGTACGTGTCTATCATTTTATTCTTTAACCAATCCCAGAGGTTTCCCTGCTTTGATTTCTCCCACCTTCCTAATCTATCACCAAAGGTCTCCTCTTTTGATTGTAATGTATAAAACAAGGTGCAAAACTGCCATTCTCTGGAGTATTATCTCAATCCATTGAGATTCTGGTTCCCGACATTTGTCAACAGTTTGGCTCAAATAAATTCAAAAAAAATTCTTCACAGGTTTCAGTGTTTCTTATGTTAATACCATGAATTTATCAAAATCAAAATTTTAATTTTCTTTGCCCACAATATCCTCTAAAGAGAATGCTTTCTTAAACAATGAGTGATGCTGACGAACAGTTCTACCTCTCATTAGAGGTAAATGATTTTCCTTTTTTTTCCTGTTTTGCTGAATAAACTATGTTATTTCCTCTTGTAGCTACCTGTACAAGCCTGCAGTTCTCTACAGGATATCTTGGTAGAAAGGGTAAGATTCTTAGCTTTCTCTTCATACATTAAAAAATAGAACTTAAAAATCTCTCTGAATTGAAAACGACAATGTGAGTTTCAGCTGCCTTCATCGAAAATGAAATCCTGAATCTGCTAATATTTTACTTTTTAATGGTTGTATTATTATGAAGAATGGAGACTACAATGAGGTAATATCTATTTATATGTTTAAATGATTAAAATGTTCACCAAAACTGCTGCATGAATTGTATAAGGAAATGTGGTTGTCTAGATGGAAAGCTCCTTTCTCCACAACTTAATATGCAATTGAAATAAACCAGGAATCCTGACTTAAATTAAACATTGTTCCTAACTAATTGATGTTAAATTTAGGATAGTGGTTGATCAAACACATTTCTGTTAGTGTGAGCAGTAGAGGGGGAAAAAAACTTAAAAATTTAAATCCAGGGTTTTGTCAACCAAACATTCAAATGGTAAATACATTTAAATGCCTAAATATTTTCATAAGATGAGACTTGACATGTTTCCTTTGATTGGGACATTTTCCATGCGTGTGTTCTGGGGTGGGACAGGAGAGCTTCAAATGGCACAAAAAGATTTTTTATCAAGCCCAAGAACCTAGTACAGCTGTCAAATCTCAGAGGGGCAGATTCTCAATTTATGATAAACATTTTCTTGAACATATTTTTAATTTTAGAACATGGGAAATATTTTAAGAAGATGATCCAAGTGTTGTGCTGTCTTTGTTAGAAGGAATTTCTTCCATTTTCCTTACTTGAAATAATAAAAAGTTGTTGCCTTTTATATAAATCTGCTAATTCTACATTTGGAGTTTGATTCCTAAGCATGTAAGATTATTCAGAATATGTATAGAAGTTATTGCAATCATCTAAGATATCAGTAAGATCTATTCATATTGATAACTTAAGTATATTTTGTATATATTAAATTTTCCCAGATTAAACAGTTGAAGATACTAAGTTCCCTCTTAGTAAAAGATGGTTCAATAAAGATTTTTACAGTGAAATATCAGGATAAAGACTTTATTGTATGTACTACTAGATTTATTTTGCAGGAACAAAATGTAACTAACAGCTGCAGACTACATGAGCATGACTCACAGGATGGCACTAACTGCATATTATGATTGCCAAATGGCACCATAATATTGGATATTGAAAGCAGCTCTGTCTAATCTTTTTGACCACACGTATAGGTGGGGCTTTTCCTCCATCAAAGCAGTTCCAAAGTGGCTGAGACCAGGGACAGTGTATGAAACCCAGGCAGGCAATGCAGCTGCAGAGCTTTGGGAACTTCCAGAAGAGCTGAGATCAGCAGTATTCCTTGGACTGATCTTCCCCAGAAATTGTGTTTTGTCAGGAATATGAAAAAGGACCTCCTAAGCAGACTTGGAAGCTCTGGATTGAGTTTTTTCTTCCCAATCTGCTCCCCTTCCCTCACCACCTCGCAAGTTAACTGAGGAGGAAGCTAATTATTTAACCAGCTTCTGAGGCTTGGTGGGAGGAGGGAGAAAATTAATCACCTTTGTATCCCTAATAGGAAAGTTTAGCCTAAAGCTGGTTCTTAGTAAGGACTAGGAATTTACTGAATTGTAGAGTCCTAGGATGAAGGAGGGTTTTCTGTTGGCTGACTTTACTGAGGTCTTGCTTTCTGCAGCTGTGAATGTGACTGTTCTAGAAGAGTGAGGAATTATTCACTAGAGCTTGAGACAGTCTTCCACTTAGTCAAAATTTTTGCTCAAGATTGGGAAATAATACATGCATATAATTTTTGGGGGTGTTAAAGGATAACATACTACTAGGATTAGATTTACAAACTGGCTACTGCTTAAACCTTTTATTTCAAGACTAGGAGAAGGCACCCCAATCCGAAGTGCCTCCTAGCTTTAATGTGTGTCTGCCTCCAACCAGAAATGAAACTACTAGTAATCTATTACCAGAAGTTACTTACTGCCTCACCAAATTCTTAGTTTTTGAACTATAAATGCTCCTGAGAGTGGTAAAGGTTAAGGTAAATACAATATAGCAAATGAGTTCATGAGCTTGATTTATCAGCCAGTTGCTAGATTTTCTCAAACAAGGAAGACTGGCACTTCAGAAAATACTAGTGTATTGAAAAGAGGACAATGGGAGGAAAAGGGAAAACAATATAGGGTAATGGAAAGGGAAGTTTTCTGATTTCATACACCATGCCTATTTATTAACCAGAAGAGTATAATATACATGTTCCATACCTAGCCAATAACTATGAACATAACTATGAAGAGCCCAGAGCGTGAGCAGTGCCAATCATGGGGTTAACATTTCTTTTCTGGCTTTAGACTAGAGCAATGTTTCTATATTTTTGTGGGCTATAAAGTTGGTTTGAATTTCCCATAAAATTTCCTGAATGTCTTGCCTGAGAGCTGGCTCTGAGAGGAGATTCAGTTCAATGGCTACAGAATAAGCACATTTTCTTTTTTCCCCGGAGAGGCTGCTGAAGAATTTGTAATTGTATTTGCCAAAGCCAGAGAGCAGTTTGTTTGTCAAACAAAACCAAGCAGAAACCTATTTCTTAATTGTGGATCAACATTCATAAGAATGAATGGTGTGGGAAATCAGGGTTTGGTAGATCATAAGATAACTTTCTCCCAAGTGTGTTATATATGAAAAAAACAAACAAACCAGAAATAAGTTCTTTTTGATTGGTTTCCTTGTAGAGCCAAGCAATTGTGCTTTAGCACATCTCAGAAGGAAGTCTTTTTTTACCTTTTGTTTTGAAATATTTTTATACTCATAAGAAGTTATAAAAATAGCATAGAGAACCCTGTGTACCTTTGATGAAGCTTTCCCCAAAGATAATATCTTACAAAACTATAGCACATTATATGAAACTGACATTACTATAATACTATTAACTAAACTACAGACCTCATTTAGATTATTTTTTTAAATATACTTTTTTATTGTTGATAGTATTACAGGTGTCTACCCTTAAGAGATAAACCACACACCTCATTTAAATTCTACCTATTTTTACATGGACTAATGTGTGTGTGTGTGTGTGTGTGTGTGTGTATGTGTGTGTGTGTGTATAATTCTATGAAATTTTATAGCATGTTTATATCTGTGTAACCACTACAACAATCAAGATTCAGAATTGTTCCTTGACCCACCATTAAAAACAAACAAACAAAAACATCTTTATGCTACATCTTTACCTTACAATTCCTCTTATTCCTAACACTCAGGCAATTGCTAATATATTGTTCCCCATCTCTATAATTATGTCATTTTGAGAATCTATCTACATAATAGAGTAATATGCAAATTAGCTGGGATGCTGTAACATCATGACTGAACAGCAGGGACTTGAGGTTGCATGGTGCCTGGCCAGGGTGAGGGACCTCAGGCCATGCCCTCAGCCCCGGCACCAGACCGGGGGACCTGAGGCTGTGCCCTGCTACCCGGTGAGGCTTGACAGGGGATCTGAGACTCCACCCTCCACTCAACGCTGGGCAAGGGGACCTGAGGCTGTGCCCCCCACCTGGAGGGGATTGACAGGGATGGGGCCGGCCGGGTCTGGGTATCCTGCGTTTTTGAAGCATGTGTGGGTGGTGGGCAGGGACTTGACCTTAGGTCCCATGGCATGCCCCAGACTCTGACAGGAGGGAGATTTTCATATACATTTTACTAATTTTCTTTCATTTCTGACACTTCTATTATAGAGAAAGGACAAATAGCAATATTAAAATATTTCCTCTAATTAATTCCCTTTTAATGTGCATGAATTTCATGCACCAGTCCACTAGTCTACATATATATAAAGTCTAATATGCAAAGTGGAGTTCGACCTACTGGGAGTTCAATCACTCACTATGACCTGTGCTGACCACCAGGTGGTTGCACAGAACAAAGGAAGGCCTCAGTCGGCAGCCAGCAGTCTCTAGGGACCTTACCCATGCATGAATTTTGTGCACTGGGCCTCTAGAATTATATAAAGGTAAACTTTTCAGATTGGATTTTTTCAACTAGCATAATGTCTTTTAATTTTTTTCTTTATTGATTAAGGCATCACATATGTGTCTTTATCCTCCCATTGTCCCCCCACCCTCCCCACTCATGCCCTCATCCCCCTGGTGTCCGTGTCCAATGGTTAGGCTTATATGCATACATACAAGTCCTTTGGTTGATCTCTCCCCCTTACCCCCACCCTCCCCTACCTGCCCTCTGAGGTTTGACAGTCTGATCGATAATTCTCTGTCTCTGGATCTGTTTTTGTTCATCAGTTTATGTTGTTCATTATATTCCACAAATGAGTGAGATCATGTGAAATTTATCTTTCTCTGACTGGCTTATTTCTCTTACCATAATGCTCTCCAGTTCCATCCAAGCTGTTGCAAATGGTAAGAATTCCTTCTTTTTTACCACAGCATAGTATTTCATTGTGTAGATGTACTGCAGTTTTTTAATCCACTCATCTGCTGATGGGCACTTATTTCATGGATTGGTAGAATTAGCATCATTAAAATGTCCATACTACCCAAAGCAATCTACAGATTCAATGCAATCCCCATTAAAATACCAATGGCATACTTCAAAGATCTAGAACAAACTCTCCAAAAATTCGTCTGGAATAAAAAAAAGACGCCGAAGAGCTGCAGCAATCCTGAGAAAGAAGAACAAAGTAGGAGGGATCTCAATACCAGATATCAAGCTGTATTTCAAAACCACTGTTCTCAAAACTGCCTGGTGCTGGCACAAGAGCACACATATAGATCAATGGAATAGAATAGAGAACCCATAAATCAACCCAAAGCACTATGCTCAATTAATATTTGACAAAGAAGGCAAGAGTATACAATGGAGTCAAGACACTCTCTTCAATAAATGGTGTTGGGAAAATTGGACAGATACATGCAATAAAATGAAACTAGACCACCAATTTACACCATACACAAAAATAAACTCAAAATGGATAAAAGATATAAACATGACAGGAAACAATAAAAATTCTAGAGGAATCCACAGGCAGAAAAATCTCAGATATATGTCAAAGCAGTATTTTCACAGGAACAGCTCCTAGGGCAATGGAAATTAAAGAGAAAATAAACAAATGGGACTACATCAAAATAAAAAGCTTCTGCACAGCAAAAGAAACCATCAACAGAACAGCAAGAAAACCCACTGCATGGGAGAACATATTTGCCAATGATATCTCTGATAAGGGTTTAATCTCCACCATTTACAGGGAACTTATACAACTTAACAAAAGGAAGATAAACAAACCAATAAAAAAATGGGCAACAGACCTAAATAGATACTTTTCAAAAGAAGACAGAAGGAAGGCCAAAAGACATATGAAAACATGTTAAAAGTTACTAATCATCCCAGAGATGTAAATCAAAAAAATAATGTGGTACCATCTCACACCTGTCAGAATGGCTATCATCAACAAATCAACAAAGGACAAGTGCTGGCAAGGATGCAGAGAAAAAGGAACCCTCGTGCACTGCTGGTGGAAATGCAGACTGGTGCAGCCACTGTGGAGAACAGTACGGAGTTTCCTCAAAAAACTAAAAATGGAACTCCGATTTGACTCAGTGATCCCACTTCTAGGAATATGTCCCAAGAAATTAGAAACACCAATTAGAAAGGATATATGCACCCCCATGTTCATAGCAGCACAATTTACTATAGCTAAGATTTGGAAACAGCATAATGTCTTTGTGTCAATAGTTGGTTCATTTTTATTGCTGAGTAGTACTCCATTTTACAGATATACCACAGTTTGTTTATTCATTTAGCCACTGAAGGGCATTTGGGTTCTTTCATTTTTGGGATATTACAAATAAAGTTGCTATGAAAATTAATGTACAAGTTTTTTTGCGGACAGACACATTTTGATTTCTCTTCAGTATTGACCTAGGTACCAGAGTGGAATATCTAGGTTATACAGTAAGTGAATATTAAGTTTTATAAAAACTGCCAATGTGTTTTTTAGAATACATGTACCATTTATTATTCCTAACAGCAACCATAATAGATCCAGTTCTTAATCCTAGTCAGTACTTGTTGTTGTCGTCCCTTTTTTTATGTTATAGTACATTCTAAAAGATATGTTGTGGTGTCTCATTGTAGTTCCAAATCACATTTTCCTAAAGGCTGTTGCTCTTGAATACTTTTTAATATGCTCTTCAGTGAATTGTCTTTTTATGTCCTTTGCCAATTTTCTGAATTGTTTTCTTATTGTTAATATTTGATAGCTATTTACATGAATGAAAGTCCTTTTTTGTGTGTATAGGTAAAATTATTTTCTTAATTGAATTTAGTAGGGTGATATTGGTTCACAAAACCATACAGGTTTTAAGAGTACAACTAAATAAAAAATCATCTACACTTTGCATCGTGCACCAGTCACCCCAAGGAAAGTCTCTTCCCAAGCCCATTTTCCTCATTTGCCCACCTCTACCTACCCCCACTCCATTTTCCCTCTGGCTATCACCACACTGTTATATATATATATAAAATTGCTTAATCCCTTCGCCTTCTTTCATCTAGTCTCCTAACACCCTACCCATCTGACACCTGTAAATCTGTTTCATGCATACATGCCTCTGTTTCTATTTTGTTTGCCAGTTTATTTTGTCCATTAGATTCTACATATAAGTGAAATCATATGGTATTTGTCTTTGACTGGCTTATTTCACTTAGCGTAATAATCTCCAGGTTCATCCAAGCTGTCAGTAAGATTTCCTTTTATTTGTTTTATAACCAAGTAGTATTCCATACTGTAAATGTACCAACGTTTGGTTTTGTTTTTTATACACCCATCTACTGAAGGGCACTTGGGCTGTTTGTAGATATTGGCTATTGTAAGTAACGATCCAATAAATAGGGGTGCATACATTATTTCTGATTGGTGTTTCGGGATTCTTAAGATATATTCCTAGAAGTGGGATCACTGGGTAAAAAGGCAGTTTAATTTTAATTTTTTGATGAAACTCCATACTGTTTTCCACAGCAACTGTACCAGTCTGCATTCCCATCAGCAGTGTACTAGGGTTCCCTTTTCTTCACATACTTGCCAGCACTTCTTTGTTGGTTTATTGATGATAGCCATTCTTGACAGGTGTGAGTTGATCTTTCATTGTAGTTTTAATTTGCATATATGATGATTAGTAACATTGAGAATTTTTTTTCAAATGTCTATTGGGCATCGGTATGCCCTCTTTGGAAAAGTGTCTATTCTATTACTTTGCCCATTTTTAAATTGTGATTTTTTTTTTTGGTTGTTGTTGTTTTGTTTTGTTTTTGTCTTTCTGGTGTTGAGTTATATATGTTTTTTATATTTTTTGGAAATTAAACCCTTAACAGATATATCATTGGTAAATACGTTCTCCCATTCAGTGAGTTTCCTTTTGATTAAGTTGATGGTTTCTTTTGCTGTGTAGAAGCTTTTAAGTTTGATGTAATCATATTTGTTTGTTTATTTTTTGTTGTTCCCCTTGTCTGAGGAGATATATAGGCAAAAAATATAGCTATGAGAGATGTCTGAGATTTTATTCCCTATGTTTCTTTTAAAATTGTTATGTTTTCAAAACTTCCATTTAAATCTTTTATCCATTTTGAGTTTATTCTTGTTGGTGGTATAAGTTGATGGTCTAGTTTCATTTATTTGCATGTACCTGCCCAATTTTCCCAATACCATTTACTGAAGAGACTGTCTTTATTCCATAGTATGTGCTTGCCTCTTTTGTCAAATATTAACTGACCATAAAGGTGTGGGTTTCTTTCTAGCTCTCTGTTTTGTTCCCTTGATCTATACTCCTATTCTTATGCCAGTACCAGAATATTTTCATTACAATGGCCTCATAGGATAGTTAGATATCAGGTATTCTTATACATCCAACTTTGTTCTTTCTCAATATTGCTGAGGCTATTCAGGATCATTTTTGGTTCAATATAAATTTTGAAATATTTTTCTAGATTTATAATATGTGCCATTGGTATTTTAATGGGAATTGTGTTGAATCTATAGATTGATTTGGGTAGCATGGACATTTTAATGATGTTGATTCTCCCAATCCATAAACACGGTATATACTTCTACTTGTTTGTATCTTCCTCTGTTTTGTTCCTCAGTGTCTTATAATTTTCCCAGTACAAGTATTATACATCCTTCGTTAAGTTTATTCCTAGGGAACTTATTTTTTATTGTAATAGTAAATGGGATTATTTCCTTAATGTATCTTTCTGACAGTTAATTATTGGTGTATAAGAATGCCACCAATTTCTAAATATTAATTTTGTATCCTGCTAATTTGCTGGATTCATTTGTTAGGTCTAGTAGTTTTTTGGTGGAATCTTTAGGGTTTTCTAAGTACAATATCATGCCATCAGTGAATAATGAAACTTTTACTTCTTCTTTTCAAATTTAGATTTCTTTTATTTCATTTTGTCTGATTGCTGTGGCTAAGACTTCTAGGACTATGTTGAATAAGAGTGGTGAAAGTGAACATCTCTGTCTGTTCTTGATATTAACAGAAACACTTTTAGCCTTTGTGCATGGAGTATAAAGTTGGCTGGGGGTTTGTCATATATGGCCTTCATTGTGTTGAGGTTTGATTCCTCTATTCCCAGTTTGCTGAGAGTTTTATCATAAACGGGTGCTGGATTTTATCAAATGCTTTTTATGCATCTATTGATATGATAATGTGATTTTTATTCCTTTTTTAAATTTTATTTTTATTGTTGAGAGAATTTCAAATGTCCTCCATTTTCCCCCCTTTACCTGTCTCCACTGATCACCTGCCCCAAACTAGGCTTCACTGCACTATTGCGTTTGCCTATGGAATATGCATGTATACATGTAAGTTCTTTGGTAATCTCTTCCCTCTAAGATTTGTCAGTGCATTCTATGTTTCCATGTCTCTGGATCTATGTTGTTCATCAGTTTATTTGTTTTCATTATATTCCAAATTTTTAATGTGATGTATCACATTTATTAATTTGCGAATATTATATCATCCTTGCATTCCTGGAATAAAACCCACTTAATCATAGTGTATCATCTTTTTAATGTATTGCTGGATCTAGTTTGCTAATATTTTGTTGAGGATTTTAGAATGTATGTTCATTGGAGATATTGGCCTATAATTTTCTTTCTTTGTAGTGTCTTTATCTGGTTTTGGAAATAGGATAATGATGGCCTCATAACAAGAGCTTGGAAGTCTTCTCTCCTGTGGAAATTTTTGGAGTAGTTTGAGAAGGATAAAAATTAGTTCTTTTTTGAATGGTTAATAAAATTTCCCTGTAAAGCCATCAGACCCAGGACTTTAATTTGCTAGGAGTGTTTTGGTTACTGCTTCAATTTCATTAGTTGTACACAATGGTCTATTCAAGTTTTCTAATTCTTTCTTATTCAGTTTTGGAAACTTTTATGTTTGTCTAAATTTATTCATTTCACTCAGGTTGTCCAATTTGTTGGCATATAATTGCCCATAGTATTCTCTTACAATCCTTTTTATATCTGTGGCATCAATTGTTACTTCTCTTTCATTTCTGACTTTATTTGAGTCTTCTCCCTTTTTTTCTTGGTGAGTCTGGTTAAATATCTATGAACCTTGTTTATCTTTTCAAAGAGCCAGCTCTTGGTTTCATTGATCTTTTTTAGTGTGTGTGTGTGTGTGTGTTTAATTTATTTTAGTCTCTATGTCATTTATTTACACTCTAATCTTTATTTCTTTCATTCTACTTTCTCTGTCATTGTTTGTTTTTTTTTTCTAGTTCTTTTAGGTATGGGATTAGATTGTTTATTATAATTTTTTCTTGTTTCTTAGGTAGGCCTGTAGTGCTATGAAATTAACTCTCAGGATTGCTTTCCCTGTATCCCATAGATTTGGGGTTCTTGTGTGTTCATTTTCATTCTTTCCTAGGTAACTATTGAGTTCTTCATCGATCTCATTATTAACCCATTCATTATTTAATAACATGTTCTTTAGCTTCCATGTGTTTGAATGTTATTTGTTTTTTTTAATTATAATTAATATCTAGTATGATACCAGTGTAGTTAGAGATATTAATTCAACCTTCTTGATATTATTTCAACCTTCTTGAATTTGTTAAGACTTATTTTTATGTCCTCACACATGGTCTATCTTTGAAAATGTTCTATGTACACTTGAGAGAAATGTATATTCTGATTCTTTGGGTTAAAATGTTCTGTAAATCTCAATTAAATCTATTTGATTCAGTGTGGTGTTTAAGGTTGCTGTTGTCCTGTTGATTTTATGTCTGAAAGATCTATCCTTTGATTTGAGTGTTGTGTTAAAATTCCCTACGATAACTGTATTTTTGTTGACCTCTCCCTTAATGTCTACTATGATTTTCTTTATATATTTAAGTGTTTCTATGTTGGGTGCATACCTGTTTACAGGGGTTTGATCATCTTGTTGGATTGATCCCTTTAGTATTGTGTAGTGACCTTCTTTGTCTCTTGTTATGTACTCTGTTTTGAAATCTACTTTGTCTGATATACGTATTGCTATCCCAGCCTTTTTTTTTTTTCTTCTTTCCATTTGAATGAAATATTTTTTCCATCCCTTCACTTTCAGTCTATGTGTATCTTTTACTCAGAGGTGAGTCTTTTGATTGGTGCATTAAATTTGGTTACATTATGATTATATTTTTCTTTATTCCTTTTAAAGAAGTCCCTTTAACAATTCTTGTAATACTGGTTTGCTGGTAATTAACTCATTTAGCTTTTTATTTTTTGTCTGGGAAACTTTATTTTGCCTTCAATTTTAAATGATAGGCTTACTGGGTAGAGTTGTCTTATTTTTAAGCCCTTGTTTTTTATCTCTGAATATTTCTTGCCAATCCTTCCAGGCCTGAAGTGTTTCTGTTGAGAGCTCAGCTGGTAGCCTTATGGGAGCGCACTTGCAGGTAACTAACCTTCTTTCTCTTGCTGTTGTTTTTCTTTTATTATTATTAATCCTCATCTGAGGATATTTTTTCCACTGATTTTTAGTGAGAGTGGAAGAGAGAGAGAGAGAGAGAGAGAGAGAGAGAGAGAGAGAGAGAGAGAGAGAGAGAGAATGATGTGAGAGAGACATTGTTTGCTTCCTACATGCACCCTGAACAGGGCTGGGGATCGAACCTGCAACCCAGGTACGTGCTCTTGACCAGAAATCAAACCCATGACCCCTCAGTGCATGGCTGTCACTCTAACCACTGAGAAACACTGGATAGGGATCTCCTGCTACTTTTAGGATTTTCTTTTTGTGTTTAATCTTTGCATTTTCTTAAATTCTTTACTGTTGAAAATATTACATATGTCAACTTTTCCCAACCTTGACCTCTCCCAGCCTGCCCCCGCCCTGCAGCCCTGGGCTTTACCCCTCCCCCCCCCACCCATTGTCTGTGTCCATTGGTTATGCTTATATAAACACAAGTTCTTTGGTTGATCTCTTATTGTCCCGCCCGCCCCCCCTTCCCCGTGCCTCTCCTCTGAGGTTTAATGGTCGGTTTGATGATTCTGTGTCTCTGGATTTATTTTTGTTCATCAGTTTATGTTGTTCATTATATTCCACAAATGAGTGAAAGCATGTGATATTTATATTTTTTGACAAGCTTATTTCTCTTAGCATAATGCTCTCCAGGTCCATCCATGCTGTAAATGGTTAAGAGTTATTTTTTTTTTATACAGCAGCATAGTCTTCCATTGATTAGATGTACCACTGTTTTTGAATCCATTCATCAGCTGATGGACACTTAGGCTATTTCCAAATCTTACCTATTGTAAATTGTGCTTCAATGAATGAACATAAGGGTACATACATTCTTTCTGATTGGTGTTTCTGATTCATTGGGATATATTCCTAGAAGTGGTTTCACTGGGTCAAATGGGAGTTCCATTTTTAACTTTTTGAGGAAACTCCATACTGTTTTCCACAGAGGCTGTACCAGTCTGCATTCGCACCAGCAATGCACCAGGGTTCCATTTTTTCCACATCCTCACCAGTACTTATTGTTTGTTGATTTGTTAATGATAGCCATTCTGACAGGTGTGAGATGGTACCTCATTATCGTTTTGATTTCCATCTCTCGGATGATTACTGACTGAGCAATTTTTCAGATTTCTCTTGGTTTTTTGTATGTCCACTTTTGAAAAGGATCTATATAGTACTTTTGTCCATTTTTTTGATTGGATTGTTTGTCTTCCTTATGTTAAGTTGCACGAGTTCCTTATAAATTTTGGAGATTACACTGTTATCAGATGTCATATTGGCAAATATGTTCTCCCATGGAGTGGGTTTTCTTGTTGTTTTGTTGATGGTTTCTTTTGCTGTGCAGAAGCTCTTTATTTTGATGTAGTCCCATTTGTTTATTTTCTCCTTCGTTTCCATTGTCTTAGGACAGTGGTCGGCAAACTCATTAGTCAACAGAGCCAAATATCAACAGTACAACAATTGAAATTTCTTTTGAGAGCGACATTTTTTAAACTTAAACTTCTTCTAATGCCACTTCTTCAAAATAGACTCACCCAGACCGCGGTATTTTGTGGAAGAGCCATACTCAAGGGCCAAAGAGCCGCATGTGGCTCGTGAGCCACAGTTTGCCAACCATGGTCTTAGGAGGTCTGTCAATAAACACATTGCTATGAGCTATATCTGATATTTTGCTGCCTAGGTATCCTTCTAAGATGTTTATGGTTTCCAGTATTATGTTTTAGTCTTTTGTCCACTTTGAGTTTATTTTTATGAATGGTGAAAGTTGTTGGTTTAATTTGTTTTTTTCATGTATCTATCCAATTTCCCCAACATCATTTATTGAAGAGACTGTCTTGACTCCATTGAATGCTCTTGCCTCCTTTGCCAAATATTAATTAAGCAAAATGTTTGGGTTAATTTCTGGGTTCTCTCTTCTGTTCCATTTGGTCTTTGTGTCTGTTCTTGTGCCAGTACAATGGTGTTTTGAGAACAGTGGCTTTGTAATATAACTTGATATCTGGTATTGTGATCCCTCCAACTTTATTCTTTTTTTGCAGGATCGCTGCTGTTATTCAGGGTTTTCTTTTTTCTTTTTTTATTCCATATGAATTTCGGGGGAGTTGGTTCTAGATCTGTGAACTATGTCTTCGGTATTTTAATGGGGATTGTGTTGAATCTATAGATTGATTTGGGTAGTATGGATTACATATTACATATTAATGATGTTGATTTTACCAATCCAAGAACACAGTATATTCTTCCACTTATTTATAGCTTCCTTTATCTCTTTTTTCAATCCCGTAGTTTTCTGAATACAGGTATTTTACCACCTTAGTTAAGTTTATTCCAAGGTACCAATTTTTTTGGTGCAATGGTAAATGGGATTTTTTTTAGATTCTCTTTCTGTGGTTTCATTGTTGGTGTATAAAAATGCCAGAGATTTCTGGGTGTTAATTTTGTATCCTGCTACATTGCCAAATTCATTTATTAAATCAAATAGTTTTTTTGATAGAGTCTTTAGGGTTTTCTATGTATAATATGTCATCAGCGAATAATGACATATTTACTTCTTTCCAACTCAGATGCCTTTTATTTCTTCTTCTTGTCTGAATGGTATGGCTAGCAATTCCAGCACTATGTTGAACAGAAGTGGTGAAAGTGGGCATCCCTGTCTTGTTCCTGTTCTTAGGGGAAATGGATTTACTTTTTGCCCATTGAGTAAGATTGTGGCTGGAGGTTTGTCATATAAGGCTTTTATTATGTTGAGGTATGATCCCTCTATTCCAACTTTGCTGAGAGTTTTTATCAAAAAACGGTGTTGGATTTTGACGAATGCTTTTTCTGCATCAATTGATATTATTATGTGATTTTTGTCTCTCAATTTGTTTATGTGATGGATCACATTTATTGATTTGCAGATATTGTACCATCCTTGCATCCCCAGAATAAATCCCACTTGGTCATGGTGTATGATCTTTCTAATGTAATGCTGGATCTGGTTTGCTAGAATTTTGTTGAGGATTTTAGCATCTGTGTTCATCAGGGATATTGGCCTGTAATTCTCTTTCTTTGTAGTGTCTTTATCTGGTTTGGGGATTAGGGTAATGCTGCTTTCCTATAAAGAGCTTGGAAGTGTTCCTTCCTCTTGAATTTTTTGGAATTGTCTGAGGAGGGTAGGTGTTAGTTCTTCCTTGAATGTTAGGTAAAACTCCCCTGAGAAGTCATCTGGCTCAGGGCTTTTGTTTGCTGGAAGTGTTTTGATTACTGCTTGAATTTCATCAGTAAGTTATAGGCCTATTCACATTTTCTCATTTGTCCTGATTGAGTTTTGGAAGGTCGTAATTTTCTAGGAATATGTCCATTTCATCTAGGTTGTCCAGTTTGTTGGAATAGAGTTGTTCATAGTAATTTTTTACAATCCTTTGTATTTCTGTGGTGTTGGTTGTTACGTCACCTCTTTAATTTCTGATTTTGTTTATTTGGTTCCTCTCTGTTTGCTTCTTGGTGAGCCTGACTAGAGGTTCACCAATTTTGTTTCTCCTTTTAAAGAATAAGCTATTGGTTTTATTGATCTTTTGTATTGTTTTTGGTCTCTATGTCATTAATTCTGCTCTGATCTTTATTTCCTTTCTTCTACTTATTCTGGACTTTTCTTGTTTCTCTCTGATGCTTTAAGTTGTAAGGTTAGATAATTTATTAATAGTTTTGTTGTTTTTGTTGTTTTTTTTGTGTTTGTTGTTGTTTTGTTGTTGTTGTTGTGTGTGTGTTGTGTGTGTGTGTGTGTGTGTGTGTGTGTTTGAGGTAGGCCTATAGTGCTATGAACTTCCCTCTCAGGACTGCTTTCACTATGTACCATAGATTTTGGATTGCTGTGTTTTCATTGTCATTTGTTCCCAGGATGTGGTTTTTTTTTTTTTCTTTTTTAATCTCTTTGGTAACCCAATCATTGTTTAATAGCATTCAAATTAGCCTCTGAATACCTGATTTCTTTTTATTGTTTTTTATTGTAGTTAATTTCTAATTTTATGCCATTGTGATCTGAGAATATGCTTGATATGATTTCACTCTATTGAATTTGAAGAGTCTTTGCTTGTGTCCCAATATATGACCTAACTTTAAAAATTTTCCGTATGCAATTGAGAAGAATGTATATTCTGTAGCTTTGTGGTTTAATGTTCTGAAGATGTCAATTAGGTCCCTCTGATCTACTGAGTCATTTAAGATTGCTGTTGCTTTGTTGAATTTTTGTCTAAAAGATTTATCCAGTGATGTAAATGGGGTATTAAAGTCCCCTACTATGATTGTATTGTTGTCGCTATCACCCTTGATATCTTCCAGAAGTTTTTGGGTGCTCCTGTATTGGGTGAATATATGTTTACCAGAGTTATATCCTCTTGTTGTATCAATACCTTTAGTATTATGAAGTAGCCTTCCTTATCTCTTGTTATGGCCTTCACTTTGAAGTCTGTTTTGTCAGATATAAGTATTGCTACCCCAGCTTTTTTTTTTCCATTTTCATTTGTCTGAAAAAAATTTCTTCCATCCTTTTACTTTCAGTCTGTGTGAGTCCCTTTTTCTGAGGTGGGTCTCTTGAAGAGAGCATATATATATGGGTCATGTTTTCTTATCCATTCAGCCACTTATGTCTTTTGATTGAAGCATTTAATCCATTTATATTTAATGTTATTATTGATAAGAACTTGTTTATAGCCATTTTTCTTCTTGATGCCTCTGTTCCTTCTTCCTTTCTATTTTTTCTTTCTTTTTACAACAATGCCTTTAACATTTCTTGCATTGCTAGTTGGTGGTAATAAACTCCCTTTGCCTTTTTTTTCTGTCTGTGAAGCTCCTGATTTCCCCTTCAATTTTGAATGATAGTCTTGCTGGATAGAGTATTCTTGGAATCAGTCCCTTGCTTTGCAGCATTTTGTATACTTCCTTCTATTCCCTTCTGGCCTGATGTTTTTCTGTTGAGAAATCATTTGATAATCTAATGGGAGGTCCCTCATAGGTAACTTTCTGTCTCTCTCTTGCAGCCCTTATGATTTTCTCATTGTCATTAATGTTTGCCATTGTAATTATGACAATGTAATTGTGTAATTGTGTCTTGGTGTGTGTCTTTTTGGATTCATCTTGTTTGGGACTCTCTGTGCTTGTGTGACTCTTTCTTCCTCAAGTTAGGGACGTTTTCTGTCATTTTTTTAATCCTTGCTCCTCTTCTTGTCGTTCTGGCACTCCTATTATATGGATGTTGCTTCAGTTCATGTTGTCCCAGAGCTCCCTTAAACCCTCCTCCTTCTTTCTATTATTTTTCTCCATTTTCTGTTCAGATTTTTTTTCCTACCCTATCTTCTAATTCACTTATTCGGTCCTCCATTTCTTCTTGTCTACTATTGAAAACTTCCATTGTGTTCATTATTTTAGCTATATCATTCTTCATATCCACTAGATTCCTGCTTATGTTGGTGAATTTGTCATGCAGATGGTTTAGCATCTTTATGACCCTTATTCTGAACTCTTTAATATATTGTTTGCTTCCATTTCATTTAGTTCTTTTTCTGGTGTTTCCTCCTTTTATTTTCTTTGGGGATTATTTCTCTGTCTCTGCATTTTTTCCATCTCTTTCTGGCCCTGGGCACCTTGCATGGGGTCCAAGAGTTTGAAGCCCCTAGCAGTCCAATGGTCCAGAACTTTCTAGCCCAGAGGCTGGTTTTGCCTTGTTTCATACCTTTATTGTCTCTTTTCTGAGTTGTACCTCCTTCTGCCATGGCTCTGATCCCCAAGTTGTCCACTTCAGATACTTGGTGTTGGTGGGGGCACATGCACTGTTCCTCTGGTGTCTGACTCCTTGTCAGGGCCCAGAGCCCTCTGTCATGCAATTCACTATGTTTCCCTGGCCCCCAATGCAGGATGGCACCCTAGGACCCTCTGGCAGTGCACTTGAAGCATGGCCCTGTGACCTCTAGCTGGGTGTCCCAGGTCACACCTGCAGCCCTGTCCTGGGCCACAGGTGGCACATGCACTGGCTGAGGGCTCTGTCCTGGACCAGTTGTGGAATGCACACTGGGCATAGGCTCTGTCTTGTGCTGCTAGTGGAATGTGCTCCAGCCAAGGTCTCTGTCTGGGCAGGGTTAGATCGTGCACTGGTGGACGCCTCTTTCTGGCCTGGGGGTAGAATTGCATGGGCCAAAGGCTCTGTCTGGGCCAGGGGTGGAGCATGCACCATGCTTCAGATCTGTACTGGGACCCGGGATGGGGCAGTGGTACCCCTAGCTTGCACTCAGAGTGCGGGGACCTGAAGTGCAGGATCCTGGGATACTAAGTCTGGGCTCTGGTGAGGAGGTGCAGCTTAGGAGGTCTCTCTGGCATGCACTCACTGCAGATGTCTGGAAGCCCATGACACAGTAATTCACTGCTCAATGCCAGGGAGCAGTGGTTGTTCCACGTGGGTTATAGCTGGCAAGTGGCTCCCTGAAAAGGTCCGGGGGTGGTGTCTGAGGTCAGTCTTAGTGTTGGTGTAGCTTCACTCTTGGCCTCAGGTGCTCCCCTCTACAAGATGGCATGGGTTCCACACCAAAGCTAGACTGGCCTGGGAGTGCCCATGGTGGTAGCAGGGGCTCCCTGTCTAGAAGAGTCTAATTTGCCAGTCCCTGGGATTTCCATTACATCCAACTTTCCCTCACTCATCCACACACACACCACACAAGTCCACACACACACCTCTCACTCCTTTACTCTGTCACATTCTCTGCCTCCCTGCTGTCCTGTCACCCACCATGTTCATATCAAAAAAAGTAACCTTTGCAATTGTAATTATGATGTGTCTTGCTGTGGCTGTCTGTGGTTTAATCTTAATTGAGACTCTCTGTGCTTCCTGAACTTACGTAACTTTTTCCTTCACAAAGTTAGGGAAGTTTTCAGCCAATATTTCTTCAAACAGGTTTTTAATCACTTATGCACTGTCTTCTTCTGGTATCCTTATGATGTGTATGTTGCTACACTTGATTTTTAAAAATATATTTTTATTGATTTCAGAGAGAGACAGAGGAAGGTAAAGGGAGAATTACCCCCCCCCCTCAAAAAATGAATGAAAATAAAGAAATAGAACCACACTGGTATTTTTATAAAGCACACTGATATTTTATGAAGATTCATAATTCAATAAAGAAAGAATAGTTTGTCAACAAATTATGTTGGTACAATTAGAATCCATTTATAAACAAATAAAAATTAACTAATTTTGCTCTAAACCTCACATCTTATATAAAATTAAATCAAATGGATCATATATCTAATTTAAAAATGATAAAACTTTTAGATGAAAGAGAAAAACTTTAAGATTAAGGACTTGGTAAAATGTTCTAAGACATGCCAAAAGAAGGCCCCCAAAATAAACAAAATAAACATATTGAACTATATTAAAAATTTAAACTTACCTTTATGAAAGACCTTGTGAAGGGAATAAAAAGACAAACCATAGCCCTGCCAGTTTGTCAGTGGTTGAGCAGCAACTCATGAACCAGGAGGTCCCTAGTTCAATTTCCAGTCAGTGTACATACCCAGGTTGTGGGCTCCATCCCCAGTAGGGGGGTGTGCAGGAGGCAGCCAATCAATTATTCTCGCTCATTATTGATGTTCGTAGCTCTCTCTCTCTCTCTCTCTCTCTCTCTCTCTCACACACACACACACACACACACACACACACACACTATTATTTGCAGTGATACACTAGAAAAATTTTACACTTCTATCCCTGCAACTTTAGGCTCTGCTGTTCTAAAGGTCTAACTTCTAAAGGAAAAGAAGGCTTCTAGCAGATGACACAATATTAATTCTACTGAACTGAAAGTTGAGGCTGGAACTAGACCACTTTGAATTTCTCATGTCTTTGAATCAACAAGAAGAGGATTGATATATGCCTAGGATGACTGATCTTAATTATCAAAGGGAAAATGGGTTGCTACTACAAAATGGAGGTAAGGAAGAGTATAGGGGAGTAAAAGACAGTGTGTATTTATATTAAGAGGTCCCTTAGGGAGTCTTTTAGTACTAACATGCTCTGTGAGTAAAGTCAGTGAAAAACTGCAACACCCAAATTGAGGTAAGATTGCTAAAGACCAAGAACATTCAAGAATAAAGTTTTGAGTTCTCTACCAGCCAAAGAACCATTAATAGATAGAGAACATACAGAGGGAAATGGGGAATATAGAATGGATGTTGAAATATTGTAGTTAAAAATGTCAGTTATGACCAAGTCACCACTTGCAGAAATGAGGATTGTTAAGTTGTACACATTTTCTTTATTTCTTCTGTCTCTATCCCCTTATCATCCAGCATAAGATGTATTAATAAAATTTAGCTTTATATTATAGGACATAAACTCTATTAAAGTTTAAGAGTGTATATCACCCAACGATCTTACATTACCCCAGGTAGAATGGATTAGCGTATTTTTAGTTGTACACAGGATAGTTGTATCATGTTATATGGAAGTATGACTTTATTACTGTCTTTATTTGGAAACTAAGTATGTTTTAAGAAGATATATATAGGTGCAAAGGTGACAAGATGTTCTTTTTTATGTGTCAGCTTGGATAGGGTACATTCCCAAGTTACACAAACACTAATATAAGCTTTGCTGTGTAGTTATTTTGTACATGAGATTAAAATTCATAATTTATTTACTTTAAATAAGGTAGATTAATGTTTTTTTAAAGACTTTTTAATTGATTTTTTTAGATACAAAGGAAGGTAAAGGGAGAAAGAAACATAGATGTGAGACTAATATATGATTGGCTGCCTCCTGCATGTCTTCTACCAGGGATTAAGCCCACAGTCTAGGTATGTGCCCTGATGGCGAATCTAACCAGCAACCTTTTGGTGCATGGAACAATACTCAACCAACTGAGCCACACTGGTTAGGGCAAGGTAGATTATTAACATAACCCTGATAGGCTCAAGTTAATAGTTGAAAAGTCATATGAGCAAAGTTGAGGCTTCCCTGAAGAATAAATTCCACACATGGACAGTAGCATTAGCTTGTTAATGTAAGAAAACATTCAAGCCTCTAACGAATTTGTATGAGTTTATTTGAGCCAAACTGTCCACAATTGCCAGGAAGCAGAATCTCAATGTATTGGGATAACGCTCTGGAGAATGGCAGATTTTCACCTTGTTTTATACATAACAGTTAAAGGAGGAGAAGTAAGTGGGTTACATGAAATCCATTGGTGATAGATTAGGGAGGTAGGAGAAAGAAAAGTGAGAAAATATCTGGGATTGGACAAAAAGTAAAATGATAGTCACATGCTTCCTTTACATAGGTGGGTACAGGATAGTTAATAGTCAACAATTAACCTGATACCAATAACAATGAGGGAATATGTGGTCTCTGTCCTGGCACACTGGCTCATTGGTTGTGCCCTGTGGGGTCCAGAGAAAGGGAAGTTAGAAGTTATCCTGACATTCCACATGTATGTTATCATAGATGCAAAAGACAACAGATAGGCTTAGTAAAGGTAAAGATTGACTTTTGCCAGGGAGGAATCTAGCCTAGGACATGATTACCTTCCATAAACTACTTTTAGTTAAAAATTTTTAATTTCAGACCATTTTTTGTGGTTATTTTAGGTCTCTGAGTTTGCAAGACCACTATTCAGGACTCCCTTGAGCCAGTCAGGTTAATATGTGTCCCTATTTTGTCCACAAGCTCATGCCAGAGTATCAGTCTATTCCTCCTGACAGCCTGCTTTATGGATTTTGGACTTGCCTTGCCAGGACCTATAATTGTTTAAACCAATTTTGGCAATAAATTTCTCTCAGTTTCTCTCTCTGTCTCTCTCTTTGTGTTTATGTGTCTCTGTCTTTATTGAAAATGAAAATAATAAAACTTAGAATGCCAAAGGACACTATCAAAGTGAAAAGACACTAATTGATTGAGAGGAAACATTGGTAAATTGATTGTCTGATTAGAGACATATCCAGAATATGTTTTACAAAACATCTCACAGTCAAAAGACAAATAACCAACTTTTAAAATAAGCAGAGGGTTTGAATATACATGTCCCCAAACAAAATATATAAAATGACTAAACCAGCACATGAAAACATGCTAAGTAAAATGAGTCAGACAAATAAAGACAAACACCAAATGATTTCACTTCTATGTGGAATACAAAAAACAAAATATTCAAAACAGAAACAGACTCATAGATACAGAGAACAAACTGTGGTTTTCAGATGTAAGGGAGCTTGAAAGAATGGGTGAGCTTGACAAAATTAAGAAGTACAAATTACTAGTTACAAAAATAGTCATGGGGCCCTAGTCTATTTGGCTCAGTGGATAGAGCATCAGCCTGCAGACTGAAGGGTCCCAGGTTTGATTCTGGCCAAAGGCACATGCCCAGGTTTTAGGCTCGATCCCCAGTAGGGGGCGTGCAGGAGGCAGCCGATCAATGATTCCCTCTCATCATTGATGTTTCTATCTCTCTCTCCCTCTACCTTCCTCTCTGAAATCAATAAAGAAATATATTTAAAAAAAATAATCACAGAGTGGTAAGCATAGCATAGAGATTATAGTCAATAATATTACAATCAATATGTATGTTGTTAGTTGGGTACTAGACTTATTGGAGTGATCACCTCAAAAGGTACTTTTATTCTTAGAATTTACTCATCTGTAGCTGGAAATTTGTACCCTTTAACAAACATCTCCCAATTCCAACCACTACACAACCCCTGAAAACTACCATTCTACTCTATTTCTATGAGTTTGACTTTAAAAAAAAAAAAATCCTCACTCAAGGATATTTTTCCATTGATTTTTTGAGATAGTGGAAGAGAGAGGAAAAGACAGAGAAATATTGATGTGAGAGAAACACAATGATTGGTTGCCTCCTACATGAGCCCTGACCAGGGCTGGATCAGGGAGGAGCCTGCAACTGAGGTACATGCCCTTAACCAGAATCTAACGGAGGACCCTTTGGTCCACAGGCCAAGGCTCTATCCACTGAGTCAAACTAGCAAGGGCTGAGTTTGACTTCTTTAGATTCCACATGTAAGTGGAAACATACAGTGATTGTTTTTCTTTGGCTGACTTATTTCATATAGCATAATGCCTCAAAGATCCATCCATGTTTCACAAATGGCAAGATTTCCTTCTACTTTTATGGATGATTAATATTCCATTGTATATATATATATATATATATATATATATATATATATATATATATATATACATATACATATATATGTGTGTGTGTATATATATATATATATATATATACACATATACATATATATATGTATATGTGTATATATATATATATATACTTTCTTTGTCCTTTCATCTACCAATGTACACTTGTATCCATGTACTGACAATTGTAAATAATGCTGCAATTAACTTTGAGATAATGATTTTACTTTCTTTGGATATATACTCAGAATTAGGATTGTTGAATCATATGGTAGTTTCCAGTATACAAATAATGATTCAGTATTTTTGTATATTTCAAAATGGTCATCACAATAAGTCTAGTCTACATCCTTCACCATACATAGTTCATTTATTTTCTCATGATGAGAACTTTTAACATTTACTCTCTAAGTAGATTTCAAATATACAATACAGCATTATTAACTATAGTCACTATGCTGTACATTACATGCCAGTGATTTATTTATTTTATAACAGGAAATAGTATCATTTGACTATCTTTATTCAGTTTGCTAACCCTACAACCCCAACTTTGGCAAACACCAATGTATCTATGAGCTTGGTTTTGTTTATTTTTAAAGATTTAACATATTAGTGAAATCAGATAATATAGTCACTTGCTGCATAACAATGTTTTGGTCAACAACAGTCCACATATATAATGGTGGTTCAATCTATATATATAAAGAGCCAGGGTCATAACATCCACAATGACCGGAGGCTCGACCGAATGCCAGGCTGCGCACACAGCAGGTGAGTGGGCTGAACTGCTCACCTCTCAAAGAGAGAGAGATGTGGGGCTGATCAGCAGCGGCAGTGGCTGCTGGCAAGGCCCAGCGAGAAGCAGGGTGATCAGACCCTGCTTCTCTCTCCCGGCCTCACCAACAGCCAAGCCTCTCTTTCTCTCCCAGAGGTCAGCAGTTCAGCCCGCTGGCCAGCAGTCTGAAGTGGCTGCTGATCAGCCCCACTTCTATGATCAAGCCCAGAGACAGGTCTGGAGTTGTTGACTGGCAGAGAAACTGACCAATCAGAACCAAATCTGGGTGAACTGCGAAGGCAGAACCTAAGGTGGGGGCTGAGGAGGGGTTTTAAGGGCAACAGCTGTTTGGTGTAAGGTGTAAGAAAGTGATTCAATTTTTTAATGACCAGTTTGGCAATATAGTGCATATGGCTGGCTATTAGTCTAGATATAGGGATTATGTGTTTTTGTCTGCCAAGAGCATCTCCTCCTGCTGAAAAAGGGTCCACCCCCCCATTTAAGCAATCTATACTAATAAAAGGGTAATATGCTAATTAGACCGGGTAAACCGGCCATCTTCCAGACGTCTGTCTTCCTTTCGGACAAAGCCATGGTGGTGGGGGCTGAGGCAGAGGCAGTTAGGGGTGATCAGGCTGGCAGGGGAGGGCAGATGGGGGCAACCAGGCCTACAGGGGAGGGCAGTTGGGGGGCGAGATCAGGCCTGCAGGGGAGGGCAGTTAGGGGCAATCAGGAAGGCAGAGGCAGTTAGGGGCAATCAGGTCAGCAGGGGAGAAGAGTTGGGGTGAGATAGGCCAGCAGGGGAGGGCAGTTAGGGGTGATCAGGCAGGCAGGCAGAGGCAGTTAGGGGTGATCAGGCAGGCAGGCAGAGAGGTTAGGGGCAATCAGGCAGGCAGGGGGCAAGGTAGGAGCGATCGGGCCAGCAGGCAGAGAGTTTGGGGGCTATCAGGCAGGCAGGCAGAGGGGTTAGGGGTGATCAGGCAAGCAGGCAGGCAAGTGGTTAGGAGCCAGTCATCCTGGATTGCGAGAGGGATGTATGACTGCCGGTTTAGGCCTGATCCCACAGGACATCCCCTGAGGGGTCCTAGATTGGAGAGGGTGCAGATCAGGCTGAGGAACACCCCTCCATGCATGAATTTTATGCATTGGGCCTCTAGTAAGATTATAATGGAGCTGTTGCCTTTTTGCTGTTGGAGTCTATTAGTATACTAGGGCCCCAGTGCACGAATTCATATACCTTGAAAGGAACTCTGGGCTGTGAGGCTGTGGTGGGCACAGAGGCAGGTGTCAGCCCATCCTCTGCATCCCCACCCAGCCTCTCCCACCATGGCCCCGGGTCCCCACTCTGCCCGCAGCCCTACTCCTGCCACTGACAGCGCTTAGCAATCGGGACCAGTGCCGGGTGCTGGCAGCGGGTGCGAGTGGTGGCTCCGGGCACAGGCAGCAAGCAGGTATGAGCATTGGGCAGGACCACAGGACATGGGAACAAATAATTTTCAGTAACTATCAGAGGCTCACTTCAATGACAGCGACCAGTGCCCCACCTTGGTCTGGTGCCCCGCTCACCTGCTCCACCATCCTGCTGCAGCCGACAACCATCATGTTCTGTGCTCTGCCACCTGTTGCCAATGCCTGCCATGTTCTGTGTGCACCCCCTGGTGGTCAGCACATGTCATAGCGACCGGTTGTTCCACCATTCTATTTGCATTTTAGCCTTTTGTTATATAGGATATTTTGGATATTAACTCATTATCGTATGTATGGTTTGCAAATATTTTCTTTTATTCTGCAAGTTTCCTTTTGATTGTGTTATTACTTTTGCTTTGCAGAAGGTTTTTAGTTTGATGTAATCCCACTTGTTCATTTTTGGTTAGGTTACTTGTGTTTTGTTTCATATCCATAAAATAATTGCCAAGACTATGTCAAGGAGTTTATTTCAAATTTTCTTTTAGAAGTTTTGTGATTTCAGGTCTTACATTTAAGTATTTAAATCATTTTGAGTTAATTTATATAAATGGTATAAATTAGGGGCTAAGATTAGTTTTTTTGCATGGGAATATCTAATTTTCCCAGCACCATCTGTTGAAGAGACTATCTTTGATTTAATGGGTATTCTTGGTTCGTTCTCAAACATTAGGTGACTGTAAATACATAGAATTATGACTTGGCTCTTGATTTTATGCATTGGTCTATATATATGCCACTACCATAATGTATGATCAATGTTGCATTATAACATAGTTGTAAATCAGAAAATATAATGCCTCCAGATTAGTTCTTCTTTCTCAATTTTGATTTGGCTGCTTGGTCTTTTGTTGTTCTCAATTATTTTTCAAATTGTTTTTTCTCTTTCTGTGAAAAATGCTTTCTGGTATGTCAGGCTTAATGTCTGACTCAACTCCCTAGTTTATTAGACTTAATGTCTGATTTTATTTGCTTCCTTACTTTATTAATTCTAACTAGATACCTATGCTAACAGTTCAATACCAGCTTTCTCTCATTTGTTTTCTGTCTGGATGACTCACCCATTGTTGAAGTGATATATTGAAGTGCTCCAATGTTGTGTTCTTGTATATTTACAATTTTAAATCTACTTGATTATATAATGACATTCTTTCTCTCTTATTATCATTTTTTTTTTACTTAAAGTATACTTTTTCTTGAGGGGTATAGCTACCCCTGTTTTTGTTTGTTTGTTTGTTTTCCATTTGCATACACTATATTTTTCTCTCCCATCATTTTGCACCTATGTGTGTCCTTAAACCTGAAGTGAGTTTCTTTTAGGCAGCATTAATTGGGTATGATTTTTTTAATTTATTAAACTACTCTATGACTTTTGGTTAGAGAATTTAATACATTTATTTTTATAGTAATTGTTAATAGGTATGAAATTACAACTGACATCATGTTAATTGTTTCCTGGTTGTTTTCTAGTTCTTTTGTTTCTTTCTTCCTCTTGTGGTCCTTTGTTAATTGATGATTTTCAGTAGAGGTATGCTTTGATTTATTTTCTTTTTACTTTTTGTATATGTACCGTACATTTTTACTTTTTTGGTTATCATGAGGCTTACATAAAACATTATAGATATAACAGTATATTTTGAGCTGATAGTAACTAAACTTAGATTGCATACAAAAAAACTGTATCATATATTTTATCACATATTTTAATTTTTTGTTGTTATGAATTACCTCTTTTTGTATCATGTATCCAAATAAATTACTCACCTATACTTATTTCTAATAATTGGGTTTTAGGCCATATACTAGACTTAAGTGATTAATACAACATCATATTACAATATAGGAGCACTCTGAATTTTGACTGTATACTTACCTTTACCAGTATGTTTTATGACTTCATGTTTTCATGTCTCTAGTTATCATCCTTATATTATAGCTTGAAGAACTTCTTTCAGCATTCCATGTAACAATGGTCCAGTGGTGATGAACTCCCTCAGCTTTTGTATGTTTTGGAAAATCTTAATCTTTCATTCCATTGTGTATGTGTACCACATCTTCTTTATTCAGTCCTCTATCTCAGGACACTTTGGTTGTTTCCATGTCTTGGCCACTGGAATTAATGATGCAATGTCAATAGGGGTGTATATCTTTGTTAATACATGCTTTCAAGGTTTTCTGGTATACCCAGGAGAGGGTTTGCAGGGTCCTATGTGAACTTCATTCTTAATTTTTTGAGGAATCGCCAGACTCATCAGTCTACATTCCAACAGCAGTGAATGAGGGCTTCCTTTTCCCCAAAACCTCTTAAGCACTTGTTATTGCTTGTCTTGTTGATAATGGGCACTCTAACAGGTGTGAGGTGCTATCTCATTGTAATTTGGATTTACATTTCCCTGATCCCCAATGAGGTTGAACATCTTTTCATATATCTATTGGCTATTTGTATGTCTGTTTGAGAGAGGTGTATTTTCAGGTCCTTTGCCCACTATTTTTTTAAAATCTTTATTACTGAAAATATTACATAAGTCCCCCTTCTTATCCCATTAACTTCTTCAATCCCGCCCCATCCCCACCACAGGCCTTCCCCACCCCATTGTCTGTGTCCATGGGTTATGCATATATGCATGCAAATTCATTGGTTGATCTCTTCCCACTCACCCACCCATCCCTGCCTTCCCCAGAGGTTCAATAGTCTGTTTGTGCTTCTGTGTCTCTGGGTCTATTTTTGTTCATCAGTTTATTTGGTTCATTAGACTCCACAAATGAGTGAGATCATGTGGTACTTATCTTTATCTTTCTGGGATGGCTTAATTTGCTTAGCATAATACTCTCCAGGTCCATCCAAGAAGTTCTTTCTTTTTTACAGCCACATAGAATTCCATTGTGTAAATGTACCACAGTTGTTTTTTACCCACTCATCTGCTAATGGGCATTTATACAGGTTTCCAAATCTTACATGTTATAATTGTGCTGCTAAGAACATAGGGATGCATATATTCTTTCTGATGAGTGTTTCAGGTTTCTTGGGATATATTCCTAGAAGTGGAATCACTAGGCCAAATGGGAGTGCTATTTTTAATTTTTGAGGAATCACCAGACTGTTTTCAATAATGGCTTCAACAGTCTGTATTCCCACCAGCAGTGTACTAGGGTTATCTTTACTCCACATCCTCACCAACACTTGTCGTTTATTGATTTGTTGATAATAGCCATTCTGACAGGTGTGCAGTGATAACTCATTGTCCTTTTGATTTGCATCTCTTTTTTTCTTTATTGATTAAGGTATTACATATGTGTCCTTATATCCCCATTGCCCCCTCCCACTCATGCCCTCATACCCCTGGTATCTGTGTCTGATTTGCATCTCTTGGATGACCAGTGACTTTGAGCATTTTTTCATATGCCTTTTGGCTTTCTGTATGTCCATTTTTTTTATTGGTTTGCTTGTTTGTTTAGTGTTGAGTTTTATGAGTTCTTTATATATTTTGGAAATCAATCCTTTGTCGGAGCTACTGTTGGCTGCCTCTTTGTTTTGTTTTCACTTACTTTTCCTGTGCAGAAGCTTCTTAGTTTGATATAGTCCCATTCACTTATTTTTGCTTTTACTTCACTTGGCTTTGGGGTCAAGTCCATAAAATGTTCTCTATGACCTAGATCCATGAGTTTGGTACCTATATTTTCTTCTATGTAACTTATTATTTCAGGTCTTATATATAAGTCTTTGATCCATTTTGAATTAATTTTTGTACATGGGGGCAAATTGTAAGCCAGTTTCATTTGTTTGCATGTGGCTTTCCAGTTTTCCCAAATCTATTTATTGAAGAGACTATCTTTACTCTACTGTGTGTTTCTGGCTAATTTGTCAAAAATTATCTGTCCTTATATATGTGATTTCATAGTTGTGCTTTATATTCTGTTCCATTGATCTGTATGTTTCTTTCTATGTCAATACAATCTGATCTTTTAAAGGTATATTTTGTATTGATTTCAGAGAGGAAGGGAGAGGAAGAGGGAGATAGAAACATCAATGACGAGAGAGAATCATTGATCAGATGCCTACTGCTCGCCCCCCAATGGGGATGAAGCCCGCAACCTGGGCCTGTGCTCTGACCTGGAATTGAGCTATGACCTCCTTGCTTATAGGTCGACACTCAACCCCTGAGCCTCACCGGCAGGGCAACACCATGCTGTTTTAATTGTTGCTGCTCTGTAGTATACATTTTTAATCTTTATTTATGGGAATATTACAGATGTCCCCTTTTTTTCCCCTAATACCCCCTCTCCACCTGATTCCCACCCTGCCTTCACCACCCTGTGTCATAGGTAGGATCTTTGGTCAATCTCTTCCTGGCCCTTCTTCCCTCTGAGGCATGCTTCCATGCCTTTGATTCTATTTTTTTTAACCAGTATATTTTGTTCACTAGATTTCTTGTTCATTTATTTTGACTTTTAGTTTGAATTGATAGATATGTATTTGTTGGCATTTTATTATTCATATATTATCTCCTCCTCCTCTTTCTCTGCCTCCTTCTTCTTCACCTTTTTCCTCTTCTTCCACTTCTGAAAGAATACCCCTCAACATTTCATGTAATACCAGTCTTATGGGGATGAACTCCTTTAGCTGTTCCTTTTGTATTTTTTAATCTTTATTGTTGAAAGTATTATACAGGTCCTCCTTTTCCCTCCGTTAACCTTTTCCAGACTGCTCCCGTCCCTCCCCATACCCTCAGAACCCTATTGTCTGTGTCCAAGGGTTATACATATATGTATACAAATTTATTGGTTGATCTCTTCCCACACACCCACCCCTGCCTACCCTCTGGGGTTCAATAATATGTTCATACTTGATGTCTCTGGGTCTATAATTGTTCATCAGTTTATTTGATTCATTCATTTCCACATATGAGTGAGATCATGTGATATTTATCTTTCTCTGACTGGCTTATTTCTCTTGGCATAATACTGTCCATGTCCATCCATGTTGTAGCAAATGGTAAAAGTTCTTTCTTTTTTTGCCATGTAGTATTCCATTGCATAAATGGACCACAGTTTTTTATCCACTCACCTTCTGATGGGCACTTAAGCTATTTCTAAATCTTAGCTATTTTAATTGGATTGCTATGAACATAGGGGTGCACATATTCTTTCTTATAAGTGTTTTGAGCTTCTTAAGATATATTCCTAGAAGTGGGATCACTGGGTCAAAAGGGAGTTCCACTTTTAATTTTTTGAAGAACCGCCAGAAGGTTTTCCCTAATGGCTGTAACAGTCTGCATTCCCAGCAGTGTGCTAGGATTCCCTTTTCTCCATATCCTTACCAACAATTGTCATTTATTGATTTGTTGATGATATCTATTCTGACAAGTGTGCTGTGATACCTCATTGTCGTTTTGATTTGCATCTCTTGGATAACTAGTGACTTTGACTATTTTTTCATATGCCTCTTGGCTTTCTGTATGTCCACTCTCAAGAAGTATCTATTTAGGTCCTTTTCCAATTTTTTAATTGAATTTTTTGTCTTGCTTTTGTTAAGTTGTTTGAGTTCCCTATATATTTTGGATCTTATCCCCTTATTGGATGTATCATTGGCATGTATGTTCTCCCATGGAGTAGGCACTCTTATTATTTTGTTGATGATTTATTTTGCAGTGTAGAACTTTTTATTTTAATGTAGTCCCATTTGTTTATTTTCTCCTTATTTTTCAGTGTCCTTGGAGATGTGCTGGTAAACATATTCTTATGAGAGATGACTGAGATTTTGGTGCCTACGGTTTCTTCTAGAACTTTTATTGTTAGGGTTACATTGTCCTCATGGAATGTGTAATGATGTAGTATCTCTTCTTCAATTTTTTGGAAGAGTTTGAGGATAGGTTTTAAATCTTCTTTGAATGTTCGGTAGAATTCACTGATGAAGCCATCTGGTCCTGGACTTTTGTTTTTTGGGAGGTTTTTGATGGTTGTTTCAATGTCCTCACTGCTGATCAGTTTATTTAGATTTTCCAATTCTTCATGATTTAGTCTAGGACGGTTATGTATTTCTAAGAACTTATCTATTTCTTCTAGGTTATTGAATTTGGTGTCATATAGTCTTTTATTAAAATATAATTTTATTGAATTTAGAGAGGAAGGGAGAGGCAGAGAGAAATAGAAACATCAGTGATGTTGTATGTCCCACACTGGATAAAGCCCTTAACCCAGGTATGTGCCCTGACTGGGAATTGAACCATGATCTACTACTAGTTTATAGGACGATGCTCAACCACTGAGACAAGCCGGCTGGGCAACACATAGTCATCCATAATATTCTAGTATGATCCTTTGTATATATGTGATGCGGTGACTTCTCTCTCATTTCTGATTTATTTTTATATGGCTCTTTCCCCTTTTTTCTTTAGTGAGTCTAACCAGGGGGTTGTCAATTTTAATATTTTCAAAGAGCAGCTCTTTGTTTTATTAATTTTTTTGTATAGCCTTTTTTTCTCTATTTCATTTAATTCTGCTCTAATTTTTATTATTTCCTTTCTTCTACTGACATTTGATTTCTTTTGTTCTCCTTTTTCTAGTTATTCAAGATGTAATGTTAGATTGTTTACTTGGGATTTCTCTTGTTTCTTGAGGTAGGTCTATAATGATATAAACTTGTGTTTTATTACTGCTTTCACTGAATCGTTGAGGTTTTGACATGTTTTATTTTCATTCTCATTTGTCTCTATGTATCTTATTATCTCATCTTTTATTTCTTCTTTATCCCACTCATTTTTAGCAGTATATTTTTTAATCTCCATATATTTTGTTGTTGTTGTTTTTACTTCCTTTTTGCAGTTGATTTCTAATTTCAAGGCATCCTGGTCAGAGAAGGAGAGAAAGATAGAAACAACAATGATTAGAGAGAATCATTGATTGGCTGACTCCTGCAACCCCCTACTGGGGATTGAACCTGCAACCTGGGCATGTGCCCTGACCAGGAATTGAGCTGCCACTGCCTGGTTCATGGGTTGATGCTTAACCACTGAGAAACACTGGCTGGGGTGGGTTGATCTTTCTTCATTATTCATGTTCATAATTTCTTCTGTTATCATTTCATTTGTGTTTTAATAATTTTCTTTAGCAGTTGTCTTAGAGTATGTCAACTTAGTTTTACTCATCTGGGTATTCCCAAAGGATATTTTTCTTGGCCTTCATGGCTTCTGATTAGAAATATCCTGTCATTTGAACCATTGTTTCTCTATAGATCATGTATTTTTATTCTCTGGCTCACTTTGAGATTTTTAGTCTTTAAATTTCAGAAGATTGGTTATGATTTATCTGTATATGCATTTATTTGCAATTATCCTGCTCAGGATAAACTCAGTTCTTGAATTAATAGCCATATATTTTGCACAAAATTTGGAAACTTTAAGCCATTTCTTAAGATATTTTTCTCACTTGTGGACTTTTTTAGTGCCCAGTCTAGGATATATATAAGAAGCAAGATGCACACACACACACACACACACACACAAATCAATGTCATGTTTTTCCTTCAATATTGAGAACTATATTCAGTCTTTCTTATTTTCTCCCAATTTTAGAATCTTTTGAAATTTATTTTATATATTTTCTCCATAATTATCAGGAATAATGCGGTGGTTTGAATTTGCTATATCTCATCTAAAACTGGAAGTTTTCAGAGCAATCTCATAAGTAGGCCTATCTGGTTTTATATAAGTGGGAAATTAATGAGGATGGTGACTCCCAATTCTTAATATTATTTTTTAATCTTGTACCTGAAATTCTACTGCTTCCTTAATTCATTTAATTGATACATTTTTAGTATCTAATGCTTGCTAGGAACTTCTTTCATTAACTTTACGCAAACTTGGTCAAGGAAAATCTAATATATGCTCCAGAGTATAATATTTATTAGGTAATCCAGTCAATTAAGGAAGCCCAGGATATTATAGAATCACAGAAAAGAAGTACTTAAGACAGACCTGAAGAAAAGTCAGAGAAGGCTTTCCAGATGATAATTTTATATTAGGACCTGAAGGAAAATCACTTAGTAACATGAAAAGTAGGAAAATAAAATTCTAGGAACAGAAAATATTTTCAAATTTATGAATATAACAGAATGAATCACACATTCAGGGAAATATTTGATGTATGCCCTATAGCTTGCTATACTCTTTCCAGCTTGCAACTTAAGGACCTTATAACTTTGCATGTCCATCATGTTAAGTTTTATAATGAATTAGTGTCTATGCATTTAGAAACTTTCCTCAATCTTATGGGATTTTTCTGTGCTGTATGTGCTTTTACATATGCGAGAACTTGCCATGTAAGAATGGTAGTACTGCCCTAGCTGGTTTGGCTCAATGGATAGAGCATCAGCCTGCGGACTGAAGGGTCCCAGTTTCGATTCAGGCCAAGGGCACATGCCTGGGTTGCAGGCTCGGTCCCCAGTAGGGGGTGTGCAGGAGACAGCCAATCAATGATTCTCTCACATCATTGATGTTTCTCTCTCTCTCTCTCCCTCTTCCTTCTTCTCTAAAATCAATAAAATATATTTTAAAAAAAGAATGGTAGTACTCTTCCAGTGGTTCCCTACATAACATTTCTTGTATAACTAATATATCCTCAAATGTAATAAATACATTCACAAGTCTTTACTGAACATGTCACTGTGCCCAGTGTGCAACATTCAGACTTGGGGAAGAATGTAGATTAATAGATGAAAAACTTGAACTAACTATAGAAAAATTCAAATCTAAATAAATAGTGTGATACAGTGAAACTTACCCATTAAACAAAGTGAATCAAGTAAGATATGGATTCAAGATCTGGCTTTGCCTGAAATTATCTTTGTTTTTGGAGAAAACCTTTCAGTTGTAGGGCTTCAGATTAATAACTTTAATCACAAAAGTGATAGACTATGTAATCCCTAGGTTCTCTTCCAGAACTGTGATTCCACGACTGTTTAGCTAAAGAACTGCCACATAAAATCTAACAAAGGGAAACTTAACAACATCGACAAAAACATAATGCATGATGGTGTCATATTGTTAAATAATGCAGAAGTATTATATAACTTTTGCATCTCTCAGGTCCAAGAAGTATTCTAGCAACAGACACCAATCTATTTTCACTCAAACCCCTTTATTTTTCTTTTATAGATTCCTATAACTTTTGCACAGAGCACAACTATTTCCCCTTGACCTTGTACTTGATATCAATGAAGTGCTTACTATAGGCTTTGCACTCACAACCAAAAAAGTCTATGCTCATCATCATTATAATAATTTACCAATGAAATGCCATATATTCAGTTCCTTAATAGTCTACAATTTGCCACTCTAGTGGCCTGAGAGACACAGGGCAGTGGGCCTGGAGTGAGAAGAAAATATTTTATTTCACTGCGGTGGGCCTGAACTTCTGATTATTATGTCTTCCTACAGTTATGCAATAAGAAGTAAGTGAAAAACTTAAAGCTACCATAGGGCTATTGGATTCTGTATGGAGTACTGGGGTTTTAATGTAAAGTTAGTCACTGGTTTCCTTCCCTGAGTATTATTTTCCAGTGTCACCAGCCTTGAGTGTAATAGGAACATAGAAATAATAAGATTGGATAGAGTTATCATTAGTCTTTTGTATTACTATCATCAAGAAACAGTAAGCTTTATAGCAGGTCTGGATTTATACATGTATACTAAATAGATTATTATTATTCAATAGCTATGATTTCAGAGTTGCAGAAAATTTCCTGACTCTGAAGAGTCTTTCAATTGGAGCTCTACTACTGCTTGAAATTCCACCATTCAATCATTTCAATTAAGCTACTTAATTTTTCCCCTTAAGTACTAATATCCTTGCAAATAAAACTGTTAAAAAGCTATAACTAACCACTAACATTCCAATGTCAATGGTTTCATTACATGATTAATTCTATTGCTAGAAACAGACTGTATGTAGCAGGAGATCTGTGAAAGGACAGTGTTGGTAGAATGGCATTCAAACAAGCCTTCATTAAGAAGGTATGGCAAATATAACTTTGATGGTTGAGTATCATTTCTTTTGGTAGGGAGAATGGGATAGATATAGTACAATGAAATTACAAGCTTCATTAAGACAGAGACCATATATGTCTGTATAGCATCTTAACAGTATCTAAAACAATGACTAAAAAATGGAAGACATGCGTTGATTAAACTTAACTGCTTTTGTTTTTTGCAACAAAGGCAAAGAACGTAAGAATCCTGAGATGACATATTTTACTTTACATAATACATGTTTTATGTTTTAGGAGTTTTGGATTTAAAAAAATTGTTTATATAAGCCATAAATGAGTAGTTATTCTGAATATAGTGTTTTTTTAAATTGAATCAGTTGGATATGAATATTTCAGGTAAGTTTATTAGGTTTTTCTCAAAGATCAATTGTGGTAAAAAAAAAAAACTATTAAAAGCTCAACATCTCATTATAACATTAAGGTAACTGCAGAATTTTTAAAACAAAGAAATTCTTATTTTTCTAAAACCTAAAGACAATGCAATATTTTCTATCATTTTTGTTTGTTTTGTTATAATTTTTCTTCCATGTGGTAAAGCCTGGAGAAATAATGGAATGTAGATAAATGAGGCGTATTGTACTATACAATACAACATGTATTTCTCAGAGGTCTTGAGGCTAAGAAGTCCAATATCAAGATGCCATCAGGTTTAGTGTAGGTGAGAGTCCCCTTCCTGGCTCATATACATCGATCTGCTCACTTGTGGAAGGGGAAAGGGAGCTCTGTGGGGTCTCATTTTTATAAGGCCACTAACTACAGTTATCATTAGGTTTCAACGTATAAATATGAGCAGCACATAAACATTCAAACATTAAATCTATAGCATTAATTAAATGATTCACAATATTCCTGAGGAAATAATGCATGGTTTCTCAGGTAACACATAATCCTTGCTGATATAAGCAGTGTATTAGGGAAGTAATTTTCAACCTGTTGTCCCTGGATCACATGGGACTTTAGAAGTGTAAATTCTTGGGCCCTACACTAGATTACTGAATCAGAAACTCTGTTGGTGGGACAGCCCTCCAGATGATTCTAAAGCATGCTCAAATTGGAAATTGTATTAAGGTAGAAATAATAAATTCTGTCTGGTTTGATTTGTCACTAAGTAGAGGAAGTTACTTTGAGGTAGACCTTAATGAATTAATCAGAATTTTGTATGCCATACTTTTTCCTCTAGCTGAAAAGAACTTGACATTTTGGGGGGAAATAAATAGATCTGACATTGTGGTGTTATGGGGGAAGAGTATCAGCTTTGGAATTTCATATAGGATGCCTTCCTGAAGTCATTACACATCAAAAGCTTAGAAAATCCACTTTTAAGAATTTATTAAAAGGAAATAGTTGAACAAATGTACAAAGATAGGTGTACAAGAATATTTATGAAGTCATTGTTTCTAACACTGAAAATGAGAATAAAGCTCAATATCCACTGGATAAATAAATTATGGTACACGATTTAAGTGAAATTCTAAGGATGCACTAAAATGATTATTTATATACCTATTTATTGATAATACACTATATTCATAATTATGAATTAATACAAACTATGCTTATAAAAAGTTTGTGAAGATGAGTCAAATTTAGTTACAATGTCTATACATTCACTCATTTATAGGTCTATAGGGTTTTTAAAAAAATGTTTTTATTGATTTTTTTAGAGAGGAAGGGAAGGGGATAGAGCAGGGGTCCTCAAACTTTTTAAACAGGGGGCCAGTTCACTGTACCTCAGACCGTTGGAGGGCCGGACTATAGTTTAAAATAAAAGTATGAACACTGCACATATCCTATGCACACTGCACATATTTTATTTTGAAGTAAAAAAACAAAATGGCAAAACACCCGCATGTGGCCCGCGGGCCATAGTTTGAGGATGCCTGGGATAGAGAGATAGATATATCGATGAGAGAGAAACATGCATCCTACTGGGGATCAATCCCAAAACCCAGGCATGTGCACTCACCTCGAATCAAACCGTGACCTTCCGGTTCATGGGCCAATGCTTACCCTGAGCTACACCAGTCAGGCTATCCTACCTAATAAAAGGGTAATATGAAAATTGACCGCACCTTCGCTACGCCCAAGCCACGCCCACCAGCCCAAGCCACACCCACCAGCCAATCAGGGTGACTATGCAAATTAACCCAACCAAGATGGCAGTTAATTTGCATACAGAGGCACCCTGAGCAGACCCCCTGCGATGGTCTGCTCTGGCACCAGGCCGAAAGTCTCCGGCAGAGGCTTTTGGCCTGGTGCACGAGCAAACCCCCTGGGATTAATCACAGGGAGCTGGGTGTCCACTCCAGCACCAGGCCGAAAGCTTCCACTGGAGGCTTTCGGCCTGGTGAATGAGCAGACCCCCTGCAATCGATCACAGGGAGCTTGGTGTCTGCCCCGGCACCAGGCTGAAAGCCTATGGTGGAGGCTTTTGGCCTGGTGCCAGAGCAGACCCCTGCCATTGATTGCAGGGAGCTGGGTGTCGGAGCAGACCCCTGCAATCGATCACTGGGAGCTGGGTATCTGCTCCGATATCCAGGCTTTCGGCCTGGTGCATGAGCAGAAAGCCTATGGCGGAGGCTTTCAGCCTGGTGAATGAGCGGAACCCCTGCAATCAATCACAGGGAGCTGGGGGCTGCTTAGGCCTGGTGCTGGAGCATACCCCCTGCAATCGATTGCTGGGAGCTGGGTATCTGCTCCGGCACCAGGCTGAAAGCCTATGGCGGAGACTTTTGGCCTGGTGCCGGAGCAGACCCCTGCAATTGATCGCTGGGAGCTGGGTGTCTGCTCCAGCACCAGGCTGAAAGCTTCCACTGGAGGCTTTCAGCCTGGTGAACGGGCGGAACCCCTGCAATCCATCGCAGGAAACTGGGTGTCTGCTCCGGCACCAGGCCGAAAGCCTCTGGCAGAAACTTTTGGCCTGGTCCCGAAGCAGACCCCTGCAATCGATGGCAGGGAGCTGGGGGTTGCTTTGGCCTGGTGCAAGAGCGGACCCCCTGTGATCAATCACCTAGCCAGGGAGCTGGCGGTCTGCTTTCGGCCTGGGCAGGAGCGGACCCCCTGCGATTGATTGCAGGGAGCTGGGGGTCCGCTTCTGCCCAAGAGACTTTCAGTCTGGGCAGGCCTGGGCAAGGGCTGAGCCGGTGATCAGAGGGAGCTGCAGGGGCCTGCCCAGGCCTAAATCTTCAGCCAGAGGCTTTAGGCCTGGGCAGGGCCCAGGCCTCGATTGGTGTGAACTATAGAGGAAACACCTTTTCTGACTGCACATTGGCTAAGCTTCCTGTATGCCACTGGTAATATTCTTAGTAACTTGGGTAATAAGAATCCAAAAAGGTGATCTAGGATTTTTCCACCACACTTCTGGAGAAAAAAATGAAGGTCTGCTGCTGGAGGGCTAAGAAATGTCATATCCTGCCCTAGCCGGTTTGACTCAGTGAATAATGCCTCAGCCTGCAGACCGCAGGGTCTGGGTTCATTCTGATCAAGGGCATGTACCTAGGTTGCAGGCTCCTCCCTGGCCGGGGCCCAGATCAGGGCTCATGCAGGAGGCAACCAATCAAAGTGTTCTTCTCACTTTGATGTTTCTCTCTGTCTTTCCCTTTCTCTTCCACATTCTCTAAAAGTCAATGGAAACATATCCTCAGGTGAGGATAAAAAATAAAGAAAGAAATGCATTTCCTATGAAAGACACATCCTGAAAATGCCTAAAGAAAGTTGTCATTTTTCCTTGGTGAAGGGACTGGAGTCCGTGTTGATGAAAACACCTTGGTGGCTGAGGTGACTGACAGTGGCTGCAGCAGCGGGGTGATGGGGCTGGTGCCTTCCCCTGATCAGCCCGGTTGCCTCCCACAAAGGGAGGCCAGACTGTGGCTTAGGCCCACTCCCCGTGGGGCGCAGGCCTAAGCCATCAGTAGGACATCCCCTGAGGGCTCCCAGTATGTGAGAAGGGGCAGGTTGGGCTGAGGGACCCTGACCCCCAGTGCACGAATTTCGTGCACTGGGCCCCTAGTCTATATAATAAAAGGCTAAGCAACCATTATAGCAGAATGACCAGAATGACTGGTCGCTATGATGCACACTGACCACCAGGGGCCAGACTCTCAATGCAGGAGCTGCCCCCTGGTGGTCAGTGTGCTCCCACAGCAGGAGCACCATTCAGCCAGAAGCCAGGTTGACGGCTGGTGATTGGCGATCACAGTAGCGGTGGTGGTAGCACTCAGGATGTCCTACTGCTGGCTTAGGCCCACTCCCCCTCCCCCCTCCCGTGGGAAGCAGGCCTAAGTTGTCAGTCGGACATCCCCCGAGGGCTCCTGGACTGCCAAAGGGCACAGGCGGGGCTGAGGGACACCCCCCCTTGACCCCCACCTGAGTGCACTAATGTTGTGCACCAGGCCTCTAGTAGGTCTATAGGTTTAAACAAAAGTAGAATGCTATACACAAAAATGCTATCAATTGAAATATTGGTGATAGATATGTATATATTTTGGTTTGTTTGTGCTTATATCTATTTTTTAATGTGAAATTATATTCCTCATGTGAAAAAATAATGAAAACTTAAAAACAACCTAATCTAAGAGTTTTAAGCAGAGTTTTACATAATCGTATCATTAGAGACTATGAATACTCATTCTGTTTTTAAAAACACTGCATTTGTCCTGGAATATTTGGAAAGAAATAATCCCTCTTGTTGTAACAGTTTACTGTCAAGGTTAGTATTCTAAAATCTGGCATAGGTTTATTTCTGAAAGTTTGTATTATCTTTATATAATTACAAAAATATGTTTTTCATATTACAATTTTTTTTGAAACCTAAATATTGCTCTGTAGAGGGAGGCAAGAGATTACTTGTTCAGCTTTTGGCAGTAATTCTCTGTGTGAATTTGGAAATTTTAACTTCTTTGTTATTTTTGGCCTTTATTTCATCAGCTACAAAAAGTAGCAAGATCAGGAGATCTTGATGAACTTTAGCAGCTCTAATATTCTAGTAATCTATAATAGATTTATAAATCAACCTCAAAGAACTGTATGAGAAAGTATGAAGGCTGAAAAATTCCAAACTCTTTAAAATACCCTTTAAAGGATTCTTCTGTAGTTACACAGGAGGTTGTTGATATTTCTTTCCTTTAGTATGGTTTCTCCCTTAATTGAATTTTAAAACAAATTATGTGTTAAATATTAAGATATTTGAACTTTGGTATACTTATGACACCTGGTGGTCAAAGCAAACATCACAGATAAATTCTAATTTCCCAGACACTCATTTTCCTCAAAGGAACTTTTCCCTTGATTTATCCATTCATCAGTCATCCAGTCATTCATTCAACAAACACTTAGTGGATACCAATTATGCTCAAGACAGTTTATTATGGAGTAAAGGAAGACGTAATAATGAGTTTTTTTTATATGTATGAGATTTCAATCTATTTAGGGCAACAGGATAGACTCTATGGAAAAGTGAATAACCACAACATGCTAGGTATATTAAGTACACTCTCACTAAAGAAAATCATAACTATGAATACTGTGAGTCCATAGGATTGACCCGTAGTTTGGAGAGGTCAAAGAAGGCTTCTTGGAGAAAGTGAACCTTGCCTTTCTTGGGGCTTCAGTTTCCCCATCTTCAAAATGGTGGTAATACTTTACTGTTGCACAGGATTTCTGTGAGAGATTGATTGACAGAGTATGTATAAAGTACTTAGTATCGCACCTTGCACAAGTAGTCATTCAGTGATTATTAATTGTTATTATAACAAAACCAAAGATAATCAGAGAAGACTTCATGTATATTAACTATTTCCTAAATTTTATTTCAAAAATAATTATGGTTCAAGCTTATATATTTTTTTCTTTAGACTAAATATAAAGAACATGAGATCAATTATTTTAGTTAATTAACTGGATAAACAATTTACAAAAAAAAGACAGTGTCAGCTATCTTTACAATTTGCTAGAGAAACTGGTCAATTCAGCAAAAAAAACAAAACACAACTCAGTCACAATAACATTAAAAGTAGTTGTTTATTTAAATGAGCTGATTGTTTTACTGCAATAAAGTGTCAATTAGTAAATACAATCTCTTTGAAAGTATCATGTAGTCAGTGCAAAAGCATCAAATAAGCTGTCTGGCATTGTGTCAGGTGAATGTGGGTTAACTGAATCTTAAAACATTTTAATTGGCTGTGTTGGGAGTTGAGTAGGCACTTTTTCAGACTCCATGTTGCTTTCAATAGTTAAGGTTGAGTTTGTCACATTTTCCCATTAATTACATAAAATGTGAAGCAAACTAACTGCCTTTGCAAACAATTAAAAATATAAGGAAACATTAAAATCTCATTTTTTCTAAATGAGATACATAAGTCATTTCCTAAAAATATCAAACATTTAGGTTGTTAAACGGCCACTTTCAAGGTTAAATAAGCAGTAGTATAGTGGCTTTTTGCCAAAAGTAATAATGTTCTGATCCATAAAAGACAGAAAGAAAAGAACAAAAACAATGTCATTTTAGAAATGAATGTCTAATCGGAATTAAGGGAAGATTTGAGAGGAGACAGGATTGCTGTCTTTCATATTTCAGATGTTTTCAGTGTTTAATGTATAACAGGATTTTATTTGGCTTTGGTAGGCAGAACTAGGTTGACATGACAGGGATATAGATTTTGACTCACAGGAAAGACCTTTCTAACAATTATGATTGTTAAAAATAGATATTTCTCCAAAGAAGACATGCAGATGGCCAACACAATTATAAAAACACTAGAGGCCCAGTGCACGAAAATTCGTGCACTGGAGGGGGGGTCCCTCAGCTCAGCCTGCCCCCTCTCACAGTCTGGGAGCCCTCAGGGATGTCCTCCTGACGGCTTAGGCCCGCTCCCCATGGGAGGCGACCAGGATGATTAGGGGAAGGCAACACCCCCATCAGCCTGCTGCTTCTGCCACTGCCAGCCGCTGCAGCCGCCAAGGTGTTTTCATCAACATGGAGTCCAGTGCCTTCACCGCAAAAAAATGACACACTTTCTTTAGGCATTTTCAAGATGTCTCTCTCATAGGATATGACATTTCTTTTTCTTTCTTTCTTCCTTCCTTCCTTCCTTCCTTCCTTCCTTCCTTCCTTCTTCTCTCCTTCCCTCCTTCCTTCCTTCCTTCCTTCCTTCCTTCCTTCCTTCCTTCCTTCCTTCCTTCCTTCCTTCTTTCCCTCCTTCCTTCCTTCCTTTCTTTCTTCTTTCTTTCTTTCTTTCTTTCTTTCTTTCTTTCCTTCCTTCCTTCCTTTCTTCCTTTCTTTCTTTCTTTCTTTCTTTCTTTCTTTCTTTCTTTCTTTCTTTCTTTCTTTCTTTCTCACCTGAGGATATTTTTCCATTGATTTTTAGAGAGCGTGGAAGAGAGAGGGAAAGACAGAGAGAAACATCAATGTGAGAGGGACAGTTTGATTGGTTGCCTCCTGCATGAGCCCTGACCTGGACCCTGGCCAGAGAGGAGCCTGCAACTTAGGTACATGCCCTTGACCAGAATCAAACCCAGACCCTGCTGTCTGCAGGCTGAGGCTCTATCCACTGAGCCAAACCGGTTAGAACAGGATATGACACTTCTTAGCCCCTCCAGCAGCAGACCTTTATTTTTTCCTCCAGGAGTGAGGTGGGAAAACCCTAGATCACCTATTGGATTCTTATTACCCAAGTTACCAAGAACACTGTGAGTGGTGTACCAGGAGCTTAGCCAATTAATGGTCAGAAAAGGTGTTTCCTCTTCAGCTAACATGCAGAAGCGGGATTGCCAGCATGTCATGGCTGGAAGGCCCTCTTCTCTCAGGGCCTCCCTGCAGCCATGGTGGCTGGCAGGCCCTCTTCTCTCTGGGCCTGCTCCATCCATGGCTTGCCTCACTGCGCACACAGTCACCTCCCACCCACCTACACACGCAGCCTCCTCCTGAGCAGTCATAATGTTATGGCATCCCGGACAATTTGCATATTACCTCTTTATATATATAGATGCTCAGTATCATAAATCATAGTAAAAATGGAAACCACAGTGAGATATCACCTCACACCTGTCAGAATAGCTAATAATAAAAATGTCAACAAAAAACAAGCGTTGGTGAGAAATGTGAAAACTAGTGTACTCTTGGTTGGATTTTAAGTTGGGGCAGCCACTATGGGAAAAAGTATAAAGGTTCCTCAAAATATTAAAGATAGAACTACCATAATACCCAGCAATTTTATTTCTGGGTATTTATTAAAAAAAAAAAAGATATATGCACCTCAATGTTCATTTTGTCATTATTGACAATAGCCAAGATATGAAAGCAGCCTTTGTGTCCATTGATCAGTGAACTGATAAGTCATTTATGAAATATAACTCAGCCACAAAAACATAAAAAGAGTGAAATCTTACTATTTGTAACAATATGGATGGACCTAGAAGGTGTTATGCTAAGTGAAATAAGTTAGAGAAATACAAATACTCTATGATTTCACTTATATGTGGAATCTAATAAACAAAATATAAACAAACTCACAAATACAGAGAACAAACTGAGGGTCACTGAATGAGAGGGGAGTTGGGAGGGATGGATGGAAAAGTGAAAGGATAAATAAGTACATATTGGTAGTTACAGAATAGTCATGGGGATGTAAAGTACAGCATAGGGAATCTAATCTAATAATAGACAAATATGCAAATTGACCGCACCTTCGCTACACCCAAGCCACGCCCACCAGCCAAGCCACGCCCACCAACCAATCAGGACGAGCATGCAAATTGCCCCCAACAAAGATGGCGGCTAATTTGCATATCAAGACAGCGTCCAAAGAAGTCAAGAGCTGCAGAAGGGAGTATGTGCCCTTGGCCAGAATCGAACCTGGGACCCTTCAGTCTGCAGGCTGATGCTCCATCCACTGAGCCAAGCCAGCTAGGGCCATTCCCTAGGCTTTTATCCTATGTTTCATTTCCAAAGTTTCATAAATTCACCTTAGCAATTACCTAATTCTTAAGAAAATTACAGTTAAAATTGATTAATTTCTCCTAGAGTTGATGATAGGGAAATAAGCTAGATTCCCAATTTAAATACAAATGGAGACAAATGTAAAGCTGAAATGTGGAACCCCACAGACAGTTGGAATGCACATTTGGGGGCTATTTCTTGAGGTCTTGTTTATTGGTTATTTCTACAAATTTGGTTACTCCCTCTGATTACAAAGGGGAAAATATGACTGAGCTTATTTCCAAAATAATGAACCTTTTGATTACTGCAAATATATTCCAAAATACTTATCCATTTATAGAGTGGCACGCTATTTTTAGTTTACGTAGAAAAGATCTTCTAAATTTATGAAAGTTCACATTTGAATACTTCTTTAGTAGGAAACAAATATATTTGTATACCCAAATATAAACTGACATGCCTTTGATGCTATTTTTACTCTATTTTGGGCAGAAATCATCTGATGCTTTCCATAAGGAAGGAACATAAATCCTCAAGATGGGAGGTAACAGCACAAACAGTACAAGAGCAAAGTGCACTGACCTTCAAATACCATTGAAGGTATTTCAAGATACCCTGTATGCAACCACCTACATCCTCATATTCATCCCTGGTCTTCTGGCTAACAGTGCAGCCTTGTGGGTTCTGTGCCGCTTCATCAGCAAGAAAAATAAAGCCATCATTTTCATGATCAACCTCTCTGTGGCTGACCTTGCTCATGTGCTCTCCTTACCCCTCCGGATTTACTACTACATCAGCCACCAGTGGCCTTTCCAGAGGACCCTTTGCCTGCTGTGCTTCTACCTGAAATATCTCAACATGTACGCCAGCATTTGCTTCCTGACCTGCATCAGCCTTCAGAGGTGCTTCTTTCTCCTCAAGCCCTTCAGGGCCAGAGTCTGGAAGCGTAGGTATGATGTGGGCATCAGCGCTGTCATCTGGGTCATCGTAGGCACTGCCTGTTTGCCACTTCCAATTCTGAGAGGTACTGGCTTAGCCAACAATACTGAATCCTGCTTTGCTGATTTAGGGCTTCAACACATTAGCATGGCTTCTTCCATTGGCATGGTAACTGTAGCTGAACTTGGAGGATTTATATTACCTGTTATGATTATTACTTATTGTACATGGAAAACCAGAAAATCTTTACGGGAATTCCAAGTTCCTCCTCAGAATACCAAAGAGAGAAAAAAAGCTTTGTTGATGGTCCTGATGTGTGCAGTGGTGTTCATTGTGTGTTTTGCCCCTTACCACCTCAACTTTCCACTTTTTATGATGGTGAAGCAACATGTCTTTTCAAACTGCTCCTTTATTAAGAGTATTCTATGTTTCCATATAATTTCCTTGTGTCTTGCAAATCTGAATTGCTGTCTTGATCCAGTCGTATATTATTTTATGACCTCAGAATTTCGTGATAGATTTTCAGAACATGGTGGCCTCGTTTTTCAATCATGTGTGAGATGCAATGAAAGTGTTTTGGAGATTCATCACAAGAAGGAAGATCTTCAAATTATCTCCCTCTAATTTTTGGATGATTCCAAGACAATATAATCAAACAATTAGTAAGAATGATCTATATGCTCTGTCAGTTTAGCTATGTCACCTTGAATATTTTTTTCTAAAATGTTGTTGACTGCTTTAACAAAACATGCCCTCCCCTTTCCTTTATTCTCAAAATTACTCTTTTGAGGGAGCTACTCATGCCTATATGTTCTGTCCAAATGGAAACAAATTTTTCTATGGAGCACACAAGAAAACATTTTTCTTTTTAAAACATTTTTCTTTACAGAAAGTAATAAGCAACTGAATGAATTGCCCAACTGTTCCCCAGCAATGGGTGTAGTCTTTTCACCTTCTCCTATAAAAAACAAACAAGAAAAAATAACACACATACCCAACAATAAAATGTAAATTGAAAATAGGTAGATATAGGTGAATTTTGAGATGTTTTAAAATGTACATGAAAACAATATGATCCAAGCTTTATTTAGAAAATAACACACTACTTAAGCAATGTAGGCTAAAAAGGACAGGTTTATATTAATAGAAGTTATGAGAATTGATACTTTTATAATTTAAAATGTCTATGAGACTTTTACTTTTTCCTCTTGGAGAAAGAAACAACTCAGATAAATACCAAATATTTCAAAAATATCAAGACATTCACACAGAACACATACAAGTTAAACACAAAATAAACTTGTGTTCTAACATATTATACAAACTTCAGAGTTTCAGGGTTTGCAGTGAAAGTTCTTTGCTTGAGTATGTGTGATGTGATGCATGCTGTTATATATTGGCACTCATTCAGAAAACATTTTGTCTAATTTGTTCATTAAAATCTGCCAAAACCGGTTTGGCTCAGTGGATAGAGCGTCGGTCTGCGAAGTGAGGGGTCCCTGGTTCGATTCCGGTCAAGGGCATGTACCTTGGTTGTGGGCACATCCCCAGTAGGAGGTGTGCAAGAGGCAGCTGGTCGATGTTTCTCTCTCATCGATGTTTCTAGCTCTCTATCCCTCTCTCTTCCTCTCTGTAAAAAATCAATAAAATATATTAAAACTAGAGGCCCAGTGCATGATTGAATCATGCACGTGTAGGGTCCCCTACACACTTTCGCTTTTCGCGGTGGAGCTGGGTGCCTGTCCGCTGGTGCACCAGGCCTTTCAGAAGCCTCTGGCTTGGTGGAGGCTTCTGAAAGGCCTGGTGCTGGAGCAGACAGGCACCCATCTCCCCCACTTTTGATGGTCCGCGGCCGCTGAGGGGGGCTGCCAGGGACACCTGACTACCCTGCCGTTGAGAGGCGCAGCTGGGTGTCCGCAGCAGGCCCCCTCAGTGGCCGCGGATCTGGCCGTTGAGAGGCGCAGGGGGCAGGAGTCCTGCCCCCTGTGCCTCTCAACGGCAGGGTAGCCCCCCTCAGTGGCAGCGGATCCGTGCCTCTCAATGGCCGGATAGGCCACGCCGAGTCCCACCCCCCAGCCTCCCGCCGCCCAATCGTGGGCGTAGCGGAGTGATGGTAATTTACATGTTACTCTATTATTAGATAGGATCAATTGTGCCATGGTCTGCCTGGATTAATTCACTTAAGTACCACCTTAGTCAAAATATTGCTTGATAGATTTAAACAATGAAGACACACACATACATATAGTTTTTCAGATGGACCTCTTTTCTTACAGGTATGTGTAAAGAAAACAATGGTGAATTGAGTCTTACTGTAAATGGAAAATTGCTATTTTAATAATTACTGTGGTGAAATTATTTTGTAATACAAATCACTCCCATTGGAAATTTTGAAACTTAAAAATTTTATATATCAGTTTTTATTAAAATACTATTTTAAAAAGCAGTAGTTACTTTTATAAAATTATATTCATGCAATGAGTAACAATGTTTCAGTCAATGATGGACCACATATACTAGTATGATGGTGGTCCCATAAGATTATAATGAGGTTGAAAAATTCTTATTGCTTAGTAATATTGTAGCCATCATAGTGTCATAGTGCAATGCATTAATCATATGTTTGTTGTAATGCTGTTGTAAACAACCCTATGTGCTACCAGTTATATAAAAGCATAGAGCATACATTTCTGTATAGTGCATAATACTTGATAATGATAATAAATGACTATGTTACTAGTTTATGTATTCACTGTACTATTTTTTAATATTAATTTAGAGTGCACCATTTCTACTTATGGAAAAAGTGTTTGCTATAAAATAGTATTTTGGGTTATGCTGGCAGTCTTATAAATCTCATGTTTACTATGTCTCTTGATTGCATTATTTTTTTCTTGTGCTTGATTTAATCATGTGTTGTTCTGTGTTGTTGTTTTTGTTGTGTTGTAACATGCTATATATGCTTGTAGCGGCAATAGGCTATACCACATAGCCTAGGTATGTAGCAGGCTCTTTTATCTAGGTTTGTGTAAGTGTATTCTATGATGTTCACACAATGACAAAATTGCCAAAAAATGCATTTCTCAGAATATTTTCTTATCTTTATATAATTAGAAATTTATAAAATGTTTTATCTGAGTTATTTATTTTTTTTTTTAAATAGTGATTGCTTATCTAAACAAAAACATAACATTTACCACAGGGGGATTAAAAAAAAAACAGAGGAAAACTCAAGTTCTATGAAATAATTCAAGGATGTGCATTTTAGACAGTTGTGTCCTATAGAAATGATCGAGCATCTCTTTTTTAGTACCTAAACATTTAAAACGCCATTTTAGGTGGAAATTGTTCTAAATTATATTCTTTCCTACCCACTTAAGCAATTTTTTTATACAAGAGGATATGGTGTATGAAAGAAGTATTCATCCAGATTCAGAGGACCAAGATCTAGTTTCAGGTCTGCCACTGATGAGCTATGTTACTTTGAGCAAATTACTTATCTTTGGTTTTCTTTCTTTTCTTTTCGTTTTAACCTGTTCATAAGGGAGCTACACTAGATGATCTTAATTTGAGGCATACTTTTCAGAATGTGCTTTCTAAACTCCAAAGCACTTTACACATGATTGTTTTTGCTATTATTAGTGTTAACATTGTTGCTAATGTTTAATGTAATATTAATGTAACATCTAATGTAATCTTTTCAGTGTGACTGAGGGTCATTATTATAAACATCAGTTATTATACTGTACACATTTGGTTCTCTCAAGGCTATTGAAATCTGTAGTATTGCTTGTGCCTATACTAAATTGGCCCTATGAATTTTCGGTTCTTATATATTTGATTTTATAAGAGCTTCTTTCTCCACTATCCTATATAATAAAAACTTAATATGCTAAGTGTCCGATCATCCAGTTGGCCATTCAACCAATCAAAGTGTAATCTACACTAATGAAAGAGTAACATGCTAATTGACCATACCTTCGTGATGCCCACCTGCCAATCACGAGTGAGTATGCAAATTAACCCAACAAAGATGATGGGTTAATTTGCATATGCAAGCATGGAGCTGCTGGGGACAGAGTGGGATGCAGGTGTTCCGCACCACCCCAGCTTGGGGCCTCTGGGCAGGTGGGAAGACGGAAAGGTGGCTCTGGGCCAGAGCAAACGGGGTGCCAGCAGCCAGAGGAAGGAAGGCCCATTCTTTCACGAATCTTCATGCATTGGGCCTCTAGTATGCTATTAATATGCTAAGGTCGCTCAACTGCCGGCTATAATGTGCACTGACCACCAGCGGTCAGAAGCTTGACCATCAAGTTAGCATGCTGCTGGAGTCCAGGCGATCAGGACTGAGCGAGATGGGACAGACATGCCCTGGAACCCTCCCACTATCCCTCCCCAGCTGGCCAACCTCTTGCATCCCTCCCCGGTCCCAATTGTGCACTGGTAGGATCCTTCAGCTTGGCCTGCACTCTCTCGCAATCTGGGACCCCTCGGGGGATGTCAGAGAGCCGGTTTTGGCCTGATCCCACAGGCCAGGCCAAGGGACCCCACTGGTGCACGAATTTGTGCACTGGGCTTCTAGTTTTAGGTTATTTGCACATACTTGTCATTATCAGTGGGATTCTCTAATAAATTCCTTACAATTTTAATTAGTAGTTTCTATTATGGTATAGCTTTAAAAATACAATAATTAAGCTAGTTATAACGAGTTTAAATTGAACAAAAATGAGTAAAAGCCTGTTTATTTCATTTTACTTGGAAATGGTGTGCAAGGAAAAGGGAAAATCTCCCTATGGAACAAAGTGCATGGTTTTAGTTTATGGACGTTATGACATCTCTTTTGACTATGCAGGACTAGCTTTATTTTGTTTCCTTCCTGATTCTGTTAGCTGTGTTTGGATATCTAAGGTTGCCAGATTTTTGAGTTCCAGTTCACTGAGGTGTGACTAGCTGTTTATGACAACAAAAATTTCTTGGAATATAATTATTACACATACATTTCTATATAATTAAATACATGCATATATGTATATGTAAAGTTCCTACATATATAAATTTATATATAAAACTATTTATATATATAAAGCTATATATATACATATATATATATGTAAATTTCCAAAATCAGTACTTGTTTCTCTCATGGAGGTTTTATATTTTCAACATTTATCTGCTCACTTGGCCATTGTGCCCTCTCTCTTTAAGGCCACCTGCTAGAAATTCCCTATATCTTTGAAGTTCTATATGAGATACATTAATTCTTTTTATTTTAAGTTGGCCTATTGTCCTCATTAGTAATAAAATGTTTCCAAAATATGTGGAGAAGCACAGAAAACAGACTGGCATACTAACTCTCTTGAAGTTACCAAAATTTGCCAAATAGCTCCAATTTACTCCTACTTCTATCAGAGGGGTGGAGGTGCTACATGCAATCACCTTGATCTAGTATTTCTGGGGCACGGCAAATATTCAACTGTTTCTCTCTACTCCCTATTAGCTAAAATATTGTAGTGCAGGAGCTCTAAGAATTGCAACCTTGAATATACAACTGTAAATGATTGATAATAATTAGACAGACTTGGGTTCTAGTACTATTTCTGCCCTTTCTTAAGTGTATGATCTTCAGCAAAACATTTTACCATTCTGAAGCTTTTTCCTCATGTGAAGTATAGTGATAATCATCTCTACCCTTTCTGCTTCACAACTCTTGTAAAAAATCCAATAAGGTATATAGATGAGAATTATTTTTAAATTATGCTTATTATGTAAACATAAGGAAACAAAAAGTAATACTGAGAAGAGTCATGGAAGTGAGCTAAAGTGTCCACCCCAACCCACAACAACACAGTGAATATAATTAAAATTTTTTAACAACCTATTAACATAAGAAATATGAAGATTTGGAATAGTTCTCAGGGTTAAGGTAATACTGGCTGAGCCCCTGGAAGGTAAGAGAATGAGCCATTTAACTTGTCCCCCACCATGAGTTAGTTAGGTCCAGCACTTCAGAGAAGAGAGTTGTGATTAGGGTTAAGGTTATCTGAATAAATCAAATACCAGAAATTGACAATAAGCTTAGGGAAATGATGACGACAGAATAGGGCACAATCAGTGTCTCCTATGAACACCAGTAAATTTTGTAACTGGAAGGCAAGGTTTCCAGAACATTGGAAAGGAATGGATTAAAAAATAATCTTTATTCTTGGAAGTATTACATATGTCCCAATTTTTCCCCCATTGACTCCTTCTAGCCAGGCCCCACCCCAGGCATTCACCAACCTATTTTCTGTGTCCATGGATTACGCATATATGCATACAAGTTCTTTGTTTGATCACTTTCCACCCACCCCGTGTTCCCTCTGAGATTTGACAGTGTTCAATGCTTCTACTAGTATTTCTCTGGATCTATTTTGTTCATTAGATTCCACATATGAGTGAGATTATGTGATACTTGTATCCCTCTGATTGGCTTATTTCTCTTAGCATAATACTCTCCAGGTATATCCATGTGGTTTCAAAGGAAAGAAAATCTTTTTTTTCTGCTGCATAGTATTCCATGGTATAAATGTACTGCAGCTTTTTATCCACTAATCTGCTGATGGGCAGTTGGGCTGTTTCCAGATCTTAGCTATTGTAAATAGCTTCTATGAACATAGGGGTGCATACATTCTTTCTAATTGGTATTTCGGCTTTCTTAGGATATATTCCTGGAAGTGGGATCACTGGGTCAAATGGTATTTCCATATTTAATTTTTCAAATAAATTACATACTGTTTTCCATAATGGCTGAACCAGTCTGCATTCCCATCAGCAGTGTACAAGGGTTTCCTTTTCTGCACAACCTGGCCAGCACTTGTCATTTATAGATTTGTTGATGGTAGCTATACTGACAGTAGTGAGGTGATGCCTCATTGTCATTTTAATTTGCATCTCTCTGATGATTAGTAACTTTGAGCATATTTTCATATACCTCTTCGTCATCTATATGCCCACTTTTTAATTGGATTGTTTGTCTTCCTTTAGTTAAGTTGTATGAGTTTCCTACATATTTTGGAGATTAACCTCTTATTGGATCTATCATTGCCAAATATGTTCTCCCATACAGTGGGGTCCCTTTTCATTTTTTTGATGGTTTCTTTTGATGTGCAGAAGCTTTTTATTTTTATGCAATCCCATTTATTTTCTCTTTAGTATTTTCCTTGCCCTATGACATATATTTGCAAATATATTGCTGCAAGAGATGTCTGAGATTTTGCTGCCTATGGTTACTTCTAGAATTTTTTATGGTTTCACGACTACATTTAAGTCTTTACCCCTTTTGAGTTTATTCCTTTTTTAATCTTTATTGTTGAGAGTATTCCTTTTTTCCCCCTCATTGCCCCCCTCCACCCAGTTCCCAACCTTCCCAGTCCTTCACCACCCTACTGTCTGTGTCCATAAGTAATGCATATATGCATATAAGATCTTTGTTTAATAACTTCCTGTCCCACACCTCCTTCCCTCAGAGAATCATCAGTCTGTTCTATTTCCATGCCTCTGATTCTAATTTATTCACCAGTTTATTCTGTTTATTAGATTTCTTATTCATTTATTTTGATTTTTAGATTCAATTGTTGATAGGTATGTATTTGTTGCCACTTTGTCATTCATATTTTTTATCTCAATCTTTTTCTTCTTCTTCCTGTTCTTAAATAATACTCTTTAAAATTTCATATAATACTGCTTTGGTGGTGATGGACTCCTTTGGCTTTTTCTTGTCTGTGAAGCTCTTTATCTGATCTTAAATTCTAAATATAGTTTTGCTGGGTAGAGTAATCTTGGTTGTAGGCCCTTGCTGTTCATCACTTTATATATTTCTTATCACTCTCTTCTGGCCTGCATAGTTTCTATTGAGAAATGAGCTGACAGTCGTTTGCGCATTCCCTTATAGGTAACTAACTGCTTTTCTCTTGCTACTTTTAAGATTCTTTCTTTGTCTTTAGCCTTTGGCACTTTAATTATGATGTGTCCTGGTGTGGTCCTCTTTGGGTTCCTCTTGTTTGGGACTCTCTGTGCTTCCTGGATTTATAAGTCTATTTCTTTCACGAGGTAGGGCAAGTTTTCTGTCATTTTTTTCTTTATATATTTTTATTTATTTCAGAGAAGAAGGGAGAGAGAGAGAAAAACATCAATGATGAGAGAGAATCATTGATTGGCTGCCTCCTGCATGCCCCCTACTGACGATCGAGTCCACAGTCCAGACATGTGCCTTTGACCAGAATTGAACCTGGGACCCTTCAGTCCACAAGCTGAAGCTCTATTCGCTGAGCCAAACCAGCTAGGGCTGACATTATTTCTTCAAATGGGTTTTCAATATTTCGCTCTGTCTCTTCTTCTGACACCCCCATAATGTGAATGTTGGTACCCTTGAAGTTGTCCCAGACATTCCTTACACTATCTTCATATTTTTGGATTCTTATTTCTTTTTGCTCTTCTGTTTGGGTGCTTTTTGCTTTCTCATATTTGAAATCATTGATTTTATTGAAATCCTCTACTCTATTGTAGAAACCCTGTATATTATTCTTTATTTCAGTCAGTGTATGCTTAATTTCTGACTGGTCATTTTCCTTTTTTTTTTTTTTTTTTGCATTCTCACTAAGATCCTTGAAAGTCTCACTAAGTCACTTGGAGGTTTATAGAAGATTCTTGAGTAACTTTATAGCAGTGGTTTTGAAGTCTATATACAATAGTTTATTTTCTTCCATTTCTTTCATTTTGACATGTTTCTTTGTCTCTGCATTTGCTTCCCTGTGTTTGTTTCTATGTATTGGGTAGAGCTGCTATGTCTCCTTGAGTTGGTAGAGTGGCCTTGTTTAATAGGTTCTTTATAGGGCCCAGTGGCTCAGCCTACCCAGTCACCTGAGCCTGGCCCTCTAGATGCACCCCTTTGTGGGATGTGAGCACCATCTTGTTGTAATTGAGTCTTGATTGCTGTTGGTGTCACTGGAGGAATTGACCCCCAGGCCAATTGGCTGTGAAGACCAGCTGTGACTATAGTGGAAGAGCTGCTGTGAAGGAGACACCCTTATGGAACAGGACCTGCTTTAGTGGTGCTTTGGTGCTCACTGAGTCTGCCCCTTGAGTGTGTTGCTTATGGATGTGTAGAGTTGTAATCTGGTATGGTCTCACACTGGCCACTGGGTACACTGGCTTTTGGGTCTCCAGGGTGGTGCAAAGCCAGCCACTGCCTCAGGCCACCCAGCAGGAGCTACAGAGAGATCTGCAGATTCTTCCTCTTTGTATAGGGTTTGGAAGTGCCCAGACAAGGCCCAGCTATGAAGCAAGGCATGTTCATGCTGCTGCTGGGTCTTGGGCCTTTTATTGATAGGTTTGGGGCTCCCTGACCCAGCCACAGCTTGTTTGATTTTAGTCTGAGCAAGACAGGCCATTCATATGCAAAAGCTTCTGCACACAGCTTGGGTGGGGTTGTAAACTGGATGAGGGGGGGATCTTAGGAAATCACCAGGGTGGAGCAAACAGAGCCCTGAGACAGGGGAGGTCCCACCATAGGAATAATGATCCCTGTTAGCACCTCCATCTCGGAGAAAGCCTCCCAGAGTTCCTGCCTGGATGCCAGATAACCTAGTTTCTCCTCTTATGTGTATGTGTCCCCAGAGACTCACCCTGGTTCTGGAGCTCAGAGGAAATGAGAGGAAGTGGGACCTTGCAAGTTCAGTTCATGTACCAGCCTTTTAAGAGGAACAGCTGGCTCTCCAGCAGCCTCTATATCACTGAGGCCCAATCCGCATTGGTTTTTACAGCCGGTAGTTATGGGGACTTCTTTTCCTAGCACTGGGACCTTAGGTTGAGCTTCTGATGTGGGGCTGAGACCTTTGGCTCCTAATGGGTAGCCTCTGCAGAGTTGATCTCCCTCCCATTTAAAAAAGTAACACACATAGGTGTCAGAGAGGTACGTTCCAGGCATCCGCACCTCCTACCAGTGTCAGTCTGCTTTCTTTTTTCCTTGTCTAGTTGTAGGACTTCCATTCAGCCAGCTTTCTGATGGTTCTGGATAATGGTTATTCTGTATTTTAGTTGTAATTTTGATGTGGTTGTGGGAGGTGGCGAGTACAGGTATTTACTTATGCTGCCATCTTGGTGATCTCTTGAGTTTATACTTGTGTATGGTATAAATTGGTGGTATGGGTTCATTTTTTTGCATCTATCTGTCCAAATTTCCCAACACCATTTATTGAAGAGACTTTCTGACTCCATTGAATGCTCTTGCCTCCTTTGGCAATTATTAATTGAATGTAATGGCTTGGGTTGATTTACGGGGTCTCTGTTCTGTTCCATTGATCTATATGCCTGTTCTTGTGCTAGTACCAAGCTGTTTTGATTGCAGTAGCTTTGTAACATAACTTGACATCTGGTACTGTGACCCCTCCAACTTTGCTCTTTTTTCTCAAGATTCCTGTGGCTATTTTGGGTCTTTTTTTGCTCCATACACATTTTTGGAGTATTTATTCTAGATTTGTGAAATATGCCGTTAACATTTTAATAAGGATTGCATTGAATCTGTATATTTCTTTGGGTTGTATGGACATTTAAATGATGTTAATTCTTCCAATCCATGAATACGGTATATTCTTCCACTTTTTTATATCTTCCTCTATCTCTTTTTTAAATGTCCTGTAGTTTTCTGAGTATAAGTCTTTTACCTATTTGGTTATTTTTATTCCTAAGTATCTTAATTTTGTTGTTGTTGTTGCAGTGGTAAATTGTATAGTTGGTTTAGTTTCTCTTTCTGAGACTTCATAATTGGTGTATAAAAATGAAATAAAAAAAAATGAAATCAATTTATTGGTGTCAATTTTGTATCCTGATATATTGCCAAATTATTTTATTAAATCTATTGGTTTTTAGGTGGAGTCTTTAGGGTTTTCTATATACACTATCATGTCATCTGCAAATAATGACATTTTTAATTCCTCCTTTCCAATTTGGATGCTTCTTATGTTTTCTTCTTGTGTGATCACCATGGCTAGGACTCCCAGTATTATGTTGAATAAGAGTAGCAAAAGCGGACATCCCTGTCTTATTTCCATTCTTAGGGGAAATGGTTTTAGTTTTGTCCATTGATTATGATGTTGACTATAGGTTTCTCATGTGTAGTTATTATTATGTTGTTATGATCCCTCTTTGCTGAGAGTTTTTATCAAAAATGGCTGTTGGATTTTGTCTAATGCCTTTTCTGTGTCTATTGATATGATCACATGATATTTGCCTTGCAATCTGTTAATGTGCTGTATCACATTTATTGATTTGGGGATATTGTATCAGCCTTGCATCCCCAGATGAAATCCCACTTGGTCATGATGTATGATCTTTTTATTTATTTTTTATTTATTTTATTAAATTGAATGGGGTGACATTGGTCAACATGAATATACTAGAGGCCGGTGCACAAAATTCGTGCACGGAAGGGAGTTGTCCCTCAGCCCAGCCTGTACCCTCTCCAATCTGGGACCCCTCAAGGGATGTCCGACTGCCCAGGGATCGGGCCTAAACGGGCAGTCGGACATCCCTCTCACAATCCAGGACTGCTGGCTCCCAACTGCTTGCCTGCCTGCCTTCCTGATTGCCCCTAACCACTTCTGCCTGCCAGCCTGATCACCCCCTAACCACTCTGCTGCCAGCGTGTTTGCCCCCAACTTCCCTCCTCTGCCGGCCTGGTAACCCCTAACTGCCCTCTCCTGCAGGGCTGATCACCTCCAACTGCCCTCCCTTGCAGGCTTGGTCCCTCTCAACTGCCCTCCCTTGCAGGCCAGGTGCCTCCCAACTGCCCTCTTCTGCTGGCCATCTTGTGGTGGCCATCTTGTGTCCACATGGGGGCAGGATCTTTGACCACATGGGGGCAGCTATACTGTGTGTTGCAGTGATGATCAATCTGCATAGTAGTCTTTTATTAGATAGGATAGAGGCCTGGTACAGGGGTGGGGGCCAGCTGGTTTGCCCTGAAGGGTGTCCCTGATCAGGGTGGGGTTCCCTTGGGGCGTGGGGCGGCCTGAGCGAGGGGCCTTCGGTGGTTTGCAGGCTGGCCACGCCCCCTGGCAACTCAAGCAGGGGCCCTGGTATCTGGAATTTATTTTCCTTCTACAATTGAAACTTTGTAGCCTGGAGCAGAGCCAAGCCTGGGGCTCCCTCCAAGGCCCGCAGCCATTTGTGTTGGGGTTATAATTGAAACTTTGTTACCTTAAGCGGGTGGGCACGGCCAGGGTGTGTGGAAAGCTTTGCTTCCCCTGTTGCCGCCGGCCACCCTGGCCTGCTCTCTCAAGCTCCATTCAGCCACCATTTGTTTGAATTTGTTTACCTTCTATAATTGAAACTTTGTAGCCTGAGTGGAGGCTTAGGCCTGCAAGGGCTGGCAGAAAGCTTGGCTTCCTCTGTTACCTAGGAAACCTTGCTCTCTGTGGCTGTAGCCATTTTGGTTTGGGTTAATTTGCATGCTCGCTCTGATTGGATGGTAGGCTTGGCTTGTGGGCGTGGCTTGTGGGTGTGTCGGAGGTATGGTCAATTTGCATATTTGTCTATTATTAGATAGGATAGGTTTCATGTGTGGATTTCTATGTTACAAGACCTATATATTGCACTGTGTTCCTACCACCCAAAGTCAAATCTTATCCTGTCACCCCATATTAGGACCCCTTTTCTCCTCAACCCCTTCTTTCTGGCAACCAGTATTCTGCTTTTTGTGTTCATAACTTTCAGTTTTATATCCCACATATGAGTGAGATCATATGGTTTTTAGCTTTTTTGTGTGTGACTTACTTCATTTAGCATAATGTCCTCAAGTTCCATCCACATTGTTGCAAATGGTGAGTAGATAGTACATTGTGTATATGTACCATATCTTCCTTTTCCAGTCCTCTATCGTGGGACAGTTTGGTTGTTCCCATGTCTTGGCGACTGAGAATATGCTGCAATGAACAGAGCAGTGCATATATCTTTGTGAATACATGCTTTTTAGTTTATTGGGTATATACCCAGGAGTGGGGTAGCTCTATTCTAAATTTTTTGAGGAATCACCAGACTGCTTTTTCATAGTGGTTGTACCAGTCTACATTCTAAACAGCAGTGAATGAGTGTTCCCTTTTTTCCACAACCTCTCCAGCACTTGTTATTGCATGTTTTATTGATAATGGCCACTCTAACAGTTGTGAGGTGGTATCTCATTGTAGTTTTGAATTGCATTTCCCTAATTGCCAGGGAGGTTAAACATCTTTTCATATATTTATTGGCTGTTTGTGTGTCTTTTACCCACTTTTTGATTGGGTTGCTTGTTTGGTGCTGAGTTTTATGAGTTCTTTATGTATTTTGGAAATTAAACCTTTTTTAGAGCTATTGTTTACAAATATCATCTCCTATCTGATTGGCTGCCTTTTTGTTTTGTTATCTTTTTCTTTTGCTGTGCAGAAGCTCTTCAATTTGACATAGTCCCTTTCATTTACTTTTGCATTTATATCCCTTGCCTTTGGGTTCAAATCCATAAAATGTTCTCTATGACCAAGGTACATGAGTTTGGTACCTATATCTTATTCTATGTAACCTATAGTTTTGGATCTTATGTTTAGGTCTCTGTTCCATTTAGAATTAATTTTTGTACATGGGAACAAACTGTAATCCAGTTTCATTTGTTTGCATGTGACTTTCCAGTTTTTTCAGCACCAATAATTGAAGAGATATCTTTACTCCATTGTGCATTTCTGGCTCCTTTGTCAAAATTATCTGTCCATATACATGTGATTTTATAGCTGGGTTTTCTATTCTTTTCTATTGATCTGTTTCTCTGCCAATACCATGCCGTTTTGATTATCATAGCTCTGTAGTATAATTTGAAGTCAGGTAGTAAGATATCTCCAGCTTTATTCTTTTTTCTTTTTTTTTCAGGATTGCTTTGGCTAATTTTTTTAAAAAAATATTTCTTTATTGATTTCAGAGAGAAAGGGAGAAGGAGAGAGAGAAACATCAGTGATGTGAGAGAATCATTGGTCGGCCACCTCCTGCATGCCCCCTACTGGGGATTGAGCCCACAACCCAGGCATGGGCCCTTGGCCGAAATCGAACTTGGGACCCTTCAGTCCACATGCTAACACTCTATCCACTGAGCCAAGCCAGCTAGGACTGCTTTGGCTAATTTGGTTTTGTTGTGGTTCCATACAAATCTGATGATTTCTCATTCTATTTCTTTAAAAAATGGCATTGGGAATTTGATGGGGATTGGATTAAATCTGTATATCGCTTTGGGTAATATGTCCATTTTAACTATGTTGATTCTTTCAATCCATGAACATAGAATCTTTTTTCAGTTTGTTGTGTCTCTTTCTATCTCTTTTATTTTTTAATTTTTTTTTCTTCATCTTCCTTTATTTATTTGTTTTTTAAAATAAATCTTTATTGTTCAGATTATTACAGATGTTCCTTTTTTCCCCCCATAGCTCCCCTCCACCTGATCCCCCCCAGCTCATTCCCTTACCCCCCGCCACTTTCTTCATCCATAGATTTAATATTTTAGTCCAATCTCTTCCCACACCCCTCACACCACCTTCCCCCTGACAATTGTCAGTCCACTCCCTTTCTATGCCTCTGATTCTATTATATTCACCAGTTTATTCTGTTTATCAGATTTTTTATTCACTTGATTTTTAGATTCACTTGTTGACAGGTATGTATTTGTTGTCACTTTGTTGTTCGTAATTTTTATCTTTACCTTTTTCTTCTTCTTCCTCTTCTTAAAGAATACCCTTCAGCATTTCATATAATCCTGGTTTGGTGGTGATGAACTCCTTTAGCTTTTTCTTGTCTGTGAAGCTCTTTATCTGACCTTTAATTCTAAATGATAGCTTTGCTGGGTAGAGTAATCTTGTTTGTAGGTTCTTGCTGGTCATCACTTTAAATATTTCTTGCCTTTCCCTTCTGGCCTGCATAGTTTCTGTTGAGAAATCAGCTGACAGTCGTATGTGTATTCCCTTGTAGGAAACTAACTGTTTTTCTCTTGCTGCTTTCAAGATTCTCTCTTTGTCTTTTGCTCTTGGCATTTTCATTATGATGTGTCTTGGTGTGGTCCTCTTTGGATTCCTCTTGTTTGGGGTTCTCTGCACTTCCTGGACTTGTAAATCTATTTCTTTCACCAGGTAGGGAAAGTTTTCTGTCATTATTTCTTCTAATAGGTTTTCAATATTTTGCTCTCCCTCTTCTTCTGGCACCCCCATAATACAGATGTTGGTACGCTTATAGTTGTCCCAGAGGCTCCTTACACTATCTTCATATTTTTGGATTCTTTTTTCTTTTTGTTTTTCTGGTTGGGTGTTTTTTGTTTCCTCATATTTCAAATCTGGTTTGATTCTTGGGGTCCTTTGGTCTACTGTTGAATTTTTGTATATTCTTTATTTCAGACAGTGTATGCTTAATTTCTGACTGGTCCTTTTCCATTTTTTTGGCATTCTCATTAAGATCCTTAAAGGTCTCACTAAGTTCCTCAGAGGTTTCTAGAAGTTTCTTGAGTAACCTTATAACTGTGGTTTTGAACTCTATGTCCAGTAGTTTGCTTTCTTCCATTTCTTTCATTTGTGATATGTTTCTTTGTCTCCACATTTTGGCTGCTTCCCTGTGTTGATGGAGTGGCTTTGTGTGGTAGGTTACCTATAGGGCCCAATGGTTCAGCCTCCCTAATCTCATTAGTTGGACACTCTTGGTACACCCCTTTGTGGGCTGAGTGCACAGTCTTGTTGTAGTTAAGCCTTGATTTCTGTTGGTACACTGGGAGAAATTGACCTCCAGGCCAATTGGCTGTGAGCACCAGCTGTGTCTATAATGGAAGAACTGCTGTGCTGAAGACACCCTTATGTGGCAGGACTTGTTTCAGTGGGGCTTTGGTGCTCACTGAGTCTGCCTCTTGAGTGTGTCACTTATGGATGTGAGGAGTTGAAATCTGGTGTAATCTCATACTGATCACTAGGTACACTGGCTCCTGGATCTCCAAGAAGGTGTAGGTCAGCTACTGCCTGAGGCCACCCAGCAGGAGCTACAGGGAGATCTGCAGATTTCTCCTCTTTGCTTGGGGTTTGGAACTTTTGGAGCTGTCTGACCAAGCTGAAGTTTGTTAGGTTAAGCTGCAGTAGGGCAGGACATTCATGTGCAAAAGCTGTTGCACACAGTTTTGGGTGGGTTTGTAAATTGGACAGGGTGGGGTCTCAGGGAATAAGTAGGGTGTGGCAAACAGCGATGGCAGCCAGTCAGCCCTCTCTGCATGTCCGTGTTTCTGCGTCCCTGAGTCCCATGCCCCAGTGCAGTAAACAATGATTCCTGCATGCACCTCTGCAAGAAAGCCACCCTCACTTTCAGACCCGATGGCAGACAGTAATTAGGAGTCTGAGTCCCCAGAGTCTCACCGGAAACTGGAGTTCAGAGCAGTCATGAGCTTGTGTCTCCCTTCGGATTGGGAAAAACAGCGCACCCAGTTGCCAGCCGCCAGCCCAATTCGCACGCCTCTGTACCTCTGCTTTTCTGTGCTTGTGCACATCCTACCCGGTCTCAATGCTCTATTCTCTTTCCTTCTAGTTGTAGAACTTCTACTCATCCAGCTTTCCCATGGTTCTGGGTGATAGATGTTTTGTCTTTTAGTTGTAGTTTTGGTGTGGTTGTGAGAGGCAGCATGTACAGATGTATACTTTATGCTGCCATCTTGGTTTCTCTCTTTCTATCTCTTTTAATAATGCTTTGTATTTTATAGTATATAGGTATTTCACATTCTTTGTTAAATTTATTCCTAGGTATTTTATTATTTTGGTTGCTATCGTAAAAGGAATTGTTTTTTCCATTTCTTTTTCTGAAGTTTTATTGTTAGTATACAGGAAGTTGATATATTTTTGCACATTGATTTTGTATCCTGCAACTTGACTCTACTTGTTTATTGTTTCTAATAGTTTTTTGGTAGAGTCTTTAGGATTTTCTATGTACAGCATCATGTCCTCTGCAAAAAGTGACAGTTTGACTTCCTCCTTCCTTATTTCGATGCCTTTTGTTTATTTCTCTTGCCTTATTGCTCTGGCGAGGACTTCTAGCATGATGTTGAATAAGAGTGGTGAGAAAGGACATACTTGTCTTATTCCTGATCTTAGGGGAAACGCTTTTAGGTTTTAGCCATTGAGTATTATATTAGCTGAGGGTTTATCATATATGGCCTTTATTATGTTAAGGTACTTTCCTTCTATTCCTGTTTTATTGAGTGTTTTAATAAAGAAATTGAGCCCTGACCGGTTTGGCTCAGTGGATAGAGCGTCAGCTTGCGGACTCAAGGGTCCCAGGTTCGATTCTGGTCAAGGGCATGTACCTTGGTTGTGGGCACATCCCCAGTAGGGGGTGTGCAGGAGGCAGCTGATCGATGTTTCTCTCTCATCGATGTTTCTAACTCTCTATCCCTCTCCCTTCCTCTCTGTAAAAAAAAAATAAAATATATTTTAATAAATAAATAAATAAATAAATAAATAAATAAATTGATGTTGTATCTTATAAAATGCTTTTTCTACATATATTGATAAAATAATATGATTTTTATTCTTTCTTTTGTTAATGTAGTGTATTATGTGGATTGATTTGCAAGTGCTGAACCACTTTTGTCTCCTGGAATGAATCCCACTTGATTGTGGTGGATTATTCTTTGGATACAATGTTGTATTCACATAGTTAGTGCCATATTTTTCCGTGTATAAGATGCTATTTTGTTTTTCTAAAAAAAAGACTGAAAATCAAGGGGAGGGGGTCTTATACATGGAAGTCATCCAAGGAAGGAGCCGTATGGTTGCATAGCTGCCCATACCTTGTCAAACAGGCTTCCTCCAATCATGAGCCTTATTGTTACTGATGTCAACTGATGCTGTCATTGGAGGTGGAGAGTACAGAGATGCAACAGGGACCAGAGCATTCTGATCCCATAAAGATGTCAAAAAATAAAAAGATAAATACTGGTAAGTGATTGTCTTATTCTGCAAAATTCAAACTGAATTTAATCAGCTATGCAAATGAGCATGGAAATAGAGTTGCAGAGAGACATTTTGGACCTCCTCCCACTGAGTGTATGATCAGACAGTGGAGAAAACAGGAAGAACAACTCCTTAAGATGCCAAAAACCAAGAAGGCCTTAAGATGAAAACAAGCAAAATGGGCCAACTTGGAGCAACACCAGAGTGGCTTATGTGTGTCAATCAAGATTATTCAATATCAGGCAAGAATGTTTCCAAATGGAATGAACATTGTTGATTTTACAGGAAAGGTAAAATGGTGTTTCAATTTCATGAGGAGAGAAGGGTTGGCCATGAGAACATGAACAAAGTTAGCTCAGAAAATGCCACCAGTTTATGAGGATGATCTCACATATATAGACAGTGACTCAGAAGACAGCGGTGATACAATAGTGATGAAGAGGAAAGCAGTGATGCAACAGAGGCTGAATGAAGTGATATGCTGCATAATATCATAGTACTGGTATGTAAACATTACCTTCGCTAATTACTAAATAAAAATGTGTTCTGTTTTATGTTTAAATATTTATTTCTTAACTCCGGGTTGGAAAAGTGAGAGGACGTCTTATATACGGAAAAATAGAGTATGTTGTTTAGGATTTTTGCATCTGCATTCATCAGGTATATTGCTCTGTAGTTTTGTTTTTTGTGTGTTATCTTTGCCAGGTTTTAGTATCAGGGTTATATTGGACTCATAGAATGTGGTAGGGAGTATTTCCTCTTCTTCAATTTTTTTTTAAAAGTTTGAAAAGGATAGGTTTTGACTTTTCCTTTAACTCTTCTTTGGTAGAATTCACTGCTGACAGCATCTGGTCCTAGACTTTTGTTTTTTGGAGAGGTTTTTGATGGTTGTTTCAATTTCCTCACTGCTGATCAGTCTATTTAGACTTTCCAATTCTTCATGATTTAATCTAGGAAGGTTATATATTTCTGAGAACTTCTAGGTTATTGAATTTGGTGGCATAATGTCTTTCATAATATTCTAGTATGATCCTTTGTACATACTAGTATGTGATATCTGTGGTGATTTCTTCTCTCTCATTTCTGATTTTGTTTTTATGGGTCTTTTCTATTTTTTCCTTAGGGAGTCTAGCCAAGGGTTTGTCTATTTTATTAAGATTTTCAAAGAGCCATCTCTTTGTTTTATTAATTTTTTGTATAGTCTTTTGTTCTTTATTTCATTTAATTCTGCTCTAATTTTTATTATTTTCTTTCCTCTGCTGACTTTGGGTTGCTTTGTTTTTCTTTTTTTTAAATTCTTTATTGTTGAAAGTATTACATATGTCTCCTTTCCCCCATTGACCTTGATCCACCTGCTCCCACACCCCAGGCCAGGCTTTCGGCCCTTACTGTCTGTGTCCATTGATTATGCTTATATCCATGCATACAAGTCCTTTGGTTGATCTCTTACCCCGACATCCAAACTTCCACTAACTTCCCTCTGAGGTTTGATGCTCTGTTTGATGCATCTATGTCTCTGGACCTATTTTTGTTCATCATGTTCAACAAATGAGTGAGATCATGTGACATTTATCTTTCTCTGACTGGCTTATTTTGCTTAGCATAATGCTCCCCGAGTCCATTCATGCTGTTGCAAATGGTGAGAGTTTTTTTTTTTTTTTTTTTTTTACATCAACGTAGTATTCCATTGTGTAAATGTGCCACAGGTTTTTAATCCACTCATCTGCTGATGGCACTTAGGCTGTTTCCAAATCTTAGCTATTGTAAATTGTGTAGCTATGAACTTAGGGGTGCATATATCCTTTCTGATTGATGTTTCTGATTTCTTGGGATATAGTCCTAGAAGTGGGATTACTGGGTCAAATGGGAGTTTCATTTTTTAATGTCTGAGGAAATTCCATATTGTTTTCCATGGTGGCAGCAACAATCTGCATTCCCACCAGCAGTGTTCAAGGGTTCTTTTTTCTCCACATACTTGCCAGCACTTGTCGTTTGTTGATGATACCCCTTCTGACAGGTGTGAGATGGTACCTAATAGTCGTTTTTATTTGCATCCCTTGGATTAGTGACTTTGAGTATTTTTACATATGTCTTTTGGCCTTCTGTATGTGCACTTTCAAAAAGTGTCTATTTAGATTCTTTGCCCGTTTTTTTTTTTTAATTGGATTGTTTATCTTCCTTTTGTTAAGTTGTATGAGTTCCCTATAAACTTTGGCGATCAAACCCTTATAACTTGTAACATTAGCAAATATGTTCTCCCATGCAGTGGGTTCTCTTGTTGTTTTGTTGATAGTTTCTTTTGCTGTTTTATTTTGATGTAGTACCTACCATTTGTTTAATTTCTCCTTAGTTTCCATTGTCCTGGGAGTTTTATTGGTAAAGATATTGCTACGAGACATGTGTCATATTTTGCTGCCTATGGATTTTTCTAAGATTTTTATGGTTTCCCATCTTACGTTTAAGACTTTTATACATTTTGAGTTTATTTTTGTGTATGGTGTAAGTTGGTGGTCTAGTTTCATTTTTTTGCATGTATCTGTCCAATTTTCCAAACACCATTTATTGAAGAGACTGTCTTGACACAATTGTATGCTCTTGACTCCTTTGTTAAATATTAATTGAGCATAATGGCTTGAGTCAATTTCTGGGTTATCTATTCTGTTCCATTGGTCAATGTTTCTGTTCTTGTACCAATACCATGCTGTTTTGAGAACAGTGGCTTTGTAATATAACTTGATATCTGGTATTTTGATCCCTCTAGCTTTGTTCTTCTTGTCTGATCGCTATGGCTAGTACTTCCAGTACTATTTCAAACAAGAGTGGTGAAAGTGGACACCCTTGTCTTATTCCTGTTCTTAGGGGAAATGGTTTTAGTTTTTGCCCATTGAGTCTGATGTTGGCTGTAGGTTTGTCATATAAGGCTTTTATTATGTTGAGGTATGATCCCTTTATTCCCACTTTACTAAGAGTTTTTATCAACAAAGGGTGTTGTCATTAATTTTTCTGCTTCAATTTATATGATCATGTGTTCTTTGTCATTCAATTTGTTTATGTGATGTATCATGTTTATTGATTTGTGGTTATTGTACCGGGCTTGCACCCCCAGAATAAATCCAACTTGGTTACGGTGTATGATCTTTTCAATGTATTGCTGGATTTGATTTGCTAATATTCTGTTGAGGATTTTAGTATCTAAGTTCATCAGGAATAATGACCTGTAATTCTCTTTCCTTTGTGTTTTTATCTGGTTTTTGGATTAAGGTAATGCTGCCTTCATAGAGAGAACTTAGAAATATTTCTCCCTCTTGAAATTTTTTGAATAGTCTGAGAAGAATCAGTGTTATTTCTTTTTTGAATATTTGGTAAAACTTCCTTGTGAAGTCATCTGTACCAGGGTTTTTGTTTGATGGAAGTTTTTTGATTACTGCTTCAATTTCATCAGTAGTTACTGGACTATTCAGGATTTCTGATTCTTCCTGATTGAGTTTTGGAAGATTATATTTTTCTAAGAAAATGTCCATTTAATCAAGGTTTTACAGATTGTTGGATTAGAGTACTCCGTAGCATTTTTTTACAATCCTTTGTATTTCTGTTGAGTCCGTTGTTACTTCACCTCTTTCATTTCTCATTTTGTTTATTTGGGTCCTCTCTCTTTGTTTCTTGGTGAGCCGGGCTAGAGGTTCATCAATCTCATTTATCCTTTTAAAGAACCATCTCTTGCTTCTATTGATGTTTTTTTTTTTATTGTTTTTGGTCTCTATGTCATTTATTTCCACCCTGTCTTTATTATTTCACTAGAGGCCTGGTGCACAAAATTTGTGCACAGGGGTGCAGGGGGGGGCTGTCCCTCAGCCCTGTCTTGGCCTGAAAAGACGCCAGCATCCCTCACCCCGGCCTCTCGCTAGAGGTTCCTCCCCTCTTTCTGCACAGCCTCTGGGAAGATGCTTGTCCTGGGGCCTCCTCAGGGCCCTGGCCCACAACGCCCTGCAGTTCGGATACTCGGGGGCTTGGGCTTTCAGGTCTGGCTTCCTCATCTGGAATGGTGAGCATCAGCTGCCATGGGAGCCTTACCTTAGGAGTCACCCCTTGGACCATACTACTTGCGAGTGTGTGGGGGGGGATGGCCTCGGTGGCAGTGATTTGATGTCTGTAGCATGCCCGCTGACACCCACCACCACAGCGCCACCCTGGTCCCATCTGGACTGATGGCAGGGGGCTTCTAGTCTGCGACTGGGGCTGATGGGCTGCGACTGGGGGCTACAGGTGGCCGTTCACTCCTGCTGCACGGCCGGCCGGGGCGGGGGTATGTGCGCGCGGTGCCGGGGGCCCTTTAACTCCCGCCACATGGCCGGCCGGGTGGGGGCGCATGCGCACAGCCCCAGAGGCCCGTTTACTCCTGCCGCACGGCCCGCTGGGCCACAGCACAGCCATGGCGCAGACGCTGAGCTCGCGCCGCCGCTGGCGACGTGAGCTCAGCATCCTGCTGGCCCCATTTGGTCCCTGTTCAGCAGCGCAGCGGCCGATCGCGAGTCCCAGCCCCCTGCTCCTCCCATCGGCCCAATCGGCTACCCCGGCCACCCCAAGTCCCGCCCCCCTGTGCCTCCCAGCCCAATCGCGGGCATAGTGGAGGTACGGTCAATTTGCATATTACCATTTTATTAGGTAGTATTCTTTCTGCTTACTCTGGTCTTTTCTTGTTGCTCTCTTTCTAGTTCTTTAAGTTGTAGAGTTAGATAACTTATTACCAGTTTTTTGTTCTGTTTTTGTTTGTTTGTTTTTTAGTTTGGCCTGTATTGCTATGAACTTCCCTCTCAGGACTGCTTTCATTGTGTCTCATAGATTTTGGATTGTTGTGTATTCATTTTAATTTATTTCCAGAATGTTTTTTATTTCTTCTTTGATCTCTTTGGTAACCCATTCATTGTTTAATAGCATGCTATTTATCCTCCATTTGTTTGATTGTTTTTATTGTTTGTATTGTAGTTGGTTTCTAATATTATGACTCTGCGATCTGAGAAGATGCTTGACACGATTCTAATTTGAAATTTGTAGAGACTTAGCCTGTGCCCTAATATGTTGTCTATCTAGGAAAATATCCCATATGCCCTTGAGAAGAATGTATATTTCTTAGCTTTGGGATGAAATGGTCTTAAGAAGTCAATTAGTTCCATCTGATATAGTGAATAGTTTAGAATTTCTTTTTCTTTGCTGATTTTTTGTCTAGAGGATTTATTCAGTTATGTAAAAGGGGGATTAAAGTCCCCTACTATGATTATATTGCTGTGGATCTCTCCCTTGATATCTTTCAGAAGTTTTTTATGTATTTGGTTGCTCCTGAATTCAGTTCATATATGTTTACCAGAGATATATCCTCTTTTTGAATTGCTCTCTTTAGTATTATGAAGTTCCCTTCCTTATCTCTTGTTATTGCTTTCTGCTTTGAGGTCAATTTTGTCAGATTTAGGTATTGCTAACCCAGCTTTTTTTTTTTTTTTTCATTTCCATTTGCCTGAAAATTTTCTTTCCATCCTTTCAGTTTCAGTCTGTGTGAGTTCTTTGTTCTGAGGTGGGTCTCTTGTAGACAGCATATATATTGTCATGTTTTCTTATCAATTCAGCTATTCTGTCTTTTGATTGGAGCATTTAACATATTTACATTTAAGTTATTATTTGCTGTCTTTATTTTTTTAATAAATCCTTATTGTTGAAAGTATTACATATGTCTAATTTTTCCCCATTGCCCTCTTCAAATCCCCTTCTGCCCCCAAGCTTTCACCACCCTTTTGTCTGTGTCTATGGGTTATGCATATGCACATGTGAGTTCACTGGTTGATCTCTCTCCCCTATGCACACTCCCCTGCCTTCCCTCTGAGGTTTGATAGTCTGTTCGATATTTCTCTGTTTCTGGGTCTATTTTTGTTCATCAGTTTATGTTGTTCATTATATTTCACTTATGAGTGAGATCATGTGATATATATCTTTCTCTGACTGGCTTATTTGGTTTAACATAATGCTCTCTAGTTTGATCCATGCTGTTGCAAATGGTAAAAGTTCTTTCCTTTTTATAGTTGTGTAATATTCCATTATATATATATATATATATATATATATATATATATATATATATATTTTTTTTAGAGGCCTGATGCATGAAATTCATGCAAGCAGTTTGTCCCCCACTGCCAAGGTTTGTCCCCCACTGCCTCTGCCTTGGCCCCCGCTGAGCCCCACCCAGAAGGACATCAGGTCTAATTAGCATATTACACTTTTATTATTATAGATATCAGAGCATTTTAATCCATTCATCCACTATTGTGCACTTAGACTGTTTCCATATATTCTTTCTGATCATTGGGATATATTCCTAGAAGTGGAATCACTATGTCAAATGAGAGTTCTATTTTTAATTTTTAATTTTTTGAGGAAACACCATACTGTTTTCCAGAGGCTGTACCAGTTTGCATTCCCACAAGCTTTGTACAAGGGTCCACTTTTCTGTACATCCTCACCAACACTTGTCACCTTTTGTTGATGATAGCCATTGTAACAGGTATGAAATGGCACCTCATTGTTGTTTTGATTTGCATCTCTCATATGATTAGTGACACTTAGCATTTTTTCATAGGCTTTTTAGCCTTTTTTATGTCCTTAGGTTATTATTTATAGGTACTTGCTTGTTGCCACTTTTATTCTTAATGCCTATCTTCCTTCTTCCCTTTCCATTTTTTTCTTTTTACAGCAGTCCCTTTAGTTGCCTTGCTGGATCCCTTTTTTTTTTTTTTTTTTTTTTTTGTCTACGAAGCTCCTGATTTCCCCATCAATTCTGAATAATAGCTTTTCTGGTTAGTGTAGTCTTGGATTCAGTCCCTTGATTTGCATCACTTTCTATACTTCATTTCATTCACTTCTGGCCTGATGTATTTCTGTTGAGAAATCAGTTGATATCCTAATGGACGGTCCCTTGTAGGTAACTTTCTGTCTCTCTCTGGCAGCCTTTAAGATTCTTACTTTGTTGTTGACATTGCCAGTTTAATTATGATATGTCTTGATGTTGATCTTTTTGAGTTCATGTTGTTTGGGACTCTGTGTGCTTCTTAGTCTTATGTAAGTTTTTTCTTCCCAAAAGTCAGGGAAGTTTTCTATCATTATTTATTCAAACAGTTTTTCTATTCCTTGCCTAGCTTTCTCTCCTCTGGCACCCCAATTATGCAGATGTTTTCTTGTTGCAAGGTATCCAAAAGCTCCCTTAGACTCTCTTCTGCTTTTTAATTTTTTTTCCAGTTGCTGCTTTGCTTCAGTGTTTTTTCCTACCTTGTCTCCCAACTCACTGATTTGGTCCTCAGCTTCTCTAGCTACTGTTGGAACTTTCCATTGTGTTCTTTACTGCATTTATGTAATTCTTCATTTCCTCTTGATACACATGTTGGTGAATTTCTCATCCAGAAATTTGAGCATCCTTATAACCATTACTCTGAATTCTTTCTCTGACAAATTGCTTGCCTCCATTTTATTTAGTTTCTTTTCTGGTGATTCCTCCTTTTCTTTCGAATGAGGGTTGTTTCTTTATCTCCCCATTTTCTGTTTCTTTGTAATTGTTTCTCTATATTAGATTAAACTGTTATGCCACCCAGATTTTTTGAATTTGTCTTGTGAAGTAGATGTTTTGTGGGACCCAGTGGTGCAGTCTTTCAGGTATTCTGGGCTGGGTATTCTAGGGATCCCCCTACTTGAGATATTTGGGTTCTCTTGATGTAGTTGGGTCTTGAATGTTATTGTCCTGTTCATGGATGGTTTCTCCTCTCTGGGTGTCTGTTTCTGTTGCTTACTCTCTATCACATTGTGCCAATCATTGTGAGGTGCTGAACGAACATCACAAAGTACAACATGAGAAGACATGACACAAGATGAATAGAACATGAATGTACACAAGACACCTATAAACCCAATAAAAGTGACCTCCTGAGAAAATAGAATTAGGAGAGAGAAAAGGGAGAAAAAAATGATAGCGAGAAATGAAAAAAATAAAAGAAATTTTTTAAAAAAGACAGAATATGAGGAGAAAAACAACAAAACAAAAAATAAACAAAAAGTGCAAACAAAAAGCACTCAGAAAAAGTGAGGACAGAATGTGAATAGGTGGAGCTTAAATACAGAAAATAGTGTTAAGGAATTGGAGAAATAGGGAAGGACCACAGTTTAGTATAGAAGAAGGAGAAAGAGGATGAGTGGATAGGAGGAAGAAATTTTAAAAATTTTAAAGAAATTTAAATTTAAAAAATTTATTTATTTTGAAAAGGAGAAGAGAGGAGAGAGCAGATAGGCCTTGTTAACATAAAAAAAAATTCCAAATTTCCTGTGAAGAATTTTTGTGAGTTTATTTGAACCAATCTGTCAACAATTGCTGGGAAGCAGAACCTCAATGAATTGAGATGATGCTCCAGAGAATGGCAGGTTACATCCATATTTATATATTGCAATCAAAGGAGGGATGAAGGTGGGTTACATGAAATCCATTGGTGATAGACTAGAAAGGGGGGAGAAAACAAAGCAGGGAAACCCCTGGGATTGGATAAAAAGTAAAATTATAGACACATACTTAGGTGGGTACAGGAACAATTAACATTATAACAATGAAGGAATTTGTGGTATCTGTCTTGGCACCCAGGCACATTAGATTGTGCCTCAGGGGGTCCAGAGAAAGGGAAGTTAAAAGTTACCCAGACATTTCAAGGGTATGTTATTATAGATGCAAAAAGACAGATAGGCTCAGTTAAGGTAAAGGTTAACCTTGTCAGTGAAGATACCGGCCTAGGATGTAACTACCCACCATAAGTGCTTTTAATTAAAGTTTAATTTCAGACCATCTTTTTGAGGTTACTTTAGATCTCTGAGTTTGCAAGACTGCCAGGCAGGCCTTCCCTGAGCTTGTCTGGTTAGCATGTGGCCCCTTTTGTTAGGAAGTGAAACTAATTAATAAATTAGGAGAAGAAAAGAGCAAGAGAGGAGAGGAAAAAAGTTGGGTATCAAATAAAGAGAAAAGAGAAGGGGAAATGGATTAGGAGGAGGGAAGGGGAAATTAGATATATGAATAAGCCAACAGAGACTACAATAATGATAATGCATCAATGAAGGAAATAAAGAAGATCAATTTTAAAAGGGGGTAAAAAGAAAGGAAAGGGAACATCTAAAGCCGAGAAAGGAGAAGAAAAACAGGATAAAAAAGACAGAAGCGAGGAAGAAAAATGTGAAAAAAAATACTATAAAATAACAATAAAAATAATATTAAAAAACAAAACAAAATAAAAAAATTAAAAAGTGAAGTATTATTTTGCTTCAGCCGCATTTTAATGCCCAATGGGGGCTGGTTTAGGACCCCACTCTTCTGTTATGTCTTCCAATTGGTGCTTCCTGTTAAGTAATTAGGTGCTGATCATTGTCAGAGACTGTCTTTGGCTTTTAACACTGTGTTGAAGTTCCAAGCAATCCACAGCTCTGCTGCTTGTGTCTGTCTCGACAGGCCTTGGCTGCAAGCAGGAGGGACCAATCTTCCAGCTTTGTTTGTCTGCCACCTGTCAATCTTAATCACTCAATGTCTGTTTATGACAGGGCTTTAGGTGGGGGTGGTGCTATTTCGCTTTCCAGGAATCAGATGGGTGTTTTTTGCCCTGATTCAGAGCTACACATCTGCAAGTGGCCCAAGATATTACTCTGGCCTTTGTTGGTCAGAGATCCTTGTATGGAGACCAGTGGAGTTGGCTGGCAACCTGGAGTTTTTATCAGTCTAGTTCCCCAAATAGTGGGGCAGACCAGCGCCTTTTCCAACCACTGAGGGCTCTTTGGGGCTATTCAGAGCCTTTTTTCCCTTTGTATAGGTCAGTGATGGGCAACCTTTTGAGCTTGGTGTGTCAAACTTCGTCAAAAAACTGAGCATAACTCAGGTAGTGTGTCACTTTGAGGAAAAAACTAACTCCAAGACTCTAGTCGCAAATGTTTCATCCTCAGGAGCAACAAATGTTTCATCCTCAGCATGCGGCCGCGTATCATCAGAAATGGCTACGTGTGTCAGTGCTGACACGCGTGTGATAGGTTCGCCATCACTGATATAGATAGTCCTTTGTTCTGTGAATTAACTCTGCTATTCTTAGCTTCTGTAAACATACTTGCTCGAATAATCCTATATAATAAAAGGCTAATATGCAAATCAACCGAATGGTGGAACGACTGGTTGCTATGACATGCACTGACCACCAGGGGGCAGACGCTCAACGCAGGAGCTGCCCCCTGATGGTCAGTGCTCCCACAGTGGGAGCACCACTCAGCCAGAAGCCCTGAGCCAGGCACACAGCTGGTGAGCACAGTGGCAGTGGCAGGAGCCTCTCCCGCCTCCATGGCAGTCGGACATCCCCTGAAGGCTCCTGGACTGCGAGAAGTTGCAGGCCAGGCTGAGGGACCCTCCTCCCCCCACCACCAAGTACACGAATTTCGTGCACCAGGCCTCTAGTAGGGAAAATAAGCTCAATTATCTGGCCTTGCAAGCTGCTCTGCTGCTGTCCCTGGCTACTCCCAAGCCAGGTGTCTTTTAGTTATCTGAATTTTTTTGTACTCAAGGTTACTGAATTGTGCTATACTAAAGGCTACAAGCTTCCTGCAAAATATCTTCCAGTACATAGGGCTCATTGTAAAGCCTACAAAAGGTCTGGAAACCCCATATTTTGGGGACAAAGAGACCAGTAGGGTATAAAGGGAAAGCTTCCTCCATATTGCTTTGCTCAGACCTTGAGAGACAACTCCTATGAGACCACTAGTGTAATAAAGGCTCCAAAATTCACCTTACTTATTGACTAAGGCGTCTTCTGTTCAGCATGCTGATTTTCAATATAACAAGGGGACTGATTTTGGAACAGAGAGTAAAAACCTTGGCAAAACAACGGCTGTTATGATGGAGAGAAATTAAGAGGTAGCCAGTATCTCTGATCTAAGAAAAAAAAAAGCAGAGCAGCCAGAAATTTAATAGACATATCTAGAGAAAGAGACAGTCAAGAAGAACCCTCCTGGGATCGCAGTCAATGTAGGTGTTAGGAAAGCTATGTGCATGTACTACTTATGAGCAAGACATGGGAGAGGCTTGAAAGCATTCCCCAAACCATATACAGGTCAATCAGTAAAAATAAAAAGCCTTATTGTCTCAAGGGGCTTAAGCACAACCTCTGAACAAACACTGGTGAAATAATAAAGGGTTCTGACCCCAGAGTGACTCCTAGGGACATAGAAAAAAAATAAGATCCCATTGCTCAAGGTTGTATGGCCACATAGGGAACTTTTCTCAGGGACAGCCAAGGATGGAACTTCTGAGACACTCATCTTAGGCTACAGTGGCACAAAATCCAAGTTCCTTGAACTGTAGAAACAAATTCCAAGCCACACACACAGTAACAGAGGAAAATCTAATTGGTTTAATGAGATTAAATACAGTCTTCGACCAATGAGTGATTTATGATGAAACAGGAGTGAACTAGAGAAACCAGACTAAGAAGTCTGACTAGAAATTTTAAAAAAGTGAAAATAACCTTACAAATAATATCAGTCTACAGACTGAAGGAAAAAAAGACTTCACAGAAGTAATCCTGCGAAGTCACTAAGTACATTTATAAAACAATTAAATAAACAACAAAAATAAATCCCAAGAAAGGGAGAGGCTCAGTATACAGAGTTGCTACAATATATTATTTGTCCAGTTTTCAACAGAAATACAAAATATATAGATAAATAGGAAAATGTAACTAATGCACAAGGAAATTTAAGCAATAAAAAGGACATTTGAGAGGACCCAGATGTTTGACTTTGCAGACAAAGATGTCAAAGCATCTCCTATAAATATTTACAAGAAACTAAAATAAACAATTTTAATGAGTTAAAGAAAATTATAAAATGACTAGAGACCTGGTGTATGAAATTTGTGCATGGAGAGGGGTCCCCTCAGCCCAGCCTACACCCTCTTCAATCTGGGACCTCTCAGGGATGTCTGACTGCTAGTTTAGGCCTGATCTCAGGGATCGGGCCTAAACTTGCAGTCAGACATCCCTCTCACAATCCGGGACTGCTGGCTCCTAACTGCTCACCTGCCTGCCTGCATGATCACCCCAACTCCCCACCCCCGTCAGCCTGATCACCCCTAACTGCCTCTGCCTGCTGGCCTGATTGCCCCTAACTGCCCCCACTGCCGGCCTGGTCACCCCCTATTGCCCCCCACAAAAGCCTGGTCACCCTCTGTTCTGTTCAGTCATTTGGTCGTCCCTCACTAACCCCCCTGCCGGCCTTGTTGCCCCACGCAGCCTGCTGTTCGGTTGTTACTGTGATGGCGTCCCAGACAATCTGCATATTCTTCTATTATTAGTATAAATATATCATCATATAAATAATATCACTACAGAGGTAAAGACAAAAAATAACAGAAAATCTGGAGATGAAAAATACAAAAAGCAAAGTGAAAAATTCAGTAGAGAAGCTCAACAGTACATTTAGTTTTAGATAAAGGAATCAGCAAACTTGAAGATAGATCAATAGAGATTATGCAATCTGAAGAACAGAAAGAAAAAGGAATGAAGAAAAGTGAACAGTCTCAGGTAAGAGTGAAATTTGATGACGCAGATTAACATATGCATAATGGAAATAGCAGAAGCAAAGGAATTAAAGAACAGGAAAAATATTTAAAGAAGTGTTGATCACAAACTTCACCAATTGGTGAAAAACACTAATCTTCACATCTAAAAAAATTTTAAGTCCTAAAAATCAGATAAATACAAAGAAGTCCACAACCAGACACACATTAAAAAAAATTTGAAAGCCAAAGATAAAATCATTAAAGCAGCAAGTGAAAAACAATAATGTACAGGGAACCTCAATAAGATTAACAACTAACTTCACATGAAATACAATGAAAGCCACAAAGCAGTGAGATGTTACACTCAAAGTGTTGATCCTTTGTATTTTGGTAGTGTCAGTGGAAACTTCTCTTTCATTTTTGAATTTGTTTATTTGAGTCTTCTCTTTTTTTTCCTTAGTGAGTCTAGAAAGAAGTTTGTTTTTTTATTAATCTTTTCAAAGGACCAGCTGTTTGCTTTATTAATTTTTTGTAGTCTTTTGTTCTCTGTTTCATTCAATTCTGCTCTAACTTTTATTATTTATTTTCTTCTGCTGACTTTGGGCTTCTTTGTCCATCTTTAAGATGTAATGTTAGGTTGTTTATTTGGGGGTTTCTCTTGTTTCTTGAGATAGGCCTGTGATGATAAAAACTTCCCTTTTATTACTGCTCTCACTGTATCCCAGAAGTTTGAATTTTGGACTGTTATTCTCACTTGTCTCCATATATCTTTTGATCTCACCTTTCATTTCTTCTTTGACCCAGTCATTTTTAAGCAGCATGTTGTTTAATCTCCCCAATTCATGTGTTTTTTAGTTTCCTTTTCACAGTTGATTTCTAATTTCAAAGCATTGTGATCAGGCAACATGCTTGGTATAATTACTAAGCAAAATTCTTAAAATTTTGAGGCTACTTTTGTGTCACAAAATGTAGAATATCCTTGAGAATTTCCGTGTGCACTAGAAAAGAATGTAAAATCTGATGTTTAGGATAAAAGCTTTGTAAATATCAATTATGTCCATTTGATGTATTGTGTTATTTAAGGCAAATATTTCTTTATTGATTTTCTGTTTAGATGCTCTATCTGTAGTCGTCAATAGGGTATTTAGGTCCCCTACTATAATTGTGTTATTGTCATTTTCTCCCTTTAGTTCTGTTGGTAGTTGCTTCATAAATTTTGGTGCTTTCAGATTGGGCACATACACATGGAGAATTGTTAATTCTCTTTAATGTAGTGCCCCTTTATCATTATAAAATGTCCATCTTTGTCTCTTATTAACATTGTTATCTCAAAATATATTTATCAGATATAAGTATGGTTCTCTGTGGATGCCATTTGCTTACACAATCTTTTTCTTCCCTTTAACTTTGAGTCTATATTTGTCTTTGTACCTAAGATGTATCTCATGAAGGCAACATATGTATTTTTGTGTTTATTTGTTAGTTTTTTTAACCAATTTGTTACTCTGTGCCATTTTATTGGTGAACTCAGTTAATTTACATTAGGGTAATTATTGATAGACGAGGATTTCCTACTGCCATTGGTACTTTTCCCTTGTATTTTGGTCTGTTGTTTTTGTTTAGTGGTATTCCATATTTTTTCTCTTTTTTAAAGTTATGCATCCAATATTGGGAGTTTTTTTGTGCAGTTACCATTAGCTTTATGTAAAACAAAGTTTCATAAAGTCATCCTTTTTCTTTTGATTGCATCTAATCCCATTCCCCTTTGCAAATTCAAACTTTACCCTTACCCCTTTTATATTTTTATTGTCACAATTTATTTCTATTTATGATGTGAGTTTGTTGGATACATTACTTGTAGTTTTGTGACATTTTTCTTTGTTTCATGTTGGATGACACACTTGAGTGTTTCCTGCAATGAAGTCTTCTGGTAGAAAATTTCATCAGCTCCTTATCCTATCTAATAAAGAGGAAATATGCTAATTGACCCTCATACCCTCACAAATGGCAGCACCCACAGCCAATAAAGAGGTAATATGCTAATTGACTGTCATACTCTCACAATATGGCAGTGCCCACAGCCACAAGATGGCAGCACCAAGTCCCCTCAGCCCCGCATCATCCAGCCTCAGTCCCCCAGTCCCCTCAACCCCACCTCATCCAGCCTCAGTCCCCCAGTCCCCTCAGCCCCGCTTCATCTAGCCAGAGTTCCCCAGTCCCCTCAGCCTCACCTCATCCAGCCTCAGTCCCCTCAGCCCCACCTCATCCAGCCAGAGTCCCCCAGTCCCTGCAGCTCTGCCTCATCTAGTCTCAGTGCCCCAGTCCCCTCAGCCCCGCTTCACCCAGTCCCTGCAGCATCTAGCTGGAGTCTCCCAGTCCCCTAAGCCCCACCTCATCCAGCCAGAGTCCCCCAGTCCCCTCAGCCCCACAGGGGAAGGCAGTTGGGGGCAATAGGGTAGGCAGGGGAGGGCAGTTGGAGGTGATCGGGCTGGCAGGGGTGGGCAGTTGGGGACAATCAGGCCAGCAGGGGAGCAGTTAGGCATCAAGCAGGCTGGCAGAAGAATGGTTAGGAGGCTATCAGGCTGGCAGGCAGAATGGTTAGGGGCAATCAGGCAGGCAGGCAGGCAGGCGAGTGGTTAGGAGCCAGCAGTCCCGAATTTTGATAGGGATGTCTGACTGCCAGTTTTGTGGGATCAGGCATAAACCAGCAGTCGGACATCCCCTGAGGGGTCCCAGATTGGAGAGGGTGCAGTCTGGGCTCAGGGAGACCCCCCCATACATGAATTTAGTGCACCAGACCTCTAGTTTCTTCATAAGTCTTCATTTATCATTAATATTTAAAGGATATCATTGCTGGATATATTATTCTTGGGTGGTAATTACTCTCTTTCAGTACTTTGGATATTGTTTTCACTCTATTGTGACATGTAGACTTTCTGATAAGAGGCTCCATGTTAGTTTAATGGACTTTCCTTTATAGGTTACTTTGTTCTTTTCCATGGCTACCTTGGGAATTATTTCTTGTTATTAATTTTTGACGGTTTTAATACAATGTGCCTTGGAGAAGGCCTTTTTGGGTTGAGGTTAATAGGTGTTCTGTTTTCTTCTTAGATTTGAGGATCTAGCTCTTTCCATAAGTTTGTAAAGTCCTCATCAACTATTTGTTTGAATAGGCTCTCCTTTCCTTTCTCCCTCTATTAATCTTCTGGTATGCCTGGTATTCTATATACCACCAAATTCAATAACCTAGAACAAATGGATAAGGTTCTAGAAATATTTAACCTGCCTAGACTGAAGCATGAATAATTGGAAATTCTAAATAGAGAAATCAACAGTGAGAAAATGGAAACAACCATTAAAACATTCCCCAAAAATGAAAGTCCAGGACCATATGAATTCACTAGTGAATTCTTCCAAACATTCAAAGAATATTTGATACCTATCCTTCTCAAACTCTTCCAAAATGTTGAAAAAGTGATGAGACTTCTTAACACATTTGATGTGTCCAAGATGACCCTAATACAAAATCCTGGCAAGAATAACATACACACACACAAAGCTACAGAACAATATCCTATATAATAAAAGCCTAATATGCAAATCAACAAAACGACAGGTCGCTATGATGTGCACTGACCACCAGGAGGAAGGCACTCAATGCAGGAGCTGCCCAGGCCAGCCAAGGTGGGTGCCAGCGGGAGGCCCCCCAATCACCCTGCCAGTTGCCCTGCAGAAGAAGGCGACCAGCAGTGGTGGTGGCAGCAGGACAGGGCCACCGAGTGGGTGGTGCCATGCTGGCTAAGGTGGGTGCCATTGGGGGCCCCACGATTGCCCTGCCTGTCACCCCACAGATGGGCCCTGATTGCCAGCCAGGCCTAGGGACCCTACCTGTGTGCGAATTTCATGCACTGGGCCTCTAGTCTTCAATGAATACAAATGAAAAACCCTAAACAAAATATTAGCAAAATAAATGCAGCACATTAAAGAACTAATACAGATAAAAATTACAACTAAACTGCAGAACAACCACCATTCAGAACCACCTGATATCTAGATGAATGGAAGACCTACAACTTAGTATATAAAGAAGTACTAATAAGACCGGTAGGAGGGATGGAAGAAGCTGGTTTACACCCACATTTTTTTTCATGGTGGATAAAAATTAGGGGGTTATCTAAGTTTCAGAGGTCTTCCCTGAGTAGTGATTAGACCTAGCCCTTCAACAGGTCCCCCAGCCCATAGTTCCAATGCCAGGAAGAGAAGTCCCCATAACTTCTGGTAAAAACCAACAGGGATTGTGACTGAGTAAGATGAAGAGCAGCTGGAGTTCTAGGTAGTTCTTCTTAAAAGGCTCACACAGAGACTTACTTGGAGTCATTACTAAATCCCAGCATTGAGGCAGCAACTTGAAAGGTTCCAGGGACCTACAAGAAGAACTGAAGTGTCTGGTTTCAGAACTAGAGCTGGAGGGGCATCTTTATCCCAGAAATAAGTGCTGGCAGAGGCCATTGTATTTTTTCTGAGCCTCCCCCTCCACACACACACACAGAGCCAGCAGGCAAGCACCATATATGTCTTCATCAACTTGGCTATTACTTTTCACCCAGTCAGGTAATTCCCTGACCCCCTTCCCCTCCTCACTTAAGGGCCAACCCAAGCTAATTCCAGTGGCTTTTCCTTATGAATAACCGGTCTTGGCTCATACTTCAGACTTTCCTACAATCTCTCAAAAAAGCAGCATCTGGCCTTGGCATGCTCTGTACTTCCTGCTCAGTGGCCCCAGGCCTAGCACTAGCAGCAGATGTCCTCATTTTACAGCTTGGCCTCACCTGGGCACCTCTAAGTCAAGCACAAATAGCATCCATCTGCAGATCACTCTGTAGTTTATGCCAGCTGACCCCAGGCAGACCATAGGCAGCAGCTGACCTTGGCCTGCACCTCCAGGTAAATCCCATACCCAGCACACACTACAGACAGCTTCACACCACATTGAAACACCACCCAACTACCTAAACAAGTGCCACACTCAATGGGTGGACTCAGCATGCACCATAGCCCCAATGAAGTAAGTCTTGTTATGTGGGATGGACCCCTGCACAGCTGATACTATATGCTGTTTGTAGCCAGCCCTTTCAGGCCATTTAGTCTAGGGGTAAATCTCTCCCATAACATGCCAACAGCAATCAAGGCTCAACTCTACAGCAAGAGGGGGTACACAGCTCAGGAATAGTAGGGCTCACCTGGAGTGCCCAGCTCAGGTGAATGGGGTGGCTGTGTCGCTGGACCCTACAGGTCACCTACTACATTAAGCCACTCTACCAAACCCAGGAGACATAGCAGCTCTACTTAATATATAAAAACAAACACAAGAAGGCTGCCAAAATGAGGAGACAAAGAAACTTGTCCCAAATGAAAGAACAGAACAAAACTTCACAGAACTAAACAAAAATGAATGCAAAAAATATACTAGATGCAGAGTTTAAGACACTGCTTATAAATGTATGCTCAACAAACTTAAGGGCAAGTAGATGAACTTAGAACTTCAATAGCATTTAAAAACAACATGGAAATAAAAATAAAACCACTCATAAATGAAGGAAACACTAACTGTAATGAAGAATAATTTAAAGGGAATTAACAGTGGAGTAGTTGAAGCTGAGAATCAAATCAGTAACTTGGAATATAAGGAAACATAAAACACTGAATTGGAACAGCAAAAAGAAAAAAAAAATTAAGATAGTGTAAGGAATATCTGAGATAACTTCAAATGTACCAACATTCACATATTTGGGGTGCCGGAAAAAGAAGAGAGAATGAGCAAAAAATTAAAAACCTATTTTAAAATATAATAACAGAAATCTTCCATAACTGGTGAGGAAAATAAACATACAAGTCTAGGAACTACAGAGAGTCCCAAACAAGATGAACTCAGAAAGGTCCACACAAATACACATCATAATTAAAATGAAAAGGTTCAGTTTTAGGTTTTAGGTTCATTACATGGTGCACAATTTTATCATGAGATGAAGTACCAATAAAAATTTTAGTTAACACTTTAGGAACACCTTTTTGTCCAGTACAATTAATTTTTCTAGAATATTCGCTTGTTTCAACTAGCCAATTTAAATTTGCCTGAAAACTTGACTACTATTTTACTGTCAAATTTATTACTCTAACAACAATCTTATTTTACCCTGTAAGTATTAGTGGAAGGGATTATTTGCCTTCTTGAGTAGGTCCTGAGCATTCCTGGTGGTAGGCTGGATTTAGATATCATAAACCCACTTCCCCACAACATGGGTACAAGACAACACGAACAATTCTTCTTGGAGTGAGAGGGCAGCTGCTGTTGGCCAAGTCTCTGTCGGTCACCTGGGTCCTGATCTGAGTTGGGCATGGGAAGCACGAAGCAGCCATAGGGGCAGGAGACCTCCCTCAGAAGGGGCTAGGGTTCAGGCCCCTGCAATGTTGGGGGGGGTGAGGGTCTGTGCCCCACCTCTGTTGATCCCAAAATTCTCTCCTGATGGCCCCTCTGCGACTGTGCCTGTCCTAGGTTGTTCCTTCATTGAGGAATCTTACCCATCTCTGGCTAACCAGCCATCCTCCGGGGCCAAGCAGGGTAACGTGAGGTTCAGTTTTGTCTCCTTGGTAGCCTATGCCCCCATGGCCTCCATGCCCAGCACCTGCCTTGGGATCCCCTCGTCTGCTCGTGGGGCCCCAGCACTGATCACATCTTGTGGAACCCGGGTTTCTTCTCCAGGGAGGGCTCAGTTCGCTCCACTGGGTGAGAGACAGATCCATGGCACCAGTCATCATGAGACTTCAACCTCAACATGAACAGAGAGCTCATGCAACAGCTGTGAGCAATTGAGTTGTGAGAAGAGGGTCTATTTGGCCTAAAGGGTAAGAGAGACCAATATAGAATGCTCAGGTGCCTTCCTAGGAGGCCCTCTACACAATGAAAAGGATTAAATCCTTACATGTCCTTTTTAAATTGCTGCCAGACATTCAAAGATTTAGTTTGTAAGTTTGCTTGAGATAATTGTATATTATGCTATTGTAATTCTAAAGTATCAAGAGATGTGTTAAGTTTGTCTCCAAGCACCAAACAGATGATTTTATTTTATCCCCAAGGGTGCGAGGAACTATTATAAATACTGGGGGTGATTCAAATCTGGGAAAAATTTTAATGACATTGTAGAATAATATCATGTAAGGATATTCTTTGTTCTAGTCCATGGCAATTCCCTTTCAAACTGGCTGTTCATTTCTTTTTATATAGACAAGGTCTTAGATACATTTTCTGCATCTCTGCCGGGGGCAAGTAGTAATAGTAGTGACACCCTTTCTTTTGTGTGCACACAAGCCAGAAACCTCTCTTTAATTGTACACACAAAGGGGCATTGTTTTGATTTTGTGTCATACAAAAAGGAAGCTGGGTGGAGACCCCTGTGTATTTATACTTTCTTGCCCCACCCATGGACCTCCTGGATAACCAAGGTGTTTGGTATTATTGGTAACTACATTAGTCAGGGGATCAGCCCACGTAAGGGGTCTTACCCATGAAGGGTCAGGAGCATAAGACCACATTTTCAAAAGCCTCCTAACATTTAAATCAAAAAAGGAGGGGATAGTAGAAGAATATCATGTAAGGAAAAATATCCTGTAAGTAAATTACATCTAGAAAATTAATACTTTAGAAAATTAATTGTAAGGCTAAAAGCAAGACACCCATGGAAAACACACAAGGTGTCAAAACAAGCCAGAGGAAAATCATTTGGGCAAAAGAATGCAATAGGATCCCAAGTCAAATTTATAGAAAATATTCCTTTATTAACTTTTGGTCGAGAATATGTTTGTATATTTTCTTTTTTATTTTATTTTATTTTATTTTATTTTATTTTATTTTATTTTATTTTATTTTTAATTTCTTTATTGATTAAGTTATCACAGATTTGTCCTCGTCCCCCCATTTCCATCCCACCCCCCTCCCCACAGATGCCCCCACCCCCCTGTTGTCCTTAACCGCTGGTTGGGCTCATAAGTCTGCACACAAGTCCTTTGGTTGATCTCTCCCTTTATCCCCACCCTTCCCTACCCTCCCCCCGAGGCCTGACAGTCTGATCCATGCCTCCTTGTTTCTGGGTCTGTTCTTGTTCATCAGTCTATGTTGTTCATTATTTCCCCTAGCTGAGTGAGATCATGTGCTATTAGAAATACACTTATAAGAACCGAAAATGAGACAAGCAATAATGGTTATGGTGACAGGCAAATGAATCGGTCTGTAGTGAGTTTCTTTCTGGACCAACAGTTCTTTTGAGACCCAATTTCAATGTCCAACAGTTCCTTATGTGTACATGTCAGCACTGACATTTCAGTTCTGGATGGTGGACAACTGGTGGTAATGCAGGTCCGACTCTGTCTGGTTTGGTCCTGGGCAATCTGCAGTGATGCACAGCTGCTAACTGCTAGTATGGGAAGGCCACATCAGCGTCTTCTGTCTCTGGACTGCTTCTCTTCTGTCTTCATGGCTGGAGTAGTCCTGTCGATTCTTCTCTTGCTAGAATCCACATGGTCTCGGAGTTGTTTTCTGAAAATATACAAACATATTCTCGACCAAAAGTTAATAAAGGAATATTTTCTATAAATTTGACTGGGGATCCTTTTTCAATTTTTGCCCAAATGATTTTCCTCTGGCTTGTTTTATCACCTTATGTGTTTTTCATGGGTGTCTTGCTTTTAGCCTTACAATTAATTTTCTAAAGTATTAATTTTCTAGATGTAACTTACTTACAGGATATTTTTCCTTACATGATATTCCTCTACTATCCCCTCCTTTTTTGATTTAAATGTTAGGAGGCTTTTGAAAATTTTATAATGTAGTCTTGATGGCTTTTAAATTTTAATTTTTTGTACTACAATATTACTGTTTTAGGTTCACTACATGGTGCACAATTTTATCATGAGATGAAGTACCAATAAAAATTTTAGTTGACACTTTAGGAACACCTTTTTGTCCAGTACAATTATTTTTTCTAGAATATTCACTTGTTTCAACTGGCCAATTTAAATTTGCCTGAAAACTTGACTACTATTTTACTGTCAAATTTATTACTCTAACAATAATCTTGTTTTACCCTGTAAATATTGGTGGAAGGGATTATTTGCCTTCTTGAGTAGGTCCTGAGCATTCCTGGTGGTAGGCTGGTTTTAGATATCATAAACCCACTTCCCCACAACATGGGTACAAGACAACTCGAACAATTCTTGTTGGAGTGAGAGGGCAGCTGCTGTCGGCCAAGTCTCTGTCGGTCACCTGGGTCCTGATCTGAGCTGGGCATGGGAAGCACGAAGCAGCCATGGGGGCAGGAGACCTCCCTCAGAAGGGGCTAGGATTCAGGCCCCTGCAATGTGGGGGGGGTGAGGGTCTGTGCCCCACCTCTGTTGATCCCAAAATTCTCTCCTGATGGCCCCTCTGCGACTGTGCCTGTCTTAGGTTGTTCCTTCCTTGAGGAATCTTACCCGTCTCTGGCTAACCAGCCATCCTCCAGGGCCAAGCAGGGTGACGTGAGGTTCAGTTTTGTCTCCTTGGTAGCCTATGCCCCCGTGGCCTCCATGCCCAGCTCCTGTCTTGGGATCCCCTCGCCTGCTGGCGGGGCCCCAGCACTGATCACATATCTTTTGGAACCTGGGTTTCTTCACCAGGGGGGGCTCAGTTCGCCCTACTGGGTGAGAGACAGATCCATGGCACCAGCCATAACGAGACTTCAACCTCGACATGAACAGAGAGCTCATGCAACAGCTGTGAGCAATTGAATTGTGTCAAGAGGGTCTCTCTTGGCCTAAAGGGTAAGAGGGACCAATATAGAGTGCTCAGGTGCCCTCCCAGGAGGCCCTCCACACAACAAAAAGGGTTAAATCCTTACATGTCCTTTTTATATTGCTGCCAGACATTCCAAGAATTAGTTTGTACGTTTGCTTGGGATAATTATATATTATGCTGTAGTAATTCTAAAGTATCAAGAGATGTGTTAAGTTTGTCTCCAAGCACCAAACAGATGACTTTTTTTTTTTATCCCCAAGGGTGCGAGGAACTATTATAAGTACTGGGGGTGATCCAAATCTGGAAAAAATTTTAATGATAGTGTAGAATAATATCATGTAAGGATATTCTTTGTTCTCATCCATGGGAATTCCCTTTCAAACTGGCTGTCCATTTCTTTTTATGTAGACAAGGTCTTAGTTACATTTTTTGCACCTCTACCGGGGGCACGTAGTGATAGTAGTGACACCCTTTCTTTGGTATCCACACAATCCAGAAACCTCTCTTTAATTGTACACACAAAGGGGCATTGTTTTGATTTCGTGTCCTACAAAAGGGAAGCTGGGTGGAGACCCCTGTGTATTTATACTTTCTTGCCCCACCCATGGACCTTCTATATCCAGGGTGTTTGGTATTATTGGTAACTACATTAGTCAGGGGATCAGCCCACGTAAGGGGTCTTACTCATGAAGGGTCAGGAACATAAGATCAAAATACTTACCCTCTTGTCCCAGGTAAAATTACCGTACATCTGATGATTGCTGGCGTGGTTAGAAAGGCGTTCTCAGGCATTCTTGGTTTCTGGTTATCTCACAATTTCTTCCCTGAGGTTTGACGTTCTGATTGATGTTTCTCTGTTTCTGGATCTATTTTCTCCCCATCAATTTATGTTGTTCATTATATTCCACAAATGAGTGAGATCATGTGATATTTATATTTCTCTGCCTGGCTTATTTCACTAAGCATAATGTTCTCCATCTCCATCCATATTGTTGTAAATGGTAAGAGCTCCTTCTTTTTTACCGCAGCGTAGTATTCCATTGTATAGATGTACCACAGTTTTTTAATCTACTCATCTGCTGATGGGCACTTAGGCTGTTTCCAAATCTTAGCTATGGTGAATTGTGCTGCTATGAACATAGGGGTGCATATATCCTTTCTGATTGATGTTTCCAGTTTCTTGGGATATATTCCTAGAAGTGGGATCACTGGGTCAAATGGGAGTTCTATTTTTAGTTTTTTAAGGAAACTCCATACTGTTCTCCACAGTGGCTGCACCAGTCTGCATTCCCACAAACAGTGCACAAGGGTTCCTTTTTCTCCACATCCTCTCGAGCACTTGTCATTTGTTGACTTGTTGATAATGGCCATTCTGACAGGTGTGAGGTGGTACCGCATTGTTGTTTTGATTTGCATCTCTCTAATGATTAGTGATTTAGAGCAGGTTTTCATATGTCTCTTGGCTTTCCTTCTGTCTTCTTTCGAAAAGTGTCTATTTAGATCAGTTGCCCATTTTTTGATTGGATTGTTTATCTTCTTTTTGTTAAGCTGCATGAGTTCCCTGTAAATGTTGGAGATTAAACCCTTATCGTTGATATCATTGGCAAATATGTTCTCCCATATAGTGGGCTTTCTTGTTGTTTTATTGATGGTTTCCTTTGCTGTGAAAAAGCTTTTTATTTTGATGTAGTCCCATTTGTTTATTTTCTCTTTAGCTTCCATTGCCCTAGGAGCAGTATCAGCGAAGAAGTTCTTTTGGCATATGTCAGAGATTTTTCTGCCTGTAGATTCATCTAGTATTTTTATGGTTTCCTGTCTTATGTTTAAGTCCTTGATCCATTTTGAGTTTATTTTTGTGTATGGTGTAAGTTGGTGGTCTAGTTTCATTTTTTTTGCATGTATCTGTTCAATTTTCCCAACACCATTTGTTGAAGAGACTGTCTTCACTCCATTGTATGTTCATGCCTCCTTTGTCAAATATTAATTGAGAATAGTGATTTGGATCTATTTCTGGGTTCTCTATTCTATTCCATTGATCTATATGTCTGTTCTTGTGCCAATACCAGGCAGTTTTGAGAACAGTGGCTTTGTAATACAGCTTGAAATCTGGTATGAAGATCCCACCTACTTTGTTCTTCTTTCTCAGGATTGCTGTGGCTATTCGGGGTCTTTTTTTATTCCAGATGAATTTTTGGAAAGTTCGTGCTAGGTCTGTGAAGTACGCCGTTGGTATTTTCATGGGAAGTGCATTGAAATTATAGATTGCTTTGGGTAGTATGGACATTTTGATGATGTTGATTCTACCAATCCATGAACATGGTATGTTCTTCCATCTGTTTATGTCTTCTTCTATCTCTTTTTTCAGTGTTATGTAGTTTTCCGTGTAAAGTTCTTTTACCTGCTTAGTTAAGTTTATTCCTAGGTATCTTAATTTTTTTGGTGTGATGGTAAATGGGATTGCTTTTTTAGTCTCTCTTTCTGTAAGTTCATTATTGGTGTATAGAAATGCCATAGATTTCTTAGCATTTATTTTGTATCCTGCTACTCTGCCGAATTCATTTATTAAGTCTAGTAATTTTTTGATGGAGTCTTTAGGGTTTTCTATGTACAGTATCATGTCATCTGCAAATAAGGAGAGTTTTACTTCTTCTTTTCCAATTTGGATGCCTCTTATTTCTTCTTCTTGTCTGATTGCAATGGCTAGTATTTCCAACACTATGTTGAACAGGAGTGGTGAGAGTGGGCATCCCTGTCTTGTTCCTGTTCTTAGGGGAAATGGTTTTAGTTTTTGCCCATTGAGTATGATGTTGGCTGTGGGTTTGTCATATATGGCTTTTATTATGTTGAGGTATGATCCTTCTATTTCCAGCTTGCTGGGAGTTTTTATCAAGAAAGGGTGTTGGATTTTGTCAAATGCTTTTTCTGCATCAATTGATATGACTATATGGGTTTTATCTCTCAATTTGTTTATGTGATGTATCACGTTTATTGATTTGCGAATATTGTACCATCCTTGCATCCCAGGGATAAATCCTACTTGGTCGTGGTGTATGATCTTTCTGATGTATTGCTGGATTCGATTTGCTAGAATTTTGTTGAGGATTTTGGCATCTATGTTCATGAGGGATATTGGCCTATAATTCTCCTTCATTGTGTTATCTTTACCTGGTTTTGTTATTAGGGTGATGCTGGCTTCATAGAAGGAGCTTGGAAGTGTTCCTTCTTCTTGAATTTTCTGGAATAGTCTGAGGAGGATAGGTTTTAGCTCTTCCTTAAATGTTTTATAAAACTCCCCTGTGAAGCCGTCTGGCCCCGGGCTTTTGTTTGCTGGAAGCTTTTTGATAACTTCTTCAATTTCTTCCATAGTTATCAGCCTATTGAGATTTTTAGTCTCTTCCTGAGTAAGTTTTGGAAGGTTGTGTTTTTCTAGGAATGTGTCCATTTCCTCCAGGTTGTCTAGTTTGTTGGAGTAGAGTTGTTCATAGTATTTTTTGACAATCCTTTGTATTTCTGTGGGGTCTGTTGTTATTTCACCTCTTTCATTTCTGATTTTGTTTATTTGGGTCCTCTCTCTTTGTTTCTTGGTGAGCCTGGCTAGAGGTTCATCAATCTTGTTTATCCTTTCAAAGAACCAGCTCTTGGTTTTATTGATCTTGTGTATTGTTTTTTTGGTCTCTATGTCATTCATTTCTGCTCTGATCTTTATTATTTCCTTTCTTCTGCTCACTGTGGGCTTTTCTTGTTGCTCCCTTTCTAATTCTTTGAGTTGTTGAGATAGATGATCTATTAACATTTTTTCTTGTTTTTTGAGGTAGGCCTGTAGAGCTATACATTTGCCTCTCAGGACTGCTTTCATTGTGTCCCATAGGTTTTGCAATGTTGTATTTTTATTGTCATTAGTTTCCAGGATGTTTTTAATTTCTTCTTTGATCTCATTGATAACCCAATCATTGTTTAGTAGCATGCTATTCAGTTTCCAAGTTTTGAATTTTTTGGAATGTATTTATTGTAGTTTATTTCTAATATTATGCCATTGTGGTCTGAGAAAATGCTTGATATGATTTCAATCTTTTTGAATTTGGGGAGATTTTGCTTGTTACCCAATATGTGGTCTATTTTTGAGAATGTCCCATGTGCACTTGAGAAGAACGTATATTCCCTGGCTTTGGGGTGAAATACTCTGAAGATGTCAATTAGGTCCATCTGATCTAGTGTGTCATTTAGAATTGCTGTTTCTTTGCTGATTTTTTTGTCCAGAGGATTTATCCCTTGATGTCAGTGGTGTATTAAAGTCCCCTACTATGATTGTATTGATGTTGATCTCTCCCTTGATGTCTTCCAGCAGATTTTTTATGTATTTGGGCGCTCCTGCATTGGGTGCATATACGTTTACCAGAGTTATATCTTCTTGCTGGATTGCTCCCTTTAGTATTATGTAGTGGCCTTCCTTATCTCTTATTAAAGCCTTTACTTTGAGGTCTATTTTATCTGATATAAGTATCGCAACCCCAGCTTTTTTCTCCTTTCCATTTGCCTGAAAAATGTTTTTCCATCCCTTCACTCTCAGTCTGTGTGAGTCTTTTGCTCTAAGGTGGGTCTCTTGTAGACAGCAAATATATGGGTCATGTTTTCTTATCCATTCAGCTACCCTATGTCTTTTGATTGGTGCGTTTAATCCATTTACGTTTACTGTTATTATTGATAAGTACCTGTTTGTTGACATATTTTTCCTTAGTGTTTGTGTTTCTTCTTGCCTTTCTCTTTCTTCTTTTTACAGCAGCCCCTTTAGCATTTCTTGCATTGCTGGTTTGGTAGTGATGAACTCTCTTAGCCCTTTTTTGTCTGTGAAGCTTCTGATTCCACCTTCAATTTTGAATGATAGCCTTGCTGGGTATAGTATTCTTGGATTCAGTCCCTTGTTTTGCATCACTTTGTATATTCCATTCCATTCCCTTCTGGCCTGGTGTGTTTCTGTTGAGAAATCAGTTGATATTCTGATAGGAGATCCCTTGTAGGTAACTTTCTGTTTCTCTCTGGCAGCCTTTAAGATTCTTGCTTTGTCGTTGGTGTTCGTCAATTTAATTATGATGTGTCTTGGTGTCGGTCTTTTGGGGTTCAACTTGTTTGGGACTCTGTGTACTTCTTGGACTTGGATAGTTTTTTTCTTGCCAATATCAGGGAAGTTTTCTGTCATTATTTCTTCTAATAGGTTTTCTATTCCTTGCTTCTCTTCCTCTCCTTCTTTTATCCCTATTATTCGAAGGTTGTTTCGTTTTGTGTTGTCCCGAAGCTCCCTTAGGCTCTCCTTTTGCTTTTTAAGTCTTCTTTCCAATTGCTGCTGTGTTTGTGTGTTTTTTCCTACCTTGTCTTCTAATTCGCTGATGCGGTCCTCAGCCTCTTCTACTCTACTCTTTAAGCCTTCCATTGTGTTCTTTATTGCAGCTATGTCGTTCTTCATCTCCTCTTGGTTTCTTTTCATGTTGGTGACATTTTCATTCAGCTCCTTATAGCTCTCATTGAGTTGTGTGTATTTGTCATCCATTCGTTTAAACATCCTTATAACGAATACTCTGAATTCTTTCTCTGTTAAGCTGATAGCCTCAAGTTCATTTAACTCCCTTTTTGGTGATTCTTCCTGTTCCTTCCTTTGAGAATTTCCTTTCTGTCTCCCCATGTTTTCCTGTAATGTTTTAATTGTAGTTCCAATTGCTTTGCTACCCAGGATCTTTTGGTGATGGTGCTACTGGTATAATCTCTCAGTTCTCCTGGGCTTGGTAATCTAGTGTAGCTCCCTACTTGATCTACTTGGGTTCTCTTGATGTAGGCCTGGAAGCTTGAGAGGCACAACTGTGGTGTCTAAAAGTCAGCAGCTTTGGAGTGGAGTGTCCCAGTTTTTGCTGTCTTGCACCCTTAGTTGAAATCGCGCGTGTCCAGTGGGAACTCACAGTGGCACCCAGGAACCGTCTGTTGGGAGATCTCCCAGTGGCTCCCACTAGCACCCTGTGTGTAGATGGGCTCAGGGTGCCTGCCTGTTGTATATTCCCTTCTGTGGAGGTGTGTTTGCAGGCGCACTGCCCTGACGCACTTTGAGGGACTCTGGCACCGAAGTTAGACAGCTAGGGTGTATGTGGGAAGTTATTCAGGAGAAAGGAGTTCAGAGTTTTTGCTGTGGGGCAGCGTGCCCTTGCCTGTACAGAATCACACCCAGCAGGGGCTCAAAGCAGCTCCTCAGAGGACCCTGTGGATATATGGGCTCAGGGTGCCTTCCCCTGCTGTGGGCCTGAGTTTGCCAGCCCTGGAGTGTGGGCGAACTGGTGGCGCGCCCGCTGGTGCACACCTCTGACGCAATTTGCGCGACTCTGGCACTGAAGTTGAACAGGTAGGGTGTATGTGGGAAGTTATTCAGGAGAAAGGAGTTCAGAGTTTTTGCTGTGGGTCAGCGCGCCCTTGCCTGTACAGAATCACACCCAGCAGGGGCCCAAAGCAGCTTTCCAGAGGACCCTGTGGATATATGGGCTCAGGGTGCCTTCCCCTGCTGTGGCCCTGAGTTTGCCAGCCCTGGAGTGTGCGCGAACTGGTGGTGCGCCCGCCAGCGCAAAGCTCTGAAGCCCCCTGGCACTGAAGTTGCACCGCAGGGGTGTCCCTGGGCAGTTATTTAGGAAGAGGCAGTTCAGAGATTCCACTGTAGGGCTGCGCACCCTTGACTGTGCAGAATCACCCCCTCAGGGGCTCTCAGTGGTTCCCCAGCACTGCCTGGGCAGTGGAGTGCCCTGGTGCCTATGGGCTGGGGACTCAGCTAGTCCTGAGCTCAGGCACTGGGGAGGGGGAGGTTGCACTTACCGCCCTCAGCGGCGCACTTTTGCAGATGGAGGTCTCAGGGTTCGCACTTCTGCTGCTGGGATGGCAGGTCTTCTACCAGAGTGGCTGTAGTGACCAGGTTTGCTTCCGAGACCAGACTAGGTGGTGGTAAGGTTAGGATTCTAGTCTCTAGCAGTTCCGTTCTTAAAATGGCGGGGTCTCTGTGCCACTGGTGTCCTCCCTGGAGTGTTTGCAGCAGCCGCGGGGTTTTGCCAACCAGGACTGCCTGGATTGGATGCCCCCTGGAAGAACTGCAGGGTCCAACTGTCCCTATTTCATTCACACACACAGCCACACACGTCCACACACACCTCTGTCACTCCTTCACTCGATCACACGCTCACCCTCCCTACCTACCTGCCGGTTGCCATTTTTCTGTTCTCATGTTTGTATATTTTCAAAAAACAACTCCGAGACCATGTGGATTCCAGCAACAGAGAGGAATCGACAGGACTACTCCAGCCATGAAGACAGAACAGAAGCAGTCCAGAGATGGAAGACGCTGATGTGGCCTTCCCATACTAGCAGTTAGCAACTGTGCATCACTGCAGGTTGCCCTGGACCCAACCAGAGAGAGTCGGACCTGCATTACCACCATTTGTCCACCATCTGGAACTTTAATGCCAGTGCTGACATGTACACATAAGGAAGTATTGGACACTGAAATTGGTTCTCAAAAGAACTGTTGGTCCAGAAAGAAACTCACTACAGACTTATTCATTTGCCTGTCAGCATAACTATTATTGCTTGTCTCACATTCAGTTCTTATAAGTATATTTCTAGTAACACATGATCTCACTCATCTAGGGGAAATGATGAACAACATAGACTGATGAACAAGAACAGACCCAGAAACAAGGAGGCATGGATAAGACTGTCGGGCCTCAGAGGGAGGGTAGGAGAGAGTGGGGGTAAAGGGGAGAGATCAACCAAAGGACTTGTGTGCAAGCATATGAGCCTAACCAGCGGTTAAGGACAACAGGGGGGTGGGGGCATCTGTGGGGAGGGGTGTGGGATGGGAATGGGGGCATGAGGACAAATATGTGTTACCTTAATCAATAAAGAAAATTTAAAAAAAAGGTTCAAACAAAGAGAGAACCTTAAAAACAGCTAGAGAAAAGCATTTAGTTACCTACAAGAGAGCTCCTATATGACGGTCAACTGATTTCTCCAGAAATTTGCAAGCCAGAAAAGAGTGACAAGAAATATTCAAAGTGATGAAAAGCAAGGACCTACAATGAAGATTATTCTACCCAGCAAAGCAATCATCTAGAATCAAAGGACATATAAAGATCATCCTAGAAAAAAAGAGATAAAGGAATTTATCACCACTAAACCAATATTACATGAGACGCTAAAGGTCTTCTTTAAGAAGAACAACATAAAAAAGATCAATGACATGAACAATAAAATGGCAAAAAATACATATCTATAAACAATTGAATCTAACAAAAACATATCTATGAACAACTGAATCTTAAAAGTGGAACAGAAACAGATTTATAGATTCAGAGAACATTTTGACAGTTGCCAGATGGGAGGAGGATTGGAGATATGGTTGAAAAAGATGAAGGAATTAAGAAATACAAATTGGTAGTTTCAGAATAGCCATGGATATGTAAAGTACAGCATAAGTAATACAGTCAATAATATTCTACTAACTGTGTGTTGTGTCAGATGTGTACAAGATTCATTGGAAAGATCACTTAGTAAGTTATATAATGTGTAATTACTGGGGTGCACACCAGAAACTAATATAATAGTGTATGTCAATTGTAATTCAAAAATTAAAAATGATTTAAAATATAAAATAATAATAGGACATCATGATCCAATTGCTTTTATTCTAGTGTCATAAAGATGGTTCAATATATGCAAATTGATCAATGTAATGCACTACATTAACAAAGGGTAAAATCATATGATTTCATAAATAGATGCAGAAAAAACCACTTGACAAAATACAACATCCAATTATGATGAAAATACTTTAAAAAATGGCTATAGAAAGAAAGCACATCAAGATAATAAAGACTATATATGAAAAACACTCAATTATTATACTCAATGGTAAAAAACTAAAAGTTTTTCCTCTAAGATCAGAAGAAAGAAAAATATGTCAACTTTCACCACTCTTATTCAACATAGTACTGGAAGTCCTAGACAGAGCAATCAGGCAAGATAAATAAATAAATAAATAATAAATAAATAAATAAATAAATAAACGTCATCTAAATTGGGAACAAAGAAGTAAAAATGATACTTTTAGCAGATGACATGGTTCTGTATAAATAAAACCCTAAATACTCTACAAAAAATATTAGAAACAATAATAAATAGCCTAGCTAGCATGGCTCAGTGGTTGAGTGTCAACCTATGAAACAGGAAGTCACGGTTCCATTCCCAGTCAGGCCACATGCCCAGGCTGCAGGCTCAATCCCCAGTGTGGGATGGGCAGAAGGCAGCTGATCAATGATTCTCTCTCATCATTGATGTTTGTATCTTTCTTTCCCTCTCCCTACCTCACTGAAATCAATAAAAATATATTAAAAAAAACACAATATAAAATACAATAAAATCACAGGTTATAAAATCAATGTACAAAAACCCACTACATTCTTATATATTAAGAATGGAATTTCAGAAAAAGAAATGAAACACACACACACACACAATTATTTTTGCAATTGAAGCAAACAGAATAAAATACAAAAAATGTGAATGACAAATATATTGAAAGCTAAAAAGTATAACTGAAATAGATTAAAAAGTACACAAGGGAATGGAAAGATATTCCAGGTTATATGAATTAGAAGAATCACCATAGTTAATATACCAATATTACCCAAAGCAATATACAGACTTAATGCAATCCTCAGGGAAAATCTCAATGCCATTTTTTTAAATGAACTAGAACAATAACAACAACAAAAAATCAAATCTGGATAAGACCACAAATGCCAAAAGCAATCCTTATAAAAAAGAATGAAGCCAGAGTTATCACAATATGTGACTTCAAATTATACCACACAATGACAATAATCAAAACAGCATGATATTGGCAGAAAACCAGACACATAGACCAATGAAATAGAATTAAGAGCCCAGAAATAAACCAACATGCATAAGGGCAAATACTTTTCATCAAAGGATTTAAAAACATGCAATGGAAAAAAGAAAGCCACTTCAATAAGTGGTGCTTGGAAAATTGGAAAGCCACATGAAAAAGAATGAAACTAGAATATAGTTTGTCCCCATGTACAAATATTAACTCAAAATGGATCAAATACCTAAACATAAGATCTTAAAAAATGAATTATGTAAGAGGAAACATATGTATTAATCTTATGGACCTTGGTTTTAGAGAAGATTTTATGAATTCAATCTCAAAGGCATGCGAAGTAAAGGCAAAAATAAATGAATTCATATCAAACTTCTGCACAGCAGAATAAACCACCAAAAAAACCCCCAAAAAAAACAAAAAAACAAAAGGCAACCAACTGAATGGGAGAAGATATTTTCAAACAACATCTCTGACATGGGACTAATATCAAAAATCATATAAAGAACTTACATAACTCAACACCAAAACTGTGACAATCCAGTTAATAATGTACAGAGGTTCTACCAGGGAAATTCAAATCAAAACTACAATAATGAGTGTAAATCAGAGGATTAAAAATTGTGGCAGAATAAGTGGATACTGCATGGAATGCTCCCAGGAACAAACTGGAATTACAACTAAAATACAGAAAAATTTCCTGAATAATCAACGGAAAACTCACAGGAGAGAACCCTAATACCTGAGGACTGAAAGTAGAGATAGCATAGAGACTGGTAGGAAAAGTGGAGGCGAGAAAGGGCTGGCCAGGGACCCACACACAGTAACTGAAGTCCTGGAGAGATGTCTCAGATGTGGGGGGTTGCCACTGAGAACTCTGGGATCTAATCCCTAAGCTGAGGCTCCCAGCAGAGAGCACTAAAACTGAGAAGGGTACCAACATAACATCTGGTTGTGAAAAGCAGCTGGGTGCTGTCAGCCAGGGAGTGACAGCTGAAAATTCAGGCACCCTCTTAAAGGACAAACACACGAAATTACTAGTGGAGCCACCCACCTTGTGATCGGGCAGAGAGAGGGTGAAGTGGACTGGGACTGTGAATGCAGAAGCCAGGACTAGGGACTTCCGCGGAGGATAGAGGTCAAAGGTCAGACACCCCAAGTTTCCTGGGCTGACTCATTCCCTCACAAAACTGAGGACATTTTTCCCACATAGACATTTGCCTTGCCTTGGGGGAAGACAATTTCACACCCTATTGGAAAACACTTTGCCCTGAGACCACTTAAGAGACTAAAATTAACAATTGGCCTCCAGGCAGAAGCAGCTGCCCAACCCTGTTGAAAAAAAAAGTTTTACCACACCTAAAGATGATTGCCTGAGGGGCAATTGAAGTTGGAATCCAATCAGTCTATAGGCCAGTGGTTCTCAACCTTTCTAATGCCGCAACCATTTAATACAGTTCCTCATGTTGTGGTGACCCCCAACCATAAAATTATTTTCGTTGCTACTTCACAACTGTAATTTTGCTACTGTTAATGAATCATAATGTAAATATCTGTGTTTTCGGATGGTCTTAGGCTCTACAGCAGTGGTTCTCAACCTGTGGGTTTCGACCTACAGGTTGAGAACCGCTAGCAGGGTTGCCTAAGACCATCGGAAAAAAACAGATATTTACATTAGGATTCATAACAGTAGCAAAATTACAGTTATGAAGTAGCAATGAAAATAATTTTATGGTTGGGGGTCACCACAACATGAGGAACTGTATTAAAGGGTTGCGGCATTAGAAAGGTTGAGAACCACTGCTGTAGGCAAAGGTGGTTTATGGAGGCATTGAGTCTTTGCCTGATCTACTTAGTCAGAAACAGCCTTTAACACTGTTCTGCACTAGAGATTGAGAGGTGTAGAGGATCTACCTAATACATAGTCATAAACCCAAACAGGCAGCCAAAATGAGGGAAAAAAGAAACAACCCCCAAATGAAAGAACTAGAGAATTCTCTAGAAGAAGAGATAAATGAAGTAGAGATAAGAAATTTATCTGAAACAGAGTTCAGAGTAATGATGGTAAAGATGCTCAACAGCATGAAAAACTATATAGTAACTATGAAAAAAGAACAGTTTGAGATAAAGAATTACATAACACAAATAAAGAACACATTGGAAAGAATATACAGCATATTAGGGGAAGCTGAGGAACAAATCAGTGAATTAGAAGATAGAGTTGAAAATATCACTCAATCACAGAACCAAAAAGAAAAAAAACAATTAAAAAACAGGAGGACAGCTTAAGGGAGCTGTAGGACAACGTGATACATAACAACATTAGAATAGCAGGTGTGGAGAAGAGACAAAATAGCGGCAGAATAGACAGACTTTGTAGAGCCTTGTCCTGGAGCAGATAGAAAGAACAGCTGAGGGTCGCAAGGATAGTGTTTGTTGGTGAGTTGAGGGACAGCTATACTCCAGGAGATGGTATGGGACTGCTGGATGAGGCACCCCTGACCAGGCAGCCTCCACTGCTGCTGGGTTTCCTCCCGGAGCTACTGGATAAGAGGTGTAGATGGCGCCATCTTGAAGGGGAAAGTGGATGTTATCAGATGCCTGAAAAGCCCAGGGAATCTACAACTACAGCACCCACTTAACCCGAAAACGTTGGTCCCCGAGTGGCGCAAGCACGTGGATTCAGAGGAGCTCTACACTCCACCACGGAAAGGTCAGATTTCGCCTGGGATAAGGTGAGGACTCTGGCCCCAGCAGGAGAGAGAAGCAAGCGCACTGCGGGAGCTGGAGACCTGGGGAAGTCTGCGCCTAGGAAAATCTGTGGCTGTTGGGGCTGGTGTGATCCGTGAATGTGGAAGGGGGTCTGCAGAACTGCTAACAGAAGGGAATTCTAAAAAGCAACCCATTTTGATCTGGGCGCAAAAGGACAGCCTAAAAATTTTAAAAGTGTGGCGGCTGCTTAGACCCAAGGGAAAAAAAAGACTGCACAGACTTGCGTGCAGCCCTGGAGTTAGAACACTTATTCTGGCTCTTTTTTTTTCTTCTCTTTAAGTCCTTGCTTCTGATTACTAAGCTCAATACATAGGATCACCCAATTGGGGTCACTCTAAGAAACTGCAGGGGAAAGTTGTTTTTCTGGAACCTGGAGATCAAAGCAGGGAATAACCATCAGAGAACCAACTCAGGGGCAACCCAATCCACCAAACCGGTATTAAGTGCCACAGGGAAAACAAATCTAAACACTAGCTAGAGAGGACCTATAGACCTGGAGGTCAATCCGGAAACACTGCCACCCAAGGGTTGAAACACAAATTGACTCCTGTGTAAAAAAAAATAAAAGAAAATAAGAAATAGAGATATATTGCCTGCTTAAAAACCAGGATTGGCTTACAACACTGAGGAGCAGCAGAATGCAGGGAACTTCAAAACTGTCCTGATTGGAAATGGGCGTGCCAAACAGAACAGTAGAGGAAGTGAATGACCTTCACCACTGCACATTTTTATTTTTATTTTTTTCATCTTTTACTTAAGAAACTAATTTTTTTCTTTTTTCCTCACTGATTTTACCTTTTTAATTATTACATTTTTATTTTCAATCAGTATTATTACTACTACTGTTTTATTTTTTTTTAAGTGTCATTTTATTTTCTCTTTATTGTATTTTGGGATTAGTGTTCTACATTCTATTTTCATCTTTCTTTTAGCATCATGTTACTTTATCTCAACTTTACCTTTATGCCAACACTCTCTTCCTCACTTTCCCCCTTTTGTTGTCCTGTTTCTCTTACCCTATTCCTGCTTTAAATTTTCCCTATTCCTTTTTTTACCCCTGTTAAAATTTCACCATACTTATATATCTAATTTCCAATCCCCTGATCCAAGTCCATACACACCTCTCTCTTCTCTTTCTTCACTATCCAAAATTTTTTTTCTCTGTCCTCTGTTGTTGTTTGCTTGATTATTGATTTTATTGATTTTTTATGCTTATTTGTGAGATTGTTTCACTTTTTCTTTTTGTTTTGTGTTTGTTTGTTTTTTTATTCTGTTTTCCCTTGCCTCGCTTGATATTAGTTGTTGTTTGTAGTTTGCATTCACCTCCAGGTACTTGTTGCTGGCATTTGTTGGGATTAATGGCTGTTCTCTTGGAGTTTTCTCCCCATGTATATAGTTTTTTCCCCTCTTCATTTTTATTCTCACTTTTTTCTCTCTCACTTTTTTTTCCTTTTCCCAATTTCATTTTTGCACTCCTTTTTTTTTTCTTTTTTTCTCTTCTTCTTTCTCTCCTATCCTCTAATTTGCCTTCCTCTGGTGGTCATATTTATTTGGGGTTATTATTATCATGAATATATTTGTGTTCAGTCCCTTGTGCATTGTACCTTGTTGTGTTGTATTTTGTGCCTTTAAATCAACACAGGAGAGAGAGTACTACATAACCAGAGTACTACATAGCCAGAGAAGAGAGATGATGGGGAGACAAAGAAACAGCCCTCATATGAAAGAAAAGCAGGCATCACCAGAAAAGGAAGTAAATGAAATGGAAGCAAGCAACCTGTCAGAGAATACTAAAGGGAGTAATTCAACTAGAAGAAATAACTCTGGTAAACATATACGCACCCAATACAGGAGCACCAAAATACATAAAAAAAACTCCTGGAAGATATCAAGGGAGAGATTGACAGCAAAACAATCATAGTAGGAGACTTTAATACCCCACTATAACCATTGGACAAATCCTTTAAACAAAAAATCAGCAAAGAAACATGAATCCTAAATGACTCACTAGATCAGGTGGAATTAATTGATATCGTCAGAACATTTCACCCCAAAGACACAGAATATACATTCTTCTCAAGTGCACATGGGTCATTTTCAAAGATAGACCATATATTGGGTCACAGGCAAAGTCTCTTCAAATTCAAGGAGATAAAAATCATATCAAGCATCTTCTCAGATCACAGTGGCATCAAACAGGAAATCAACTTTAATAAAAACAATCCAAAAAAATAAAACACAGGGAGACTTAATAACATGCTATTAAACAATGACTGGGTTAACAAAGGGATCAAAGAAGAAGTAAAAAACATCATGGCAACAAATGACAATGAAACACAACAATCCAAAATCTATGGGACACAGCGAAAGCAGTCTTGAGAGGGAAGTTCATAGCTCTATAAGCCTACTTCAAAAAATAAGAAACAATGTTAATAAATTACCTAACCCTACAACTCAAAGAGTTAGAAAGAGAGCAATAAGAAAAGTCCAGTGTAAGCAGAAGGAAGGAAATAATAAAGATCAGAGCAGAGATAAACGACATAGAGACCAAAAAGACAATACAAAAGATCAACAAATCCAAGAGCTGGTTCTTTGAAAGGATAAACAAGATTGATGAACCTCTAGCCAGGCTCACCAAGGAGCAAAGAGAGAGGACCCACATAAACAAAATCAGAAATGAAAGAGGAGAAATAACAACAGACCCTACCAAAATACAAAGGATTGTTAAAAAATACTGTGAACAACTCTATTCCAACAAACTGGACAACGTGGAGGAAATTGACATATTCCTAGAAAAAAAACAACCTTCCAAAACTCAATCAGGAAGAATCTAAACACCTCAATAGGACAATAACTATGGAAGAAATTGAAGCAGTCATCAAAAAGCTTCCAGCAAACAAAAGCCCAGGGCCAGACGGCTTCACAGGGGAGTTTTACCAAACATTCAAAGAACTAAAACCTATCCTCCTCAGATTATTCCAAAAAATTAAAAAGGAAGGAACACTTCCAAGTTCCTTCTATGAAGCCAGCATCACCCTAATACCAAAACCAGATAAAGACAACACAATGAAAGAGAATTACAGACCAATATCCCTCATGAACATAGATCCCAAAATCCTAAACAAAATTCTGGCAAACCAGATCCAGCAGTACATCATAAAGATCATACACCATGACCAAGTAGGATTTATCCCAGGGATGCAAGGATGATACAATATCTGCAAATCAATAAACGTGATACATCACATAAATAAATTGAGAGATAAAAATCACATAGTCATATCAATTGATGCAGAAAAAGCATTTGACAAAATCCAACACTCTTTCTTGATAAAAACTCTCAGCAAGGTGGGAATAGAAGGATCATATATCAACATAATAAAAGCCATATAAGATAAACCCACAGCCAACATCATACTCAATGGGCAAAAACTAAAACCATTTCCCTTTAGAACAGGAACAAGACAGGGATGCCCACTCTTACCACTCATGTTCGACATAGTACTGGAAGTATAAGCCATTGAAATTAGACAAAAAGAAGAAATAAATGGCATCCAAATTGGAAAAGAAGAAGTGAAGCTGTCCTTATTTGCAGATGACATGATATTGTACATAAAAATCCGAAAGACTCCATCAAAAAACTAATAGACTTAATAAATGAATTTGGCAATGTAGCAGGATACAAAATTAATTGCAAGAAATCTATGGCATTTCTATACACCAATAATGAACTTACAGAAAGAGAGACTAAAAAAGCAATCCCATTTACCATTGCACCAACCAAATTAAGATACCTAGGAATAAACTTAACTAAGGAGATAAAAGATCTATACGTGGAAAACTACAGGACACTGAAAAAGATATAGAGGAAGACGTAAACAGATGGAAGAACATACCATGTTCATGGATTGGTAGAATCAACATCATTAAAATGTCCATACTAATCAAAGCAATCTATATATTCAATGAACTCCCCATTAAAATACCAATGGCATATTTCACAGACCTAGAAAGAACTCCCCCAGCAATCCTGAGAAAGTAGAACACAGTAGGTGGGATCTCAATACCAGATTTCAAGCTGTATTACAAAGCCACTTTTCTCAAAACAACCTGGTCCTGGCACAAGAACAGATATATAGACCAATGGAATAGAATAGAGAACCCAGATATCGACCCAAACCACTGTGCTCAATTAATATTTGACAAAGGAGGCATGAACATACAACGGTTTTAAGACAGTCTCTTTAATAAATGTTGTTGGGAAATTTGGACAGATACATGTAAAAAAAATAAAACTAGACCATCAACTTACACCATACACAAAAATAAACTCAAAATGGGTAAAGGACTTAAACATAAGATGGGAAACCATAAAAATACTAGAGGGATCCACAGGCAGAGAAATCTCAGACATATGATGAAGCAATTTCTTCACAGACACCACTCCTAGGGTAATGGAAACTAAAGAGAAATAAACAGATGGGACTACATCAAAAGAATAGCAGGTGTGCCAGAAGAGGCAGAATGAGATAAAGGGACAGAAAAATGTGAGGAAATAATGGCAGAAAACTTCCCTAACCTGGTAAAGAAAAAAGTCACACAAGTTAAAGAGGCACCGAGAACCCCAAACAAGAAGAACCCAAACAGGCTCTTGACCAGACATATCATAATTAAAATGCCAAAAATTAAAGACAAAGAGAGAATCTTAAAGGTGGCAAGAGAAAAGAAAACTATTTCCTACAAAGGAGTTCACATATGGCTGACACTTGATTTCTCATCAGAAACTCTATAGGCCCGAAGGGAATGGCATGAAGTGCTCAAGGTGATGAAAAGCAAAGATCTGAGACCAAGTTTACTATATCCAGCAAGGCTATCATTCAAAATAGATGGTCACATATACAGCTTCCCAGACAAAAAAAAATGGCTAAAGGAGTATATCACCACCAAGACATCATTACAAGAAATGCTAAAGGGACTACAATAATGAGAAAAAGAAACAGAGAGAGAAACCTAAACATACAGAATTAAAATGGCAATAAATAAGTACCTATCAATAATAACCCTTAACTTAAATGGAATAAATGCCCCATCAAAAGCCGTAGGGTAGCTGAATGGATAAAAAAAAAATGACCCAACTATATTCTGCCTACAAGAGACCCACCTCAAAACAAAAGACACACACAGGATGAGAGTGAAGGGATGGAAAAAAATGTTTCCATGAAAATAGAAAAGAAAAAAAAAAAGCTGGGGTAGCAATACTCATATCTGACAAAATAGTCTCTAAAAATGAAGGCCATCACAATAGACAATAAAGGTCACTACATAATACTAAAGGGATTGATCCAACAAGAGGGTATAACCCTGGTAAATATATATGCACCCAATATTGGTATATATATCCTCTAGAGGACTTTATTGGGGAGATCCACACCAATAGAGTCATAGTAGGGGACTTTATCACCCATCTGACTTCACTGGATAGATCTTCCAGACAAAAACTTAACAAGCAAACAGAAACTTTAAAGGACACACTGGATCAGATGGATTTAATTGACATTTATAAAATATACATTCTTTTCAAGTGCACATGGATCATTCACAAAGATAGACCACATGTTATGACACAAGACAAGTCTCTGTAAGTTCGAGAAGTTTGAAATCATATCAAGCATCTTCTCAGATCACATTGGAATGAAATTAGAAATCAACTACAATAAAAACACCCCAAAATATTCAAACACATGAAGCAAAATTGCATGCTATTAAACAATGAATGAGTTACCAACATGACAAGAAGGAAATAAAAATCTCCCTGGAAACCAATCAAAATAAACACACAATATCCCAAATCTCTGGGACACAGCAAAAACAGTCCTGAGAGGGAAATTCATAGCACTACAGGCATACTTCAAATATCAATAAAAATTAGCAATAAACCATTTAGCACTACAACTTAAAGAACTAGAAAAAGAATAAGAAAATCACAGAGTAAGTAGGAGGGAAACCAAGAGCTGGTTCTTAGAAAGGATAAACAAAATTGATAAACTGTTAGGCAGACTCATCAAGAAACAAATAGAGAGGACACAAATAAATAAAATCAGAATCAAAAGTGGATAAGTAACCACTGACACCACAGAAATAGAAAGGATTGTAAGAAAATACTATGAACAACCATATGCCAACAAACTGGACAATGTGGATGAAATAGACAAATTCCTAGAAAAATACAATCTCCAAAAACTGAATCAGAAAACCTGAATGGGCCAGTAACAACTGATAAAATAGAAGCAGTAATAAAAATAATTAAAAAAACAAAAACTCCCACCAAACAAAGGCCCAGGTCTGGACTGCTTCACAGGGGAGTTTTACCACACATTCAAAGAACTGACACCTATACTCCTCAAACTATTACAGAAAATCCAAGAGGAAGGCACACTTCCAAACTCTTTTTAAGAGGCCAACATTATCCTAGTTGCAAAACCAGATAAAGACACTACAAAGAAAGAGAATCACAGGGTAATATCTCTGATGAAGATAAATGCTAAAATCCTCAACACAATATTAGCAAATCACATTCAGCAATATATTAAAAAGATCACACACCATGATCAAGTGAGATTTATTCCAGGGATGCAAGGCTGGTACAATATTCACAAATCAATATATGTGACACATCACATAAACAAATTGAAAGACAAAAATCACCTGATCATATCAATAGACACAGGGAAAGCATTTGACAAAATCCAACACCCATTTTTGATAAAATCTCTCAGCAAAGTTGATACGGGAGACCTACAACCTGATTGAGCACCTGAATTAATCTTAAAAGTAATCATATTATTTTAAATCTTAGAACACATATACTTATGTGCATATGGGATTAAGTTTCTTATGTATGAAGAGAGAGTTAATTTTTTCTTAAAGTTTTCTTTTCAAGGACTGTGCGAAGTAGTTAGGGAGGTGACGCAGCTGTGAATGTAGCAAGTAGAACCAATAAGCATGGTCAGCCTGACCCACCAGGAGTCAAAACATCATCTCCTCAACATCATCTCATCACCTGATGATTAAAGGACAATAGCTGATGTCTGCAGACCCCCAGACCTGCACATAGCTGCATCCTGTACCCCAACCCCCTTCCTGTTTATGCCCTGACCTTGAAAAACCTGTTTCCCTGAATACTTATCTTACAGGGGCCTTTGAGTGTAGTCTCACCTCCCACTTATCACAGTCATGAGGGGGGTGGTAGGGGGCTGCAAAAGCCCACGAAAAGCCCGGGAACTAGGAAACAAGAATTTAGGGCCCTTTAGAAGATCAGAGGCGGCTACAATCAGTGCTCAGCTTTGGGAACAAATTCCCCTGAGACACAGCACCCATGCTCATTGCAATAAAATGCATTTTCTGAATCTTCTGAGTGCCTGGTTGTATGTCTTCCCACTCCCTGGAAATTTTGCTGTGACAAAGTGGGAATAGAGGGAGCATATCTCAACATCATAAAGGCCATATATGACAAACCTACAATCAACATCATACTCAATGGGCAAAAACTAAAAGCATTTTCCCTAAGAACAGGAAAAAGACAGGGATGCCCACTTTCACTACTCCTGTTCAACATAGTACTGGAAGTGCTAGCCATAGTGATCAGACAAGAAGAAGAAATAAAAGGCATCCAAATTGGAAGAGAAGTAAAACTCTCCTTATTTGCAGATGACATGATACTGGTCATAGAAAACCCTAAAGACTCAATCAAAAACTACTAGATTTAATAAAGGAATTCAGCAATGTAGAAGGATACAAAATTAACACCCAGAAATCTATGGCTTTTTTTTATACACCAATAATGAATTCACAGAAAGAGAAAGTAAAAAAAAAAAAATCCCATTTACCATTGCAACAAAAAACTATGATACTCAGGAATAAACTTAACTAAAGAGGTAAAAGACCTGTACTTGAAAAAACTACAGGACATCAAAAAAAGAGATAGAGGAAGACATAAAGAAATGGAAGAATATACCGTTTTCATGGCTTGGTAGAATCAACATCATGAAAATGTCCATAATACACAAAGCAATCTATAGATTCAAAACAATCCAATTAAGATACTAGCAGCATATTTCACAGACCTAAAACAAACTCTCCAAAAATTCATATGGATTAAAAAGACCCTGAATAGCTGCAGCAATACTGAGAGAGAAGAACAAAGTAGGAGGGATCTCAATACTAGATATAAAGCTATATTACAGAGCCACTGTTCTCAAAATGCTTGGAACTGGCCCAAGAACAGACATATAGTAGAAGGGAACAGAAAAGAGAGTCCAGAAATAGACCCAAGCCATTATGCTCAAATAATATTTGACAAAGGAAGCAAGATCATGCAATGGAGTCAAGACAGTCTCTTCAGTAAACTGTGTTGGGAAAATTGATCAAATAAATGCAAAAAATTGAAACTAGACCACCAACTTACACCATACACAAAAATAAACTCAAAATGGATAAAGGACTTAAGTGTAACACAGGAAACCATAAAAATATTAGAGGAATCCATAGGCAGCAAAATATGTCATAGCAATATCTTTACCGATACAGCTCCTAGGGCAATGGAAACTAAAGAGAAAATAAACAAATGGGACTACATCAAAATATAAAGCTTCTGAACAGCAAAAGAAACCATCAACACAACAACAAGAAAGCCTACTGCATGGGATAACATATTTGCCAAAATTATATCTGATAAGGGCCTAATCTTCAAAATGTATAGAGAACTCATACTTCTTAATAAAAGAAAGGTGAACACTCCCATTAAAAAATGGGCAAAGGACTTAAATAGACAGTTTTCAAAGTGGACATACAGAAGATCAAGGGACATATAAAAACATACTCAAAGTCACTAATCATCTGAGAGATGCAAATGAAAACGTCAATGACATACAATCCCACTCCTCTTACAATGGATATCATAAAAAATCAACAAACAAGTGCTGGTGAGGATGTGGAGAAAAAAGAATCCTGATTCACTGCTGATGGGAATGCAGTCTGGTTCAGCCACTGTGGAAAACACTGAGGAAAAGAGTATAGAGTTTCCCCAAATAATTAAAAATGGAATTCCCATTTGACCCAGTCATCCCACTTCTAGGAATATATCCCAAGAAATCAGAAACATCCATCAGAAAGGACCCCTATATTCATAGCCACACAATATACAATAGCTAAGATTTGGAAACAGTCTAAGTGTCCATCAGTAGATAAGTGGATTAAAAAACAGTGGTACATCTACACAATGGAATATTAAGCCATGGTAAAAAAGAAAGAACTGTTACCATTCACGACAGCATGGATGGACATGGAGAGCATTATGCTAAATGAAATAAGCCAGTCAGAGAAAGGTAAATATCACATGACCTCACTCCTTTGTGGAATATAAGGAACAACATAAACTGATGAACAAAAACAGATCCAGAGATAGAGAAGCATTGAACAGACTGTCATACTTCAGTGGGAAGGCAGGAGAGGGTTGGAGCGGGAGGGGGGAGGTGGTAAGAGATCAACCAAAGGACTTGTATGCATGCATATAAACATAACCAATGGACACAGACACTGGGAGGTGGGGTGGGGGCATGTGCTGGGTTGTAGGGGTGGCTGGTGAGAGGTCAATGGAGGGAAAAGAAGACACATGCAATACTATGTGTAATACTTTAAGAAATAAATAATTTACAAAAACAAAACCTACTAGACTTAATAAATGAAATTGGCAATGTAGTAGGATACAAAATTAACACCCATAAATCTATGGCTTTTTTATACAATAATTTTGAACTCACAGAAAGAGAAACAAAAAATACCATTTATCATTGCAACAAAAAAATTAAGATACCTAGGAATAAACTTAACTAAGGAAGTTAAAGACCTGTACTCAGAAAACTACTGTATGTTGACAAAAAGAGACAGAGGAAGACATAAACAAATGGAAGAATATACCATGTTCATGGATTGGTAGAATCAACATCATTAAAATGTCCATACTACCCAAAGCAATCTACAAATTCAATGCAATCCCCATTAAAATACCAATGGCATACTTCCAAGAACAAGAACAAACTCTCCAAAAATTCATCTGGAATAAAAAAAAAAAAAAAAAAAAAAAAAAAGACCCCGAAGAGCTGTAGCAATCCTGAGAAAGAAGTACAAAGTAGGAAAGATCTCAATACCAGATATAAAGCTGTATAACAAAGCCACTGTTCTCAAAACTGCCTGGTACTGGCACAAGAACAGACATATAGACCAATGGAATAGAATAGAGAACCCATAAATTGACCTAAACCACTATGCTCAATTTATATTTGACAAAGGATGCAAGAGCATATAATGGAGTCAAGACAGTCTCTTCAATAAATGGTGTTTAGAAAATTGGACAGATACATGCAAAAAGTAAAACTTGACCAACAACTTACACCATTCACAAAAATAAACTCAAAATGGATAAAGGACTTAAGCGTAATACAAGAAACCATAAAAATCTTAGAAGAATCCATAGGCAACAAAATATCAGACATATGTGATAGCAATATCTTTACCGATACAGCTCCTAGGACAATCAATACTAAGGAGAAAATAAACAAATGGGACTACATCAAAATAAAGAGCTTCTGCACAGCAAAAGAAACCATCAACAAAACAAGAAATCCCACTGCATTGGGGAATATATTTGCCAATGTTATCTCTGATAAGGGTTTAATCTCCAAAATTTACAGGGAAATCATTCAATTTAATAAAAGAAAGATAAATAATCCAATAAAAAAAATGGGCAAAGGACCATAATAGACAATTTTCGAAAGAGGACATACAGAAAGCCAAGATACATATGAAATCATGCTAAAAGTCACTAATCATCCGAGAGATGCAAATAAAAACAACAGTGAGTACCATCTCACACCTGTCAGAATGGCTATTATCAACAAATCAACATAGGTCAAGTGCTGGCGAGGATGTGGAGAAAAAGGAACCCTCCTGCACTGCTGGTGGGAATGCAGACTGGTGCAGCCACTGTGGAAAACAGTATGGATTTTCCTCAAAAAACTAAAAATGGAACTGCCATTTGACCCAGTGATCCCACTTCTAGGAATATATCCCAAGAAATCAGAAACACCAATCAGAAAGGATATATGCACCCCTATGTTCAATTCAGCATACTTTACAATAGGTAATATTTGGAAACAGCCTAAGTGCCCATCATCAGATGAGTGGAATAGAAAATAGTGTTACATCTACACAATGGAATACTATGCTGCTGTAAAAATAGAAGAACTCTTACCATTTGGAACAGCATGGATGGACCTGGAGAACATTATGCTAAGTGAAATAAGCCAGTCGGAGAAAGATAAATATCACATAACCTCATTCCTTTGTGGAATATAATTAAAAACATAAACTGATGAATAAAAATAGAATCAGAGAAAAAAAATACATTTTAGATTATAATAGAAGTAATCCTGTTATTTGCAGATTTTTAATACTTCCTACAACTTTTGATATTATACTATGTTAGTATACTTTTGGTAATATTGTTATATTTAGATTTTTATTGAAATATTAATGTTTATTGCATATAATATATTTAAATCATTTTTTCTTGAAATATTAATTTTATTGCAGATAAATGGCTAATAATTTTGTAAAAAAAGAAAATAAAAATATTGCTATGAGAAATGTCAAAAATAAATAAAATGAGTGTAAAATAAACTACAATGAGGTACCTCCTCACATTTGTCAGAATGTCTACTATCAACAAGACAGGTAATAACAAGTGTTGGATAGGTTGTGGAGAAAAAGGAACCCTCATTCACTCTTGGTAAGAGTATATGCTGGCATAGTTACTATGGAACACAGTATGGAGTTTTCTCAAAATATTAAGAATAGAGTTACCATATGACCCAGAAACTCCTCTTCTGGGCATCTACCCAAAATATTTGAAAATAGTTTTTCATGAAGATATATGCACACCTATATTCACTGCACCATCTTTCATGGTGGTCCAGACATGGAAACAACTCAAGTGCTTTTTGCTAGATGATTGGATTAAGAAGCCCACAAAGCTTGGGAATTTGCTTGGTTATTTTGGGGAATGTTCCCTGTTAAAACACCAGGGAGCAAATCTCTCTCTCTCTCTCTCTCTCTCTCTCTCTCTCTCTCTCTCTCTCTCTCTCTCTCTCTCTCTCATCTCTCACCTGCAATGGCCCATTTGTTCGAGTATTGTCTCTCCATAACCATATGGCCTTATTAGCTGCATGCCTGATGACTTCGCAGACTCCAAACTCAGGTTTCATGTAGGAGTCTGGGTATAGCAGCACATTCAAAAACAACACTAAGCTACCTGGATGGGGCCTTAGTGGCCACCTGACAAAAGAACCTTTTCCAGGTAAAATGTATATACAGAATCTCTCTCTCTCCCTCCCTCTCTCTCTCTCCCTCTCTCTTCTCTCTCTCTCTCTCTCTCTCTCTCTCTCTCTCTCTCTCTCTCTCTCTCTCTCTCACACACACACACCTAAAAAAAATTCATACATTTTCAGATATTCTCTAAGCTGAAGAAACTGTGTTTTAAAATTTCACTAAATGTCATGGCAAAAGCCTGTTATTCAACATTTGTGTACTCTTTTTACCATGTCTTCTCTTTTGCAATTATTGCAAATACAAGTAATGGTATTTTGGCTGCATCCAAAACTCTGAGCACTCTCTTTTCCACCCACAGTGAATCATCAAGGAAAATAGACAGAATAAGAGAGCTAAACTCTTCTTAGATTAAAAATATTTTCTACTGAGTTTATTTAGATTAAACTATATTATATAAGATTTGTCACTCTCTGGGCTTCAATTTCCTCACCTATAAAATGAGAAAGTTGGACAGATCAGTGGTTCGTAGACATTTGGGTAATCACTATCTGAAAACCCTCAGTTGCTGTACCCTTCCTGTTAGATTGCACTTCCTGCTAGCAGACAGTCTGAAGTAGCAGTGCTCATCAGTCCAGTGATTTTTAACATTTTTTTGGTACCAGTCCCTTTTGGTAATCAAATTAAAATGTAGACTTACTACCCCCAAAAGTGCACATATTAGTGCACACAGAAAATATAAATGCTTCAGAGATTCCAGGACCTTCTGAAATCCATGCGTAGATCACCAGTAAAAACTGATACATAGGAAGATATCTAAGAATCCTTTTACTTAAAAACTCTGTGAGTCTATCATTTTCAACACATTTGACCAAAGGCAAAGTTGTGTGGTAGATAATTCTCCACACTCTTCCCATCTCCCTTAATCATTCTTTTACTCATGTCTGGAAAATTCCAGGGTCTCTACAGAGAGGAGAATTACCTGATAATCTTTAAGTAAGGAATGTGAAGCTATATATGTTACCCTTCTCAATAGAGTTTGATTTTGAAAAACAAATAAATAAACAAACAAACAAAACAAAAGACACAGAAGGGGAAGAACCAAAAAGAAACACCTGAAATACTAACTTTTCAGACCTAATGTCAGGTATATGAGTGGGCATTTGTGGGGTATAATACTTGCATTGAGTATTATATTACACTAGAGGCCCGGTGCACGAAACTCGTGCATGGAGGGGGGTTGTCCCTCATCCCAGCCTGTACCCTCTCCAATATGGGACCCCTCAAGGGATGTCCGACTGCCCGTTTAGGCCCGATCCCAGGGATTGTGCCTAAACGGGCAGTTGGACATCCCTCTCACAATCCAGGACTGCTGGCTCCCAACTGCTTGCCTGCCTGCCTTCCTGATTACCCCTAACCACTCCTGCCTGCCAGCCTGATCACCCCCTAACCACTCTGCTGCCAGCCTGTTTGCCCACAACTTCCCTCCTCTGCCAGCCTGGTCACCCCTAACTGCCCTCTCCTGCAGGGTTGATCACCTCCAACTGCCCTCCCTTGCAGGCTTGGTCCCTCTCAACTGCCCTCCCTTGCAGGCCGGGTGCCTCCCAACTGCCCTCTCCTGCTGGCCATCTTGTAGGGGTCATCTTGTGTCCACATGGGGGCAGGATCTTTGACCACATGGGGGCAGCAATATTGTGTGTTTCAGTGATGATCAATAGGCATATTACTCTTTTATTAGATAGGATAGAGGCCTGGTACAGGGGTGGGGGTCAGCTGGTTTGCCCTGAAGGGCATCCGGGATCAGGTGGGGGTTTCCTTGGGGTGTGGGGCTGCCTGAGCGAGGGGCCTATGGTGGTTTGCAGGCCGGCCACGCTTCCTGGCAACCCAAGCAGAGGCCCTGGTATCTGGAATTTATTTTCCTTCTACAATTGAAACTTTGTAGCCTGGAGCAGAGCCAAGCCTAGGGCTCCCTCTGAGGCCGCAGCCATTTGTGTTGGGGTTATAATTGAAACTTTGTAGCCTTAAGCGGGTGGGCACGGCCAGGGTGTGTGGAAAGCTTTGCTTCCCCTGTTGCTGGTGGCAACCCTGGCCTGCTCTCTCAAGCTCCATTCTGCCACCATTTGTTTGAATTTGTTTACCTTCTATAATTGAAACTTTGTAGCTTGAGTGGAGGCTTAGGCCTGGCTAGGGAAGGCGGAAAGCTTGGCTTCCTCTGTTACCTAGGAAACCTTGCTCTCTGTGGCTATAGCCATCTTGGTTTGGATTAATTTGCATGCTCGCTCTGATTGGGTGGTGGGCATGGCTTGTGGGTGTGGCTTGTGGGTGTGCCGGATGTATGGTCAATTTGCATATTTGTCTATTATTAGATAGGATGGGTTAAGTGACCCTCTAGTTTGTGTTTGGAAAAAGATATTTCTTCCTTTGTAGGGCTTTGTCCACATGTTTATATTTGAATATGGCTCTATCAAGTTATTTTTGTGGACTCCAGCTGAATCCTCTATCACCAAGAATCTAATAAAGTATATAACTTTACTAAATTTTTATTGCTAATTATGACTTAAAATTAGAAACAATAAAGCTACTCCAGCCTTGTGTTCTGATCTAAACATATATATCCAAGTAGCACCCCTTTTCTCTATTCCCTTGAGTCCTAACTTTTATTGGGAAATTCAATGCAAGTTTACACTTACACTGTGACTTTTATATAATAATCGAGGCCCAGTGAATAAAATTGGTGCATGGGGGGGGGGAGTCCCCTCAACCCAGCTTGCACCCTCTCCAATCTGGGACCCCTTGGGGGATCCTGGGAATCAGGCCTAAACCGGCAGTTGGACATCCCTCTCACAATCCTGGACCACTGGCTCCTAATCGCTCGCCTGCCTGCTTGTCTGGTCACCTCTAGTTGCTCCCTGCTGCTGGCCTGGTCATGCCTAACTGCCCCCCCTGCCGGCCTGGCAGCCCTCACTGCCCCCCAGCTGGCCTAGTCACCCTACACTGCCCCCCCCTGCCAGCCTAATTGACCCCAACTGCCCCCATCCAGCCTGGTCACCCCCAACTGCACCCCTCTGCTGGCCTGGTCATCCCTCACTAACCCCCCTTCTGGCCTGGTTGCCCCATGCAGCCTGCTTGTTCAGTCATTTGGTCATCACTCACTAACCCCCCTGCAGGCCTGGTCTTAGGCAGCCATCTTGTGAGGGTGTGAAGGTCAATTTGCATATTACCTCTTTATTATATAGAATTCTTTGGACATTTTCAAAATAACAAATTGGGCTCCTTTAGGGACTCAAATTTGTTCTAATATGTAATACAATTATTTCTTATTTTGGACACTGTGTTCTGGACCATTTAATATTTCCTTTATTTTCTAGATAAAGAATAAACTCAATGAACAAATTAAATTTCACTACATTGGCTTTGCAAATGAGTGTGGTCTTGAGTAAACTGGCTTTTTATATTTGGCCCCTCGGCTATTTGTCTGTAATAAAAAAAACAACTTTCCACCAATTTCCTTCTACTTTCATTCTGGATTCAGTAAATTTCTGTAAAGGGGATTCTGTCATTCCACTTTCTTCCATGATCAAGTCAGAGGCTTACCCCCCAAGAAAGAAAAACATAAATATATCAGATATAACAAAACTTTGTCAAAGAAAGGAGTGGAGTTGATTATCTATTCTGGAACTGCTTAAAATTGGGGTACTGGGAGATATTTTATAGTCTACTTAGGACTATGTGGGAGTCCCCTAAATAGAGAATCCTTCTTATGTCATATTTCCATAATCCCAAGGCTGTGGGAATTTTTCTCTTGGCCTGGTGAATCTCTTGAATCTACATTTACAAATTCTTATTTTATTGTCTGCATATTTTTAAAGATTAATATAATGACAATATTGAAACCATATTATATTAATCTTTAAAAAATATGCAAACAATAAAATAAGAATCAACAATGATATTCTCTGACTTGAAATCTTAATTTCAAAACTCCAAATCAATTCTCAGCATTTCCTGACTGTCAAAGCTGTATAACTTGGGGAAAGTTATTAACAATGCTGAGCCTTTTTTCAACTATAAAACAGGAACAAATAGTACTTAAAACACAGGGTTGTTCGGATGAATAAGTAAGATAAAGTCTGTAAAACTGGTAGTATAATATCTAGCATATTTCCAAATCACGAACTATAGAATCCTCTCCCCTTCCATAAAAAATAATTTACTTAAACAAAGGATGAGTATATTAGTGCTTTAACTAGTTACTCTGCAAAGAAAGTAATTTAGGTAACAATTTTTTTTAAAAAATGTTTTAATCTGTTAAATGCAGCACTCTGATGTTTTATTGATGACTAAGTATTAATTCTGTACAATCACATAACAAGGAATAAAGCAGTTTGCAGATTATAGGGTGTTAAACAAATGCTAAACGTGATTAAATCACAACCAATAAAAGTAAAAACTATAAAAAATTATTCGATTATTGGAAAGGGAGAACTCATGATATTTATTTATTTGTTTCTTTATAATTTTTAATATTTACTTAAGTCTCATATCTGTGAAAATGTCACAAGATTTCAGATCCACACATACTTAATACACTAATTTTACAAGTACTTATAACTTTGCCCAAAATGTAATTTTAAATGATTTTACTCAATACCAGAACAGTCTAACTTAGAAAGACACAATTGAATATTTGTTCAACAGAAATATTATAGTTGTTTTTCCATTGTTACCTTGAACTGTCTTTTCATATTTTACAGTTTTTTTATGTATCTTATCTTACTTGGGTGAATAAACTGTTTCTATGAAGGTTAGTAACTCATGAATTCTGCAGGGATAAATTGCAGGTCTGATGTTGTGAATATATTTACAAAAACTATATTAATGATAATCTGTATTGCACCATGTAATATTTGATGTACAACACAACAAAGAAGCTAGCTGAAAAAGTAATTTTGGAATTATAAGGTAAATATTAAGTGATAATGAAACATCTATTAAAAAGAAAATTCTCTTCTCAAACCAATAATAAAAGTTCAAAATTTTCATTTATTTCTACTTTAATATTTCTTTACATTTCACAATTACACCACTGAGAAAGATAAAGAAATCATCTTGATCTGTATCTTTAATTTAAGTGGGCTTGACTTTTGTCTTTTTCTAAATAGATCTAAGACAAAATGTCTTTTATGTGTAAAGACAGAACCATAGAACTTAGCTTTCAAGTCTATTTGTATTTGACCTTTCCTCTGTAATAAGACAATGTCTTTTCACGGATGATATAACTAAAATTAAATCACCCATTTCACAGGTGTCATGGGACTGGCCAGATGGGAATAACTTTAGTGATGATATTGTCTTAAAAGTAAAGAAACTTGAGTTTAGATCCCCACTTTATCATTAATTTACTGTGATACATGAACTTTATTACTTCTTTTTTATCTTCTTTATCTTTAAAATGAGAGCTTAGACTAAATCATCACTCTTATTTCCTTTCAGCTCTGATATACTATTATTATTTAGCCAATTTGTAGTGGAATTTAACAATGTTTCTATAGGGGTATTCCTTTCATTTTAATCAGGCTAAAGTTCTTTGTCCTAAAAAGGAAAGATATGTGCAGTCTAGCTCAGGAAATTTCAACACCGGGTGTTTTGTTTCAAAATGTGTGATGATTGTCTCCTAAAGCTATTTGGTTGAATCAGACAGGAAGTAAATGAAAATACTGAAAGGTGAGCTTATACAAAGCAGCGACATTTATGGATTTTTAGAAATCTGAATATATTTCTGTTCTTTATTTACTGAAATTGTTATTCTTTTTGTGTGTTTTTTCTTTTTATTGAATTTATTGCGGTGTCACTGGTTAATAAAATTATACAGATTTCATTGCAGCAATATTTACAATAACCAAGATAAAAAGCTGTGGTAAATTTACATAATTGAATACTACTTAGCCTTAAAAAAAATAAGGAAATTTTACCCTGTGTGACGGCATGGATGGACCCAGAAAACATTATGCTAAGTGAAATAATCCTGCCAGAGACAAAGACAAAAACCATATGATTGCACTCATATGTGGAATATCATGAACAAAATAAACTAAAAAAGAAGAGACAGACTCATAGAGAAAAATCCTGCTATTCTTTTAAAATATATATATCTTTATTATTTCAGAGAGGAAGGTAGAGGGGGAGAGAGATAGAAACATCAATGATGAGAGAGAATCATTGATTGGCTGCCTCATGCACGCGCCACACTAGGGATCCAGCTCTCAAACGGTCATATACCCTGATTGGGATTTGAACTGTAACCTCCTGGTTCATAGGTCAATGCTCAACCACTGAGCATGCAGGCCTGGCAAAATCCTGCTATTTTTTTACTTTATTTTATTTATTTTTTATACTCCTTTTATTTATTTTCTTTCTTTTTTTTAAATTTTGTTTTATTGTTTAAAGTATTACACATAGTAGTACATATATCTCCTTTTTCCTCCCATTGACCTTCCCCCAGCCTCCCTTACCCCTGCCTCATGCCCTCATCCCACCCCCCACCCCCCAGTGTCTATTCTTAATAGAGCCAGCACAAACTCTCCTTCTCCTGGAAGACTTGCCTGACTTTGATCCTGAAATTTCACTCATTATCTCAGTCCTCCAGGAACTCTGACTTCCTCTGTGAAATGTTGCAGCACTAGCTATGACATTATTAGGCCCTTATTACATACACGTTGCCTTATATTTGAGACAATTGCATAATGTCTTATCTAGCTAAAAAGCTCCTGGGAGGTGACACCCTTTCTTTTACCAGCAGCTCACTTTCACAGTTTTTCCCACATTCTCCCCTTGCCTTCTGTATTTGATCCACGGGTGTGCTTTTAGCAATTTTTCAATAAATATTTGCTGAATGATGCTAAGGCTGTGTGAGGGGAGAGAACATCACAATAAACTCTAGACACACCAAAATCAAGTAGAAAAATTATTTAGTAAACATGACATCACCTGCATATTATGCCAGAATTCAGAGTACAGAATAAAAAGACAAAGCAAGGGCAATATATTTTATTTTATTGTAAATATATCTGACCTAATGCAAATTTTGATTAATTTACATTTCCCCCTTATATTTTACCCCACTTGCTTAGGACTGTTCTCATCATAACTAGCCTAGTACAAAATTATTAAAGATTGATTTGGCAGTTCAGTTTTCCTATCCTGGGATCTTTTTAGTTTTTCTTTATATCCTGTTCTCACCATCTACACCCATCTTCCCAATTCTAATAAATTCATTCACACCAATGTTTTCAAATAAATATGTTTCTAGAAGCATCAGGATTTGAAAATCAAGACTTCAGGAAGAAGGGAACACTTACCTGCAAATAACTGATGTTTCATGTATTAGTCAAGGAAGTATTTTGAGGCAGAAAGACTTACAGGTTCTCTCTATAATATACCCCACAGGTATTCCCTGGCATGAGTCTGTACCTGCACTAACATACTTCTTTCTCACATGGTCTATTTGTACAATTATCTTGCTCTGATCTAGAAATACTACTCAAGTCTTGAGGATTGCTTCAGCTTCCTTCTGTTCATCTTCTAGCAGTGCTGCTGGTGGTAGTGGTGGTGGGGTGTTAGATGCCTAATACAGTTTGGCAGTTGGTTCTGAGACTGAGGCTCCTTGAACCACCATCTTCAAGAGGCTGTATCTATGGGTCTAGTTTACAGGAAACCAGATTCTTTTCACTCAATCCACCCTGACCACTGAGAGGAAATGGGAGCTTACCTGCACTTCCTTTTCACAGGGCCTCTGAGGGGAATGCAGAGTGGGTGAATAGGAAGTGGGAGGCGAGTTTAGACTCTCCAAATTCCTCTTTAAAAGCAGGGTATTTATTTCAGTGTCAGGAGTTCGGAGTTCTGTACATACAAGAATACTCCAGGTAGAAGTCTACCACATCTTGGGAGCTACCTAAGGGATATCCTTAAATATTGGGAGCTACCTAAGGGATATCCTTAAATAAGGAATATCCACTTTGGTACCTAAACACACCAACTTAGGAGCTGTGAGAAAGGATCACAGTTTAGATTGCAATGGTCCACTAACTATGGCAGGGGCCAGAGGGCACCTAGCTTAAACAGAGGGCTCCATAAATAAATAGGTTGTATATTATTGTTTGTACAAATACTCAATGCTTAGTGCAGTCACAGGATTGGAAGATAATGCACTTAGCCGTATAAATAGAAATGAGAGGTGAGGGGTTCTTTGCTAAGTGTGAAGCTTTTCAGACTAAATGTACAGCCCATACTGTAGCCCTGCACCCTGTGACATTAATGAGAGAGAGAGGTGCTGCCCCCTGGAAAACGGAAATGTTCAGTGTGCACAGAGTAATTTGCATATTTCACTCTGACATTTCACTAGCATGCTTTCCAACATGATAGTGGTTAGGTAATGCGGAGAATTTAATTTTTCCCCCTTTTTCTGTCTTAATTTTTCTTTTGGCTTTCGTAGTTGTTGTTTCATTTTGTTTTCTTTTTCTCTTTCCTCTTCCTTCCTTCCTTCCTTCCTTTCTTTTTTTCCTTTCATTTCCTTTTTTTGTTCTTTCTTCTCTCTCTTTTTTTTCTAGTAGTGAAGCAGGATTGGATTTGTTGTTCTTAGAACAGAGAGCCGGAATTGATATACAGATCAGTAGAATCCTTGTTGCAGTGGCTGTCGCATGAATTCTTTAGAGACCTATGAAGAAAACAGAAAGAAACTGAAATGGTAGGTTCCAGTTTTTTAATGCATAATTAGCACTTATCTGTGCCTTTCACACTTGATATACAGTACTGTTCTCTTTACACCAGGTTCTGTTATATCTAAGGGTGATGTGAATATAATAAACCTGGACTATCCCCATATATAATTTCCTTGGTATTTGTACAAACAAAAATAATTATATTGTTGGCTGCCTGAGATGGGTGAAGGGAGTAACTGTAAACTTATAGAAATGTAAGTTTGATATGGAGAGGTCTTTTATAATGTTTTGCTCAATTGATATTATATAAAAGAGCCCTGTGAACATTTGTAATTTAACCAACTCTATTATATAGAGTTACTTGCACAAATATGCAGGATGCTTTTAATGTACTTTTTTCTATAATTCTTTAAAGATAATATTTTTATTTGCTGGGTGATTAAAATGGTTAAATTTATATTTTGTTATTTTCAAAATAAGCTCTGATTAAAAATAAGACACCTGTAATGCCTCAGGACCTTTACCAACATGAATGCATATTCCTGTCAGCTTGTATAATTTACATATTTTTATAGTAAAAGTGAATTGTAATCAATGTTAGCTGTACAGATTCTGCCTTCAAAAAAAGCAATGCAGAAAAATAAAATATTTATTCTTAATTAGAGAGAGGGGAAATAAGAAAAACAGCAGGCACAGTTGTTTTATTTCTCATAGATAAGCTATATCAGAATAATCAGTACACTAAAAACAACAACATGTAAACAGATATTGGATTAAATTTACATTTTAGAAACTTATAATAGACTTAGCTTATTTTTTAAAAATGTAAGTGAAATTGTTTCCTGACTTGCATGTTGTTTCTCTTTTGTGCTCAAAGAGAAAATATTAAGGAAGGTGCCTTCTAATTTTAAACCAAAGATGAGGCTATCAATGGCATGTAACTTCTAAGAACTGCATTCAGAGATTATAAGAAAGGAAAAGATGGATTTCCATGGCGCAACATGATCAATATTAAATCGCAAGTGACTTTCCTGGCTCTTTCTCTGCTGTCAACAGTATTGTGCAAGAAATTCATTACTTACTGCTCTAATCTTTCTAGGGGGAAAATGTTATCATTTTATTCAATTAGCAGAGCTACTATTTGTTAAAGAGTTTTGGGTCATTCAGCAAGGAGCATTTCTTCTCTGAAGCTACTGTAAATCTCAAGTATGGTGGCAAAGGCATCAATCTTATAGATAGGATTCAAGTTTTGAAGCCCAGGGAAAGATTCCACAGCCACACTGGCAAATATTATTTAGATTATATAAAAGCCATCCTCCAAGAAGTTTGTGTCAGAGGGGAGTATTTTTTTTAAATTATAGAACATGTTCTCTGCACTTATGAACACACGCACTGCTCTATTTTGCTAAATATGTGCAGTAATATTTCTGTGAGACAAGAATCATGTAGTGTATTTATTCTGCCGGGGCCAGTGTAATATGGTTCTGATTATTGTAAAAGTGAATAAACACAAAGTAGGACATTGACACCCTCTGAAAACCTCACTGAATTTCCACTTAGAGACCATTAGAATGAACTCAATTATCGCCCTTTGTACTAGGTAACTGAAATGCTTTTTGCCTTACTGTCATAGACATTTTTGGCACCAATCAGATGCAATGAACCAGAAAGGGAATTTGACTTCTTCTTCTGACCACTACCTATTCCTGTGAGGAGATACCACAGATAGTCTTGTCTCCCTTACCCATTAAAGTGGTTTCCCAAAAATGTCCCTGTGTGCCATAGGTGTCAAGAATCAGTCTCCAGACCCCAAGCTAGAGAATGGAAAATGATCAGAAAAAGATTCAAATCCTGTCATTCACAGAAGTGATGGCAAAAAAAGAGCGTTAGACCCTTTTATGCTTTGTGAAGTAACATAGATTGACAACTTTCATTTTACAGTGGGAAAACCTAAGGCTCAGAGAGTTATAGTGACGGGGACAAGTACTTCTGTGAATCTGTGGCAGAGAAAAGGCTAGAACCTAGGTCTCTTGATGCCTCATCCAGTAATTCTTTCACTCTGATTGCCTAACAATGCTTGAGGATTAAGAGAGAAATGCATTATTCATTGGGAAATGTGAAAAGATGTAATATTGAAATCACTCAAGGGCCTTTCAATAACAGTGACACACTTAAGGCTGTTCCCAAGGGCCCTGATAATGTAGCAAATCTTGATTTGGGTTTTTTTTTTTTACCACTTTTTCATTGCAAGAATAGGAGATAATTTTCCATACTGTGCCCACATAAAAAAAAATCCCCAAATGCAAATTGATAAACACTGAATGCTGTAATACAACAGTAATATGGACCTGGCCATATACTGAATACTTAGGTGCTATATTGAGTGGCAGGGCAACAGTTTGATCAAGCTATAAGACAAGAGATCATATTCGGGAATTCCTGAGGTATAGGAGATTTCAGACTTCAGAAGGCAGTCAAGATTACAGGGTATATGCCTAACAAAAACATGGATATGAGACTTTAGATAAAGTGTGTGAAAGCATAATATTATACTAATTGGTGCTATGTGAATCCTGAAGAGGATGCCACAGTTAGTGGCTTGACTATTGTCACTGTTTATATGACAGGGTGGTATATGCAATTAGAAAATTAAAGTGAGTTCTCTTGGTATAGTCACTGGAAGGCAATTAGGAGTCAGAGATGTGCTTCACAGATGTCACTTTCATTTTCAACAATGACTGCATTAGCATTAGTACTGTATAGCATGCAGACAGAGTTCCTGATAAATAATCAAAAGCGCAGGATATTAACCAAAATAAAGTCTGTATAGACTCAGGAGATTTGGGTATGGGCCAGAAACTTCACTGACTCTAATAATCTAGTGAGGAAATCAAAGTTTACACTATTGGCCATAATCAGTATGTAGGTCACATAGAAGCCTGAGTTGTGCCCAGAGCATGAGCTAAAAGCTGCCCATTCAAGCTCAGTTGTATTTCCAACAGCCTAATTACTATCTCCCTAAGCAATGAAGATATATGCAAATGTTTGCTACCAAGTCTAAAGCCCCTCAACTCCTTCCTTACTTCTTGACAATATATTTTTTCTTCCAAAACACTTTTAGTCAATCTCACACTATTTATGGAAGACAATGGCAGAGTTTTCTCCACATTCTCAGCAACAGAAAAAAAAAACACGCTTTAATATTGTTATAGTTACAATTACTTAGCTAAAATTCTTTTCTGCTTTTCTTAGATCAGATTTGGCTATTTCTCATAAGTTAATAAACATGTTACCAGATAATTTTTTACATGTTGATGATTTACTTTTATATGATAAAACAATTTTTACAAGTTATTTATAGGGTAACTGTAATGATGCTTATTTAATGTTTGGAGTATTTAATATTTTTAAAAATATATTTTTTATTGATTTCAGAGAGGAAGGGAGAGGGAGAGATAGAAACATCAATGATGAGAGAGTATCATTGATGTGCTGCCTCCTGCACACCTCCTTCAGGGATCAAGCCCACAACCCAGGCATGTGCCTTGACTGGGAATCAAACCATGCCTCCTGATTCATAGGTTGATGCTCCACCACTGAACCACACCAGCCAGGCTTAATATTTTTTAAATGACACAAATTAACCTATGAATTGCTTCTTTAAAACTAAAAATGTGTTATCCAGTGTGGCTACCCATTTTTGATTTTTACATTTTTAAGACAAATTTATTTTTTACATTCAATATTATTTTGTACTGAATAGTGGTTAGATAATTATCTACTTTACAAAGTGCTCTCCCACCCCAATATTTCCAGTGGCTACTCTATGTTGCAGTGTCAGACCAAATGGTATGCTGAAAATGAATGACATGTAGAAGATTTATTATTTATCAGATGTGTTTTTTTAAATCCATTTAATTCCAAAAGTGCAAAAGGAAATGTTTTCTTGTGTTTTATGATTAATGTCACATCAACAGATATAATAAAGCTGCTCTGATTAGAGGCAAATAAAGCAGTAAGACAGTGGCTTTAAATTACAGAAACAATGTGTATCCTAAATTAACTATAAAAAGTTGAAGAGGTCTTTCTCTATTCTTCGAGGAAAAGTGAAGTTTTTGAGACTAATGAACATTTATCAACTTGGTATATATTGTGCATATGTAAGAAGAATCAAGGATGTGTACTAGACATACTTGTAAAGAGTCTAAAACTAAACACTGGTGTTATCTTTAAGCAAAATGATTCAACAAAGCTGGATATATTTTATAAATAGTTCTATTAGAATTGCTCTAAAATATGAAATTATGTTCACATATGCCTCTCACAGAGACAAGTTAATGATTTTCCAAGTAATTCAGTTAATGCAGATAGAGGAAGCGTATAATCCATGTCCAATAAACAAACTTTTTTTTTTTCAGTAGACACAATGCTATTCTGTTACTGTTTTACTCAACTTACCTGGATAGTTTAAATTTGTAGGTTTAGAAATAATATTTTTAACTTGGATGATAGGGACTTGCAAAAGTGGTTTTTAAATCTATATTTTCTTGGCCATTATTAATTTTTATAACAAATATTTTCATTATTCAATATTCTAAAATTAAATAAAATTCTTTGGCTCTTTCCACGTTTTCCTAATAATAATAACACCCTCCTTTTATCTACTTCAGTCCATTTTGATCAGGATCTGATTATTTTGTTGTTTTGTTGTTTTAAATTATTATTTAAAAATTGTTTCCCCTTCATCTTAATATCTTTTAATTATGAAAGAACTAACAGGCTTGTCTTTTTTTCTAAGAATGTAAGAGTTAAAACTAGGTGTTACTGATTTCTAATACTTCATAAAACTAATTTGACATAAAAATTCCAGTCACTTGAACTAGCATTAGTCTCTCAGAAGAAGAACAACTAACAATGGAATATTTGGTTTTTATCAAGATCAGGCACAGTCCACATCAAAGCATCTGGTAAAGTAATGCCTTTCCCTCTGAAAGTCTAGAACCTCCAAAAGCTTATCATAACTTAGAAGAAAAATGTTTAATTTCTTATCAGTGGATATAATAAAGATACCTCACTAAAGCACAGTTTGAATATGACAAGCTGTGAAGTGACTAGTGTTAATAACCAATCCAGATTAAACAGGGAAAGAAGATTTGGGCCCGAGTTATCCAGAGTGGGGAACATCCATTAGATTTTGGGCTACTCAGCTTTGCTCTGGCCACTTGATAAAAGATCCTTTTGGTCACAGAGGATACAGTAAACTTCCCTCAGTTTTGGACCACGAAATTTGATTAAGCAAAGCACCAAGACGTTTTGCAATCTGCAAAGATAACAGTGCTATTTCTCAGAATTCAAAGACTATGACCTGGGTCATATTTGACATAGAAGTACTTGTTAATAACCATTTTGGTTCTAAGTTAAAGTTGTAATAATTAAACATTGAAAATGTCATCTGTGTGTCTAATTCTCTCCTGGGGAATTACTCATGAATGTAAAGCTGCCTGACCTCTTGGAATCAGTAAATTTGAAAAACCCTTTGACATGGTCCAATAGGGAAAATATATTACTTTTTATTACCCTGGAACTTGGGCCAAACATATATAATCAGAGTAAAAACCTTGGTTAAACCAATATCTGGAGAATATGGGCATGATGGTTAATCATGCTGACTCCTCCCCAGATGCTGTGGGATCTCCAATATTTGCGTTACTTTAATATAGTGGATAGAGAGGTAGTATTTTCCCCATCTTTTTATTGTGGTGTTACATTTGAGAAATTGGTAGAAATATTTTAGATACATATCTAATACTGGCTATAACTTTGATTTTGAATTTCCTTATATTCAAAGATAATAATGATTCCTATTTATTGTGCACTGATGAAATACTAAACATTCAGCAAGATCTTTTATATTTTGATAATAATTCTATTTAATTTCCCCTATTTTATAGCGGATAGATGAGGAGACCAATGTTAAGGAACTTAACTTTCACAAAGTTGTATAACTGACTGCCTTAGTTGACTTTCAAACTCAGTTCTGTTGGTTGCAAAGATCTTTCCATCATGCCATGCTATCTCTATATGATAAAGCCATATTTCACTACTTTGTCCTTTTCCATTTGAGAACAAGGAGAGTTTATAACAGAGAGAATTAATATACAATTATTTAAAAATAGGTTTTATTTTTACTAGATTTAGGGTGGGTGACTTAGAAAATAAAATGGTGATAAAACACATAAAATACGGAATAAAGTGGATAAAAAGGGGAATCATAGAAAGAATAAATGAAACATTTTAATTCTCTTTAACCAGTATTTATAGTATGTTTACTATTTTTTTTCAGTGTAGAATGGGTAATAATATGAGTTATATAAGGTATAGCCCTAGCCCACATGGAGCTTATTACTTGGAGAGGATAAAGTAGAACATATTAAATCTGACTATAAAGTAGGGATTTTATAACTTAACATATTTTGCCTTAAACAGAGAGTTGCAATGACCACACTAAATTGATGTGTTGCAAAAAGGATATCACATTAGACATTTGGGAAAAAAGTTTTTTATACCTAACTTAATTTATGTTATGCTAAGATTAGAACAAAGGTTTTGAATTCCATATGTAAGGCTTTATCACAGACTAGAACAGAATATGTGATTTAGATGTAAGTTAAAATCAACACAAAGAAAGTATACAAAGAAATTCTCCTAAATAGGTCTGGGGAAATAAATTGATTTATATGTATACTTGTCAACTGGCCTCCTACTGTACTATACATTGGCTATATAGTATCAGACTTGGAGGGAAAATGATGATATTCTTCACATACACAATGTTACACACTAAACACAAGCATGTAGAGCTCTATTTATATTTATGAGTCATTTTTCCTTAAGACCAAGAACTTGAGCTATGGAATTCCCATCCCAGGTTCAGAGTGCAATCCATGGCTACATTACAAAGATAATTAACTGCAATTTAACTCTCATACTTAAGTTTAGCTAACCCCGTGGTCGGAAAACTGTGGCTCGCGAGCCACATGTGGCTCTTTGGCCCCTTGAGTGTGGCTCTTCCACGAAATACCACAGCCTGGGCAAGTCTATTTTGAAGAAGTGGCATTAGAAGAAGTTTAAGTTTAAAAAATTTGGCTCCCAAAAGAAATTTCAATCGTTGTACTGGTGATATTTGGCTCTGTTGACTAATGAGTTTGCCGACCACTGAGCTAACCCAAACAGCTACAGAAATCTGGGTTAAAAATGAAAGCAAACACAGGAACAAGGTTTTAGCATAGTTTATGTCCTGATAATGTTGATTATTCCCACATCCTCCTGCTCTCTGCAATCTTCCCACCCCATGTCTATGCTTCCTTGTCCAAGAGGAAATAGAGGAAGGGCCTTGTGACATCCATTTCTTAACTCTTTTTGAAATCATACTTTTAGTAGGCACAGTCACAAGCTTGAGCTTCAAGTTATGCTTCTCTGAGACTGGCTAGGGGTATAAACCTGAACAAGGCAGTAAGCCTCCTCATTTTTCAGTTTCTCTAGTCATATGATTGAGGGCATCTCTCCTTCAAGGGAATGGATCACCATACTAATGCCTCATAGGTACTTTGCATTCTTTTGGTCAGAGCTCCTCTGTACAATTTGCAAAATGCTATCTGTAATTGGACTGAAATCACACTTGGAAAATGAAGTTGCACTTGCCAGATTTCCTTCAGTACTAGTATATGGGAGCATTATTCTTGGTCAAGCTTGCAACTTAAATGCATAAGGCTTTCAGCTGAATACGTGAGAAAGGAAAGTATGAATTTTATGAACTAAAGAAATCACTATCTTTAGAAATGCCATATGGAATATCCCGACCTCATTAAGGTTTGTATCCTAAATATATGGCAGCTTTCTATAGAGCTTAGAATTTGACTTATTCAATTTAGCAATTGATTTTACTCATTTCTCTCTTGCTTTGTATGTTGTGTCACTGATGCTAATCTACAGATTTTTAGGAGACAGAGCATGCTGTTTGTTTGTCTGTTTGTTTTAATTTCCAGCAACATCCAACATAGTGACTTGGTTTACAATAAGACATTGCTCATCTCATAACTTCATTTATTTTTCCTATATTGATAATTTAGAAAATTGTAGCAGCAGGAAAGGGGTTGAAAAGGAAAAATAACATTTTGTCCTATTTTGTCCTATTTAGGTTATTTTCTCCCGTCTTGCATGCCAGTGGAAATTGATATCTGTGTGTCTCTGTTTCTGTATGTAAGGAGAGATAGGGAAGATGCATATATAGGTGTTGATTTTTTTTCTGCACATAGTAAAAACCACTGGCTTCCATACACTTAGTAACATAAGTAAGGCTTACATTCAAATGGTGTAACTATAGGTGGGGAAGAGAAATATCCACACACATATTATAGAATGTGTAGTTGGGAGGAAGTGTGATGTGGATAAAGGAACACAGGCTTTTGAATTAAAACTTAGATTCTAGTACACTCTGCCATTAACGAGCTATGTAACTCAGGATGAATTCCTTACTTTCTCTAGTCCTTACTTACCTTGTTTGCAAAGACCTAAACATCAAAAGATATTGAAACATTATAAAAAGTCCCATTGAATAATTATCTATGTCAACTTTGGGCTCATCAATGAAAACAGTGTTTTGCCCCAGGTACTCAATAAGTATGCTCTGACTGAACTTGTCAGAGCTGAGCAGGGTTCAGTGTATGATATGAGGAATCCAACCTATTTAAAACATCTCCTCTAATGTCCTCCTTTCTGCTTGGGTCTGCAACTGGTTTCCATTAATTTTTAAAATAAGGCTGCTGAGAAAAGGCCTGCACACTCTCTTTGAAGATGCTGGATAAAATCTTCCACTTCTCTGTCACTAATGCATTAACTTAAACCTATTTATTAAATAGCAGTGGTTTTGAACTTGAAAATAGTTACATTGGCTCTAAGGAATGTTTTGATGGGAGCATGACAGGAATAAAATCTGTACCAATCAGGAAAGGGCATCTGCGACTGTGGGTCTTGGATTGGATATAGAGACTAGGCAGTTATTTTTGTTGTGTGAGAACTCTTCATCAGACCTGAATTGATAAAGCATTGGAAAGGAAAGGTAGTATTTCTTCATATCTTTTCCACATTTTACATAGCAGTGGGCTTATCTAGCAGTTCAAACTTTCTACGAGACTTAGACTATTAGAACTCAAAGGAATATGAGGAATAACAGTACATCTTCATTTTTCAGATGAAAGACTGAGGTCTAGTGCTATAACAGACATTCCCAAGGTAACACCACTAATTAGTTACAAAGTCAAGACCAGAAGCTTATGTCTCTAACCAGTACTCTTTCCCCATACACCCACTTTCTATCAGCTTTCTACCATGTGGCCTGTCTTGGGAGATGAAACAAAATGCAAGTAAAACAGAATGACTTTAATGTATATGTCTGTTCTAGAAGAAATTGATGAAGTGACCCCTAAACCAAAACCTATTTTTTGATATCTTGCCTAACTCTTGTCCATGAAATATAATAAATGAAATGATATAGAGATTGTTGAAAGGACTAGCTTGAAGCAAATTTGCTTAGACTGTTAAGTTGATTGCCTGCCTTCTATTTAATTGTCCTCTCTTCCCTTTTATATAATTCCCTGTAAACTCTTATGATAAACTCTGGCTTTTCAGATAATTTTACTATGTTTCACCAACTAAGATTGCCCCCCTCAAGGTTCCTATATTTCCCCTCTTTTACCAAGTAAAATGTATCTCAGTTTGTATTTCCTCCCACCCACTTTCTATGGTGAAAAATAGCTTATATAATTGATTGCAGTTGATGGATTAATATAAAAATCCTCCTTGTAGAATTTTCATTTTATTAGAAGACTAGAGACCCTGTGCACAAAATTTGTGCATCGGGGGGAGGGGTGTCCCTCAGCCCAGCCTGCACCCTCTCCAATCTCCAGTAGGATGGGGCCTAAACGGCCAGTGGGACATCCCTCTCACAATCCAGGACTGCTGGCTCCCAACTGCTCGTGTGCCTGCCTTCCTGATTGCCCCTAACTGCTTCTGCCTGCCAGCCTGATCACCTCCTAACCACTCCCCTGCCAGCCTGATTGATGCCTAACTGCTCCTCTGCCAACCTGTTTGCCCATAACTGCCCTCTCCTGCAGGCCTGGTCCCCCCCAACTGCCCTCCCCTGCTGGCCATCTTGTGGTGGCCATCTTGTGTTCACATGGGGTCAGCCATCTTTGACCACATGGGGGCAGCCATCTTGTGTGTTGGAGTGATGGTTAATTTCCATATTACTCTTTTATTAGATAGGATTATTAAAGATAAGGTTAAGCCTTGACAAGAGATCATTGGGTAGAGTGGAGCAGAGAGAAGTGGGACATGATTTTTGATGCCCCTAAATAACCCTACATAGGAAGCCATCTACAAACATTGCAAGGGCACCTATAAGGCAGTTTTGTGTAGAAGATAATTTACGTCTTAGCACCAGCTTTGCTGACAGCTAGTAGTCAACTGGATCTCTCTTCATGTACACTCACTAACCAATGAAAGAGTTGTAGTTGTGAGACCTCAGAAAAGCTCCCCAACTGAGAAAAATAAGTCCATTGACTGCCCTTCAACTGTACTGTGAGTTTGACTAGAAGCTGCGGGGTTTTTCTAAGATAAGTCATCATATTTAAGAGCTCCTTTTGAGCAGTCCGTGGTTTGTGAACCTTGCCACTGACATTCCTACCTTCTCTCACCCTTTTCAAGGCTGCAAATTCAAAGAGATATGTCAAATGGTAAAGGAATTCCCACTCACTCTACTTTGCTACTACTAAGGGCTAAGTGTAACTCTCTTCATACTCTCTTTTGCCTATGGTAATACATTTTGAGGGTCTCAGCTTCCACCTGTTGAAATTTCAAAGCCCTCTGTGAAAATCTCCTTTAATCTGCAATTGTTCACAGTTCTTCTATGTTCTTTCAGGCATGAATAAATTAATCCAGCCAGATTCCCCATGGCTTCTTCAGGAGACCCTATTGCTTGGACTATGGAGTTCCACCAGCACTGGAGAAAACAGTAGGTACTCAAATATGGTCTTGACTTCTGTTTCATATCATCCGTGAAAGAGTACGCTTTCACTCTCTGGGCGCTGTGCAGGGACAGAGAGACCTCACTAGTTACCTGTCACAAATTTGTTTGTCCACTGGAAAGATTACCAGTTAATGGTCAGGTGTTCAAAGTACATTAATATAATCCTGTAGAACACGAAAGCCTGTGGTTTCTGGAGTATTTCGTAAAATATAATATTTTTTAAATAGTGTCCTGCAATTCGTATTGGAATCTGAGGGAAAAGTAAAAAATCAGTCATATTGATCTTGTCTGTATTTACTACTTTGATATTATGACTATCATGGATTTGCATTAATTATGATTTTTTTAAAAAAAACATTGCACTAAAATATTTGTATCTTTATTATTGAGTGTTTTAGCAACCCCTTAAATTTTGTGTCACTCACCTTATCCAATCCTTTATTCCCATTTTGAAAATAAGTCTATGTACAGATTACACAAGTGATTTCAATGTTAATCTTTTAAAATACATATATAAATCTCAGCACATATTGGCCACTCTCATCATACAGCAGAGAATAATGTGTGTGTTTTGAGGAAGTGAATGACATTGCTGAGAAGGAAGACTATAGTAGTTGTAGTTGAATCACATGGATTTTAGGCAAGTGTCTATTCATGGATTAGTAATCTAAAAATTCAATGAGTCTTAAGACACCATCTAAGGACAATTTTGAAGATGTAGATTTTTAGAAAAGAAATTATTTGTTAAGTTTGTTTTTGGCTCCTTTTCATGGGTGCCTATTCTTAGGAGAACTGTATTACTGTAACACCATTTTAGATAACTAAATATTGAAAGGAGATTTGTCTAATATTTAAGCTCAGTTTAAAAAATCATGAGCAAAATAACTGCATATATCACTTAAATATGGAGAAAATAGTCACATTCAGTTATATCCCTAATCAAGACATCAGGATTTTAATAATATAACTCCTTATAGTACAGTACTCTCTGTATGTTAATACAGAATGTGCATGCTTAACTTAAATATATAAAAGCCCAGCGACCAAATGGCAGAATGACCGGTTGACCAGTCGCTATGATGTGTACTGACCACCAGGGGGTAGACGCTCAATACAGGAGTTGCCCCCTGGTGGTCAGGGTGGGTCCACAGCCATTTGACCGACCAGGATGAGCAGTGTTCCCACAGGGGACCAATCCCAGCAGGACACACCCCCACCAGTGCACAAATCCGTGCACTGGGCCTCTAGTTTTATATAAGAGTTTATGTATATCTGGAAGCCAAATTGAAGCTACTCCATCCTTTCTTTCTACTTGAATTTTCCCATACAAAGGAAAAGAGCTTCTGTTCAAGACCACTTGAAATATTTATTCCGTAATCAGGATAAGTATATTAGGAGAGCTCAGTGAAAAAAGGAGAAAAAAATCAGGCACCTGTCTGAAGCATGCTATGCTTATAACACTCCTAAATTAATGATTAATACTCAGTGGAGTAGCCTACAGAACTAATAGCATACTTCTATTGTCAAAAGTAATTATGGGTTGGCTCAAGTAAAGAACTATACCTCCTTTGGAGGTATTAACAAATTAAAGTGCTGATTGAGCCTGAATCCCTCTTGTGATATGAAATTCAAATTAACTGGGGGAAATTCAAGTGCATTTTAATTTATTATTAGCTAGTAAAGTTCCTATTCATGATACAAACTCAGGCTGAAGAGAAAGAGAAATACACAACCACTACTACTAACAAACAAAGAAAAAGACAAAACAAATAATAACAATAAATATATTTTATTAATAAGGATAAAAATATACCTATGTAAATTGTTTGAATTATTTCCTCCTGGAAACATTGGCTGCAATCATTTTCTGGGGGCCAGAACTTACGTATGCATATAATTATTTTACACTATTTAAAATTATAAGAATTTATTCTTTTTAATTAGTACAATTATATAACACTAGCAAACCTTAGAAATGTTAACTTATTAAATACTCATAGAGGTAGACACTGTTATCATCTCATTTTGCAAATGAGGTTGTTTAGATAGAGAATCATTTTATTTTATTTTCAATTAAAGTTGACCCTCAATATTATTTTATATTAGTTCCAGGTGTACAGCATAGTGCTTAGACAGTTACATAATTTACAAAGTAAGACCCCCGATAATTAAAGTACCCACTTGGCACAATGCATAGTTATTATAATATCATTGATTATATTTTCTATGCTGAACTTTACATCTCCATGACTATTTTTTTAAATATGTTTTTATTGATTTTATTTTTTAGAGAGAGGAAGGGAGATGGAGAGAGAAATAGAAACATTGATGAGAGAGAATCATTGATTGGCTGCCTCTTGAATGTCCCCTACTGAGGATGGAGCCTGCAACCTGGGTATGTGCACTGACCAAGAATGGAACCTGCTACTTCTTAGTGCATGATATGACACTCAAGCACACTGGCTGGGCCCCATGACTATTTTGTAACTACCAATTTGTACCAAGTAGCTTGCTCAAGTCATACCAGCAGTCAGTGGCAAAGCCTGAACTTCAATTCAGAAAGACTGGCTTCAGAGGCCATGCTTTTGCCAAATACAAATGAGGCCTAATTATTTATACAATATTTGCATAGAATGCAATAATTACATATGCATGTAAATGGGAACATGTATATAACATGAAATACTAGGGCTATTTAAAAATCAGAGTAAAATGACAAAATATTAAAGCTAAAAGAGTCCTTAAAGGTTAGTTGGTTTAACCTACATATTTAAAAGGAGAAATGAGTGCCTAGGGAAATTGACTTGCCCAACATCACAAGACAGTCAATGACAGAGTTGGAAGATATCAAGACTTCTTACTCTCAATTTCATAGTTTCATTACACTAAGTTGCCTTTGCTAAGACTAATTTAAATAAATACATCAATATTTATATTTTCAAGTAAATTTTATCTTCAAATGATCACTTCCCAAAGATATTTGTTTACCCTAGTGATGCTGTGTTTCACCAAATGTTCTCATAACTGGTTCTTTGGAGTTATCTTTGATACTGGCTTGAGCTTATCATGAAAAATGAGTCTTTTTAAAAGAAAAATGAGTCAACACAGTATGGTCATACCTTAACATACCTTGCTTTTGAACACAAATGGTATTTTTGTTTTCTTATTGAATTTATTGGGGTGAAATGTCTAATGAAATTATACAGGTTTCAGGTGTACAATTCTACAATACATCTTCTGGATATTGTGTGTTTACCACCACAAGTAAGTCCCCTTTCACCACCATTTATCCATTAACCATGTTCTTTATCTTTAATTCATTGTTCAGTCTTGGTTCTAAACGACATTTAATTATATCCCAAAATTTAACTACCCTTAAAATAAAAAGATTTGGCCCTGGCTAGTGTGACTCAGCTGTTAGAGCATCAGCCTGTGCACTGAATGGTTGAGGGTTCCATTGCCAGTCAAGGGCACATACCTAGGTTGCAAAGGTGTGCAGGAGGCAACCACTTCTCTCTCTCTCTCTCTCTCTCTCTCTCTCTCTCTCTCTCTCTCTCTCTCTTTCTCCCCCTATCACTCTCTGAAAAATATATGGAAACATATCTTCAGATGAGGATTAACAGCAACAACAACAATAAACCCCACAAACATTTGTCACCATGGAGATTATTGTAGAGTATATGATGCAGGCTATAAAGTAGAATTTTAAAAGAGAATTCCAAAATTTTCCTGAATAGTAGGAATATAATTGAAATAAGCATGTAGCCTTTCAAAGTGACAGCTTTGCCCTAGCCAGTTTGGCTCAGTGGATAGATCATCAGCCTGTGGACTGCAGGGTCCCAGATTTGATACCAGGGCACATACCTCGGTTTCAGGCTCCTCCTTGGCCTGGGCTCTGGTCGGGGCTCACACATGAGTCAATCAACTGATGTGTTTCTTTCACATCGATATTTCACTCTTCCACTCTCTCTAAAAAAAAAAAAAAATCAATGGGAAAATATCCTCGGGTGAGGATTTAAAAAAAATTAATAAAAAAAAAATTTAAAAAACACATCGAAGTGACAGCTTAGGGAGGGCAAACTCATTTGGATATTTTCTTTCTAATAAGTTTATTTTTAAAAAAATATTATCACTATGGGGAATCCCATGTTCTAAACTTTCAAACCACTGATAGAGTCCAGGAAGATAATATGTACGTGTGTGTGTGTGTGTGTGTGTGTGTGTGTGTGTGTGTGTGTGTTTGTTATGTTGTGTTTTTTGGATGACTTTTCCAAGATATAGAGGTTCCAAATAAAGAATACCATTCATTCTCCTAGGCAAAGGAGATTTTTTGGGGTAATGAATACATTGGTGTGGTATGTAGGATATGTTGATGGCATAGTCTGTTGGAGAGGTTGTGAGAGTAATTAAGAAAATCAGATAGAGTTAGGACTAAGCAAAAAATAATGTAGATCAGAACAATGTTACAGTGAAGGTTATATGAAACAAGTAGTAGTCTAAATTGGAGGCAGAGAAGATAATCAGGGGTAGGGGAGACTTTGTTTCGGGCAACAAGAGCACAATGAAGTGAGCAAATGAAGTTTTATTGAATTGTACATTTGAAACCTGTATGGTTGGTGAAGCAATGTCATCCCAATAAATTCAATTAAAAATAAAACTTTAAGTTATTAGTGATATCAATGACATTCCTAATATTGGGAAAGGAGAGAAAAAGAAGTTTCTCAGTTTTAGATAAATTTGCCTTTAAGAATACTAGCCTTTCTTTAACCTTTTAAAATGCTAGGAATATTGGCCTATAGTTTTATTTATTTTTTAAATATGTTTTTATTGATTTTAGAGAGAAAAAAAAGAGGGAGAAATAAAAAGATCAATGATGAGAAAAAATCATCGATGGGCTGGCTCCTGTACACCTCCCACCGGGGATTGAGCCCACAATCAGGGAATAAAACCATTACCTCCTGGTTCCTAGGTTGATGCTCAACCACTGAGCGACACCAGGTTGGCTTATTTATTTTTTGTTTTTTTTTGTGTTCAGTCTTTGTCTGGCTTGGATATCAGAATAACACTGGCTTGATAATATGAGTTGAGCAGTGTTCTCTCATCTATTTTCTGACAGGTTGTAAGGAATTGATATTAATTCTTTAAAAGTTTGATAGAATATTTTATTAGTAATATGGTTCTTCAAATTATTTATCTCATACTGGGTTAGTGGTGGTAGTTTATGCTTTTAACGATATGGGTCCACTTCTTCTAAGATATTAAATTTATGTGTAGTGATATTTCTAATGTTTTATTATTCTTTATTATTATCATCTTTTTTGTGATATCCTTTGTTTCATTTCAAACATTGCTGATTTTTGTTATTTCTTTTTTCTTTCTTTGCCATGCTTGAGATTTGCCAATTGTATTAAACTTTGAAAAACAACAACAAACAAACCAATTTTTGCTTCATTGATTTGCTCTATTGTTTTTCTCTTTTCAATTTATTTTGCTTTTATCTATATTATCTACTACCTCCCATTTGCTTAAGTTTAATTCACTCTTCTAATTTTTTGAAGTGGGGATGTAGATATTTGGTTTTAGACTTTTCTACTGCAAAGATGTAATGCTATATATTTAGAAACACCTTTTTCTTTAGCCTTTAAAACAATGCATTTAAGGGAAGGTAATTATCTATACTAATAAAAGCCTAGGTGGTCCTCATGCCCTTGTGCTATACCCTCACATCATCACAAGATAGCTGCCACAAGATGGCTGCCACAAGATGGCCACCCTCATGTTGTCACAAGATAGTCGCCACAAGATGGCCACCACAAGATAGCACCACAAGATGGCCATCACAAGATGGCTGCCAAAAGATGGCCAGCAGAGGAGGGCAGTTGTGGGCGATCAGGCCAGCAGGGGAGGGCAGTTGGGGGCAATCAGGCCAGCAGGGGAGCAGTTAGGCATCAATCAAGCTGGCAGGGGAGTGGTTATGGGGCAATCAGGCTGTCAGGCAGAAGCGGTTAGGGACAATCAGGCAGGCAGGCAGGCGAGCAGTTAGGAGCCAGCAGTCCTGGAATGTGAGAGGGATGTCCAACTGCCGGTTTAGGCCCCATGCAGGACCGGGCCTAAACCGGCAGTCGGACATCCCCCAAGTGGTCCAAGATTGGAGAGGGTGCAGGCCAGGCTGAGGGACACCTCCCCCCATGCATGAATTTCATGCACCAGGCCTCTAGTAAAGAAATAAATAACAAGCTTATGCTTAAATTATGTCTAAGCTCACCCTGGGCCAAATTAATTTCCTAGGCTTAAAGGCATCCAAAGTCCAGCTCTGCTCTCTGAATAGATAATAACATAGTGAGGTAAGCTCTTGGCTTATGTCAGAAATAAAAGTGAGCAAAGCAGGTAAATTTAATAAGAAAAAATATATAATATTTTTACAACTGCACATTTGGGGGACCAGTGCCTGTTCAATATACTTTCAGGTACTTGCTGTGTTCCCTGGCCATGTAGGGGAAGGACTTGTCATTTCCTGCCATAAAAGGAGGCAGGCTGTGGTAGAGAAAGTAAAAATAGCACCACATTGCCACAAAGAAGTGTGCTGTACTCCATTTGTGTGTGTGTGTGTGTGTGTGTGTGTGTGTGTGTGTGTGTGTGTATGTGTGTGTGTGGTGGGAAGTTGAAACCTTTTTAAAACTGACTTTTATTTACACTTCCTTTTATCATACCATGTGGCTTCTTAAATGTATATTCTCAAGAGTTAAGATTTTTTAAAAGGCAACAAGTGTGTTTAGTCTTGCTCTATGCCTTAGATCATAGATTGCAAATAAATATGGGTAATTTATAGTTGAGCAATTTTGAAAATGTCAAATGGACATTAAGCATGTGGGAACCCACTGTTATGGTGAAGATGTGTTTTTTCTGTTTCTTCAATTTTATTCCCAAACATTTAAGTTAATATATGGTGATTATTTGGGGGTAACTATTGAGGAAATTCTAATTAGTTCAATGAATGGCATTCAGAGCACTTATTTTATTCATTGGCAGGTTATCAATAAGGAAGAGCAAATTTTCCTGTTGAGAAAATAGGTAATTTTATAAAGAAAAATAGTTATAATTCTCAGTAAATAAAAATGGAAAGTTCTTTAAAAAGTAGCCTCTGCAATCTCCAAATGCTTTGCAGTGACCAATATAAATAATTAAAACAATAGCTAGAAATTACTAAGTATGTGTTTAGATTTATAACTTAAAGAGTATTTAAATGGCAAACTGCAAAAATTACACAGAACTAGAAAATTTTAAGAATGGTTCTAAAGACATGCTGGGAGATTTGTACTAACTATTTAACAGATATTTCCTAAATGTCTGCTAATGGACATCTATTTAATATAGGTCTGTTCTAAGTGTTGTGAGAGATACACAGATGATTAGGACAGAGTCCCTACTCTCGAGGAGCTTATACTAGTAATCTAGTGGATATATAAATGACTATGCCATCAGACAGGATGAAACACATTAGGCTATAGGAGAGATATAAGCAATATGCTGTGGGAAGTCTAATGAAAGAGAGGTAATTTCAAATTGAATGGCTCAAGGAAGACTTGGAGGAGGGTATGAGATCATCAAAATTCTCCTTTTTCAAGAATTTTCCTATCAAAGTGGGACGGTAGGGATGATGAACCAGGACATAAAAACATGCAGGTTAAAAAAACAAAAAACAAAACAAAACAAACAAACAAACAAAAAAAAAAAACCAGAGAGATTGCCCAGTCAGCATGGCTCAGTGATTGAGAGTCAACCTATGAACCAGGAGATCATGGTTTGATTCCCAGATATGGCACATACTCTGGTTTCAGGCTCTATCCCCAATGTGAGGTATGCAGGAGACAGCCGATCAAGGATTCTCTCTTATTATTGGTTTCTCTCTCTCCATCTCCTTTCCTCTCTGAAATCAATAAAAATATATTAAAAACAAACACTCAGAGACATCAAGGTACATGATATATTCAAGGACAGCCTGACAGTGTGGAAGCCTAGAGCATTTTGAAAAGTATAATTCGAGATCTGGCTAGAAAGAGAAAATAGAGCTTTGAATGTCAGTTTTTAGGTCATCATAATGTGGACACTTGGAGGATTTTTCACAAGTGCCTGATATGCTTCAAACTATATCTGATAAATATATCTGCAGAAATATGGAAGTCTAAAATAAAGTTATGCTATTTAACACAAAAAAGGAAGTAGGGCTATTACTCATGTCAAAATGTTGCAAACAGAGATAAATATGAATTTTGTTCCTCCGGAAATATTACTGGGTATTACTGATACTGTGCTGGAAAGGCATGAAAAATTTGCATTTGCCAGATGAGATTTCCTGTTTGCTTCTCTATTTTAGCTAGAAGGTGCCACTCTGTCCTTTGAGTCAACCCAAAGTAGAAGCTCTTAGTATTTCTCTAAGATAATTTGCAAAAGATTTTGGGCAAAAAGGGATGTTTTGAGCTTTATACATACTTTTCAACTCATACTATACATTGCAAAAAAGGAAAGAGACAATCAAAACCATATATATATATATATATATATATATATATATATATATATATATATTCTGCTTTTATTTTATTTTATAATATTATTGAAAGTATTACATATATTCCCTTATGCCCCCAATGACCTCTACCAGCCTGCCCCTGGCCCACAGCCCAGGCCTTTACCCTCCTATTTTCTGTGTCCATTGGTTATGCTTATATGTATGCAAATGTTCTTTGGTTGATCTCTACTCACCTACCTACCCACCTACCCCACCAACCCTCCCCTGCCTTCCCTCTGAGATTTAACAGTCTGTTCAATGCTTCTATATCTCTGGATCTATTTTTGATCGTCAGTTTATTTGGTTCATTAGATTCAGGATATGAGTGAGATCATGTGATACTTATCTTTCTCTGATTGACTTATTTTGCTCAGCATAATACTTTCCAGGTCTATTCATGCTGTTGCAAATGGTAAGAGGTCTTTCTTTTTTTATTGCCATGTACTATTCCATTATGTGAATGTACCATAGTTGTTTTTTTCCACTCATCTGCTGATGGGCACTTAGGCTGTTTCCAAATCTTAGCTATTATTCCAAATCTTGGCTATGAACATAGGGGTGAATATATTATTTCTGATTGGTGTTTCTGATTTCTTGGGATCTATTCCTAAAAGTGGGATCACTGGGTCAAATGGAAGTTCCATTATTAATTTTTTGAGAAAACTTCATACTGTTTTCCACAGTGGCTGTACCAGTCTGAATTCCCACCAGCAGTGAACTGGGGTTCCTTTTCTCTACAACCTGGCCAACACTTGTCATTGGTTGATTTGTTGATGGTAGCCATTCTGATAGGTGTGAGGTGATATCTCATTGTAGTTTTGATTTGCATCTCTTAGATGATTAGTGAAGTGACTTTGAGCATTTTTTTCATATGCCTATTGGCTTTCTATATATCCACTTAGGAGAAGTGTGTATTTATGTCCTTTGCCCATTTTTAAATTGGATTATTTGTCTTTCTTATGTTAAATTGTATAATCTCCTTATATATTTTGGAGATTAACCCCTTATCAGATGTATCATTGGCAAATATGTTCTACCATGTAGTGGGCTCTCTTGTTATTTTGATGATGGTTTATTTTGCAGTGCATAAGCTTTTTATTTTGATGTAGTTCCATTTGTTTTTCTCCTTAGTTCCCATTGTCCTAGGAGATGTATTGGTAAACATATTGCCAATATATTTGAGATTTTGGTACCTATGGTTTCCTCTAGGACTTCTATGGTTTCACTTCTGCATTTAAATCTTTTATCCATTCTGAGTTTATTCTTGTGCATGCTGTAAATTTGTGGTAATTTTCATTATTTTGCATGTACCAGTCTAATTTTCAGAACACTACTTATTGAAGAGACTGGCTCTACCCCAATATATACCCCTGCCTCCTTTGTCAAATATTTATTGAGTGTAGTGGGTCAATTTCTGGGTTCTCTATTCTGTTTCATTGCTCTATATGCCTGTTCATGTGCCATTACCAGGTTTTTTTGAGTACAGTGGCTCTGTAATATAACTTGATATCTAGTATTGTGATTTCTCCAACTTTGTTCTTCCTTCTCAAGATTGCTGCAGCTATTTGGGTTCTTATTTTAGTCCCAATTAAACTTTTGGAGTGTTTGTTCTAGGTCTGTGAAATATGCCATTGGTATTTTAATGGGAGTGCATTGAATCTATAGATCGCATTGATGTTGATTTTACCAACCTGTGAATATGGTATATTCTTCCACCTTTTAATACCTTCCTCTGTCTCTTTTTTCAATGTCCTGTTCTTTTCTGAGTACAGGTATTTTACTTCCTTGGTCAAGTTTACTCCTAAGTATCATAATTTTTTTTTGTTGTTGCAAAGGTGAATGGGATTTTTATTTTTATTTTTTTTAGTTTCTCTTTCTGAGAGTTCACTATTGGTGTATTGTGAGGCGTGGCTACAGTGTTTTGGACAGGGTCAAGCCTTGGACTGATGAGAGGGCACAGTCCTCTTGTGGCCACGTGCAAGTCCCAGCTTGGAGTGCAGAGCCCTCCCAGCACAATTATAGCCAGCAGCTATAGTTGTAAGCTTGAACCTATGGTCCGAACACAGGGCCCCACGTGCCTAAGTGATATAGGCTGCAAGTAAACAAAGCTTGATCAGGTGCATGTAATTGAGTAGGATCGAAACTCACGAGAATGTTGTAAACATCTTGACCACGTCCTTACTTTGCCTCGTGGAATCTAGCTATAAAATAAAGACACGGCTTGTAGTCCATGGCGTGGCTGGCTCCCCATCAGGGAAGCAGCGTCCCACTGAGTCCCAGCTTTCCTTCTCTTGTCTGTCTTTTCCAATCCTTTCATCGCCCCCACTTGGGTTCACCCTTGGCCGTGCTGGCGCAGCACATTGTATAAAAATGCTATGGATTTCTAGGTGATAATTTTGTATCCTACTACATTTCTGCATTCATTTATTAAATCTAGTAGTATTTTTTTTGGTAGAGTCTTTAGGGTTTTCTATGTACTGTACCATGTTATCTGCCAACAATGAGAGTTTTACTTCCTCCTTTCCAAATTGGATGCCCTTTATTTCTTTTTATTTTTTCACTGTGACCAGGACTTCCAGAACCATGTTGACAATACTAGTAGTGGTGAAAGAGGGCATCCCTGTCTTGGTCCTGTTCTTAGGGTAAATGCTTTTAGTGTGCCTTCTTCCCTTTCTATTTCTTCTTCTTACAACAGTCCTTTTAGCATTTCTTGCATTGACTATGATGTTGTCTATAAGTTTGTCATATATGGCCTTTAATATATTGAGGTCTGTTCCCTCTCTTCCCACTTTGCTGAGAGTTTTTATCAAAAAAGTATGTTGGATTTTGTAAAATACTTTTTCTGCATTGGTTGATATGATCATGTGATTTTTGTCTTGCATAATGTATATGTGCTGTATCACATTTATTGATTTGTAAATATTGTACCAGCCTTGCATCCTGGAATAAAATCTACTTTGTCCTGATGCATGATCTTTTTAATGTATGGCTGGATCGGGTTTGCTAAATTTTTGTTGAGATTATAGCATCTATGTTTACCAGGGATATTGGTGTGTAGTTCTCTTTCCTTGTCATGTCCTTATCTGGTTTTGCAATTAGAATGATGCTGGTCTCATAGAGTTTAGAAGTGTTCCTTTCTCTTGAATTTTTGGGAATAGTTTGAGGAGTAGAGGTATTAGTTCTTCTTTGAATATTTGATAAAACTCCCCTGTGAATTCATCTAGACTGGGACTTTTGTTTGGTGGAAGTTTTTATTATTATTATTATTATTATTATTATTGCTTCAATTTCATCAGCAGTTGTCAGCCTAAACAGTTTTTTTTTTTTCTGATTCTTCCTGATTGAGTTTTGGAAGGTTGTATTTTTGTGGGAATATGCCCATTTTGTCTAGGTTGGCAAGTTTGTTGGAATAGAGTCGTTCATAATATTTTATTACAATCCTTTGTAATTCTGTGGGGTCAGTTGTGACTTTACCTCTTTTGTTTCTGATTTTGTTTATTTTTCCCCCCACGAGCCTGGCTAGAGGACCATCAATCTTGTTTATCCTTTCAAAGAATATCTTGGTTTTATTGATCTTTTGTATTGTTTTTTTTTATCTCTATGTAATTTATTTCCACTCAGATTTTTATTATTTCATTTCTTCTACTTGTTCTGGGCCTTTCTTGTTGTTTTCTATCTAATTCTTTAAGTTGTAATGTTGGATAAGTTATTACCAGTTTTTCTTGTTTTTTGAGGTAGGGTAGTAGTGCTATTAACTTGCTTCTCAGGACTGCTTTCACTGTGTCCCAGAGGTTTTGTTTGTTGTGTGTTAATTTTCATTTTTTCCCAGACTGCTTTTTATTTCTTCTTTGAGCTCCTTGGTAAGCCATTTATTGTTTAATAGCATGCTATTGAGCCTCCATGTATTCACTTGTTTTTGAGCTTTTTTAATTGTAGCCTCTGTCCAAATTCATTTCCATTGTGGTCTGAGAAGATGCTTGATATAATTTCAATCTTTTTGAATTTGTAGATATTTAGCTTTTGTCCTAGTATGTGGTCTATTTTTGAAAATGTCCCATGTGCACTTGAGAACAATGTATATTCTGTAGCTCTGTGGTGGAATGTTCTGAAGATGTCAATTAGTTCCATCTGTTCTAGAGTGTCATTTAGGATTTATCTTTCCTTGTTGTCTAGAAAATTTATCCATTGATGTCAGTGGGGTATTAAAGCCTCTTACTATGAAAGTATTGCTGTCGCTCTCTCTCTTGATACCTTCCAGAAGTTTTTGTTTTTTGTTTATTTTTAAATATATTTAGCTGCTCCTGTGTTCGGTGCATATATATTTTTCAGAGTTATAGCCTCTTGTTGTATTGATCCCTTTAGTATTATGAGGTGGCATTCTTTATCTCTTATTATGGCCTTCACTTTGATGTCTATTTTGTCAAATATAAATATTGCTCCCCCAGGTTTTTTTTTCATTTCCATTTGCCTGAAAATTTTATTTCCACCCCTTTACTTTCATTCTATGTGAGTCCTTTGTTCTAAGGTGGATCTCTTATAGACAACATATATACGTGTGTGTGTGTGTGTGTGTGTGTGTGTGTGTGTGTGTGTGTGTGTGTGTGTGTATATATATATATATATATATATATATATATATATCATGTTTACTTATCCATTTAGCTACACTATGTCTTTAGATTGGAGCATTTAAGCCATTTATGTTGTTTAAGGTTATTATTGACAGGTACATGTTTGTTGCCATTTTTATTCTTTATGACTGTGTACCTTTTTCCCTTTCTATTTCTTCTTCTTACAACAGTCCTTTTAGCATTTCTTGCATTGCTGGCTTGGTGGTAATAAACTCCCTTAGTCTTTTTTTTTTTTTTGTCTTTGAAGCTCCTGATTTCACCTTCAATTTTGAATGATATTCTTGCTCAACAGAGTTTTCTTGGATAGACTCCCTTGCTTTGCATCACTTTTTGTATTTCATTCCATTCTCTTCTGGCCTGATGTGTTCTGTTGAGAAATTACTTGATAGTCTAATTGGAGATCCTTTGAGGTAACTTTTTTTCTCATGCTAACAGCCTTTGATATTCTCACTTTGTTGATGTTTGCCAGTTTAATTATGATGTGTCTTGGTGTGGGTTTTTTGGGGTTCATCTTTTTTGGAACTCTGTGTGCTTCTTGGACTTGTGTGACTTTTTTTATCCCAAAAGTCAGGGCTATTGTCTGTCATTATTCTCCAGATTTTTCTAGTCCTTGTTCAGTTTCCCCTCCTTCTGTTACCCCTATTATGTGGATATTTTTTCACTTCATGTTGTCCCAAAGCTCCCTTAGACTCTCCTCCTTCTTTTTAATTTTTTTCCAGTTGCTGTTCAGATTGGGTTTTTTTCTATCCTGTCTTCTAACTCACTTATTTGGTCCTCAGCTTCTTCTAGTCTACTGTTGAGTCCTTCCATTGTGTTCTTTATTGCTGTTATGACATTCTTCATTTCCTCTTGATTTTTACACATGTTGGTAAATTTCTCATCCAGACATTTGAGCATCCTTATAACCATTACTCTGAATTCTTTCTCTGACAATTTGCTTGTCTCCATTTCCCTTAGTTCCCTTTCTGGTGATTCCTCCTTTTCATTCACTTGAGGGATGTTTTTTGTCTCCCAATTTTTGCTTTTCCTTTGCAACTGTTTCTGTGTATTAGGTCAGACTGCTCTGCCACCCAGTTTTGAATTGGTCTTATGTAGTAGATGTTTTGTGGGACCCAGTGGTGCAGTCTCTCAGGTCTCCTGGGCTGGGTGTTCTTGGGAGGCCCCATACTTGAAATACTTGTGTTCTCCTGCTGTAGTTGAGTCTTGAATGTTATTGCCCCAGTCATGGATGGAGTCTCCTCTCAGGGTGTGGTTCACTCCTTACCATGTCATGCCAACCATTGTCAAGGTGCTGACTGAATAGCACAAAATACAACATGACAATACATGACACAGAAGGAACAGAACATGAATGTACACAAGACACCTATGACCACAATAAAAGTGACCACCAGAGAAAAGAGAACTAGGTAAGAGAAAAGAGAGCAAGAATGATAGCAAGAAAGGAAAGAAAGAAAGAAAGAAAGAAAGAAAGAAAGAAAGAAAGAAAGAAAGAAAGAAAGACTATGGGAAAAATACAACAAAACAAACAAATAAAGCAAAAAGCACAAACAAAACACACACAGAAAAAAGAGGGAGAGACAGAATATGTAAATGCAGAGCTTAAATAAAGAAAATAAGATTAAGGAATTGGATGAATAGAGCAAAGACCACGGTTTAGAATAGAGGAGGAAGAAAAGGAATGAGGAGAAAAGAGGAAGATTAAAAAAATAGAAAAAAATGAAAACAAGAATGCAGGAGAGCAGATAGGCCTAAATTTAGAAAGTGAAATGAGTGAAAAAATTAGGAGACGAAAGCAGCAAGAGAAGAGAGAAAAATAAAGTTGAGTAGTGAAGAAAAGGGTAAGAGAAGGAGAAATAGAGTAGGAGTAGGGAATAGTCAATTAGATATATGAATAAAACAAGAGACTAGACTAATAACACATCAATAAAGCAGATAAAGAAGATCAATTTTTAAAAAGGGGAAAAAAAGAAAGAGAAATACTAAAATGGGGAAATGAGAAGAAAAATGGGAGCAAAAATAGAGGAAGAAAGAGGTGCAAAAAGTAATAATACCAGAAATAATAAAAAATAATAAAATAAATAAAAAAGTGAAGTGTCATTTGCTGCAGCTGAGTTTTAATGCCCACTGGGAACTGGTTTAAGACCCCACTGTTCTATTCTTTCTGCTAATTCTTGGCTTCCTGTTAGGTACTTAGGTGCTGGCCATTGCCAGACACTGTCTTTTGGCTTTTAGTACCCTGCTTGAAGCTTTAAGGGATCCATAGGTCCTCTGCTTATGTCAGTCTCTATAGGTCTTGGCAGAAAGCAGGCAGGGCCAATCTGCCCTCTTTGCCTGTCTGCCACCTTTCAATCTTAATCACTCAAAGTCTGTTTCTGACAGGGTTTTAGGTGGGATTGGTGCTGTTTCATTTCAGGGAATAAGATGGGTGTGTTTTTTCCTGACCCAGAGCTACTCCACCGGGAGTGACACAAAATATTATCCTGGCCTTGGTTGGTCAGGGATCCTTGTATGGAGACCACTGGTGTTGGCTGGCAACCTGGAATTTTTATCAGTCTGGTTCCCAGAATAGTGGGGTGGATTGTCCCTCTTCCAATACAGTCACTGAGGGATCCTATTCAGACCCATAGACTTAGCCTCTGCCTTTGTTTCCTCTGTAAATCTCAGAATGCAGGCTGTGGCAGACTATATCACCTGATGCTATTGGGAGGGGTTAGCTTCTCTGGGGAGATATGGTAGCTTAGGTTTGGAAGCTTAAGAACGTTCTGATGCAAGGCTCCTGGCCATGTCTCCCTGCCTTGCTTCCCTCTCCAGCCTCTCCTCAGGCACCTCTTGTCTATGTGTCTGCCTCCCTGTGCTCCAGCCTCCGGTGAGTGTTTGCAATTGAAAATTCCTGTGATCTGGGATTAGAGAGTAAAAACAAAGACAAAACAAGCCAAAAACAACAAGGAAACTGCAGCTCCCTCCCTCCCCCCCCCCCCGCCCCGCCAAACACACACACACACACACACACACACACACACACACACACACACACACAGCATCATGCTGCTTTCCCCTCATGGCTTCATGGCAGCCAGCAGCCCTACCTTTTTGTACGTTGTCTCCTCAGCTGTTCTTAATTTGTTAATTCCAGTTGGATGTTCTCCAATTTAGTTGTATTTCTAGTCTGTCCCTGGTATGGACAAGGTGCATGACATGCCTGCCTATTCAGTCACCATTTTTTCTCTCTATATATTCTTCTCTTAAACCCAAAGAACAAGATCACACAACATTGGCGTGTCCAGTCCTCCTTTTTTATATCCTAATATAGAATTGTATTACTATTCACTTCAGTGAAATAAAGTCATCAAAAATGAACTAAATATTGCAAATAATGTCACTCACTGAAAAATTACTTTATTTAGTAACAGAACCTTATGCAGTGAACACAAGTATGCAAAATTCCAGTCAAATATCGCATCAAGCTCCAGAGACATGATACCAGGTTTGCATCCCAGTTACCCCAGTCAAGCTCCAGAGACTTACATGATACCAGGTTTGACTTGAGATTAGGTCTATGTTCCTTCAGAATATTTCAACTCTTGGAGGAGAGTAAAATTTCCAGGTATTTGAGAATCTAGTACCTAAAATATTGGTGTGGGAAGAAGAAAGATTGTCTTATGAAAGAGTTTCAAGACTCAATTTTCACCACCTTTTTCAATCAGTATATTTGATGTCATCTTATAGAAATGTGACAACAGTTCTGATGAGAACCTACAATATAATTTGATGTTTCATATCTAGGGCATCCTTATTCCAGATTTTGTCCTGGGTTCTGGCATGAGTACAATAGATTTGGCACTAGAGTCTTTGAGGGTATTCTAGGACTCCCCCTATTTCATCCCTGTAATCCTCCTTTTGGAGACAGATGCAGAAAAAAAGATACCTACCCCTCTAACACTTTACAATTATAATTCTTTTCTCAAATATGGTGGCTTACAAAGGAAGGGGAGTGTATTTAAAATTATGTGCCACCTTATCTGCTTCCATCTAAACCAGGAGGCATGTACCTGTCATAGAGTTTCCATCAGTAGTGGAATATTAGTCAATAAATCTCTCAGTCAACTTCATTTTTTTTTTTTTTTTTTAGTCAGAGAGAGAAACATCGACGTGAGAAACATTGATCGGTAGCTTCCCATACATGCCCCAACCAGGGATAGAACCTACATCCTAGGCATGTGCCCTGACTGGGAATCAAATCCACAATATTTTGTGCATGGGACAATGGTCCAACCAATTGAGCCACACAGCCAGGGCAGTCATGTTCATTTTTGGATGAGACTTCAGTGTCAGTAACCAGAAAGATACCCCTCATAGTCAAGAGTTTTCAGAAGACTGAATTTGCTTCTACTAGTCAGGAGGGTTGAAACGCTGGAATTAGAAGTATAGGACCACAGTAATGGTTTCTGATATGTGGTCACTCCTTGAACAGTGACTCAAGGACTTGGGAGGCTTATATTTTTAAGTGAGAGACAAAGTAAACTCTGCCTAATTTATCAGATCACTTTCCCAAGCACAGAAAAAATGTTAGAAGATTTAGAAGTAACCAACCAGAATTCTGTTTGGTTGGAGTACCAGATAAGCCATGCAGCAAAGAACCAGAAAACAAAACAGGGCCAGTAAAAACAAAATTGTGACTAAGGGTGATTATATTCAATCACCTGGCATAGCAGTGTTCAGTGTCTTATACCCCACTCCCATGCCTGTATCAAATCCTGATCTAAGGACAGAATCTGTTATCTGTTATTTAAAATCTAAGAATGAGATCCCCAATATTAGACTAGTAATTGCTTTGCTCTTAGCAATTACTAGTCTAATATGTAATGTATAAAATGTTCTATGGGCATTTTTGGAGTAATTATTGAAGGTTCCATGAGTAGTTTTATGGTAATCACTAAGTACTAAACAATTCCTTTTTACAACTTGCATTTTAATATTTAAAATCTTAAATTTTCAATCATTTTCCATTCTACTGAGAGGTATCCACATTACCTTTTTGTTCTTTAAAACAAAATGCTATAGATTTGGGGTAATATAGTGTGGAGGAAATTGCCCTAAAATATAAGTAAAACACAAGTAACTATGGCAGGTAGAATATTTCTTTTTCTTAAAGGAGAGCTTTTTGGCAACCTTTGAAATATATACCACATTAAGTAGCTACCTGCACCAAAAATCAAGAACACTGAGGTGAGGCCCCAGAGGTTGGCTTAATTTTCCAATCCATTCTTGCTTTTTTATCAGAGTCTATAAGGTTGGTTTAGATTTCCACTTTTGCAGCTTATTAATCCTATGAAACAGTAGATAATGCATACTCTCAGAGAAAAATGAATGCAAGGAAAGGACTTGAAAACTGTGAAAAGGGCCAGAATGATCTGCTTATCTTAGACTTAGTTTATTTTATGTAATCTTAGAAGTTTATAACATCCCTAAAAACCCCTTTTATTTTCCAAATGCTCATGTCTGTTATAAGACACAAGGTGAACATTCAGAAAAACTGAGGAAAATTCCCACCGCTATATCAGCACTGAGAACAGGAAATATTATATGCAGTTTTCTTACTGTGATATAATTTATGATATTCTCATCACATCTACAAAGTGAAAGTACTTAAAATTTAATGTATAAAATGGATCTTTGTAATATGGTGACTTGTGTTTTAGATGAAAAGTTCAGATACACATACCCAGAGTGGTAAACAATGGAGTCACTGACAGCCAGATATTTGGCTACATGTAATTTTAAATTATGTGCTATCAAAAGTGATCTGCTAGAAACCAAGATGGCGGCATAGGTGAAACACCTAACCTGCAGCCGGGCACAACAATTTCAAAGGCACAACTAGAGGTCAGAACGGACATCGTCCAGAACCACAGGAGAGCTGGCGGACTGAAATGCCCACAGCTGGGGGAAGGAGAAGGCCACGGGGACAATCGGGGGAGCCGTAAAAGCCTGAGGTATGGAGAAACTGGCGGAGACATGAGCACACGCGCCTGTGGGGAGGATGGAGCCGGAGAGGAAGGGGCGGCTGACGGCCTGGCCGGCGTTCACTGGCAGGAAGGAGATAAAGGCTCCGGAGTGCGCTAAGCGCCGGCTCCGACTGCACTGAGCGCCAGTTCCGGGCGAAACCCTGGGAAGCCAGGCGCAGGCTGGGGGAATGAATCTGGGCTGTGGGGCGCAGGCACAGAGGAGCGGGGGAAGGCAGAGCTCCAGAGGCGCGCACGGGAAGGGGCGCAAAGGACGGACTGTTGCCTGCGCCACTGAACTGCCCTAGCGGGAAGGAGACATAAGCTCAGGACCGTGCTGAACCCCAGTTCCGACTGCACTGAACCCCAGTTCCGGGCGAAACCCTGGGAAGCCAGGCGCACGCTGGGGGAATGAATTTGGGCTGTGGTGGCGGAGGCACAGAGAAGCGGCAGCTCCAGACGCGCACACTGGAAGGTGCGCAGAGGACGGTCTTTTGCCTGCGCCACTGGGTGGCCCTGCTGGGAAGGAGACAGGGACGCCAGACTGCGCTGAGACCCAGTTCCAACTACACTGAAACCCAGTTCCAGGCGAGAATCTGGGAGTCCAGATTCATTAGGGGAGGGACTGGACTGTTTGGCAGTGGGCGAAACTCCAGGGCGCGTTTCTCTCAGAGGTGTTTGCAAGGAATACAGAGGGACACAGACACAGGAGCCTCATAGGGCAGGGCTGACAGGAAGCCAAGGTTGTAGGCTCCACCCTGTAGCTCCGCCCCAGCCAAGCTGAGCAGAAGCTTTTTCCTGCTAAGTGCCTCAGGTAGTGGCTGACCCACACTACATTGGAGACCCAGAAACGAGGGCATCTAGTGGTTGGTGGGAGATGACACCAGATTTCAATCACTTGCATAAGGGAGGCATTCTAGAGGCAGACTCAGTGAGCGCCAAGGCATTGCTGCATCAAGACCCGGCCCACAAACATGTCTCCTGCACAGCAACTCTTCCTATATAGACAAAGAGGGTCCTCACGGCCAATTGGCCTGGAGGACAATTCCTCCCAGTGACACCAACAACAATCAAGACTTAACTGTACAAAGGAGGACCAAGATGGAGACATAGGGCGGCAGCCTGATCATTGCCTACCACAACAATATTGAGACTACGACGGGAGAGCAGAGCAGACACCAGCCAGAAAGACCGGGGGGCTGGCTGAGCAGATGCTCTACAACTAGAATAAAAGAGAGGGGTACGCAGGATGATGCTGATGCCGGTGACCCAAAGTCCACACTTTAAGAACTATGGCTCAGGCGACACAATGGTGGCCTGGAACGTGCTCAGCGCAGTTCCCCCGGCGGTCTCCGGCTGAGGGGACGGCTCCACTCGCTGACGAGCACGGACAGACGAGCCCCTGGGAGACATGGGGTGGGAGACTCCGTGCTTGCTGACCTCCGAGTCCTTCAAGAATCTCAATGCCCCGAAGTGGCCAGGTGCGCACGCTCAGCGACTGGCCACCGTTGCAGACCCAAGGGCTGACGCAGCGACACCGGACCAGCCCACCGCTGGGCACCGGGCACACCGGAGCCTTGCCGAGCCCGCCGCCCAACGAGTTCTGCGGCAGCCGCCCTGGAGCTCTGAGAAAATGACCGAAGGAATTGCTGAGAGGGAATTGACCAACAGGAATTGGGATCAAGAAGACGAAACCCCGCTGAGACCCGAGCCCAGGCGAGCCTGCGAGCCTCTGGGCTCAGATGTGGTCACACGCCTCTGGGTCTAGGTGAGGCCTCACGCCCCTGGGTTTGGGTGAGGCCACGCGCCCCTGGGTCCAGGTGAAGCTGGATTCCGGGTTCGGGTGAGGCCATGTGCCCCTGGGTCCGGGCGAATCTGAACCCTGGGTCCGGGTGAGGCCGTGGGCCCCTGGATCCGGGTAAGGCTGGGTCCCGAGTACGGGTGAGGCCGTGAGCCCCTGGATCCGGGTGAGACCACGCGACCAGGGGTCTGAGAGAGGTAACGCGCCCCTGGGTCCGGGTGGCTTCGTGCACCTAGGTCCAGGTGAAGCCACGTGCCCCTGGGTCTGAGAGAGGCCACGCACCCCTAGGTCCGGGCGAGACCATGTGTCCCTGGATCCGGGTGGGGCCTCGTGCACCTAGGCCCGGGTGGGGCAGCGTGCCCCTGGGTCTGGGGGAGGCCAGGCGTCCCTGGGTCCGGGTGAGACCGTGTGTCCCTGGATCCGGGTGAGACCTCGTGCACCTAGGCATGGGTGAGGTCACGTGCCCCGGGGTCTGAGAGGCCAAGCGTCCCTGGGTCCGGGTGAGACCTTGTGTCCCTGGATCCGGGTGAGGCCGCGTGCACCTAGACCCGGGTGAGCCCAAGTGGCCCTGGGTCTGGGAGAGGCCAAGCGTCCCTGGGTCCGGGTGAGACCATGTGTCCCTGGAGCCGGACGAGGCCTCGTGCACCTAGGTCCGGGTGAGGCCACGTGCCCCTGGGTCTGGGAGAGGCCAAGCGTCCCTGGGTCCGGGTGAGACCATGTGTCCCTGGATCCGGGTGAGGCCTCGTGCACCTAGGCCCGGGTGAGGCCACGTGCCCCTGGGTCTGGGAGAGGCTAAGCGTCCCTGGGTCCGGGTGAGACCATGCGTCCCTGGATCCGGATGAGGCCTCGTGCACCTAGGCCCGGGTGAGCCCAAGTGGCCCTGGGTCTGGGAGAGGCCAAGCGTCCCTGGGTCCGGGAGAGACCATGTGTCCCTGGAACCAGGTGAGGCCTTGTGCAACTAAGCCCGGGTGAGGCCATGTGCCCCTGGGTCTGGGAGAGGCCAAGCGTCCCTGGGTACGGGTGAAGCCAGATCCTGGGTACGGGTGAAGCCAGATCCTGGGTCCGGGTGAGGCCGTGTGCCCCTGGATCCATCCGGGTGAGGCTGGGTCCCAGGCCCGGGTGAGACCACGCGCCCCTTGGGTATGGGTGAGGCCACATGCCCCTTAGTCCGGGTGACGCCGTGCCCCTGGGTTCGGCCGAGACCAAACCAGAGGGAGTCGGACCTCCATTACCACCGTTTGTCCACCATCCAGAGCTGAGGGGTCAGTGCTGACATGTACACATAAGGAACTACTGGACATTGAAATTGGGTCTCAAAAGAACTGTTGGTCCAGGGGGAAGCTTGCTACAGATTGATTCATTTGCCTGTCAGCATAACTATTATTGCTCGTCTCACATTCAGTTCTTATTAGTATATATCTAGTGACATATGATCTCGCTCATCTAGGGGAAATGATGAACAACATAGACTGAGGAACAAGAACAGAACCATAAGCAAGGAGGCATCGATCGGACTATCGGGCCTCAGAGGGAGGATAGGGGAGGGTAGGGGGAGGGTGGGCGGAGGGGGAGAGTTCAACCAAAGGACCTGTATGCATGCATATAAGCCTATCCAACGGTTAAGTTCAACAGGGGATTGGGGCATGCGTGGGGAGAGGGGTGGGATGGGAATGGGGGGATGAGGACAAATATGTGACACCTTAATCAATAAAGAAATTTAAAAAAAAAAGTGATCTGCTACTTTCTCTAACATTTTAACTATCTACACTAATAAAAGAGAAACATGCAAATTGACCATCACTCCACTACACCCACCATCCAATCAGGAGTGATTATGCAAATTAACCCAACAAAGATGGTGGCAGCCACAAAGTTGAAGCAAGCAGGAGGCTTGGGTTGCCCCCTGGCAATGGAGGAAGCCAAGCTTTCCGCCCTCCCTGGTCGGCCCTGGCATCCACTCAAGGCTACAAAGTTTCAATTATAGAAGATAAATAAATCCCAGATACCTGCTTCCAGCCAGCCCTGGCCTCTGCTCAAGGAGGCACTGAAAAAAAAAAAAGAAAAGAAAAAAAAGGAGGGGCTGGGCGTCTGGATCACTGAGGGGCGTGGCCAGCCTGAAAACAGCCCTCAGCCCCTCACCCAGGCTGGCCACGCCCCCCCAGCGGGGACCCTCACCCCATGGGGGCATGGCCAGCCTGCAAACCACCACAAACCCCTCGTCCAGGCCGCCCCATGCCCCAAGGAAACCCCCACCCTGATCTGGGACACCCCTCAGGGAAAACCAGCTGGCCCCCCACCCATGCACCAGGCCTCTATCTATACTAATAAAATGGTAATATGCTAATTAGACTGGGAGACCTTCCTGATGTTCTTCTGGACAAAGCCATGGTAATGGGGCTGAGGTAGAGGAGGTTAGAGGCCAAGAGGGGAGGGCAGTTGTGGGTGATCAGGCCAGGATGGGATGGCAGTTGTGGGTGATCAGGCTGGTGGGGGGCGGGGTCGTTGGGGGTAAGCAGACCAGCAGGGGGGCCAGTTGGGGGTGAGCAGGTTGTCAGTGGGGGTCAGTTGGAGGTGATCAGGACAGCTGGGGGGGCAGTTTGGAGTGAGCAGGCCAGCAGGGGTGCAGTTGGGGGCGAGTAGGCCAACGGCAGGGGGCAGTTGGGTGTGAGCAGGCCGGCAGGCAGAGTGCTTAGGGACAATCAGGCAGGCAGGCAGGCAGGTGAGCAGTTAGGAGCCAGCATTCCCGGATTGCAACAGTGATGTCTGATTGCAAGAGTGATGTCTGTTTAGGCCCGATCCCCGTAAACCAGCAATAAGACATCCTTCAAGGGGTCCCAGATTGGAGAGGGTGCAGGCTGGGCTGAGGGACACCCCACCCCCCCTATGCACAAATTTCATGTACCGGGCCTCTAGTGTATAAATAAAAATTCAAGATCCACTATGAATCATAAGTTAAACAATAGTCAACAAAATTGAGCTCTATTAAAAGTGTTTACAAAAGAACATAGCATATATGAGACAAAAACGGATCTTTCTGTTAGATTGAGGTTTGCTCTAGATGTTCAAAAAACTTAGTTGAACCTATTTGAGTTCCTACTACATGTAAAGCAACTGGATATTTTAGAGGTGGAAGACTGTAAAAGTCTGCAAAACATAAAACACAGTCTTAGATGGTAAGAAGCTCAAAACTTTGTGAGATGTATTTGTTCTAAAATTAATTACTATGGGAAGCTATGAGAGAAGGATAGATCAACCACTTATCTTGAACAAATGATCAACTAATAGAAACATAACAATTAAGATTATTTTTTAAAGAAATGAAATGTTATTTTTCAATCACATTATACATTCAACACTATTTTGTATTAGTTTGAGATGAACAATAGAGTGGCCAGACAATCATATACTTTACACAGTGATCCTTTGGTATTTCAAGTACTCACCTGGCACCCTATACTCCCCATGCAGTATTACACACCCCCATGACTATTTTGTAACTACCAATTAGTACTTCTTAATTCCTTCACCTATTACACCCAGCCCCACATCTCCACTCCTGTCTGGCAACAAACAGTCTGTTCTCTCTATCTCCCATGTTTTCTTTATCACATATCCCTTTATGTAAACTAATTTCTTTATGTAAATTTTCTTGAAATTCTTAGATTTCTGATTTGTTTATGAACATTATAGTTATTTTTTTTCAAATTAAGATAAGATCTCTTTACAGTTTTGATTAAATTTATATTACAAGTTAAAAATTGTTTGGAAAGAATTCCAAATCTGTCTATTTTGTATTCTTATTCAAAAATAGTACATGACTTCTAATTTATTGAAATATACTTTATGGCTTTCAGGAAGTTTGTAGTTTATTTAATGTAGATCTCATATTTATTGCTCATTTTTTTCTAAGTACCTTATATTTGATACTAGTATATATGTAAAATACTAGTAAAATCAGCTGACAGTCATTTGGGCATTCCCCAGTAGGTAACTATAACTGCTTTTCTCTTGCTGCTTTTAAGATTATCTCTATAAGTACCTTATATTTGATACTAGTATATATGGTTGATTCAATTATACTTTAATTATTTAATACTAGTTCACAGGAAAGTTAGGTCACTTTGTTTATTTTGTTTACAGCCACCATATTAAATTTTCTTATTAATTGTAGTAATGTTTTCATTCTTTTGAATTTTCTAGCTATACAATCATATTATTCATAAAAATGATAATTTTATTTATTTCTTCATATTGTTACTTTTATTCTTTAATTTCTTTTTTTTATATTAAATTGTGTTGGTGTTGCCAGTGAGGTGGGGTTCTTGAGGAAAAGTATTTCCAAATACCCACTTGGATGAGGTCTGGTAGTAATTTTTATTTGTGATGCAAAATAAAAAAATGGCCCATCTCCGTCTGTCTCACCATGGAAAATAAAGGACAGAAATAGAGTCAAAGTCAAGTGATTCTGTGAAACATTAACCTTTAGTACCAGTTCAGCATCCAGCTAGCTTCACTTGTGTTCCCAGCTACAATCCAAGGCTTTGCTGCTGTACAGAGGCTCCTGCCTGGAGCCTGCTGCAACCTGGCTACAAAGGCCACATGCCTATGGAGAGAGAAGGTGTGAATGCACAGGCAAGTGTGGATCACAAACAAGAGAGAGAGAAAGCATCTTTGTTTACCCAAAATTATGTATCTCAGGCTTGGGAGGAACCAGAATCTTTTTCTTTTCCTTTTCTTCTTTTTATTAATCTTTATTGTTGAGATTATTATAGATGTCCCTCTTTTTCCCCCATTGCCCCCCTCCACCCAGTTCCCACCCCGCCCCAAGACTTCACTACCCTATTGTCTGTGTCCATAGGTAATACATATATGCATATAGGATCATTGTTTAATCTCTTCCCGCTCCCACCTTTTTCCCTCTGAGAATCATCAGTGTGTTCCATTTCCATGCTTCTGATTCATTTTTTAAAAATATATATATTTTTATTTATTTCAGAGAGGAGGGGAAAGGGAGAGATAGAACCATCAATGATAGAATCATTGATCGGCTGCCTCCTGCATGCCCCCACTGGGGATCGAGCCCACAAGCCATGCATGTGCCCTTGACTGGAATTGAACCTGGGACCCTTCAGTCTGCAGGTCGATGCTCTATCCACTGAGCAAAACCAGCCAGGGCTCTGATTCTATTTTATTCACCAGTTCATTCTGTTCATTAGATTTCTTATTCATTTATTTTTATTTTTAGATTAAATTGTTCATAGGCAAGACTTCTTTTCCAAGCTCTGGGACTCTGGGCTGTGGGTCTGGTATGGGGCTGGGACCCCTTGCTCCTCATGGGCAGACTCTGCAGAGATGATCTTCCTCCTGATTAAAAAAGCGGCACACATGGGTACCAGCCCAGCCCATTCCGTGCCTCCGCAACTCCTACCAGTCACAGTGTGCCTTCTTCTTTACTTCTCTAGTTGTAGGATTTCCATTCAGCTAGCTTTCCAGTAGTTCTGGATGATGGTTGTTCTGTATTTTAGTTGTAATTTTGATGTGGTTGTGTGGGAAACAGCGAGTACAGGCATTTACCTACACCTCCATCTTTTGTCTCCCAGAAGCTTTTTCATAATAGCCATTCAACTTCCCAAACTTTCATGGGCTTCGGGTGCTGTCCACCCTCTAGCAAATTACCTTTTTCCCAGGTTAAACTGATAAACCTCTTTGGTCAATCACCTCCCCTGTGCAATTTTGACTTTATCATGTATTTGTTTGCCTCCTCCTTTGCCCTATTCCTGCCCCTAGTGATCTGTAGGGAATGGACTGGTGGTTCCCTGGGTAGAGTGTGAAGCTGTGGCTTTTGTTGAAGCAAACAGGTCTCTGCTTCCCAGCTGAATTTGTTCAACGTCTGACCCTACTTTGCTGCCTTTCCCTCATTAATATCTAGCTAATGACAGCAACAGTTAGAACTTTAGAAAAAGCACTACGGGAGTTCACAGGTGGGTATGATCACAACTAGCAAGAGGATAAGGAAAGCCTTCATGAAGAAGGTAATTTTTTAATAGTGGCATTGAAGGATAAGCAGAATTTCAATAGGTAAAAATGGGGTAGAACATTTTAAACAGAAGGAAAATCAAGAACACAGACAATGGAGATAGGAAAACACATGGAATGCCTGCCAGAATCTAGTTTGGCTATGAAGCTTAACAAAATGACTGAATTGATATTGGTTGCCCTTTACAATTCAAGGAAGACTTTCAGATTTGAAAGCTTTCTGATTTTGTTCTCTAGGAAGACTGTTAAAATGTAGACACCTTGGCTCCACCATTTGGTAATCAAGATTCAGTCCATCTGACAATATTAATTTTAACATGCACCCTGAATAAGAAAAAGGTAAAGAAGAAAAATAGAAACCTATAAATCATGTGGATAAGATCAAGATCCTGATGGGAGATGTGAAAGAACAAACTGACTAATGATTTTTTTTTAATAAGTGGTAGGAGTAAGGAAGTGAATAGTGACTAAAGTACTTGTAAATTATCAGTACAGATTTCAATAGCATCTGAAGTTACCCAATACCCACTAGTGTTCCCTGGTCTCCAGGATATGAAATATTTTCAAACTAGGATATCTGAGGAAAGACAGCATGACTGAGAATTATTCACTGGTGATATGAAGTTGAGTGGTGACCATCTTGGTGTCTCCAAGTAATTAAATGAGTACCACTCAGATCAGAGGAACAAGATGAACTAACTGTTGAAAAAAAATGGGCTTCAGATCTCAGCAGAAACACTTAGACTGAGCTAAGTGAAAGAATTTCCTAGAACAATGACACCTCTCACAATAACTGCATTGTCTGATCACATATAGGTATTTTCTCCCTTCATGAAGTTGGTCTATGGGGGAATAATAGAAGGTGTCAAAGGTAACAGAAGTCGGGAGCCTGATTGAATGTGGTATCCAGGTAGAACACCCCCCTCTTTAAAATAAAAAAATCTTATGGGGCATTCAATGGATCAGAACTAGTGAATTTATTAGACGATTCAACCAGGCAAAGACTTTCTAAAGTATGTTATTACTGTGTTGTAGTCAGCTCTTTACCTTGATGCAGTTGCTGGATAGGTTTACTGGAAAACCTATAAACTAGTTGACTTTGACAAATTTCAAAAGTGAAAAAGAAGTTTTAAGATTTACTATGTGTACTGATCAGAATCAGGAATTAATTGTTCTCCTCTCTTCTGTCCAATATTTGTCATTACTCATGTATCATAATGGTACCTCCCACACACAATTACACACCTTGTTAAGTTGCACATAATTTTAGTCTCTTGCATCACTAAGTCTAATTTTTCTTGGCTTACTAAAGTGTTTACCTGACCATAACTGGAAAATAAAGTTTTTTGAGCAACTGGTTGCCTATGAGCCATGATTGGATGGTTTCTCAGCAGGGCTCCATATCCAAAAATATAGTATCTACTTGCCACTAACAGACTACCATCAGAAGTTAGGTCATTTTATGATCTAGAAATTTAAATAATTCACTTTCCTTTATTAAAATACAGAAGCACATTTTGATAGGGAAAATTCCAACATCTTCATAGATAATAACATTTACCTCAGAGAACGTCTCAGTAAAATAACATAGAAAGCTATACTTGATCATCATTTGAAACAAGTATTACCTGGATAATCAAACAAACATAATATTGCTGAAATTGTAATACTCTGGAATTATATGAAAAGTAAAATTTAATGAAGCTTCAGGTTTGGATAACTAGATAAATATTCATAAATAAAAATTATAGTTTCCCATAAGAACTCTAAATGAAATAGTGTCTGACCTATAGATTGCTGGAAATCAGGCTAAATTCAGGCCCTCAGTTTTATTTTCATTGTCTTATTCTTTCATATTCCCAAGGAATTTAGTAAAATTAAGAAAGAATAGGATATTGAAACAAGAAAACAAATGCTCAAGGAGTCTGGCATGTTTCTTCGAGTGAATATCTCATTCAAAACTGAAATCTATTCCAGGTTCTGTTATAATATGGATTATTTTCTGAAAAAGAAAAATCTCAAAAAATAGTGGTATGCTCTTTAAAAATGCCACCTTAATATTTATCTTTATCCATCTTAGATAAATGAGTATTTATATTCATCATAATGCAACTGACTTATTTTTTTTTTATGTTTGAAAGCCTTACCAAACATCCCAAGCAAATTTTTCTACTAGAAATTGTTATGTAAATAGAGAGAAAGCATCATCAGGTCTACCAGGAGGAAGACAGAGGAGTCTTAAGTGAGATGATGTAATCAGGAGCATTTCAAGGTTACATGCCAGGGTGCACTAAATGAAAATACATTGAAATGTGGCCAATAGGGAATGATCAACAGAAAAAGTACAGACTTCAGTGTTAGAGAGTGGGAATTTTTTGAGCATGCTTCCAGAGAGACTGTAGACTATGCCCCAGATAGAGTTGTCAGTGCTGACACCAGGCCAGTCCTTGAGATAGGGTCTCATGGCCCCTTCCCAGCACGTAGGCCTTCTTTCATAGAACACTGTCAGCTTTCTGAAGAACAGGATAACCCTGTGAATAACATGGTCGTCAATGGCATGACTCTGACATTGCTTGGTAAAAACTGTTTTGTCTTGGGATGCTTGTTCTGCAAAAACAGGATGTGGTAAATGGGCTTAAAAGTAGTCCTACACAAAGGGTCGCTGCTGCTCTCTAGAATCCCTGCATGGAGAAAGGCAGAACAGTTGCTGGCTGGCTGGCCGGCCGGCCAGCTGGCTAATAAAGGCTCCCTAAATTTTAATTTGGTCTGGGCTCCAGTGGTCATTCACTCGCAGTTTGCTCCACAACATTCAGGAGGGTACTCCTGTCTTTAAAATCACTTAAGGGAACCAAGATGGCAGCATAGGTAAATGCTTGTACTCAACGCTTCCCGCAACCACATTAAAATTACAACTGAAATACAGAACAACCATCACTCAGAACCACCTGAAAACTGGCTGAATGGAAGTCCTACAACTAGAGAAGTAAAGAAGAAAGCACACTGAGACTGGTAGGAGGGGTAGAGGTGTGGAACGGGCTGGACCAACACCTATGTGTACCCTCTTTTAATAAAGAGGAAGATCATTTCTGTGAGGAGAAAGGGGTCCCACCCCACATCTGACCCCCAGCCCAGGCTCCCAGAGCTGGGAAGAGAAGTCCCTGTAACTACAAGCTGTAAAAACCATCAGGGATTATGGCTGTGAGGCACGGAGGCTGCAGGAGACCCAGCTGTTCTTTTTATTTATTTATTTTTTTTAGTTCTTAAGTTTTCTTTTTTTTTTTCAATTTTTTTATTAAGGTATTATATGTGTACATATCTTACTATTGCCACCCCCCACCTCACTCCCATATATGCCCTCACCCCCCAGAATTTTGCATCCGTTGGTTATGCTTATATGCATGCATACAAGTCCTTTGATTGATCTCTTATCTCCCCCACCTCTCCCTAACCTTCCCTCTGTAATTTGACAGTCTGTTTGATGCTTTACTGTCTCTGTATCTATCTTTTTGTTCAAGTTTATAATGTTCTTTATTATCCATAAATGAGTGAGATCATGTGGTATTTTTCTTTCATTGACTAGCTTATTTCACTTAACATAATGTTCTCCAATTCCATCCAGGTTGCTGCAAATGATGAGAATTCCTTCTTCTTTATGGCAGCATAGTATTCCATTGTGTAGATGTACCACAGTTTTCTGATCCAGTCATCTGCTGACGGACACCTAGGCTGTTTCCAAATCTTAGCTATGGTGAATTGTGCTGCTATGAACATAGGGGTGCATATATCCTTTCTGATTGGTGTTTCTAGTTACTTCGGATAGATTCCCAGGAGTGGGATTACTGGGTCAAATGGAAGTTCCATTTTCAGTTTTTTGAGGAAACTCCATACTGTTCTCCACAGTGGCTGCACCAGTCTGCATTCCCACCAGCAGTGCACAAGGGTTCCTTTTTCTCTGCATCCTCGCCAACACTTGTCGTTTGTTGATTTGTTGATGATAGCCATTCTGACAGGTGTGAGATGGTACTGCATTGTTGTTTTGATTTGCATCTCTCGGATAATTAGTGACATTGAGCATGTTTTCATGTGTCTCTTGGCCTTCCTTCTGCCTTCTTTTGAAAAGATTCTATTTAGGTCTGTTGCCCATTTTTTTATTGGATCATTTATCTTCCTTTTATTAAGTTGTATAAGCTGCCTGTAGATGTTGGAGATTAAACCTTTATCAGTGATGCCATTTGCAAATATGTTCTCCCATGCAGTAGGCCTTCTTGTTGTTTTGTTGATGGTTTCTTTTGTTGTGAAAAAGCTTTTTATTTTGATGTAGTCCCATTTGTTAATTTTCTCTTTAGCTTCCATTGCCCTAGGGGCAGTGTCAGTGAAGAAGTTCTTTTGGCATATGTCTGAGATTTTGTTGCCTGTGGAGTCCTCTAGTATTTTTATGGTTTCCCGTCTTATGTTTAAGTCCTGTATCCATTTTGAGTTTATTTTTGTGTATAGTGTAAGTTGGTTATCTAGTTTCATTTTTTTGCATGTACCTGTCCAATTTTCCCAACACCATTTATTGAAGAGACTATCTTGACTCTATTGTATGTTCATGCCTCCTTTGTCAAATATTAATTGAGCATAGTGGTTTGGGTCAATATCTGGATTCTCTATTCTGTTCCATTGATCTATATGTCTGTTCTTGTGCCAGTACCAGGTTGTTTTGAGAACAGTGGCTTTGTAATACAGCTTGAAATCTGGTATTGAGATCCCTCCTACTTTATTCTTATTTCTCAGGATTGCTGTGGCTATTCGGGGTCTTTTTTTATTCCAGATGAATTTTTGGAGAGTTCTTTCAAGGTCTGTAAATATGCTATTGGTATTTTAATGGGGAGTGCATTGAATCTATAGATTGCTTTGGGTAGTATGGACATTTTAATGATGTTGATTCTACCAATCCATGAACATGGTATGTTCTTCCATCTGTTTACGTCTTCCTCTATCTCTTTTTTCAGTGTCCTGTAGTTTTCCGTGTATAGGTCTTTTACCTCCTTAGTTAAGTTTATTCTTAGGTATCTTAATTTTTTTGATGCGATGGTAAATGGGATTGCCTTTTTAGTCTCTCTGTCTGTAAGTTCACTATTGGTGTATAGAAAGGCCATAGATTTCTTGGCTTTAATTTTGTATCCTGCTACATTGCCGAATTCATTTATTAAGTCTATTAGTTTTTTGACGGAGTCTTTCGGATTTTTTATGTACAATATCATGTCGTCTGCAAATAAAGACAGCTTTACTTGTTCTTTTCCAATTTGGATGCCTTTTATTTCTTCTTCTTGTCTAATTGCAATGGCTAATACTTCCAGTACTATGTCAAACAGGAGTGGTGAGAGTGGGCATCCCTGTCTTGTTCCTGTTCTTAGGGGAAATGTTTTTAGTTTTTGTCCATTGAGTATGATGTTGGCTGTGGGTTTATCATATATAGCTTTTATTATGTTGAGGTATGAGCCTTCTATTCCCACCTTGTTGAGAGTTTTTATCAAGAAAGGGTGTTGGATTTTGTCAAATGCTTTTTCTGCATCAATTGATATGACTATGTGATTTTTATCTCTCAATTTGTTTATGTGATGTATCACGTTTATTGATTTGTGGATATTGTACCATACTTGCATTCCTGGGATAAATCCTACTTGGTCATGGTGTATGATCTTTCTGATGTACTGCTGGAGCCGATTTGCTAGAATTTTGTTGAGGATTTTGGCATCTATGTTCATGAGGAATATTGGTCTGTAATTCTCTTTCATTGTGTTGTCTTTATCTGGTTTTGGTATGAGGGTGATGCTGGCTTCATGGAAGGAGCTTGGAAGTGTTCCTTCTTCTTGAATTTTTTGGAATAGTCTGAGGAGGATAGGTTTTAGTTCTTCCTTGAATGTTTGGTAAAATTCTCCTGTGAAGCCATCATGCCCCGGGCTTTTGTTTGCCAGAAGCTTCTTGATGACTGCTTCAATTTCGTCCATAGTTATTCGCCTATTGAGCTCTTTAGATTCTTCTTGATTGATTTTTGGAAGGTTGTATTTTTCTAGGAATATGTCCATTTCCTCCAGGTTGTCTAGTTTGTTGGAATAGTGTTGTTCGTAGTATTTTGTAACAATCCTTTGTATCTCAGCGGGGTCTGTTGTTATTTCACCTCTTTCATTTCTGATTTTGTTTATTTGGGTCCTCTCTCTTTGCTTCTTGGTGAGCCTGGCTAGAGGTCCATCAATCTTGTTTATTCTTTCAAAGAACCAGCTCTTGGTTTTGTTGATCTTTTGTATTGTTTCCTTGGTCTCTATGCCATTTGTCTCCGCTCTGATCTTTGTTATTTCCTTCCTTCTGGTTACACTGGGCTTTTCTTGCTGCTCTTTTTCTAGCTCTTTGAGTTGTAGGGTTAAGTAATTTATTACCATTGTTTCTTGTTTTTTGCAATATGCTTGTAGAGCTATGAACTTCCCTCTCAAGACTGCTTTCGCTTTGTCCCATAGATTTTGGATTGTTGTGTTTTCATTGTCATTTGTTGCCATGATGTTTTTTATTACTTCCTTGATCTCTCTGGTGACCCAGTCCTTGTTTAATAGCATGCTGTTTAGTCTCCATGTGTTTGATTTCTTTGGATTGTATTTATTGTAGTTGATTTCCAGTTTTATGCCACTGTGATCTGAGAAGACGCTTGATATAATTTCTATCTTCTTGAATTTGAAGAGACTTTGCCTGTGACCCAGCATATGGTCTATCTTTGAAAATGACCCAGGTGCACTTGAGAAGAATGTATATTCTGTGGCTTTGGGGTGAAATGTTCTGAAGATGTCAATTAAGTCCATCTGGTCTAGTGAGTCATTTAGGATTGCTGTTTCTTTGTTGATTTTTTGTTTAGAGGATTTGTCCAGTGGTAATAGTGGGGTATTAAAGTCTCCTACTATGATTGTATTGCTATTAATCTCTCCCTTAATATCCTCCAGGAGTTGTTTTATGTATTTGGGTCCTCCTATATTGGGAGTGTATATGTTTACCAGGATTATTTCTTCTTGTTGGATTTCTCCCTTTAGTATTATGAAGTGGCCTTCTTTATCTCTTGTTATGGCATTTACTTTGAGGTCTATTTTGTCAGATATAAGTATTGCCACCCCAGCTTTTTTTTTTATTTCCATTTGCCTGAAAGATATTTTTCCACCCCTTCACTTTCAATCTGTGTGAGTCTCTTGTTCTGAGGTGGGTCTTTTGTAGACAGCATATATATGGGTCGTGTTTTTTTTATCCATTCAGCCACTCTATGTCTTTTGATTGGAGCATTTAGTCCGTTTACATTTAAAGTTATTACTGAAAGGTATTTGTTTGTAGTCATATCTATTTTTGTGTCTGTATTCCTTCTTACCTGTTTATTTCTTCTTTTTACAGTATTCCCTTTAGCAATTCTTGCATTGCTGGTTTGGTGGTGATAAACTCCTTGAGCCTTTTTTGTCTGCAAAGCTCCTTATTTCCCCTTCAATTTTGATTGATAGTCTTGCTGGATATAGTATTCTTGGATTCAGTCCTTTGCTTTGCAACACTTTGTATACCTCCTTCCATTCACTTCTAGCTTGTTGTGTTTCTGTTGAGTAATCATTTGACAATCTGATGGGTGTTCCTTTGTAGATAACTCTCTGTCTCTCTCTTGCCGCCTTTAAGATTCTCTCTTTATCATTTATATTTGCCATTGAAATTATGACATGTCTTGGTGTGGGTCTTTTGGGGTTGATCCTGCTTGGGACTCTCTGTACTTGCGTAACTTTTGTCTTTCCCATGTCTGGGAAGTTTTCTGTCATTATTTCTTCAAATAGATTTTCTAATCCCTGCTGCTCTTCTTGTCCTTCTGGCAGCCCTATTATACGCATGTTACTTCGTTTCATGTTGTCCCGAAGCTCCCTTAGGCTTTCCTCCTGCTTTTTAATTTTTTTCTCCAATTGCTGTTCAGATTGAGCTTGTTTCTGTACCTGATCTTCTAACTCACTAATCCGGTCCTCTGCTTCTTGTAGTCTACTGTTGCCAGCTGTTCTTTTTAAAGAGCTGGCCCATGGACTTGATACCTCTGAGCTCCAGCACCATGTGGCTCTGGGAGACCCAGACACACATGGAAAGGAACTGGATTGTTTGTCATCAGGACAGAAACTTGGGGGCAGCTTTCTCACAGATAAAGGTGCTCTCAAGGGTCATTGTCCCTGTGCTGGGACCTAGAGAACACTATTAGCTCCACCCTGAAGATTCCCTGAGACCCTGCCCCATCTAATTTGCAGCAGCTTTTCCATATGGATGGCCTATCCTGGCTCAGGCTTCAGACTTTGCAAAATTCTCTCAAACAAGCTGCAGTTGGGGACAGCATGCCCCAAACCCAACAATAAAATTCCCAAGATCTTGCACTAGCACCAGCCTGCACAGCTGGGCCTTGCCTCCTTCACAGCAGTGATCTCACTGTAGTTGCATCTGGTCCTCACAGCCAATTGGCCTAGAGGTCAACTCCCCCCAGAGATTCCAATAGCAATAAAGGCTCAATTACAAGACTGTGCACACAGCTCACACAGGAATACACCTAGAGTGCCCAGCTCAGATTACCAGAGAGGTTGAGCCACTGGGCCCTACAAGACACTTACTACACAAGGCCACTCTACCAATTCCAAAAGACATAATATTTCTACCAAATACATGGAAATAAACACAGGGAAACAGAAAAAAATGGGAGACAAAGAAACATGTCACAAATGAAAGAAATGGAAGCAAGCAAACTACTGGATACAGAGCTAAAAACCATGGTTACAAGGTTGCTCAAGGATCTTCATGAGAGCTTCAAGGGACTTAGTGAGACTTTCAGGGATCTCAGTGAGAATTTCAATGACATGGAAAATAACCAGTCAGAAATTAGCATACACTAATTAAATAATGAACAATTTACACGGTTTCAATAGTATAGTAGAGGATTCTGAGAATCAAGTCAATGATTTGGAATATGAGGAAGCAAAAAATACCCAATTAGAAGTGCAAAAAGAAAAAAAAGAATACAAAAATATGAAGTGTAAAGAGCCTCTGGTACAACTTCAAGCATACCAATATTCGCCTTATGGGGTTGACAGAAGGAGGAGAGAGAAAGCAAGATATTGAAGACCTATTTGAAGAAATAATGACAGAAAACTTTCCATGCCTGGTGAAAGAAATAGATTTACTAGTACAAGTCCAGGGTGCACGGAGAGTCCCAAAAAAGAGGAACCCAAAGAGGACCACACCAAGACACATCATAATTAAAATGCCAAGGGTTAAAGACAAAGAGAGAATCTTAAAAGCAGCAAGAGAAAAGCAGTTAGTTACCTACACGGGAGTGCCCATACAACTGTCAGCTGATTTTTCTATAAAAACTTTGCAGGTCAGAAAGGAGTGGCAAGAAATATTCAAAGTGATGAATAGTAAGGACCTACAACCAAGATTATTTTACCCAGCAAAGCTGTCGTTTAGAATTGAGGGTCAGATAAAGAACTTCACAGACAAGAAAAAGCTAAAGGAGTTCATCCCCATCTAAGCAGTATTACATGAAATATTGAAGGGTGTTGGAGGAGAAGGAGGAGGAAGAAGAAGAAGAAGAAGAAGAAGAAGAAGAAGAAGAAGAAGAAGAAGAAGAAGAAGAAGAAGAAGAAGAAGAAGAAGAAAAGAAGAAGAAGAAGAAGGAGAAGAAGAAGAAAAAGAAGGAAGAGGAGGAGGAGGAGGAGGAGGAGGAGGAGGAGGAGGAGGAGGAGGAGGAAGAGGAAGAGGAGGAGGACGAGGAGGAGGAGGAAGAGGAAGAGAGAAGAAGAAGAAGAAGAATAAGAAGAAGAAGAAGAAGAAGAAGAAGAAGAAGAAGAAGAAGAAGGAGAGGAAGAAGAAGAGGAAGAAGAAGAAGAAGAAAAGAAGAAATATGAACAATAAAATGACAACAAATACATATATATCAGCAATCAAATCTAAAAATCAAAATAAACAAGAAATCTAATGAATAAAATAAACTGGTGAATAAAATAGAATCAGAAGCATGGAAAGCATGAAGAAGACTGATGAGTCTTAGATGGAAGGGAGGAGGGGGCTGGGAAGAGATTAACCAAAGATCTTACCTATGGACACAGACTGAAGGGTTGTGAAGGCATGGGGTAGGGTGTGAGCCAGGTGAAGGAGGGCAATGAGGAGAAAAGGGACATCTGTAATACTCTCAACAAGAAAGATTTTTAAAATAAAATAAACTCACTTAAGCAAAAATGTTCTTAATATTTTTGTTGGTTCCCCTTTTTTGTGCTTATAGAGAATACTGTACATTACTTATGATCACATTTTTCATATTGTATAGCAATTATCATTTTCCCTTATTAAACTATAAGGTCCAAGAAGACAGAGATCATGTGCCTTTTTCCACTGTCTATATCCTCACTACCAAGCATGGTGCCTAGCAAATAGTAAATGCTGAATAAATATTTGCTGAATAAATATTGGATAAACCAATAACAGTCCCAAACATGGCTCTAGGTGCTCTAGGGGTTATTAAGCTATATGAGACCCACCCTCTGACTTCAAGGAGTTTCTGGCCTCATTGTTGTAGAGTGAATTGAGAAGGGGAGCAGGGGGCATAAATACACAGACAAAATTACAAAAAGAAGAGGAAGGTAGGTGCTTTAAGAGAGGTATAAATGGGGATCTTAAAAAAGGGCTAGCATAATAGTGTTGACTTAACTACAAAAGAACAGGAAATCTGAGAAAGTGTTTTACAAATAATTTTTAGGTCTGATATGCAAAATTACATGTATATGCATATGCATATGCATATGTATATGTATATGTACTAGTATATGTATATGTGCCAGGGCTGACCAGCAGATCCTGAGCAACAGATGAATAGATTACTCTGACACACATTTCTGTGAAAGAGAGGCTAAGGGGTTGTTTAGCTTTAAGAGCAAAAAGCCCTGTTCACCTGCCTTCTTCGGCTTTTATTGTCACAACAGCTTGAACTAAAATTAACCTCTAGATACAATCAGCAGGGTAAGTACACTTGAGAAAGCATATGCTTCTACAAGGTTGGGTCTAAAAGACTAAACAGAGACCCTAGCAAAACACCAGGGGATCGGATTTGTTTGGAAAAGTCAAGGTAGGGGCTGCCACCTTCAGCAAGGTCCCCCCAGAGGCCCCCAACCTTTCAGAGAATCCTCCTTACAGACTTTCCAAGCAAGTCCTATTCTTCCCCACATCCCCCTCCATTTTGTTTTGCTGGCTGTTGAAGACAGAGTGAAGCTGTGAACTTTCTACTTTGGAAGGTCAGGGTCTGTGAAGCACATTTACTGCTTGAGTATTTTGTAGACTATAAGAAAAACAAAGAGAATTACAATGACAGCAATGGTTATAGTCTGATCATGTACCAATTGATTTTAGGAAACCCTGTGGTGGGGTCTATCCACTCCAAATGTTCCTTTACAGTATTCCAAGCAGCAGTCTGTTTTTATGTTTGATAGCAAGTAAGGACTCTCTAATTTGCCTTTGCAACATGTTTACTTCTTCAGTAAGGTTATCATGAAAGACTCCCCATAGATGCTTTTTAACATCAATCCATTAATGGTGACTACTGTTCCATTTTAAAGGGGTGACACATATGTGCTTATGCTCCCAATCTCAATTAAGCACTTGCCTGTGTGCTATAGTGTCCTATCTTTCCCGCAGATATTCAATGGCTGCCTCTATTGCCTGTAGCCTAGATAACATATTTTTTTAACTATGTGCTGTTATATAGTGAATTATCTAGTTATATTGTAGGCCATATTGTCTACACATGTGGCCATCTGCACAGACATAGATAGGGACGCCACAGCAGCCCTGGCAGTAGTAAGAATAACAACAGCTGAGATGATGGCTGCAATGAGAATTCCCAAAAAATTTTGGGGGCAGTAATTGGTTCAATGCTCTTTCTAAGACTTCGGTAGCTGATGAGCCTTGCCATTTCCTGGTGTGATTAACAGGTATCATGATTTCTGCTTGTCTTCTAAGTACCATAATAGTTCTGATGTTCAATGAAGTAATATTCTGGGTGGTAATACAGGATGCAAAATAAGCTCCTTCTCCAACCTGTACTAGAAAAGATGAACTATGGTTTATTAGTACTATTAGAACTATGGTATACTGGGGCCCATAACAAAGACATAGGGGTGAGTGGTGCAAATCAGGCTATTGTCAGTAAGATTATTAGTAAAAGTTATACTATAATGGCCAGAGGAGGTCTGGTAGTCACCATTCCATGCCATGATAGGATTTAATATGGCAAGCTGGAATCCACAGCGACCTTGTGGGGATAGAAACACACACATATCCTCTCCCCTATGGTAATAATTTATTGGGTCCTTGAGTCCTATATTCCCCCTTTTTTGTTTTATTAGTATGCTTTTTAATGTTGAATGGGCACGTTCAACAATGGACTGCCCCTGTGGATTGTAAGGGATTCCCATGGAATGCTGGATGGACCAAGTCCTGAAAAAGGTGGTAAAGGCATGGCTGCTATAAGCAGGCCTATTGTCAGTTTTTGTTTTGGTTAATATAGCTACAATTGGAAATAGGTTTTATTGAATTTATGTAAAGAAACGTATTGCTACTTATTAAGAATTGCTAAATTTTGGAGGGACAGATAGGGAGAGAAATATATAATTTACTAAATTGCTTTAAAAATGCTTCCTTGTATCTGAAAAGCAAAAAGTTTAAGAATTAGCAATACTTTTAATAAAAGTTACAAAAACTATATAATTATTCATTTAGATCTATAATAAAATTGTTTCTTTTGATTTTTCCTGCTAGTATTTCTATAAATTCAGATACTTTATAGAGTAATGCAAATGATATGGAATCTTGTCCTTTTTGTAAAACACAATATTCCATAATATTATAACTTATAATTAGCTATAAATGAAAACATATTAGAATCTATTTAATATGTGTATATAAATAGAATATAATTATTATTTTCTTATTTGACAGAGCTTCCCATATACCTTAAGTATAAAATTCCCTTCATAAGGAGTGAAGGCAAATTTTAAAATTTAAACCCTGAGAAGGTAGTCAAATATATTATACTAGAAGCCCATTATGAAGATTTGTGCAATAGACCTTCCTTCCCCTGGCTGCTGGCACCAGTTTTCCTCTGGCACCCTGGACCCAGGCCTTCGCTCCTACTAGAGCCTTCAATCTTTGCTCCAGAAGGAGCGCAACTCCTGTAGCTCCCTCAGCCCCCCTGCCCACCCTCTCATAGCAGGTGTCCCGCCCCACCTGGCTGCTCCATGCCTGCATGCTTGCTGCCCAGAGGCCCAGAGCAGCTTGGGGGCAGGGCCACCGCCATCTTTGTCAGGTTATTTGCATATTCACTCCTGATTGGCTGGTGGGTGTTGTGAAGTAATGGTCAATTTGCATATTTCTCTTTTATTAGTGTAGATTATTATATATTAGTAGTAAACAGTATTAAGTAATTTATTTACTTAAAGTAATTAAGTTTCTGATTAATATAACATAATTATTTTAAATATATATATATACATATACATATGTACATATATATATGTATATGTATATATATATATATGTATATGTATATGAAATCTTTGCTTCTTAGGAAAAACTTTTTTTCCTTTTACTTTTAGAAATAGGCTTATTTTTCTAATGGGAAATATACTTACATTCTTAAAAAGTATAACAGAGATAACATGACCTTGACAACTCTTAGTAGGCTGGAGAAAGGGTGTGTGTGTATGTGGGGAGATATCAGGTCCTGGGGTTTGTTCCCAGGACTGCAGCAACTCCCAGGCCTCTAATGGCTTTAGTGTAAAAGTACTATTTTTTTCTTTACAAGGAGAGTGCTCCTCCTCCCAATTCACTGCTGCCACTTGTGTAGCCTATTCCAGGGAACTTCTGTAGCTCCAGCCCTATAGGATAAATACTTGAGGAGTTTAAATAATTGTTTCCCATATTTTTCTCTTTTTGAGTAGACTAATGATATGAAATCTTGTATGTAAGAAGAGAGCTTAAAAATAGAAAAAACCCACATTAAATGAATGAGTACTCACAAAAGGATGGACTGCGACATTAGCCTTAGAATCTTATTTCACACTAACCCAGTACAGCAAATGGGTTCTGAGTGGCATAAAGTCTAAATAGTAGAGACAGATGATTCCCTATATTTATAAAATGGTAAAGTACAAACTAAGTCCCCTAAAGATAAGAGAGCAAGTAAATAATATTAATCAGTAACCTAGTTACATTAGATACAGATAAGAACTTCTACTAGCTAAGAGTTTCTAGTGGCTGATGTCTTGATAGGGAGAGCAGGAAGGACCCCAAGATTAAGAGTTCTTGGCAGCTGCTGGGAAGTTCCTGTAATCCATGCTATATGTTCAGCCTGTTATGAGTAGCTGGGGCCTCTAGTAAAGTGAAATATGCCCTATCTGTAAACAAATTAAATCAAACAACAAAGACACAAAAAAACAATTAACATAGACACTCTACATACAGTATTTATAGGTGTGCACAACTTACAGACAAGACTTAATAAATCAGAGTCCTTTCTATGGATCTTTCAGGAGATGTCATATAGTGCCCTGGACTTAAAGCTGGAATGTGGCCCAGAGGGCTCCTGGGTGTGGTGTCCAGTGAACACCCATAAACAGCCTATTGTTCACAGATTTTATTATATTCTGCTCTCCATAATAGATATTGAATGGCATCCACAGTTGTTTTGGCCAAAATCTGCCAGTCCCAAGGAGTCATCTGATAATTTTCAGACAAGGCATTAAGGAGTCCTTTTGTAAATTTACTGTTAGCTCTCTTTTCTTTAACACTTTTCCGTATTTCTATAAAGGTATTAAAGGAGAGTGGCTCATAAACTCTATTACCTTGTTGATCTTGCATAATGGGCAAGCTAAAAGCTCTGCTTCTAACATGGTTTGCCTGACACAGGACCCCATAACTGAGGATGTAGTTGATGAGCCTTCCCACACTGGAGGCGGAGGATCAGGAAATATTTCCTCCAGTGGTGGGTCTTTAGGTAGTGCAGGCTCTACAGACTCTGCTTCAGGAGGAGGAGGCGGTAGTAAATCCTCCTGTTGCTCTGTAGGCTTTTGATCTTCAATATGAAGTGGACATAGTGCAGCTCAAACAAGAGCCCACATAGTTAATGATGATAAGGGCACTCGTTTTCCCTGGGCCTGACTTCTCTTTAAATTCTTGCCCACTTGTTCCCAGAGATTAAGGTCTAACATTCCAGCATCAGGGAACCAAAGATTATAAATTATAACAATTTTAATAAGCTTTTTAGTTATTCTGTAACAGAGGCACCACCTGCTTTTAATAACTGTTTCAGCACTGTGATATATTGCTGCTGTCCGTGGACAACTGTTGTCCCATTATGAAACCTTAACTGAGAAAGAACTCCCTCGAACTTGGGAATCCCAAGCAGGCTCCAATGATTTACTGTGCAGTTACTTTCATTTTCTTCCTCTTCGTTTTCAAGAGTTTCACTGCATTTCATTGCATTCCTGACTTCCTCACATGGGGCACCAGCTGCCGGGACTGACCAGCAGACCCTGAGCAACAGATGAATAGATTACCCTGATACATGTTTCTGTGAAAGAGAGGGCTAAGAGGCTGTTTTGCTTTAGGAGCAAAAAACCCTGTTTGCCTGCCTTCTTAGGCTTTTATTGTCACAACAGCTTGAACTAAAATTAACCTCTAGATACAATCAGCAGGGTAAGTATACTTGAGAAATCATATGCTTCTACAAGGTCGGGTCTAAAAGACCAAACATTGCCCTAACTGGTTTGGTTCAGTGGATAAAGCATCGGCCTGGGGACTGAAAGGTCCCAGGTTCGATTCCGGTCAAGGGCATGTACCTTGGTTGTGGGCACATCCCCAGTAGGGAGTGTGCAGGAGGCAGCTGATCGATGTTTCTCTCTCATCGATGTTTCTAACTATCCTTCTCCCTTCCTCTCTGTAAAAAATCAATAAAAATGTATTTAAAAAAATAAATAAATAAATAAATAAATAGAAGACCAAACATAGAGATTCTAGCAAAACACCTGGGGGATCGGACTTGTTTGGAAAAGTCAAGGTAAGGGCTGCTGCCTTTGGCAAGGTCCCACTAAAGGCCCCTGACCTTTTGGAGAATCCTCCTTATAGACATTCCAACCAAGTCCTGTGCTTCCCCACATATATGTATACCAGAGGCCCGGTGCACGAAATCCTATGCGGGTTCAGTCCCTAAGCCTAGCCTGCGATCAGGGCAATCTTCCTCGGCTGCTGACAGCTGTCCCGCCCATCACTGCCACCCACCTGGGTTCCCAGTTTGTCATTGGGTGATGGGATCCTGCTGGCCAAGGGGGAGGGACTGAGAGGTCGGCCAGTCCCACTCACTTGTGGCCCTGTCCCAGCCCTCACCACAGGTCATCCTCCGTGTGTGGGGTAACCTTCAGGGGAGGGTCCTTGGCCTGGTGCCACCTGCATCCCCTGCCACCCACCCCGGTTCCCCATTCACCATCAGGTGATGGGAGCCTGCTGGCCGGGGAAGGAGCTGAGAGGTCAGCCATTCCCACCGGCTCGCCGGACCCACCCTCACCACAGGATGCTCTCTGTGTGTGGGGCAACCAGAGGGGCGAAAGGGACCAAGAGGTGATCAGTGCACCTCCTAGTGACTGGTCGAGTGGCTGTTCTGGTCATTCTGCCATTATGGTTGCTAGGATTTTATTATACAGGATATTCCAGGCTCCAGGCTGAGGCAGTAGAATGAGAAAATTCTGTTTGTTGTCGGAAAAAGTTCATTTAAGCAGCTCAGTTTGGCTGAAGTGCTGGGCATGTTAGGGGAGTAGTAGATGACACTGTATTTAAGGAAACCACTGAATGCCAGATTATGTACTTTGTGATTTGTTGGACAATAAGGAGCCATTAATGCTTTTTAAAGAGCTCATCTTAGAAAAAAATTATATCTAACATCATTATGTAGGGTAAAGTAGAAAATGATAGGGGGTAGGGAGACAAATTAAGTAATAAGGGCCTGAACTAGAGTATAAACAATGAAAAATGTTTAATTCTCACCTAAGGATCAAGGATATGTTGATTGAATTCGATTTTAGAGATACAGGGAGCGAGGGAGAGAGAGAGAGAGAGAGAGAGAGAGAGAGAGAGAGAGAAAGAAAGAGAGACAGAGAGAGAGAGAGAGAGAGAGAGAGAGAGAGAGATCCTATACACACCCCGACTCAGGATCAAACACATCACATAGGCATCTGAAAGATGCTCCAACCAACTAAGCCCTCCAGCCAGGGCTAAACAATGAAACTTTAAAAAATGAAATTATCATGAGAAATAAAACAGTTACAGAAAATAGTAACAATAAGTACAATAACTAATGTGTATTGAGCACTTATGTACACTATGTTAAATGAATTGCATAAGCAGCTCAATTAATTCTCAAATTGACTAAAACTTAGATACTATGATTAATTTCATTTTACCAATGAGAAAATTAAGGATCAGAGAGGTTTAGTGATATACCCAGGGTCACACAGCTATTGATTAAAACAGCAAGAATTTAAACCAGGTTATTCTGACTCCTAAACATATACATTTTCCCCCATATACTAGTAGTATGTTATCACCTCCACTGGAACTTATTTGGAAGTGGAGAATAAGTGACAAAGAGTCAATGACTTCGAGGATCTGGAAAATAGTGGTTAACTTAATAGCAATAAGGAAGTCTAGAGCGGAATCCAGCTTGCAGTTTTGAGGTATGATGATTTTTGTTTGTTGTATTGATTTTTGTAGCCAAATAATTTGTACTCACTGAAATTATTTGATTTAACAAATACTGGCACTTACTTTATCTTGGACATTCCTTGGTCTGGTATACAGCAAGTAAACAAAACACACAAGAATCCCTGTCCTTATACACTTAAAATTTTACAGGGAAAAATAAATATAAACAAAATAAATAAGTCAAAACATAGAATATGTTATTTACGATTGATAATAGATAAAAAAAAAACACTACTAAAAGGTTATGAAGAATGCTGGAAGAGACCTACAGTTTTTTAAGTAGGAAGATCAAGGAAAACCTCAAGGAAAGGTATAATTTGGGTAAAGATCTAAAGGAAGTGAGGGAGTAAAACGAAAATAATTTGGCTGAAGTATTTTAGGCACTGAGAACTGCCAATGCAAAATGTTGTTTTTTTTAAAAAAAAAAAATAAATATATATATATATATATATATATATATATATATATATATATATATATTATTTCAGATAAGAAGGGAGAGGAGGAGAGAGACAGGGACATCAATGATGAGAGAGAATCATTGATTGGCTTCCTCCTGCATGCCCCCCTGGCTAGGAATCACTGTGGCCTCCTTGTTTATAGGTTGATGCTCAATCACTTAGCCACACTGGCCAGGCCAATTCAAAGACTTTGATGCAAGAGTGTGCCTGGTCCATTCACCTAACAGCAAGAATAACAAAGTGCAAGAATGACTGGAGCAGAGTGAAAGGGGGAGAATCTTAGGAGGTGAGGTTGGAGGAGTAACAGGGGCTAGATTATGTAGGGCAATGTAGGCCATTGTAAGGACTTTGATATGTCTTCTTGGTGTGATAACAAGTCATTAGGAGATTTTAATCAAAAAGTTAACATAGTTTGACAAGAGGTGGCATTTTAAATGAATGTAAAAGGTAACTTCACTTTAATAGTTATAGTAAATTTGAGATGATGATGACATATCCAAGAGAAAAGGTCTTATATATAACTAAACGTCCGGTGCATGAAATTCGTGCATGGGAAGGGGGTCCCCTCAGCTCAGCCTGCACTCTCTCCAATCTGGGACCCCTCAGGACCTCTGGCTCCTAACCGCTCACCTGCCTGCCAGCCTGATCCTCCTAACTGCTCTGCCTGACAGTCTGTTTGCTCTAATTGCTCTCCCCTGCTGGCCTGGTCCCCCTAACTGCTCTCCCCTGCCTGCCTGATCGCTTCTAACCTCCTCTGCCTTGGCCCTGCCAACATGGCTTTGTCGGGAAGGATGTACGGAAGGATATCCGGAAGGTTGCTTGGAAGATGTTCAGTCTAATTAGCATATTACCCTTTTATTAGTATAGATGCCACCTTCTCCTAAAAATGCAGGTTGTTCCCAGGTTTTCCTATCGTGGAAGGGGAGCCTGCAGTAGCATCCTGGGTTCTGACCAGGGCTTATGCGCTTGTGCTTTATCTCAGCAGATGTGATTCCTAGAAGACTCTTGGATGTACCTTGAACATTTCTATTGAATTTGTCAAATCATCCTCCAAAAATGTTGAACTACTTTAAATTCCCACCAGCAACCATGCGTGTGCCCTCCGTCCCAATTTGATACCAATACCATTGATTTCTTCCTAGAAGCTTCCCTCCCATCAGCCAAGACTGCTTGGTACTTGAGCCAACCTCATTGTTCAGCTGGGGACTTGATTTCCCGAGATAGAATTATGGAGGAAGAAAAATAGTTTTCCTCTACCTTTTTGAGTTCTTAGTGGAGGCCCTTGTAATGAAAGACAGATCACCAAGAGAAAAACAAAAGTCCACTAACATGTGTACCTTGTGTACATGTGGGAGATCCCAGGGAAAAATTAGTAACTCCCCAAGGTGGCTTAGAATGCAGATTTAAATACCTTCTTCCTAGGGAAAGGGGATGGGAGATGTAGGCCTCTTAGAGGAGAGTAAATGATTTTTAGGAAAGATGAATGGGGGTGGGGGGAAATAGTTTGTAACAAAGTTTGGGTGTGATGTAAACTTCTACTCTCCTGTCCTGTGACAGGAGTCAGTCTTATCTGCCTGATGACATTATCCTGTCAAGGGGATCTATGATATTTAAGCTCCTTTTGGGGGGTCTGATTTTAGGCAGATCAGGAGACTTCAGTGAAAGCCTCTACATGCATTTGCTATTTTTCAAGCATCCGCAGCTCAAGATCATCAATATAACAACACAGCATATGTTGGGGTGGCATGTTCTCTGACCTTCAGAATAAACCCAACAAAAGCTTGTTTCCCCTCTTAGATGATTTGCCACACTAGCATTATTCCCTGGAGACGGTATTCTGACCAGACCTTTCTGGGAGTGGTCATAACATACCCTGTGTTTGTAGAAAGGTGTGGGCCACATCACTAAATAAACGCGGGGCAGTTTTCTCCTCTTGTGGAAGGGAGATAAAGTTATGATAGTTTATCTCCCTTTCCACAGGTTTCTTGCAGGTTTGTGTCTTCACTGTCCGCACCTCCCCCAGCAGCCCCGGCGCCTCCGCCTCGGTCCTTGGGACTGCTGGGTTCCAGGCCTGCTGGTTTGTGTCTATAATCCACTCCTCCCCCCTGACACCCCAGCCCCAGGTCCACGGTGGCAGGGCTTGGGGCTGCAGGGTGCTGGCCTCCCTATGGGTTTGTGTCTCCGATCTGGCCCCCTGCAGCCCCAGCATAGCCATGGCAGGTCTTGGAGCTGCTGGGTCCCGCCCCCTGCGAGTTTGTCTCAGATCAGGGGGCTTCTGGGTGCAGCCCCCCTGCGAGTTTGTGTCTCTGATCAGGGGGTTGCTGGGTGCCAGCCCCCTGCGAGTTTGTGTCTCCTATCAGGGGGCTGCTGGGTGCCCGCCCCCTGCAGTTTTGTGTCTCCAATCTGGGGGCTGCTGGGTGCCCACCCCCTGCGGGTTTGTGTCTCCAATCTGGGGGCTGCTGGGTTCCAGCCTCCCGGGGGTTTGTGTCTCCGATCAGGGGGCTACTGTGTGCTGGTCCCCTGCAGGTTTGTGTCTCCGATCTGGGGGCTACTGTGTGCCAGTCCCCTGCAGGTTTGTGTCTCCGATCTGGGGGGCCCCCTGCGGGTTTGTGTCTCATATCTGGCCCCCTGCAGCCCAGCGCAGCCATGGCGGGGCTTAAGGGTGCTGGCCTCCCAAGGGTTTGTGTCTCCCAACCGCCTGGCCCCTAAGGGCCTCTCCATCTTGTTTGGGGTTAATTTGCATACTCGCCCTGATTTGCTGGTGGGTGTGGCTTGGCTGATAGGCTTGGCTGGAGGGTGTGGCTTGTGTAGCGAATGTACGGTCAATTTGCATATTATTGTTTTATTGGAAATAGAGTCTGATGATTGGTGAGGTTTGTGAAGCAAAAGTCTAAATTAGAGCCTCTCAAATGCTATTACATATAAGAATAACCTGTAGTTATTGTTAAACTGTAGATCATGATTCAGCAGGCATGGGAGGAGGGGCAGGATATTCTTTTATATTTATAACAAGCTCTCAAGAAATGCTGGTTCAGAATCACATTTTGAATAGCAAAGGGCTAGATTACCTCTCAGAATTCTTCTAGTTATGCTTCGATGTGCTTATTGAAACAGTGGCATATCACCCTCACTTACATCAGAACTTCCTATTCAAATGGATAGATTTTTCTACACATGGGCTTTCTTTTTCCTTTTCTTTCTTCCTTCTTTCTTTCTTTCTTTCTTTCTTTCTTTCTTTCTTTCTTTCTTTCTTTCTTTTTTCTTTCTTTCTTTTTTCTTTCTTTCTTTCTTTCTTTCTTTTTTTCTTTTTTGCAAAAAGTGCAAGACAGTAATATTTTTCTCTTCACTTGCAGTTCTGCCTTATCCACATTGATCATCTCTGAAGAGTTGCAGACCCACTGAGTACTAAAGCAAACCTTTCTCCTGTGTGAGCCATAAAAAGAAAACCTGCCCAACACCTGTAAAGTGACGGCTATGATCATATGGGAATTAGAAAAACTGCTGCATGGAATATTAATAATTGAAATGGGAGATAATCAACTGTTGTGATGTCCCAGAAGGCCTTATAATTGAGTAAACAAAAGGGGAAAATTATAACAGCTTGTTATCTGTACTTGCACACTAGACTTCCATGTAGTTACTGGAGACAAATACAAAGGAAATATGCAGATAGTTCTTTGAAAATCATGTGTAGAGGCTCAGTCCTTTACAGTAAGAAGGAGGTTATTATATTGTCAGTCTCTTTAACCCATTGATGATTAATCTTTAAGAAAGAGCAGTAGTTGATTGTAAATGTAGGTTTTGAACTACCATTTGGCAAAAAGACATTTTCTCTGAGAAGAAAAATGCCTGCTAATAACATATGTGATGGGCCAGATGGAGAAAATAGAGATTTTCGATACTTTATCTATGCAGTGACATACACTGTCATTCTTGTGCCAGGTCTCATAGGAAACATATTAGCCTTGTGGATATTTTATGGCTATATGAAAGAAACCAAACGAGCAGTGATATTCATGATAAACTTAGCCATTGCTGACTTACTACAAGTTCTCTCCCTGCCACTGAGAATCTTTTATTACTTGAATCATGACTGGCCATTTGGGCCTGGTCTCTGCATGTTCTGTTTCTACCTGAAGTATGTCAACATGTATGCAAGCATCTATTTTTTGGTATGCATCAGTGTGCGACGATTTTGGTTTCTCATGTACCCTTTTCGCTTCCATGACTGCAAACAAAAATATGACCTATACATAAGCATTGCTGGATGGCTGATCATCTGCCTTGCCTGTCTGCTCTTTCCTCTCCTGAGAACCAGTGATGACACCCCAGGAAACAAAACCAAATGCTTTGTAGATCTTCCTACCAGGAATGTCAGTCTGGCCCAGTCTGTTGCCATGATGACCATTGGCGAGTTGATTGGGTTTGTCACTCCTCTTCTGATTGTCCTTTATTGTACCTGGAAGGCTGTTTTATCACTGCAAGATAAATATCCTGTGGCCCAAGACCTTGGAGAAAAAAAGAAAGCCTTGAAGATGATTCTAACCTGTGCAGGAGTGTTTTTAATTTGCTTTGCACCTTATCACTTCAGTTTTCCTTTAGATTTCTTGGTCAAGTCCAACGAAATTGAAAGCTGCGTAGCCAGAAGGGTGATTCTGATATTTCATTCTGTTGCCCTGTGTCTTGCTAGTCTAAATTCTTGCCTTGACCCAGTCATATATTACTTCACCACTAATGAGTTCAGAAGACGGCTTTCAAGACAAGATTTGCAAGATAGCATCCAACTCCATGTGAAATCCTCTGTGAGCAAATATACTACTTCTACTATGACAACTGAATTATGCTAACTGAATGTGGCCTGAAATGAAAATATATATATCAAAACACATTTGTAATACTCCAAGCTACTGGGAAGTAATCACAGGAGGCACTAAGAACTCTGTCTTTCCTATATGAGAAATTCACATCTTTATAACATAGCCTATTTAGAGCATTATACTCTAGCATAATTAATGTTGACATGTCCATGTAGTTATTTGTCACCAAATCTTTAAGACTTGAACTATAAAATTTCAGTGACAACCTATACACTTATGCTCTCAACTAGAGTCAGCAGGTTTATCTGTGAACCTCAAACACAAAGAGGTGATTACCTTGGTGTCATCATAAGCACTTAGTTTTGTTACAATGGACACTGAGTACTTATAGTCAGTGTAGTTATCTACAGGGTGTCCCAAAAAATGTATATATACTTTAACAGCTGATAGCTTTGTCTTTAAAATGAAATGCATTTTAATAAACACTGACTTTATAATTATTCACAGTATATGTATACATTTATGGGATACACTATATTTATACTGGTAATTTCAGTTTATATTCCAATACTGTATTTTGGTTATGTATTATGTAGGGTGGACCATATATTATTCTGTGAAAATAAAGTGCTATAAACATGGGATCATTTCTATCTCCTGTGTATGGTTACACTCTAGCATTTGAAGACTCAAATAGCTATTTCCTTCATTTTGGTGTCAATATGAAACATCATCTGTCACACCTGTTCATACAATGAAAATATGAACTTGTGTCTTTGGTATGTTAAAAGTAAGGACAAGAAACATTCAAATAAAATAACTTTCTATTGCTGTATAAGCTGCCATATTGAATATACTCAGGGAAGATAGCTTGCAAAAGTCCATACAGTGTGACTCAAATTGCCTCTATATGTCCAGGAGACAGCAGATAGGTGGCAATGACAGATATTTTTATAACTATTTCCAAAGAACCTCTGGAGATTAAAAAACCTGCCTAGTAAGAGAGTTTCCACCATGCTTCCGGAGTGATGTTGAGGTACCTCTGATAGGTTACTATATTTTCTGAGCCTATGACAGAAGTAGTGCACTAAGTAATCAGTAAGCTTAGGCCAGAACAAGAAGATGAAGTAGATTTGGGTACACCTCTTAACACTTCACCACATTGCATTTCTTACTTTAATTTAGTTGGCAACTGTTAAGCCACATTCATATGCCAGAGTAGGGTTTGGAAGCAGCCAGGCATGTGGATTCTAGTCTTCAGTAATTGTTATGATCCAGCTTTGCCTCAGACATACCATTATGAGGTCTGTACAGGTTACCTCCCTTCAGCTGGAGAAGTCAACCCTTTCACCTTTAAAAAAAGTGCATAAGATTCATTTTAGCACCGTTGGACACCCATTACAATGCCTTGCCTGCTACTTGTTTGGTACAGTATTCAGGAAATAAATGCAGGATATGAATAGTAATTAAACATGAGGTCTAAATATTACAATACTTGCAAAGACTTCTAACTTAAAAAAGTGTTCAACTCAAAATATGTATGATACTAGTATGTTCGGCTGGGGAACTGGTGGAATCAAAATTAATTCTAATATCTGAAATGAATAGAAAATTTTCTAATGTTTTCTCTGGATAAGTGTTAATTTTGTTTGTACTTTGTTATTAAAATAATACCCTATTAGAAGACTGACTTTGTGCTGCTAGCTGTGGTGTATTTATCTCCTAATTATTAATTGTATTGTACATTTATGTGTTAAATAAGTGTTAAATTGTCTTTTTAAAAAGGGTAACTATAACTATGTCTGGTTTGTCTACCTTACAATGATTCATTTTTGTATATAATTCAGTGTTGTAATGGGATTACAAGTAAGAATTTGTGGGTACTTATAAAGGAAGAATTTTTTCTATACGAAATGTGTTTATTTTCTACATAAGCATGGATTATACTATTTATTGTTATTTGGTGAGACAACTGATATAATTTTATTAACATATGAATCTCACTTTAAACATGTCTTTTCTTTTTTTTTTTTTTTTTAAGGGAACCAGGTGCTCACCAAGAGTTGCCCATGGTTACTCTTGAGTAACTGGACCCCAAACTGTGTGCATCAATCTGGAGATTTTATAATTGTTCAAAAGAGTGAAACAAAAAGCATAAATTGTTTTCCACATAGGCTTCAAAAATTGTTTTCACATAGCCTTCTAAAGCCAACAAAACCAATTTTTAAATAATTATGTATCATTGAAAGTATTACATATGTTCCCCTTTGTCCCCCATTGACCACTCCCACCTTCCCCCTGCCCGCCCCCCTGCTCCAGTCCTTCACCACCCTATTGTCTGTGTCCATGGGTTATGCATATATGCATACAAAGTATTTGGTTGATTATCTCCCACCCACCCTCCCGCCACCTTCGCTCTGAGATTCCGCACTCTGTTCCATGCCTCCATGTCTCTGGATACACTCCATTCATTAGTTTATTTTGTTACTTAGTTTCCACATATGAGTGCAATCACGTGATACTTGTCTTTCTCTGACTAACTTATTTCACTTAGCATGATACTCTCCAGGTCCAACCATGCTGTCTCAAAGGGTAAGAGAGTCTTCTTTTTTACTGCTGCATAGTATTCCATGGTATAAATGTAGCACAGCTTTTTTATCCACTTGTCTACTGATGGGCACTTGAGCTGTTTCCAGATGTTAGCTATTGTAAATTATACTGCTATGAACATAGGATGAATACATTCTTTCTGATTGGTGCTTCGGGTTTCTTAGGACATATTCCTAGAAGTGGGATCACTTAACAAGCAAGCAGAGACTCTAAAGGACACACTGTATCAGATGGATTTAATTGACATTTATAGAACATTTCACCCCAACAAAGCAGAATATACTTTCTTTCTTTTTAAGTCCACATGGATAATTCACAAAGATAGACCACATGTTAGGACACAAAACAAGTCTCTACAAGTTCAAGAAGATTGAAATCATATCAAACGTTTCTCAGATCACATTGGAATGAAATTAGAAATCAACTACATTAAAAACACCCCAAAACATTGATATACATGGAGGATAATTGCCATGTTATTAAACAATGAATGGGTTACCAATGAGATCTGGAAACAAATGAAAATGAATACACAACAACCCCAAATCTCTGGGACACAGCAAAAGCAGTCCTAAGAGGGAAGTTCATAGCACTACAGGCTTACCTCAATAAACAAGAAAAATCAGCAGTAAACTATTTAACCCTATAACTTAAAGAAGTAGAAAGAGAACAACAAGAAAAGCTCAGAGTAAGTAGAAGGAAGGACATCCCTCTCACAATCCAGGACTGCTGGCTCCCAATTGCTCACCTGCCTGCCTTCCTGATTGCCCCTAACCGCTTCTGCCTACCAGCCAGATCACCCCCTAACAACTCCCTGCCAGCCTGATTGATGCCTAACTGCTCCCCTGCCAGCCTGATTGCCCCTAACTGCCCTCCCCTTCAGGCCTGGTCCCTCCCAATTGCTCTCCCCTGCGGGCCTGAATTCCCCCCAACTGCCCTTCCCAGCAGGCCCGGTCACCTCCAACTTCTCTCCTCTGCCAGCCTGGTCACCCTTAACTGCCCTACCCTGCAGGCTTGATCACCTCCAACTGCCCTCTCTTGCAGGCCTGGTCCCTCCCAAATGCCCTCCCCTGCTGGCCATCTTGTGGTGGCCATCTTGTGTCCACATGGGGGTAGGATCTTTGACCACATAGGGGCAGCCATCTTGTGTGTTAGAGTTATGGTCAATTTGCATATTACTCTTTTATTAGATAGGGTAGAGGCGTGGTGCATGGGTGGGGACCAGCTGGTTTGCCCTGAAGGGTGTCCCAGATCAGGGTGGGGGTTCCATTGGGGTATGGAGTGGCCTGGGCGAGGGGCCTGTGGTGGTTTGCAGGCCGGTCATGCCCCCCAGCAACCCAAGCAGAGGCCCTGTGATCTGGGATTTATTTATTTTCTATAATTGAAACTTTGTAGCCTTAAGCGGAGCCCAGGGCCAGCCAGAGAAGAAGGAAAGCTGGCCTTCCTCCATTACCAGGGAAACCCAAGCCTCCTCCTAGCTCCATGGCCAGCTGTCATCTTGGTTTGGTTAATTTGCATACTCGCTCCTGATTGGCTGGTGGGTGTGGCTTGTGGGTATAGCGGAGTGATGATTAATTTGCATGTTACTCTTTTATTAGTGTGTGTGTGTATCACTTAGTTGGCTTCCCTTAATGGAGATGCTACATTCTAAGATATATACCTACAAGCATGGCTATCAGTTCAGATATCTGCTTTCTATTTTACTTTTACCCTTCCAACTCTGGAACTGATTTTCAGGGGGGAAAATCTAAACTAGGAGAGAAGTACTGCTACAGCTGCTATCTAAACAGCTTCCTCTCTGAGCTCCTCATTTCCTTAGAAAATATTTTCTTCAAACCTCCCATTTATCACTCCCTGGGTTCAATAAAATCAGGGTGTAAAAAGTAAACAACCTTAACTTCAATAATATATAATTCATGATAAATAGCACAAACTTTCTATATAAAGTTATTTGAGTTTAATTCCAAGATATATACATAATTATTCCAACAAGACAGAATTTGACTATGGAGAGTTCCCATGTTATTATTATTCTCATTATTGTTATTGTTTTATTCAAATGTTTTATATGTTTTCATTTTTACCCAGTTAAGAAGCTAATTTTATTAACCTGTAATTCTATGAAAAGAGCTATCTGCCATAGGAACAACAAATCAAGCTACCTTGGTTTGAACGAGTGCAGAAGTGAAACTCTTTTGCAACTTCATTTTTATTTTATCAATTTGTTTTGGCTCCCAAGACACTGTGAAAATATTGCACTTGGAATTTATTTATGTCTATAATTTATAGTATACATTTTAATACTAAAGATGGTTTCTATAATTACATAGAATTTCTATGCCTCCAGAAGTCACTTTTTAAGCAAACTGATACACATATCTTAGTCAGTGTTCACACACGTGGATAAGAATACCATGAGGCTCTATTCTTTTTTTCTCTCCCTGAAGTGGTGCATGCTTCCTTCCAATGGAAATATGAGCCATTCCCCACATCCTCCCCCACCTTTATCCACTCCTCCTATAAATTATTTACCATCCATACCCTACCATCACATTTTGACCAAGTTTATTTGAATGACTTAAAGCCCTATATTTGCTAGAGTATACAATCTGTGGATAAGAAAAATAGATGAGGTGACAGAGGAAATGTTTTTTTTGTTGTTGTTGTGTGTGTGTGTGTTTGTTTGTTTTTTAGTATTAAAGGTTGTTAAGAACTTACCATCTGATTTTTATTGTGCATTGGTAGGGAAGAAAATCTATCCTCCATTGCCCCCTCTGTTCTTCCCAAAACAGGTTTACTTTTAAAAAAGTGAATTCAGGACAGTTGTCTCTGACCCTCCTCTCATCTTAATTATCTTTTTAGCACTTTAGTAACACCCTCCTCATCTCATCTATATCCCCAGTGCTTTCAGGAGGCCCAGGTATCTTCTGTAAAAATCATTATGTTAGGAAATTACATATTTTGGCTGTTGCAGAAAGATTTTCCTAGGAAGTGGTAAATGCTCTTGTAAGGAGAAATTTCTGGTGTTTTGATAGAGATGAAAAAAAAATAATAGGATATAGATATGGAATCTGCTCTATGGTTCAAATGTCATATATATATATATATATATATATATATATATATATATATATTAGACTCATAGAATAGATTGATGGTTGTCAAAGGGCAGGATGGATTATATATGTAATAATATCTTATATAATAAAGATATAATATGCAAATTGACCCTCACGCCCTCACAAGATGGCTGCCTATGACCAGGCTGTCAGGGGGGTTAGTGAGGGATGACCAAACGACTGAACAAGCAGGTTGTGTGGGGTGACCAGCCTGGCAGGGGGTTAGTGAGGAACAACCAAATGACTGAACAAGCAGGCTGCATGGTGCAACCAGGCCGGCGGTCGGGGAGGGCAGTTGGGGGTGACCAGGCCTGTAGGGGAGGGCAGTTGGGGATGAGATCAGGCCAGCAGGAGAGGGTAGTTGAGGTCGAGATCAGGCTGTCAGGGGAGGGCAGTTGGGGGCGACCAGGCTGGCAGAGGTAGTTGGGGGCGAGATCAGGCCTCCAGGGGATGGCAGTTGGGGGATACCTGGCCAGCAGGGGAGAGAGTTGAAGGGACCAGGCCAGCAGGGGAGGGCAGTTAGGGACAATCAGGCCTCCAGAGGAGGGCAGTTAAGAGTGACCAGGCTGGCGGAGGAGGGCAGTTGGGGGGAACCAGGCCTGCAGGGGAGGGGAGTTGGATACGACCAGGCCAGCAGGGGATGGCAGTTAGAGGCAATCGGGCTGACAAAGGAGGGAAGTTGTAGGGGATCAGGCCTATAGGGGAGGGCAGTTGGGAAGTACAAGGCCTGCAGGGGAGGGAAGTTGGAGGGGACCAGGCCTAGAGGGGAGGGCAATTAGGGGAAACCAGGCTGGCAAGGGAGGGCAGTTAGGGGTGACTGGGCCAGCAGGAAGGGCAGTTGGGGGTGATCAGGCCACCAGGGGAGGGCAGTTATGGGTGACCACACTGGCAGGGGAGGGCAATTAGGGGCAATCAGGCCGGCAGGAGAGAGGTTAGGCGTCAATCAGGCTGGCAAGGTAGTGGTTAGGGGGTGATCAAGCTGGCAGGCAGAAGCAGTTAGGGGCAATCAGGCAGGCCGGCAGGCGAGTGGTTAAGAGCCAGCAGTCCTGGATTGTGAGAGGGATGTCCAACTGCCCGTTTAGGCATCCCTCGAGGGGTCCCAGAGAGGTCATCTCTTGACAGGTCCCAGATTGAAGATGGTTCAGGCTGGGCTGAGGGACACCCCCCCCTCATGCACGAATTTTGTGCACCAGGCCTCTAGATTATATATATATAATCTCCTCTGTGCCTTCCTGAAGCCAGGCCAAAAGTTACTTCACTATATTCATAACCACATTTGCGGGGGTGTGTGGAAGAGTGAAACATACTAGTAAACTGTCAAGTAAATGTGAATGCTTTAACTCACTTATTCCTCAGTTATTAAATGATGTGATATAAGTTGGGGGGCAGGCAGTGAGTAATAACTTTCATAAACTTCACAGACCATTTCCTCAGCAGAATTTTCTCAGCTTTAACCATTTATTTGATTTTTTCAAGATCATATTTCTTTTATTTGTTGACTAATTTTTAATTTTTTTTTCATCTATCCCCTGACTGAACACCTGTCGATTCATCCATAGGCATAGACTTTGTTTAAGGCCTTGTATTTTCCTTCTTGGATCTCTTCAGTGAATAATAGAGCAAATGCTCTTTGGAGGGTTGTGTCTGTCATTACACCTATATCCCTGACCCCAGAGTCTTCTTTTATGCAGTAACTTCAGAAGCAGTGCTGAGAGGCAGACCTAGAATCTTTAGTCTACAAGGTTGACACTGGTCAACATGGAGAAAATTACATTCAGTTTTTTGTAAACAATGTTGAATATCCACATCTTTTATAAAGATTGGCGTATTTCATAACTTTGAAATGCTAATATAATCAGAATAAAATAAACATAAATAATTTGAAACAATAATGGTCTAAGTTTAAGCTAGGGAATAAAAGCATGAGGTTATTGAGATTTTTTAAGGTTTTTCTAAATTTTATTTTTCAATTAAAGTTTACATTCAATGTTATTGACTATATTCTCTATGATGTACTTTACATCCCTGTGATTATTTTGTAATTACCAAATTGTACTTAATCCCTTAATCTTCTTCATCCAGTCCCCAACCACCCATCCCCTCTGACAGCCATCAATCTATTTTCTGTATCTATGAGTCTGTTTCAATTTTGTTTGTTCATTTATTTTGTTTTTTAGATTTTATAGCTAAGTGAAATAATATGGTATCTGTGTTTCTCTGATTGACTTATCTCACTGAGCATAATACCCTCTAGGTCCATCATGCTATCATAAAAGTTAAGATTCTTTTTTTTTATGGCTTAGTTATATTATATTATATTATATTATATTATATTATATTATATTATATTATATTATATTATATTATACTAGAGGCCTGGTGCACGAAATTCATGCACAGGGGGTGTGTGTCCCTCAGCCCAGCCTGCAAACTCTCCAATCTGGGACCCCTCAAGGCATTTCTGACTGCACGTTTAGGCCCGATCCCAGTAGGGTCAGGCCTAAACAGGCAGTCGGATATCCCTTTCACAATCTAGGACTGCTGGCTCCCAACTGCTCGCCTACTGCCTTCCTGATTGCCCCTAACCGCTTCTGCCTGCCAGCCTGATCACCCCCTAACCACTCCCCTGCCAGCCTGATTGATGCCTAACTGCTCCCCTGCCAGCCTGATTGCCCCTAAGTGCCCTTCCCTGCAGGCCCAGTCACCCCAACTTCCCTCTTTTGCTGGCCTGGTCACCCCTTACTGCCCTCCCCTGCTGGCCTAATCGCCCACAAGTGCCCTCCCTTGAAGACCTGGTCCCTCCCTGCTGGCCATCTTGTGGTTGCCATCCTTGACCACATGGGGGCAGCCATCTTGTGTGTTGGAGTGATGGTCAATTTGCATATTACTCTTATTATATAGGATTATATTATATTATATTATATTATATTATATTATATTATATTATATTATATTATACTAGAAGCCCAGCCCAGCCTGTACCCTCTCCAATCTGGGACTCCTCGAGGGATGTCCAACTGCCCATTTAAACTCAATCCCACCAGGATCGGGCCTAAACGGGCAGTCAGACATCCTTTTCACAATCCAGGACTGCTGGCTCCCAACTGCTCACCTGCCTGCCTTCCTGATTGCCCCTAACCACTTCTGCCTGCCAGCCTGATCACCCCCTAACCACTCCGCTGCCAGCCTGTTTGCCCCCAACTTCCCACCTCTGCCAGCCTGGTCACCCCTAACTGCCCTCTCCTGCAGGGTTGATCACCTCCAACTGCCCTCCCTTGCAGGGCTGGTCCTTCTCAACTGCCCTCCCTTGCAGGCCGGGTGCCTCCCAACTGCCCTATCCTGCTGGCCATCTTGTGGTGGCCATCTTGTGTCCACATGGGGGCAGAATCTTTGACCACATGGGGGCAGACATATTGTGTGTTGGAGTGATGGTCAATCTGCATATTACCCTTTTATTAGATAGGATAGAGGCCTGGTGCAGGAGTGGGGGCCAGCTGGTTTGCCCTTAAGGGTGTCCCAGATCAGGGTGGGGGTTCCCTTGGGGTGTGGGGCGGCCTGAGCGAGGGGCTGTGGTGGTTTGCAGGCCAGCCACTCTCCCTGGCAACCCAAGCGGAGGCCTTGGTATCTGGAATTTATTTTCCTTCTACAATTGAAACTTTGTAGCCTGGAGTGGAGCCAAGCCTGCTGCTCCCTCTGTGGCCGGCAGCCATTTCTGTGGCAGTTAATTCACCTTCTATAATTGAAACTTTGTAGCCTTAAGCGGGTGGGCCCAGCCAGGGTGTGCGGAAAGCTTTGCTTCCCCTGTTGCCGCTGGCAACCCTGGCTTGCTCTCTCAAGCTCCATTCTGCCGCCATTTCTGTTTGAATTTGTTTACCTTCTATCATTGAAACTTTGTAGCTTGAGTGGAGGCTTAGGCCTGCAACAGCTCGAGGAAAGCTTGGCTTCCTCTGTTACATGGGAAACCTTGCTCTCTATGGCTGTAGACATCTTGGTTAGGTTAATTTGCATACTTTCTCTGATTGGCTGGTGCGTGTGGCTTGTGGGCATGGCTTGTGGGTGTGTCGATGGTATGGTCAATTTGCATATTACCTTTTTATTAGGTAGGATGATTGTATATGCACAAACTTTTTATTTACTCATCTACTGAGGGGCATTTGGGTTGCTTCCATATCTTAGCTATTGTAAATAATGTTACAATGGACATAGGAGTAGATATAATGTTTTGAATTAGTGTTTGAGTTTCTTCAGAAATATAGCCAAAAATTATATTCCTCAGTCATAATGCACTTATATTTTTAATGTTTTTAGAAACCTCCATAGAGCTTTATAGAGTGACTTCACTAATATGCATTCCCACCAACATTGCACAACTGTTCCCTTTTGTCCACATCCTGATAAACTAGTTGTTTGTTGACTTATTGATGATAGCCATTCTGACAGCCATGAGGTAAGAACTCATTGTGGTTTTAATTTGCTTTCTCTGATAATTAGTGATGAATATCTTTTCATATGTCTATTGGTCATCTGTATATAATCTTTGGAGAGATGTCCATTTTTTTCCTCATTTAAATAAAACACACTTTAATGTTGAAAGTATTACCTATGTCACAGTTTTGCCCCCGTTGAACTCTCCCTGCCCACAACCAACCCCCAACCCAGGCCTTCACCACTTTATTGTCTGTGTCCATGGGTTATGCATATATGCATACAAGTTTTTGGTTGACCTCTTTCTGCCCACCTACCCTCCCCCGCCTTACCTCTGAGGTCCCAAAGTCTATTCCATGATTATAAATCTGGATCTGTTTTGTTCATCATTTTATTTTGTTCATTAAATTCCACATATGAGTGAGATCATGTGATACTTGTCTTTCTCTGACTGGCTTTTTTTGCTTAGCATAGGTTATTCCATGCTGTTGCAAATGATAAGAGTTCTTTCTTTTTTTACAGCTGCCTAGTATTCCATTGTGTAAATGTACCACAGCTTTTTTATCCACTCATCAGCTGATAAGAACTTGGGCTGTTTGCAAGTCTCAGCTATTGTAAATTGTGCTGCTATGAACATAGGGGTGCATATATCCTTTTTGATTTGTGTTTCCAATTATTAGGATGTATTCCCAGAAGTGGGGTCACTGGGTCAATGGGAGATCCATTGTTATTTTTTTAAAGGAAATTCCATGCTGTTTTCCACAGAGGTTGCACCAGTCTACATTCCTGCCAGCAGTGTGCTAGGGTCCCCCTTTCTCCACATCCTCACCAACACTTGTCGTTTGTTGATTTGTTGATGATAACCATTCTGACAGGTGTGAAGCAGTAGCTCATTGTCATTTTTATTTGCATCTCTCAGATGATTAGTGACTTTGAGCTTTTTTTCATATGCCCCTTGGGCTTCTGTATGTCCACTTTTGAGAAGTATCTATTTAGGTCCTTTGCACATTTTAAATTGGGTTGCTTGTTTTACTTTTTTAAAAAATATATATTTTATTGATTTTTTTTTACAGAGAGGAAGGGAGAAGGATAGAGAGTTAAAAACATTGATGGGAGAGAAACATTGATTAGCTGCCTCCTGCACACTCCCTACTGGGTATGTGCCCGCAACCAAGGTACATGCCCTTGACTGGAATCAAACTGGGACCTTTGAGTCCACAGGCCGATGCTCTATCCACTGAGCCAAACCAGCCAGGGGTGGTTTTCCTTTTGTTGATTTGTATGAGCATTTTAAATGTTTTGGATATTAACCCCTTATCAGATATATTATTGGCAAATAGGTTCTCCCATACAGTGGGTTCCCTTTTAATTTTGAGGCTGTTTTCTTTTGCTGTACAAAAGCTTTTTATTATGCTGTACTCCTATTTGTTTATTTTTTTCCTTTGATTCTCTTGTGCTAGGCTTTGTATCAGTGGAAATTTTGTTATGTGAGATGTCTGATACTTTGCTGCTTATGTTTTCTTCAAGGTTTTTTTTACATGTAGCTGCCAAATTATCCCAACACCATTTATTGAAGAGAATGTCTTTACCCCATTGTGTGCTCTTGCCTCCTTCATGGATGGTTAAAATTACCTAATAATAGACAAACATGTAAATTGACCATACCTCCGCTACGCCACCAGCCAATCAGGAGTGATATGCAAATTAACCCAACAAAGATGGCAGTTAATTTGCATACACAGGTGCCAAGTGACAGGGCGGGTGGGACGCTTGCATTGTGCCCCACCCCAGGTCTCTCAGGGCCTCTAGGCAGTGTGGGAAGGTGGGGCTGGAGCTGAAAGAGGTGGCTCCCAGAGCGGAAAGAGGCGGCTCCGAGGCCTGAGCAGAAAAGGGCTGGGCTGGAGTGGAAAGGCGGTGCCGGCCGCCAGGGAAAGGAAAGTCCATTCTAGCACGAATCTTTGTGCATTGGTTTCTAGTTGGGTATAATGGCTTGGGTTGATTTCTGGGTTCTCAGTCCTGTTGTATTGATTTATATATCTATTCTTGCTCCAGTACCATGCTGTTTTGATTAAAGTGGCTTTGTAGTATATCTTGATATGTGGTCTTGTGATCCCTCCAACTGAGTTATTCTTTTGCAGAATTGCTGTGGCTATTGAGGGTTTTATTTCATTCCATAAACATTTTCAGAGTGTTTTTCTAGAACTGTGAGGTATGCCATTGATATTTTAAAAGGGATTGTATTTAATCCATAGATTGCTTTGTATAGTATAGACATTTTAAGGATGTTAATTTCAGCAATCCTTGAACACACTATATTCTTCCACTTGTTTATATCATCTTCTATCCCTTTTTTCAATCTTCTATACTTCTCTGAGAATAGGTATTTTACCTCCTTGGTTAAGTTTATTCCTAAGTATCTTGACTTTTTTGTGTGTGTTTCAATGGTAAATGAGATTTTTTAAAAAAATTTCTCTTTCTGAGAGTTCATTATTGTTGCATAAAAATGCCATACTGGGTGTTAATTATGTATCCTGCTTCAATGCCAAAATCCTTTATTAAATCTAGTAGGTTTTTTGTGGAGTCTTTAGGATTTTCTCTGTATAATATCATGTCATCTGTAAATAATGTCAGTTTTATAACATCTTTTCCAATTTGGATGCCTTTTATTTTTTTTTCTTGTCTGATTGCTTTTGCTAGAATCTCCAAGACAATATTACCTAATAAAAGAGTAATATACAAATTGACTGTCACTCCAACACACAAGATGACCACCCCCATGTGGTCAAAAATGGCTGCCCCCATGTGGATACAAGATGGCCACCACAAGATGGCCTGCAGGGGAGGGCAGTTGTGGGCAATCAGGCCAGCAGGGGAGGGCAGTTAGGGGTGACTTGGCTGGCAGAGGAGGGCAGTTGGGGGAGACCAGGCCTGCAAGGGAGGACAGTTAGGGGGGAACCCAGGCTTGCAGTGGAGGGCAGTTGCGGGGGACCAGGCCTGAAGGGGAGGATAGGTGGGAGAGACCAGGCCTGCAGGGGAGGGCAGTTGGAGAGACCAGGCCTCAGGGGAGGGAAGTTGGGGGGGACCAGGTCTGAAGGGGAGGGTAGGTGGGGGAGACCAGGCCTGCAAGGGAGAGCAGTTTGGGGGGACCAGGCTGGCAGGGGAGGGCAGTTAGGGGCAATCAGGCCAGCAGGGGAGCAGTTAGTTGTTGATCAGGCTGGCAAGGGAGTAGTTAGGGTATCATCAGGCTGGCAGGAAGAATCGGTTAGGGGCAATCAGGAAGGCAGGCAGGTGAGCAGTTGGGAGCCAGCAGTCCTGGATTGTGAGATGGATGTCCCACTGCCCTAAACGGGCATTCAGACATCCATCAAGGGGTCCCAGATTGGATAGGGTGCAGGCTGGGCAGAGGGACCTCGCTCCCCCTCCATGCACGAATTTCGTGCACTGGGCCTCTAGTGTTGAATAAAAGTGGTGAAAGTGGATAACTCCATCTTGTTCCAGTTCTAAGGGTAAATTATTTTAGTTTTTTCCAATTGAATATGATGTTACCGTTATTATGTTGAGGCACCATCCCACTATTCCCACTTTGCTGTGATTTTTTTAGTATAATATGGGTGTTAGATTTTGTCAAATGCCTTTTCTACATCTATTAATATGATCATGAGATTTTTGTCTTTCACTTTGTTTATGTGCTGTATCACATTTACTAATTTGCAAATATTGTGCCAGCCTTGCATCACTGGAATAAATCATACTTGGTCATGGTGTATGATCTTTTTAAGATATTGCTGGATCTGATTTGCTAGTATTTTGTTGAGGATTTTAGCATCTATGTTTATCAGGGATATTGGCATGTAATTAGCATTTTCTTTGTAGTGTCTTTAACTGGTCTTAGAATTAGGATAATTCTGGCCTCATAAAAAGAGCTTGGAAGTCCTTCTTCCTCTTGGATATTTTGAATAGTTTCATGAGGATATGTGTTAATTCTTCTTTGAATATTTGGTAAAATTCTCCAGTTAAGTCATCCAGGCCAGGGCTTTTGTTTGCTAGGAATTATTTTTTGTATTGTTATGTTTTTATTTTTATTTTTATTGTTTAAAGTATTACATAGAGTTGTGCATATATCTCCTTTTTTCCCCACATTGACCTTCCCCCAAGTCTCCTCTACCCACTGTCGTATGCACTCATTCCAACCCTCACCCCAGTATCTTGTGTCCATTGGTTGTGCTTATATGCATGTGTACAAGTCCTTTGGATGATCTAATTCCCTCCTCTCCAACACTCCCCAGCCTTCCCACTGTAATTGGACAGTCTGTTCGGTGTTTTATTGCCTATGTATCTCTCTTTTTGTTCATCAGGTTATAATGTTCTTTATTTTCCATAAGTGAGTGAGATCATGAGGTATTTTTCTTTAATTGTCTGGCTTATTTCACTTAACATAATGCTCTCCAGGTCCATCCATGCTGCTGCAAATGGTAAGAATTCCTTCTTTTTTATAGCAGCATAGTATTCTATTGTGTAGATGTACCATAGTTTTCTGATCCACTCATGTGCTGATGGGCATTTAGGCTGTTTCCATATCTTAGCTATGGTGAATTGTGCTGCTATGAACATAGGGGTGCATATATCCTTTCTGATTGGTGTTTTTAGTATCTTGGGATATATTCCTAGAAGTGAGATTACTGGGTCAAATAGGAGTTCCATTTTTAGTTTTTTGAGGAAACTCCATACTGTTCTCCACAGTGGCTGCACCAGTCTGCATTCCCACCAGAAGTGCACAAGGGTTCCTTTTTCTCCGCATCCTCACCAGCACTTATCGTATGTTGATTTGTTGATGATTGACATTCTGACAGGTGTAAGATGGTACTGCATTGTTGTTTTTATTTGCATCTATCGGATAATAAGATACTTTGAGAATCTTTTCATGTTTCTTGGCCTTCCTTCTGTCATCTTTCGAGATGATTCTATTTAGGTCCCTTGCCCATTTTTTTATTGGGTCATTTATCTTTCTTTTATTAAGTTGTATAAGTACCCTGTAGATGTTGGAGATTAAACCTTTATCATTGATAACATTTGAAAATATGTTATCCCATGCAGTGGGCTTTCTTGTTGTTTTGTTGATGGTTTCTTTTGCTGTGCAGAAGCTTTTTATTTTGACGTAGTCCCATTTGTTTATTTTCTCTTTAGTTTCCATTGCCCTAGGAGCGGTATCTGTGAAGAAATTGCTTTGGCATATGTCTGAGATTTCTCTGGCTGTGGATTCCTCTAGTATTTTTATGGTTTCCCATCTTATGTTTAAGTCTTTTATCCATTTTGAGTTTATTTTTGTGTATGGTGTAAGTTGGTGATCTAGTTTCATTTTGTTGCATGTATCTCTCCAATTGTCCCAACACAATTTATTGAAGAGACTGTCTTGACTCCATTGTATGTTCATGCCTCCTTTGTCAAATATTAATTGAGCATAGTGTTTTGGGTCGATATTTGGGTTCTCTATTCTATTCCATTGATATATATGTCTGTTCTTGTGCCAGTACCAGGCTGTTTTGAGAACAGTGGCTTTGTAATACAGCTTGAAATCTGGTATTGAGATCCCACTTAATTTGTTCTTCTTTCTCCGGATTGCTGTGGCTATTCGGGGTATTTTTCTATTCCAGATGAATTTTTGGATAGTTCTTTCTAGGTCTGTGAAATATGCCATTGGTATTTTAATGGGGAGTGCATTGAATCTATAGATTGATTTGGGTAGTACGGACATTTTAATGATGTTGATTCTACTAATCCATGAACATGGTATGTTCTTCCATCTGTTTATGTATTCCTCTATCTCTTTTTTCAGTGTCCTGTAGTTTTCCATGTATAGGTCTTTTACCTCCTTAGTTAAGTTTATTCCTAGGTATCTTAATTTTTTTGGTGTGATGGTAAATGGGATTGCTTTTTTAGTCTCTCTTTCTGTAAGTTCACTATTGATGTATATAAATGCCATAGATTTCTTACAATTAATTTTGATTCCTGCTACATTGCCAAATTCATTTATTAACTCTAATACTTTTTTTGATGGAGTCTTTCGGGTTTTTTATGTACAATATCATGTCATCTGCAAATAAGGACTGCTTTACTTCTTCTTTTCCACTTTGGATACCTTTTATTTCTTCTTCTTGTCTAATTGCAATGGCTAATACTTCCAGTACTATGCCAAACAGGAATTTTGAGAGTGGGCATCCCTGCCTTCTTCCTGTTCTTAGGGGAAACGGTTTTAGTTTTTGCCCATTGAGTATGATGTTGGCTGTGGATTTATCATATATGGCTTTTATTATGTTGAGGTTTGATCCTTCTATTCCCACCTTGATGAGAGTTTTTATCAAGAAAGTTTGTTGGATTATGGCAAATGCTTTTTCTGCATCAATTGATATGACTATGTGATTTTTATCTCTCAATTTGTTTAAGTAATGTATCACGTTTATTGATTTGCAGATATTGTACCATCCTTGCATACCTGGGATAAATCCTACTTGGTCATGGTGTGTGATCTTTCTGATGTACTGCTGGATCTGGTTTGCTAGAATTTTGTTGAGGATTTTGGCATCTATGTTCATGAGGGATATTGGCCTGTGATTGTCTTTCATTTTGTTTTCTTCATCTGGTTTTGGTATTAGGGTGATGCTGGCTTCATAGAAGGAGCTTGGAAGTGTTCTTTCCTCTTTAATTTTTTGGAATAGTCTGAGGAGGATAGGTTTTAGTTATTTGAATATTTGGTAAAACTCCCCGGTGAAGCCGTTTGGCCCCGGGCTTTAGTTTGCTCAAAGCTTTTTGATGACTGCTTCAATTTCTTCTATATTTATTCGCCTGCTGAGATGTTTAGATTCTTCCTGATTGAGTTTTGGAATATGTCCATTCCCTCCAGGTTGTCCAGTTTGTTGGAATAGAGTTGTTCATAGTATTTTTTAACAATCCTTTGTATTTTGGTGGGGTCTGTTGTTATTTCTCCTCTTTCATTTCTGATTTTGTTTATTTGGGTCCTCTCTCTTTGCTTCTTGGTGAGCTTGGCTAAAGGTTCTTTCAAAGATCCAGCTCTTGGTTTTGTTAATATTTTGCATTGTTTTTTTGTTTTTTTTGTTTTTGTCTCTATGTCATTTATCTCCTCTCTGATCTTTTTTTTTTATATATTTTATTGATTTTTTACAGAGAGGAAGAGAGAGGGATAGAGAGTTAGAAACATCGATGAGAGAGAAACATCGATCAGCTGCCTCTTGCACATCCCCTACTGGAGATGTGCCCGCAACCAAGGTACATGCCCTTGACCGGAATCGAACCTGGGACCCTTGAGTCCACAGGCCGACGCTCTATCCACTGAGCCAAACCGGTTTCGGCTCCTCTCTGATCTTTATTATTTCCTTCCTTCTGCTTACACTGGGCTTTTCTTGTTGCTCTCTTTCTAACTCTTTGAGTTGTAGGGTTAGGTAATTTATTACCATTGTTTCTTGTTTTTTTCAGTAGGCTTGTAAAGCTATGAATATCACTCTCAAGACTGCTTTCGCTGTGTCCCATAGATATTGGACTGTTGTGTTTTCATTGTTATTTGTTGCCATGATGTTTTTTATTTCTTCTTTGATCTCTCTGGTAACCCAGTCATTGTTTAATATCATGCTATTTAGTCTCCATGTGTTTGATTTTTTTTGGATTATTTTTATTGTAGTTGATTTCCAGTTTTATGCCACTGTGATCTGAGAAGATGCTTGATATGATTTCTATCTTCATGAATTTGAAGAAACTTTGCCTGTGACCCAATATATGGTCTATCTTTGAAAATGACCCATGTGTACTTGAGAAGAATGTATATTCTGTGTATTTGGGGTGAAATGATATGAGCTTTTCAATTCATTCCATCTGATCTAGTTGGTCATTTCGGATTGATGTTTCTTTGATGATTTTTTTTAGAGGATTTGTCCAGTGGTGATAGTGGGGTATTAAAGTCTCCTACTATGATAGTATTGCTGTCAATCTTTCCCTTGATATCTTCCAGGAGTATTTATATGTATTTGGGTGCTCCTGTACTGGGTGCGTATATGTTTACCAGAGTTATTTCTTCTTGTTGGATTGCTCCCTTCAGTGTTATGAAGTGGCCTTCCTTATCTCTTTTTATGTCCTTCTCTTTGAGATCTAATTTGTCAGATATAAGTATTGCTACCTCCGCTTTTTTTTTTTTTTTCATTTCCATTCGCCTAAAAAACCTTTTTCCATCTCTTCACCCTCAGTTTGTGTGCGTCTTTTTTTCTGAGGTGGGTTTCTTGTAGATAGCAGATCTATGGGTCATGTTTTCTTATCCAATCTGTTGCCCTATGTTTTTTGATTGGGGCCTTTAATCCATTTACATTTAAAGTTATTATTGATAGGTACTTGTTTGTCGCCATTTTTATTCTTTACCCCTGTGTTCCTTTTTCACTTCCTATTTCTTCTTTTTACAGCAGACCCTTTATCATTTGTTGCATTGCTGGTTTGGTGGTAATAAACTCCATTAGTCCTTTTTTGTCTGTGAAGCTCCTGATTTCACCTTCAATTTTGATTGATAGCCTTACTGGGTACAGTATTCTTGGATTCAAACTCTTCCTTTGCATGACTTTGTATATTTCATTCCATTCCCTTCAGGCCTGATGAGTTTCTGTTGAGAAATCAGTCGCTAGTCTGAGGGGGGATCCTTTGTAGGTAACTCTCTGTCTCTCTCTGGCCGCTTTTAAGATTCTTACTTTGTCATTGGTTTTTGCCAATTTAATTATAATGTGCTTTGTCGTTGGTCTTTGGCTTTCATTTTGCTTGGGACTCTGTGAGCTTCTTAGATTTTTGTGTGTTTTTTTCTTACCTTTATCAGGGAATTTTTCTGTCATTATTTCTTCAAACAGGTTTTCTATTCCTTGCTCAGTTTCTTCTCCTTCTGGCACCCCTTTATGTGGATGTTGTTTTGTTTGGTGTTGTCCCAAATTTCCCTTAGGCTCTCCTCCTGCTTTTTATTTATTTTTTCTAGAAGCTGCTCTACTTGGATATTTTTTCCCACCTTGTCTTCTAGCTCACTGATGCAGTCCTCTGCTTCATCTAGTCTACTCTTGATGCTTTCTATTGAGTTCTTTACAGCAGCAATGTCATTTTTCATTTCTTCTTGATTCTTCTTTATTTCCTCTTCGTTCTTACACATATTGTCAATTTTTTTTTCCATTCTTTTCATCCACCTTATGACCATTTCTCTGAATTCTTTCTCTGATAGGTTGCTTGCCTCCATTTTGTTTACTTCCTTTTCTGGTGATGCCTGCTGTTCTTTCATGTGCAGGCTGTTTCTTTGTCTCCCCATGTTCTCTCTTGTCTGCATGTCTGGTTATGTAGTTCTTTCTCTCCTCAGTCCAAAGTTGTTCCGTTTTATCAATGCCAGTTGATAAGTGGTGAAGACAAGACTGAAAGCCAAAGGCCACACTCCTGACACACATCCAGCTCTCTAAACCTGCCACTTCCAGAATCTTTTTTTATGTTTTTAATCATTGCTCTTATTTCATCAGTTGTTATTGGCCTATTCATGCTTTCTGCTTCTTACTGATTCAATTTTGTAAGGTTGTATTTTACTAGAAATTTTTCAATTTTATCACAGTTGTCCAGCTTGTTGGCATATAATTTTCACAGTATTTACTTACAATCATTTGTATTTTTTTGTTTTCAGTTATTATTTCACCTTTTTCATTTCTGATTTTATTTATTTGGGTCATCTTTTGTCTTTTTTCTCTCTTCCTTTCTTTTTTTTTATCAATTAAGATATTACATATGTGTCCTTATCCCCACATTGCCCCACCCCCACTCATGACCTCACACCCCTGGTGTCTGTGTCCATTGGTTATGCTTATATGCATGCATACATGTCCTCTGCATGATTTCTCACCCTTACCTCCACCCTCCCCTACATTCCCTCTGAAATTTAAGCATCTGATTGATGCTTCTCTGTCTCTGGATCTATTTTTGTTCATCAGTTTATGTTGCTCACTATATTCCACAAATGAGTGAGATCATGTGATATTTACCTTTCTCTGACTGGTTTATTTCCCTTAACGTAATGCTCTCCAGGACCATTCATGCTGTTGTAAAGGATAAGAAATCCTTCCTTTTTAGAACAGTGTAGTATTTCATTGTGTAGATGTACCACAATTTTTTAATCCACTCATTTTCTGATGGGCACTTAAGTTGTTTCCAAATCTTAGCTATTGTAAATTGTGCTGCTATGAACATAGGGGTACATATATCTTTTCTGATTGATGTTTCTAGTTTCTTGGCATATATTCCTTGAAGTGGGATCACTGGGTCAAATGGGAGTTCCATTTTCAGTTTTTTGAGGAAACTCCATACTGTTCTCCACAGTGGCTGCACCAGTCTGCATTCTCACCAGCAGTGCACAAGGCTTCTTTTTTCTCCACATCCTCGCCAACACTTATCATTTGCTGATGTGTTGATGATAGCCATTCTGACAGGTATGAGATGGTACCGCATTGTCGTTTTGATTTGCATATTTCAGATGATTAGTGACTTTCAGTATGTTTACATGTGGCTCTTGGCCTTCCTTATGTCCTCTTTCGAAAAGTGTCTATTTAGGTCCATTACCCATTTTTGATTGGGTTGTTTATTTTCCTTTTGTTTTTTTAATCTTTCTTTTGTTCAATTCACTGTTGGTGTATAAAAATGCCATAGATTTCTTCGCATTAATTTTGTATACTACTACATTTCTGAATTCATTTATTAAGTATAATAATTTATTGATGGAGTCTTTAGGGTTTTCTATGTACAGTATCATGTCATTTGCGAATAATGACAGTGTTACGTCTTCTTTTCCAATTTGAGTACCTTTTATTTCTTCTTCTTATCTAATCACTACGGCTAGCACTACTATTACTATGTGGAACAGGTATGGTGAAAGTGTGCATCCCTGTCTTGTTCCTGTTCTTAGATGAAATGGTTTTAGTTTTTGTCCATTGAGTATAATGTTGACTGTAGGTTTGTCTTATAAGGCTTTTATTACGTTGAGATATGATACCTCTATTCTCACTTTGATGAGGGTTTTTATGAAGAAAGGGTGTTGGGTTTTGTTAAATACTTTTTTCTGATATGATTATGTGATTTTTATCTCTCAATTTGTTCATGTGATATATCATGTTTTTTGATTTGCAGATATTGTACCATCCCTGCATCCCCAGGATAAATCCTACTTGATCATGGTGTATGATCTTTCTGATGTAATGCTGGATACAATTTTCTAGAATTTTACTGAGGATTTTGGCATCTATGTTCATGAGGGATATTGACCTGTAATTCTTTCTCATTGTGTTGTTTTTACCTGGTTTTGGTATTAGGGTGATGCTGGCTTCATAGAATGAGCTTGGAAGTGTTGCTTTCTCTTTAATATTTTAGAATAGTCTGAAGAGGATGGGTTTTAGTTCCTCTTTTAATGTTGGTAAAATTCCCCTGTGAAGCTTTCTGGCCTGGAAGCTTTTTGATGACTGCTTCAATTTCCTCCCTAGTTGTCAGCCTAACATGATGTTTATATTCTTCCTGACTCAGTTTTGGAAAGTTGTATTTTTCTAGGAATATGTCCATTTCCTCTAGTTTGTCTAGTTTGTTGGAATAGAATTGTTCATAGTATTTTTTTTTAGAATCCTTTCTATTTCTGTGGGGTTGTTGTTATTTTGCCTTTTTTATTTCTGATTTTGTTTATTTGGGTCCTCTCTCTTTGCTTCTTGGTGAGCCTGCCTAAAGGTTTATCAATCTTGTTTATCCTTTCAGAGAACCAGCTCTTGGTTTCATTTATCTTTTGTGTTTTCATTGTAATTTGTTTTGTTTTCATCCCTATGGCATTTATTTCTGCTCTGATCTTCATTATCTCCTTTATCCTGCTCACTCTGGGCTTTTCTTGTTGCTCACTTTCTACTTCTTTAAGTTGTAGAGTTAGATGACTTATTACCATTTTTCTTGTTTTATAATGTAGGCCTGTAGAGCTATAAACTTCCCTCTAAGGACTGCTTTCTCTATGTCTCATAGATTTTGGATTGTTTTGTTTTCATAGTCATTCATTTCCAGGATGTTTTTAATTTCTTCTTTGATCTCTTTGGTAACCCAATCATTGTTTGATAGCATGCTGTTCAGCTTCCAAGTGTTTGAATTTTTTTATTGTTTTTATTTTAGTTTATCTCTAATATTATGCCATTGTGATCTGAGAAGATGCTTGATATGATTTCAATATTCTTGAATTAGGAGAGACTTTTCCTGTGACCCAATATGTGTTCTATCTTTGAAAATGTCCCATGTGCACTTGAGAAGAACTTTTATTCCGTGGCTTTGGAGAAAAATGTTCTGAAGATGTCAATTAAGTCTATGTGATCTAGTGAGTCATTTAGGATTGTTGTTTCTTTGCTGACTTTTTGTCTAGAGGATTTATCCTGTGATGTCAGTGGGGTCTTAACGTCCCCTCCTATGATTGTATTGTTGTAGATCTCTCCTTTGATATCTTCCAGGAGATTTTTTTATATATATGTGTGCTCCTGCATTCAGTGCATATATGTTTACAAGGGTTATATCCTCTTGTTGAATCAATCCCTTTAGTATTATGAAGTGGCCTTCCTTATCTCTTGTTATGGACTTCACTTTGAGGTCTATTTTGTCAGATATAAGTATTGCTACCACAGTTTTTTTCATTTCTATCTACCTGAAAGATATTTTTCCATCCCTTCACTTTCATTCTCTAGGAGTCCCTTGTTCTAATATGGGTCTTTTGTAGACAGCATATATATGGGTCATGTTTTCTTATCCATTCAGCCACTCGATGTCTTTTGGTTGGAGCATTTAGTCCATTTGCATTTAAGTTATTATTGATAGGTACTTGTTTGTAGCCATTTTTATTTTTTTATGCCTGTGTTCCTTCTTCACTTTTTCTTTTTTTTCTTTTTCACCAGTCCCTTTAGCATTTTTTGCATTGCTGGCTGGGTGGTAATAAACTCCCTTAGCCTTCTTTTGTCAGTGAAGCTCCTTATTTCTCCTTCAATTTTGAATAATATCCTTGCTGAATAGAGTATTCTTGCATTCAGTCCCTTGCTTTGCATCACTTTGTAAGCTTCCTTCCATTCCATTCTGGCCTCATGTGTTTCTGTTGAGAAATCATTTGATAATCTAATGGGAGATCCCTTGTATGTAACTTTCTGTCTCTCTCTTGAAGCCTTTAATATTCTCTCTTTGTCCTGAATGTTTGCCATCATAATTATGATGTGTCTTGGTGTGGGTCTTTTTGGGTTCATCTTGTTTGGGACTCTCTCTGATTGTGTGACCTTTTGCTTCTCCACATCACGGAAGTTTTCTGAAATTATTTCTTCAAATAGGTTTTCTAACCCTTGGTCCTCTTCCTGTCATTCTGGGACCCCTATTATTTGTATGTTGCTTTGTTTCATGTTGTCCCAAAGCTCTCTTAGGCTCTCCTCCAGTCTTTTAAATCTTTTCTCAAATTGTAGTTCAGTTTGGGTGTGTTTTGCTTCCCTGTCGCCTAATTCGCTAATCTGGTCCTCTGCTTCTCCTAGTCTACTGTTGAAACTTTCCATGGTGTTTTTTATTGCAGCTATAGCACTCTTTATTTCTTCTTGATTCTTATATAAGTTGTTGATTTTTTTAATTGATTTTTTACAGAGAGAAAGAGAGAGGGATAGAGAGTTAGAAACATTGATGACAGAGAAACATTGATCAGCTGCCTCTTGCACACCCCCTACTGGGGATGTGCCCACAACCAAGGTACATGCCCTTGACCAGAATCGAACTTGGGACCTTTCAGTCCGCATGCCGACGCTCTATCCACTGAGCCAAACCAGTTTCGGCTAGTTGATTTTTCATCCATCCGGTTGTTGAACTGTATGACCCTTATTCTGAGTTTTTTTCTGACATTTTGCATGCCTCCATTTCACTTAGTTCCTTTTCTGGTAATTCCACCTTTTCTTTCCTTTGGGGCTTTCTTTTTCTCCCATTTTTGCTCTTACCGATTGTTCTAGGTGACAAGTCATGTGGGGGATGCTCCTCAGGTGGTAATGGCTCCTTGGGTGGCAGTTACTTTTCGGGCAGTCATGACAGCAGCTTCTCCTCATTTGGCGGCAGCTCCTCTGGTGGGTGCTGCTTGCTCGACTACTCGCAGAAGTGGTGGCTCCTCTGGGTGGTGGGGGTGGGCAGCTCACACAGCTGCTGCTCCTCAGATGGAGATGGGCTGCGTGCAGAGCTGCTGATCCTCATACAGGGGTTGGCTGTTTGTGCGGCTACCACTGCTCTGACTGGGGCGGGCTCTATGTGGTTGATGATCATCAAATGGGGGCAGGAATCTCATGCTGTTGCTGCTTCTCAGACAGGGGCCTGCTGCATGCAGCTGCTGCTCCTCGACCGGGGGGCAGATTGCTTATGTGGCTGCTGCTCACATGGTCGCAGCACTCTGGGCTAAAGTGTTGCATCGGCCAGAGGGGAGCATGCTTTGGAACTCACAGGAGCCCATGGCCAGCGTGGCTGGAATCTCAGTGACTGTTGGAATGCAGCCAATGCAGCAGGTCCCTGGCAGGGGTGGCTGTAGAGTCTCCATTGGTGTCTGAGGGCACCCTGGGTGGAGGTAAGGATGGGTTTACAGTCACAGAAGCTCTCTCCTTCAAGAACGCATGACCTCTGCAGTAGAGCCGGCTGCCCTGGGACTGTTTGAAATGGTAGCAGAGGCTGCCCGCTAGGTGGGATCTAACTGTCCTTCACTCACTTACACATGCACACATACCACATATCCACACACTCTTCCTTTCCTCTCTCACTCATGCTCTCTCCCTCACTGCCACCATTTTTCTGCCACTGTAGTTGGGTCTGGAGTGTTATTGACCCATTTGTAGATAGAGTCTCTTCTCTGAGTGTCGGGTTATGTGGGTTTTTCTCTACCACATTGACCAAACAGGAAAAAATGCAACTCGACAAGACACAACACAAAGGTAACAACAAAACACGAATGTACTCACAACACCGATAACCCCAATATAAGTGACCACCAGAGAAAAGAGAATTAAGGGAGAGAAAAGAGAGCACACGGAGAGAAAAAATGGTAAGAGCAAAAAGAAAAAAAAGAAAAAGGAAGAAAGAGGATATATATATATATATATATATATATATATATATATGAAGAAAACACCGCAGAACAAACAGATAAACCAACAAATGCCAACACAAAACACCCCAAAGAGAGGGTGGAAGCAGAATCTTTAGAAGCAGAGCTTATATACAGAAAGTAAGGTTAAGGAATTGGATGAATATGGGAAAGACCTCAGTTCAATATAGAGGAAGTAGAAAGAGGATGAGTGAATAAGAAGAAAGAGAAAGAGAAAGAAGATAAAAAATTTTAAAATATAATTTAAAAATAGGATTAAATAAAATAAAAATAGAAAAATTAAAATACGATGAAAAAATAATGTGAGAAGAAATAAAAATAAACAAATGAAATAAAGGAAATAAAGAAAAAAAGAAAAAGGAGAGATAACAAAATAATGATAAAATAAAAATGAAAAAGTGAAGTGTGTGCCAAGTTTTAATACCCCATGGGGGCTGGTCTAAGATCCCATTTTTCTGTACTGTCTTCCACTTCTCAGTTGCCTATTAGATTGTTGAATTTCCAAGCGGTCCACCGCTCCTCTGTTTGTGTCTGTCTCCACAGCCTTGTCTGCCAGCAGGCAGGACCAGCCTTCCCACTTAGCCTGACTGCTGCTTTCAATCTTCATCTCTCAAGCGGCTGTTTCTGACAGGGCTATATTTGGGGAGGTTGCCTTATGGCTTTTGGGTCTGAAAGGCCTCTCTTCAGGCCTGTCCCTGTGGGCTCTCAGGGACTATTCATATTTTTTTTTTTGTATCCTTTATAGCACTCAGGCTGTAGTCTGAGTATGGCTGTATTGGTTGCATGGAGACTGCAGGAAGGGGCTATCTCTTCAGGGGAAAATGGCTGCTTAGGTCCAATGTCTCTAGTTATGTCTCAGTGCCACACTCCCAGACACCTCTCCCCGAGCGGCTTTTCTCCCCAGCCTCTCCTCAGACTCCACAAGTCTGCACCTCAGCCACAGGTGAGTGTTTGAAAGGTCTTATGAACTGGGTTTAGTGGATAAAAGCAAAGACCAAAGAGGGGAAAGAGCTGCACCACTGTGAACCCCTCTCCCCCTGGTATGGCGCAGCTTGGGCAGTTGTTCAGGCTGCCCCATTCAGGCTCAGCCTCTCGTGGCTATGGGCTTAGGTCTAGAATCCCGTCACCATCAGCCAACACAGTTAGATGTTACACCTGTCCCAAGGGACGCAGCCTTGGTGCCATGCGGCTTCCTTTTGACCCTCTAAGCTTGGAGTTCTCATAATTCTCTTCAGCCCAGATCCCTGACTTTATCATTCTCCAGGCATCCTCTGCCCTTCACAGCTGTGAATTGTCTCACCAGCTGTGTCCACTTCGCCAATTTGGGGTGGATGTTATTTGATTTAGTTGCTCCTTCTCTCTGCTCTGGGACTAGGCTCAGGATATGTCTGCCTATTCCACCACCATTTTGTCTCTCCTTTTGTCTCTTGATGAGTATATCTAAAGGTGCATTAATCTTGTTTATCTTTAAAAAGAATCAGCTTTGGGAGAAACCGAGATGGTGGCATACATAGGTAAACACATAAACTGCTGCCTTGCACAACAATTTCAAAACTACAACTAAAAGACAAAACGGACATCATCCAGAACCACAGGAAGGCTGATTGAGTGGAAATTCTACAACTAGAAGGAAAGAGAAAGGGACACTGAGACTCAGAGGAGCTGTAGAAGGCAGAGGTACCGAGGCTCTCGCGCGGAGAGGGCTGGCAACTGAGTACGTGGATGGCTTTCTCAATTGGGAGGGAGACAAAAGCTCCCAACAGCTCTGAACTCCAGTTCCGGGCAAGACTCTGGGGACCCAGACTCATTCAGGGAGAAACTGGACTGTCTGGCAGTGGGCGAAACTTGAGGGTGGCTTTCTCTCAGAGGTGTTTGCAACGATTACCGGGGGACATTGAGACCCAGGGGCCTCTTAGGGTAGGGCTGACAGGAAGCCATTGTTATCTGCTCCGCCCTGAGACTCCACCCCATCGAAGCTGAGCACAGAGGCTTTTTCAAGTCTTGTCTCATAAGGGTGTCTCCAGCACAGAAGTTCTCCCATCGTAGACGCAGCTGATCCTCACAGCCAATTGGCCTGGAGGTCAATTCCCCACAGTGATAACAACAACAATCAAGGCTCAACAACAACAAGACTGTGCACACAGCCCACAAAGGGGTGCACCAAGAGTGTCCACCTCAGGTAACTGGGGAGGCTGAGCCTCTGGGCCCTATAGGACACCTAGCACACAAAGCTACTCTATAAATTCAGGGAAGACGCCAAAATGTGGAGACAAAGAAACAGGTCACAAATGAAAGAAATAGAGGAAAGCAAATGACTGGATATAGAGTTCAAAACCATGGTTATAAGGTTTTGCAAGAATTTTCTAGAAAAGTCCGATAAATCTAGCGAGACTCTCAAGGATATGAAAAAGGACCAACTAGAAATTAAGCATACACTGACTGAAATAAAAAATAATATACAGAGATCCAACAGCAGACTAGAGGATCACAAGAATCAAGTCAAAGATTTGAAATACAAACAAGTAAAAAACACCCAACCAGAAAAGCCAAAAGAAAAAAGAATCAAAAAATATGAAGATAGTGTAAGGAGCCTCTGGGACAACTTCAAGCATAACAATATCCGAATTATGAAGGTGCCAGAAGAAGAGAGAGAGAAAGATACTGAAAACCTATTTGAAGAAATAATGACAGAAAACTCCCCCCACCTGGTGAAAGAAATAGACTTAGAAGTCCAGGAAGCATAGAGAACCCCAAACAAAAGGAATCCAGCTGAAACTGGTTTGGCTCAGTGGATAGAGCATTGGCCTACGGACTCAAGGGTCCCAGGTTCGATTCCAATCAAGGGCATGTACCTTGGTTGCGGGCACATCCCCAGTAGGGGGTGTGCAAGAGGCAGCTGTTCGATGTTTCTCTCTCATTGATGTTTCTAACTCTCTATCCCTCTCTCTTGCTCTCTGTAAAAAATCAATAAAATATATTTAAAAAAAGAAAAAAGAAAGGAATCCAAAGAAGACCACACCAAGACACATCATAATTAAAATGCCAAGAGCAAAAGGCAAAGAGAGAATATTAAAAGCAGCAAGAGAAAATCCATTAGTTACCTACAAGGGAGCACCCATACGATTGTCAGCTGATTTCTCAACAGAAACTATGCAAGCCAGACAGGAGTGGCAAGAAATATTCAAAGTGATGAATAGCAAGAACCTACAACCAAGATTACTCTACCCCTCAAAGCTATCATCCAGAATTGAAGGTCAGATAAAGAGCTTCACAGATAAGAAAAAGCTAAAGGAGTTCATCACTGCCAAACTAGTATTATATGAAATGCTGAAAGGTATTCTTTAAGAGGAAGAAGAAGAAAAAGGTAAAGATAAAAATTTTGAACAACAAATACATATCTATCAACAAGTGAATCTAAAAATCAAGTGAATAAAAAAATCTGATGAACAGAATAAACTGGTGAATATAATAGAACCAGAGGCATAGAAAGGGAGTGGACTGACAATTCTCGAGGGGAAAGGGGCGGGGAGGCTGTGGGAAGAGACTGGACAAAAATGGTACACCTATGGATGAGGGCAGTGCATGGGGGTGGTAAGGGCAGAGGGTGGGGTGGGAACCGGGTGGAGTGGAGCTATGGGGGGAAAAAAGAGGAACAATTGTAATAATCTGAACAATAAAGATTTATTTAAAAAAATAAAAAGAACCAGCTTTTGGTTTTACTGGTCTTTTTAAAAATTATTCTCTATGTCATTTATTTCTGCTCTGATCTTTATTATTTCCTTCCTTCTACTTTCTGTGGGCTTTCCCATTGTTCTCATTCTAGATCTTTAAGTTGTAGTGTCATATATTTTATTAGCAATTTTTCTTGTTTCTTAAAATAGGCCTGCAGTGCTATGAACTGCCCACTCAGGACTGCTTTCACTGTGTCCATTGGCGTTGGGTTGCTGTGTGTTCATTTTTGTTTGTTTACAGGAAGTTCTTGATTTCTTGCTTAATTTCATTGGTCATCCATTCCTTGTTTCATAATATGATATTTAGCCTCCATTTTGAATGTTTTGGGTCATTTTTATTGCAGTTGATCTCTAGTTTCATGCCATTGTGATATGAGAAGATTCTTAATATTATTTCAATACTCTTGAATTTTAGAGACTTGTTTTGTGCCCTGTAATGTGGTCTATCATTGAGAATGTCTCATGTGCCCTGGAGAAGAATGTATATTCTGTATCTTTGGGGTGAAATGTTTTCTAAATGTCTATTAAATCCATTTGATCTAGTGTATTATTTAGAGTTGCTGTTCCTTTGTTGATTTTTTACTAGGAGATTGATCCAGTGATGTCAGTGGTGTGTTAAAGTCCCCTACTATGATTGTATTGCTGTTGATCTTTCCTTTTAAGTCCTCCAGAAGTTTATGTATTTGGGTGCCCCTACATTGGGTGCCTATATGTTTACCAGGGTTATATTCTCTTGTATCAACCCTTTTAGTATTATGATATAGTCTTCATTATCTCTTGTTATAGCCTTCATTTTGAAGTCTATTTTGTTAGGTATGAGTATTACTACCCCAGATTTTTTTTTTCATTTAAATTTACATCGAAAATTTATTTTCTTTCCTTTGATTTTCATTCTGTATAAGTCTTTTGTTCTGAGGTAGTTCTCTTGTAGACAGTAATATATGGGTCACGTTTTCTTTAACATTCAGCTACCATATATCTTTTGATTGGAGCATTTTATCCATTTTCATTTAAGGTTATTATTGATAGGTACTTGTTGCCATTTTTATTCTTTATGCTATGTTCCTCCCTGTCTTCCTATTTATTCTTCTTACACCAGTCCCTTTATCCCTCTTGCATTGCTAGTTTGGTGGTAATAAACTCCTTCAGCCTTTTTTGTCTGCATAGCTCATGATTTCACCTTCAATTTTTAATCATAACCTTGCTGGATAGAGTATTCTTGGATTCAGCCCTTTGCTTTTCATTACTTTGTATACTTCATGCCACTTCCTTCTGGCCTGAAGTGTTTCTGTTGAAAAAATCAGCTGATAGTTTAATGGGAGATCCCTTGTAGGTAATTTTCTGTCTGTCTCTTGCAGTCTTTATGATTCTTTCTTTGTCTTTAACCTTTGACATTTAAATTATGATGTGTCTTAGTGTGAGTCTTTTTGGGTTCATCTTGATTGGGACTTTCTGTGTTTTCTGGACTTGTGTTACCTTTTTCTTCACCAAGTCAGGCACATTTTCTGTCATTACTTCTTCAAACAGATTTTCTATTCCTTGAACAGCTTCTTCTTCTTCTGGCATCACTATTATGCAGATATTGTTTCATTTCATGTCCCAAGGCTTCCTTAAACTCTCTTCCTTCTTTTTTAATTTTTTTCCAATTGCTACTTTGATTGTGTGTTTTTTTCCCCTACCTTCTCTTCTAACTTGCTGATTCGGTCCTCATCTTCTTCTAGTTTACTGTTGAATCCTCCTAGGGCCATGGTCAGCAAACTGCGGCTCACGAGCCACATGCGGCTCTTTGGCCCCTTGAGTGTGGCTCTTCCACAAAATACCAAGGCCTGGGCAAGTCTATTTTGAAGAAGTGGCATTAGAAGAAGTTTAAGTTTAAAAACTTTGGCTCTCAAAAGAAATTTCAATTGTTGTACTGTTGATATTTGGCTCTGTTGACTAATGAGTTTGCCAACCACTGTCCTAGGGTGTTCTTTGTTACATCTATATCATTCTTCATTTTATCCTGATTCTTAATCATGTTGGCTACTCCTCATTCAACTCTTTATAATTCTCATTAACTTGCTTGTAATCTCACTAAGATGTTTTAGCATCCTTATAACCATTGCTTTGAAATCTTTATCTCAAAAATTGCTTGCCTCCATTTCATTTAGTTCCTTTTCTGGTGATTTCTCCTTTTCTTTTGATGGTTGTTTCTTTGTCTTCCCATTTTAGCAGTCCAGTAGTCTGAGGAGCTGGATGAGACAGGTGGATTCTCATTGGAAGTTCAGTGTCTTCAGAGGTGACTGGTCACAATGAATCATAGCAGTGTGTCTGAACTTCTGGTCCTGTTGTAGGTCCATTCTTCTGGGGTGTGTCAGGTCATGTGTAGTGGACAGTGTCAGGCAGTGGAGCTGTTTGCCTAGGGGCACTGGGTAAGACACAGGGGGTCATAATGAGAAGTCTGTGGATATAGCGGTATTGGCTCATGGTGTCAGGGCTGTGTGCACCATGTCAAGGAGGTATGGCCAATCTTCCAGGGGCCCTGGGATGGTTGTGCTGGTTTCAGGCAGCAGGTCCTTGTGACCAGGCTGGGTTGGTGTCTGGGTGGTGGGGTGGGCCAGCACTCCACTGTTGGGGGAAGAAGGTCAGGCCAAGTGCTGCTCTGCTGCTGCAGGGGAAAAGTTGACTTCCCCATTTACCTCTATGGCAGGATGGGCATGTCACTCTCCTCAGAGAGGGGTTGGGGAAGGCTTAGCACTCTGCTTGCTGAGGATGTGGTTTGTCCTGTGTCTTTGCTCACAGAGGGGTTGTGTCGGGCTGAGCACTCTGATGTGGAGGAGGCAGGAAGGCTTGTCTCTCCCCTGTGGAGGAGGCAGGGCCGACAAGTTGCTGAGTACTCATTGGTGTTGGAGTAAGCTGGGTGCTCCAATGCCAAAGAGGAATGAGGATAGGTGCCCTGTTAACCAAAATGGCAGGGCAGCCTGTCTCTCCCTGGAGACAGGGCCAGCCAGTTGGTGGATTTGCTTAGTGCTCCACTGCACAGAAGGGGAACTGCTGGGTACCGAGTTCACCCATATGGTGGGGCAGGTCCCTTGCACTGCTGGTTGCATCAGCCAACTGGTCCTCCAAGGTGCACAGTTCAGGCTAACTAAGCCAGTATGACTGGTCTGTGTCACCCAGGACTTCAGGTCTCAGCAGTGGGGCTTAGAGCATCTGTCAGTGGCCTAGGGGAGCTGGGACAGGGTTGCTCCCCACAGCCTCATCCCACTGGGGACCCTGCAGCTCCCTCAAAATGGCATGCTCTCCCCTGAAGTGGACAGAAGTTCCAGGCTGAGCAGCACCCCATAGTGGCAGTTCCTCCATCTAGAGCACCCCAGTCACCCCCCAAGCTCCTGCTCCCACAAACAGATGCCCTTCCACACTCACATCCACACACACTCTCCCTCTCAAACACTTACACACTCACTCACTCTCATCCACACCTACCTACTGCCATGTCTACTCATCCAATTGATTCTTATTCATGGTTTCTATATCTGTTTCATGCTGATATAGTTTGCACTAAATTCCTCAAAGTTCTCATTAAGTTGTTTGAGCATCCTTGTAACCATTACTTTGAACTCTATATTTGATAAATTGTTTGCCTCCATTTCATTTGGCTCTTTTTCTGGAGATTATGGCTGTTCTTTCATTTGGGGCCTGTTTCTTTGTTTCCCCATTTTTCTGCTTCTTTGTGTTTTTTTCTGTGTGTAGGAGAAGACTGTTATGCCTCCCAGTCTTGGTGGGGTGGCTTTCTTGTGGATCCCAGTGGTATAGTCTCCTTAATCTTCTGAGCTGGGTTCTCTAGGAATGACCCTTGTGTGGGTTATGTGTGTTCTCCTGTTGAATATGTGTCTTGGTTGCTGTTGTTCCATTTGTGGATGAGCTCAGCCCTCAGAGTTGTTGACTGTTATTTGCAACCCTGACTACATCATGCAAACTCTTATACTGGTACTTTGGGTCTGCTATATGTGGTCCTCGATGCATTTTTCTTCCATGCAGACAAAAGAAGATAAAATTAATTAAATATAAGAATTAACAAAAATTAAAAAGAATAAAAAATTAGACCAAAATAAAAAATAGCAATTAGAGAATATGGGGGAAAAGAAAGAAGAGAGAGAAAGAAAATCCAAACCAAACAAAAACAAACAAAAAAGAGAAAATAAACAAAATATACAGACACACAGAAAAAACACACACAAAACAGCCTGGCCAGCATGGCTCTGAACCAGGAGGTCACGGTTCAATTCCGGTCAAGGCACATGCCCTGGTTGCGGGCTTGATCCCCAGTGTGGGGTGTGCAGGAGGTATCCGATCAATGGTTTTCTCTCATCATTGATGTTTCTAACTCTCTCTCCTTTTCCCTTCCTCCCTGAAATAAAAATATATTTTTAAAAAAACTTTGCTGTTTGTTGAGCTCACAGGATTTTACTTTGATGCTATTGTCCCAGGCTTCCTGGACAGTTCTGTGGTGCAGACCAGTCTGAGTTGCTGTCTCTGCCTGGTCCTTTGCAGCCTGGCTGAAGCCCTGTAGGGAAGAACCCCAAGTGTTCTGGTGTGTGGGGCTTACCCCTTGCATATACTTGTTCTGGGCTGTTATCCCTTCCTCCATGGAGCTGGACTCTGCAGGGTATCTGGTCCCAGTCAGGGTGGTTTTAACAGATTTGTAGTGATGTCCATAGCTTGTAGGAGGGGTGAACAGGCGCTTCCACTGCTTCCAATGCCTCAGCTCTGCCTAGGTCACTGGCATTCTCTTACTGTCACCTCTGTACTGCATCTTCTTCTGTCCTCTCTCACAGTATTTCCTATCATCATTTTTCAGCTGGTTTTTCAAGTCGAATGATCTGCAGATTAGCCATGAGTGTGGTTTGGTGTTGGGAGCAAGTAGAAAGAAACTTCATAAACTACAGCCATTTTTTTTTCTTACCTTTAAGATGATAGGATCCTGTAAGTAGAAAATCCCAAGGCTCCTGTTTCTGGCAGGATTCCATTGAGAAGGCTAACCCCTATTTTGTAAAACTACTGTTTGGAATTCTCTGCTATTTTTTAGACGGCCTCTTATTCTAAAAAAATAACTTTGCTTTCTAGCCTGCTTGAATAATGAGGAAGATAAACTTAGCTGTCTGACCTTGTAGGCCAGAGGCTAGATATGCCCATACTCTCAATGCCATGCCAGGTGTATTTTTTTAATTGGATAGAACTGTGTTGTTTTCAAAGCCAGCAGTGAGATAACCACTAAGCACACATAGGGCTGGCTCTTTAATAAAAAGGGAAGTTCTGCTTGTAGCTTTGCTTAGAATTTGAATTCATTTTCTCTAAGCCCACTGTGGTGAATAAAGTGTGACTCCAAACTCTCTGAGCATTGCTTGATTTATTCCGGTTCTCTGTAACACCATCAGCAGACATGCCTCCACTCTAACATTCATGGCTAGCCCCCTTAAGATCAGGAACAAGGCATAGATGTCTGCTCCCAGCTCTGCCATTTCAACATCACTTTAAAGGTCTCAATAACTTTGATGTTGAGAGCTATTGATATGGAGAGCAGATATAGAGGGATGTTATTGTTTGGAAGGGGAGTTTTCCTTCCATAAAAATGTCAGGGAGCTGTTCTTCTGGGGTTCTTTTCACTCTTTTGTCTCTTTGCTCCCTCTTTGTTGATTTTTGCCTGTTAATTCTTCTTTGAATATTTGGTAAAAGTCCCCTGTGAAGCCATCCAGTCCAGGGCTTCTGTTTGCTGTGGAATTTTTTTAAATTACTTCTTTGATTTCAACATTAGTTATCAGTCTATTCATGTTTTCTGATTCTTGCTATTTGAGTTTTGGAAGATTGTATTTTTCTAGGAATATGTCCATTTGGTCAAGGTTGTCCAGTTTATTGGAGTAGAGCTGTTTATAGTATTTTTTATTATCCTTTGTATCTCGGTGGGGTCATTATGCTCATTTAACATTTGATAAAGGAGACAAGAGCATAAAATGGTGTCAAGAAAGTCTCTTCAAAAATTATTTTTGGAAAATTGGATAGATACATGCAAAAAATGAAATTAGATCACTAACTTACACCATACACAAAAATAAACTCAAAATTGATAAAAGACTTAAATGTAAGTCGTGAAACCAGAAAAATCCTAGAAGAAATAATTGGCAGCAAAATCTCAGACATCTCTCATAGCAACATGTTTATGGATACATTTACTAGGATAATGGAAATCAAGCAGAAAATAAACAAATGGAACTACATCAAAATGAAGATCTTCTGAGAGCAAAAGAAACCATCAATAAAATAACAAGGGTGTCCACTCTATGGGAGAACATATTTGCCAATGATACATCTGATAAGGGGTTAACCTCCAAAATTTACAAGAAACTCATAAAACTTAACAAAAGGAAGATAAAAAACCCAATTGAAAAATGGCCAAAGGACCTCAATAGAAACATTCCCCAAATAGACATACAGAAGACTAAAAGGCATATGAAAAAGTGCTCAAAGTCACTGATGACCCAAGGGATGCAAATTAAAATGATAATGAGGTACCACCTCATACCTGTAAGAATGACTATCATCAACAAATAAACAAAGACAAGTTTTGGTGAGGATGTGGAGAAAAGGGAGCTCTCATGCACTGCTGGTAGGAATGCAGACTGGTGCAGCCTCTGTGGAAAACAGTTTGGAGTTTCCTCAAAAAATTAAAAATGGAACTCCCATTTGACCCAGTGATCCCACTTCTAGGAATATATCCCAAGAACTCAGAAATACCCATCAGAAAGAATATATGCACTCCTGTGTTCATAGCAGCACAATTTACAATAGCTATGATTTGGAAACAGCCTAAGTGCCCATCAGCAGATGAGTGGATTAAAAAACTATGGTACTGATAGAGCCAAATTACTGTGCTGCCCCTCCCTGTAGACTGCAAGAATGTAACAGTTGCATGTACCTGCCAATAGGAATGTAGAGAGATAGACTCAGTCCATTTTAGGCAAGCTGCCCAGTGTGCCCCTGTGTAACTGGACCCCTCACCCTACCCCTGACCAATCATGGGGGTCATAAACACTCTCCCTGCCCACTACTCGAAACCCCCTTAAAGTCTTGGTGTTGGCGAGAGAAGCTCTCTTTGTCCCCGGTGAGCGCTGGAGATGAGAGCTCGTGCTAGCACGAATAAAGGTTCTCTTGCAGTTACAGCGGGTCTTGGCTCCTTCCTGGGGGGTTTTTGGGGATTCTGAACACTGGGCATTACATTTGGGGGCGCGTCCGGGATCCCCAAGCCCTCCGAGGGACCCCCAAACCCGGAGAACCTGACTGGCCACGGTAGGTGTCTGTTTGTCCTTTGTCTCTTTGTGTGAGCTCAAATCTGAATTTCTGGCAGTGCCCGAAGCGGTCTAGGCAGACGTGCTGGAGGACCACGGGCTAGAGGCATCGGGAGACGTCTCGATCCTCTTTCAGGAGGGATGTGTATGCCCCTCAGTTTCTGGGACGAGGTGGGTCGCTCCCGCCGGTCGGCGTGAGGCCGTCGTCCACGCTTCTGGTTCTGCTCCAACGGACTCGCGTTGGAAGGCTTTTCTTAAGGATCCTCTGTTTGTGTGTGTTGATTTGTTTTTGTTTTGTTTTGTGGACTCTCTTGACGGACGCTATGGGACAGACTCAAACCACTCCTTTAAGCATTATGATTGATCATTTCAAGGAGGTTAAGGGAAGAGCTAGTAACCTCAGTGTGGAGGTCCGGAAGGACCGGTGGCAAACTTTTTGTTCTAGGGAGTGGCCGACTTTTAGTGTTGGATGGCCGCCGGAGGGGACCTTCGACCTCCCCACCATCCACCGGGTGAGGGACATTGTCTCTCAGCCCAAGAAGGGACATCCTAATCAACTTCCTTATATTATTACTTGGCAGGACCTCGTGGAAGATCCGCCCTACTGGCTTAAGCCCTTTCTGCCCCCACGCCCCCCAGAGCCAAAACCCATACTTGCCTTACAGGAAACGGAGAAGGTAAAGGAGAAGAAGAACCTCACCCTGCCTTCAGCACCCCTCTACCCTGTCTTGCAGGGGGGAACTGAAGAGGAATTAATCTTTCCTCCACCGTACCAGCCCCCTAGGAGCTCACAAAGGGGCAGTCCTCCACCGCCGCGAGAGGCAGAAGCGGCTCCGGCAGCAGAGAGGGGAGGAGGGGCTCCGGCAGCAGAGAGGGGAGGAGGGGCTCCGGCAGCAGAGAGGGGAGGAGGGGCTCCGGCAGCAGAGAGGGGAGGAGGGGCTCCGGCAGCAGAGAGGGGAGGAGCTCCGGCAGCAGAGAGGGGAGGAGTTCCGGCAGCAGAGAGGGGAGGAGTTCCGGTTCCTGCGGGGAGCCCGCCCCTCACTAGACAAAGGGCTCAGAGGGAATTGCTTATCCCGGCCGCTGACTCCACAGTGAAGACTCTGCCTTTACGAGCTGCAGGGCCCCCAGATGCGGAGGGAAATCAGCCCTTTCACTATTGGCCCTTTGCCACTAGTGACCTGTACAACTGGAAGGCTCAGAATCCTAAGTTCTCTGAGAAGCCGGCAGGACTTATCGATTTGTTAGATTCTGTCCTATTCACCCATCAGCCGATATGGGACGACTGTCAACAGCTTTTGCAGGTCCTATTCACCACAGAGGAGAGGGAGAGGATCCTCAACGAAGCCCGGAAATTAGTTCCGGGCGTGGATGGAAATCCCACCACCAACGCAGCCCTAATAGATGCTTCCTTTCCCCTGACTAGGCCTGAATGGGATTTCAACATGGCAGAAGGTAAGGAGAGGCTCCGGGTCTACCGCCAGACTCTAATGGGGGGTCTCCGCATGGCTGCTAGGAAGCCAACTAATCTGGCCAAGGTAGGGAATGTTCAGCAGGAAAGGGATGAGTCCCCGGCTGCCTTTCTGGAGCGGATCATGGAGGCATTCCGTACCTACACCCCCATGGATCCAGAAGCTCCCAATAACAGGGCGGCTGTGGTCATGGCCTTTGTAAACCAATCAGCCACAGATATTAGAAGGAAACTGCAGAAGGTAGATAGGTTAGGGGAGAAGAGTTTAAAGGACCTGCTGGAAGTAGCCGAGAAGGTGTACAATAACAGAGAGCCCCCGGAAGAAAGGCAGGCTCGTGCTGCGGCGGCTGCTAGCAGCAAACAAACCCGAGACCTAGCTAAGATCCTGCTCGCCACCACCGCGGACTCTCCCGAGGAACGGAACCGCCGTCTCCGCCGACTCGCCGGCAGCCAGGAAGACGGTAAGGGGACCACCCGGGGCGGGAGGCGGAAGCTGCAGAAAGATCAGTGTGCTTACTGTAGGGAGATAGGGCACTGGAAACAAGAGTGCCCAAAGAAAACCAGCAAAAAGGGTGGTGGAGCGGATCGAGTAAAGGTTCTGGAGCTGGATGAACTGAGTGATTAGGGGAGTCGGGGTTCGGACCCCCTCCCCGAACCCAGGGTAACCCTTAGAGTGGAGGGGACCCCCATTGACTTCCTTGTCGACACCGGAGCACAACACTCAGTCCTCCGTACGCCTCAAGGAAAATTAGCAAATAAGAAGTCTTGGGTGCAAGGGGCAACTGGTATGAGCCAGTATTCATGGACTACCCGAAGAACGGTGGATTTAGGGACGGGACGGGTATCCCACTCTTTTATGGTAATTCCGGAATGCCCCTACCCCCTGTTAGGACGAGACCTACTCACTAAGATCGGAGCCCAGATAACTTTCAGACAAGGGGGGCCTCAGGTTACTGATGGCAAGGGCCACCCTATTCAGGTCCTGACCATGAGGCTGGAGGATGAGTACCGGCTTCACCAAAAAGCCTCTCCAGTAGAGGACAGCATGGACGAATGGCTGCAGGAGTTCCCCATGGCTTGGGCAGAGACAGGGGGAGTGGGGCTCGCCGCCCACAGGGCCCCAGTCCTGGTAGAATTAAAACCAGGGCAAGGCCCGGTAAGAGTCAAACAGTACCCCATGCCCCAGGAGGCCCGGAAGGGAATTCAGCCACACGTTCGGAGACTGAGGGGCCTAGGGGTGCTGGTCCCCTGCCAGTCTGCCTGGAACACCCCCCTCCTGCCAGTCAAGAAGCCTCACACGAATGATTACCGGCCAGTACAGGACCTCCGGGAAGTAAATAAAAGAGTTATGGACATACACCCAACTGTTCCCAACCCATATACCCTCTTCAGTTCCTTGGCACCCTCCAGAGTTTTGTATACTGTATTAGATTTGAAGGATGCCTTTTTCAGTTTGCCGCTGGCACCCCGCAGTCAACCCCTGTTTGCCTTTGAGTGGCATGATCCGGAAGAGGGCTACAGTGGGCAACTGACGTGGACCCGGTTGCCTCAGGGATTCAAGAACTCGCCCACTATCTTCGACGAGGCTCTAAACGAGGACCTGGGTGAGTACCGGAGAACACACCCCTTCCTCACTCTCCTTCAGTATGTGGATGATATCCTGATTGCAGCAGACACGGCTGAAGACTGCAAGCAGGGGACAAGGGACCTGCTGGCCTCCTTGGGGGCCCTTGGGTACCGGGCTTCTGCGAAGAAGGCCCAGATATGCAGAGAAAGGGTGAGTTACCTGGGATACATCCTAGAGGGCGGACAGTGGCGGTTATCAGATGCCAGAAAAGAAACTGTTTTGAAAATCCCAACCCCCACCTCCCGAAGGGACGTAAGGGAATTCCTAGGGTCGGCTGGCTACTGCCGCCTCTGGATACTGGGTTTCGCGGAGATAGCCAGGCCCCTATATGAGGCAACCAAGGAGGGAAAGGCATTTGAATGGACTGAGAGAGAAAAGACAGCCTTTGAGCAGTTAAAGAAAGCCCTCCTAAGTGCCCCGGCCCTGGGCCTGCCAGATATCACGAAGCCATTCCACCTCTTCGTAGATGAACACAAAGGAATAGCGAAAGGGGTCCTGACTCAAACCCTAGGCCCCTGGAGCCGCCCAGTGGCTTATTTATCCAAAAAGTTAGACCCTGTAGCTGCCGGATGGCCACCGTGCCTACGGATTATTGCGGCAACGGCGCTTTTAGTCAAAGACGCTGACAAGCTGACTCTGGGGCAGGAAGTCTGGATCACCACCCCACATGCCATTGAGGGAGTCCTGAGACAACCTCCTGACAGATGGATGAGCAACGCACGTATAACACACTACCAGAGTCTCCTTCTCAACCCTCCCAGAGTACGGTTTCTTCCCAGTGCGGCTCTCAACCCTGCCACCTTGCTGCCCGACCCCGACCTAGATGCTCCCCTACATGACTGTGCAGGAATCCTGGAACAAGTGCATGGGATCCGGAAGGACCTGACCGACCAGCCCCTTCCAGATGCAGACATCACCTGGTTCACGGACGGAAGCAGTTTCGTACGGGACGGAAGCAGGTATGCGGGTGCAGCTGTAGTCACTGAAACGGATACTGTATGGGCAGAGGCCCTGCCCTCCGGGACGTCAGCCCAGAGAGCAGAGCTTGTGGCCCTCACCAAGGCCCTGACACTGGGAGTTGGCAGGCGGCTCAACATCTACACAGACAGCCGTTATGCGTTCGCCACCGCTCATGTTCATGGGGCAATCTACCAAGAGAGAGGGTTACTGACAGCAGAGGGGCGGACTATAAAAAATAAACAGGAGATACTTGACTTGCTCTCGGCCTTATGGCTCCCTGCCAAGTTGGCCATCATACACTGTCAAGGGCACCAGAAGGCCGACGACCCGGTGGCAAGAGGAAACCGCAGGGCTGACCAGGCGGCCAAGGCAGTAGCCTTTTCTCTGATCCCCACCATGGCCCTACAGCTCCCAGACCCAGGGGACCCAGTTTTGCCAGTTCAGCCAGGATATTCCCTGGAGGAGTTACAGCGCATTAGGAAGCTTCCCCAAGCAAAAGAGGAGAAGGGGTGGTGGTATACACCGCAAGGGGAGCTCATACTGCCGGACCAGCTTGGAGTGTCCATGATAAAGCACATGCACCGGTCCACTCACCTGGGGGCACGCAAATTAAAGGACTTAATCCGACACGCCAGAATTAAGATCCACCAACAGGACATCAAAATAGAACAGGTCGTATCTGCCTGCAAAACCTGTCAACTCACAAATGCAAGAACCGGGCCGAGTGAAAAAGGAGCTCGGCTCAGAGGAACCAAGCCCGGAGCACAATGGGAGGTCGACTTCACTGAGGTTAAACCAGGAAAGTATGGCTATAAATATTTATTAGTATTTGTAGATACCTTCTCTGGATGGGTAGAAGCATACCCAACTAAGCATGAAACAGCTCAGACGGTGGCCAAGAAGCTGCTGGAAGACATCTTGCCCAGGTACGGTTTTCCCGCTGAGATAGGGTCGGACAATGGACCAGCCTTTATCTCGCAGGTAACGCAGGCAGTGGCCAAGGCCATTGGGGCAAATTGGAAATTGCATTGTGCTTATAGGCCCCAAAGCTCAGGGCAGGTAGAGAGGATGAATAGAACTCTAAAAGAGACCCTTACCAAACTGACCATGGAGACTGGCGGGGACTGGGTGGCTCTCCTTCCATATGCCCTTTACCGGGTTAGGAACTCCCCCTACACTCTGGGTTTTACCCCTTATGAGATCATGTTCGGCCGGCCACCCCCTATTATCCCCAACCTTAAAGCTGACTCTCTTGCAGAATTTGAAAGTCAAGAACTGTTTCTTTCCTTGAGAGGGCTCCAGAAGGCGCACGAGGACATTTGGCCGCGCCTCCGCGCTATCTACGAGACTGGCCCAACCCCGACTCCTCACCAGCATAAGCCGGGGGACTGGGTATACGTCAAGAGACACCGCCGGGAGACCCTTGAGCCACGTTGGAAGGGTCCTTACGTCGTGGTGCTGACGACCCCCACCGCTCTCAAAGTGGACGGCGTCGCCACCTGGGTCCATCACACCCACGTTCGGCCAGCAGACCCCTCGGCGATCCGTGAAGACTTCATCGCCCAGTGGAGCGTTAGTCGAGACCAATGCAACCCGCTCAAGCTCAAGCTGAGGCGTTCTCAACCTGCCTGATGTTGGTAACCCTGCTCGCGGCCACTCCCACCACCGGGAGTCCCCACACCCCCTTCAACATCACCTGGCAGATCATAGACACCAGCTCGGGGACAGTAGTTAACGAGACTTCTCAAATCCACCCCAGAGACACTTGGTTCCCGGACCTCTATATAGACCTTCTTATCTTCTTTCCTGACATAACAGCTGGAAAGCTTATTGGGAATCTCAGAACATTCTATTTCTATGTTTGCCCCGGGCACTCACGAGGACACACCCAGGACTCATGCGGGGGAATGGGGAACTACTTCTGCGCCTCTTGGTCGTGTGTCTCAACTGGGCACATCTGGTGGGTTCCCCCGAAAACTGACGACCTGATAACCGTGACAAGGTCGGAGGCGCCGCCTTGCCCTATGGGATTTGGGAGGTATCTCTGTAACCCCGTGCGAATGTCCTTCACAAAACAGGGGAAAAAGGCAACAGGATGGGATGCTGGAAAAACTTGGGGAATCAGACTTTACCATGAGATGAGAGACCCGGGGGCGCTGTTTACCCTCCGAGTACAGGCGACACCCCTTACCCAGAAAACCCGTGCAGGCGTGAGACCCAACCGAGTAATGGCCCTCCGGCCTGCCACCCCCCGAGTGTCCATGCCCAAGAGCACCCGGACTCCAGCTTCACAGCCCTCTACATCCCCAGTCCCTATCAGGACATCGCCTGCATCCCCTATCCCGGCCCGCGGGCTTCCGCCTGATGCAGACCCCTTGTGGAACACGGTTGTCGGAGCATTCCATGTTCTGAATGCTTCGAGGCCTGACCTGACTGAGTCCTGTTGGCTCTGTCTAGATATCCAGCCACCATACTATGAAGGCATTGCTCTTAGCGGCAAATACACTACAGCCATTAATTCCAGCTCCTGTAGGTGGCAGCAGTCTGCTGCAAGGCTAACCCTCCAGACAGTAACAGGACAGGGCACTTGTATAGGCCACGTGCCCCCAGAACAGTCGCATCTCTGTAACGAGGTCCTTACTGTTCCCAATAAGACAGTGTATCTACTTCCCCCTGAAAATACCTGGTGGGCATGTTCCAGTGGCCTCGCCCCCTGCATCCACACAGGAATCCTCAGCTCCCCGAGGGAAGGCTTTTGCACACTCGTCCAGTTGATCCCCAGACTCATATATCATACGGGGGACGAGATACTTAACAGGTTTGGCTCTGCCAATCCCAGAAGCAAGAGAGAGCCTATTACCGCCCTGACTATGGCTGTGCTCTTGGGGCTCGGGTTGGCAGGAGCAGGAACAGGGATATCATCACTCGTCATCCAGGATAAGAATTATGGGATTCTGAGGGCGGCCATAGATTTAGATATAGAAAGAATCGAGAAATCAATCTCTCATCTACAGGAGTCACTCACTTCCCTATCGGAGGTGGTACTACAAAATAGGAGGGGATTAGACTTATTGTTCATGCAGCAAGGGGGCCTTTGTGCGGCTTTGGGAGAGGAATGTTGCTTCTATGTCGACCACTCCGGGGTCGTAAGAGAGTCTATGGCCCTCCTGAGAGAAGGATTGCAGAAGCGCAGGTTAGAAAGGGAGAGATCACAGTCCTGGTATGAATCTCTATTCAACTGGTCCCCCTGGTTAACCACCCTCCTCTCTGCCCTAGTTGGGCCCCTTATAATCCTACTCCTGCTGCTGACCGTCGGACCCTACATCATCAATAGATTAGTTCAGTTCATCAAGGAACGAGTAGGGGTCGTGCAGATGATGGTGCTACACACTCGGTATAAGCCTCTACCAACGGAAGAAGAGATGGGGGTGCCAACTGACCCATGATTGGGTCTGTAAGTCTCATGACAAAGGGGGGAATGATAGAGCCAAATTACTGTGCTGCCCCTCCCTGTAGACTGCAAGAATGTAACAGTTGCATGTACCTGCCAATAGGAATGTAGAGAGATAGACTCAGTCCATTTTAGGCAAGCTGCCCAGTGTGCCCCTGTGTAACTGGACCCCTCACCCTACCCCTGACCAATCATGGGGGTCATAAACACTCTCCCTGCCCACTACTCGAAACCCCCTTAAAGTCTTGGTGTTGGCGAGAGAAGCTCTCTTTGTCCCCGGTGAGCGCTGGAGATGAGAGCTCGTGCTAGCACGAATAAAGGTTCTCTTGCAGTTACAGCGGGTCTTGGCTCCTTCCTGGGGGGTTTTTGGGGATTCTGAACACTGGGCATTACAGTACATCAGATTTTTTATTCACTTTATTTTTAGATTTACTTGTTGATAGATATGTATTTGTTGTCACTTTGTTGTGGAATAGGGTATGGGGGGGTGCAGGAAGAGATTGGACAAAAATCTTACACCTATGGACGAGAACAGTGGCTGGGGTAAGGGCATGGGGTGGGGTGGGAACCAGGTGGAGGGGATCTATGGGGGGAAAAAAGATGAACATCTGTAATAATCTGAACAATAAAGATTTATTTAAAAAAAACCTATGGTACACTTATACAATGGAATACTATGCAGCCATAAAAAAGAACAAACTCTTACCATTTGCAACAGCATGGATGAAACTGGAGAGCATTATGCTAAGTGAAATAAGCCAGTCAGTAAAAGATAAATATCATATGATCTCACTCATTTGTGGAATATAATGAACACCATAAACTGATGCACAAAAATAGAACCAGAGTCATAGAAGCATCAAACAGACTGCCCAACCTAAAAGGGAAGGTGGGGAGTGAAGGGGTAAGAGATCAACCAAAGGACTTGTATGCATGCATATGAGCATAACCAATGCACACAGACAGTAGTGGGATGAGGGCCTGTGCTGGGGGGTGGGCGCACCCGGGGAAAGGTCAATGTGGGATAAAGGAGACTTATGCAATACTTTAAACAATAAAGAACTTAAAAAATGATAATAATATTTTAATAACTATGTATGGTGTCAGATGAGTACTAGACTTATTGGGTTGATCACTTTGTAAGTTATATAAAAGTCTAATCACTATGCTGTGTACCTAAAACTAATATAATATTGTATATCAATTGTAATTGAAATTAAAAAAATACATTTCAGCTGGTAAAAAAAAAAATGGGCAAAGGACCTCAATAGAAACTTCCAAAATGGACATACAGAAGGTTAAAAGGCATATGAAAAAGTGCTCAAAGTCACTGATCACCAGAGAGATGAAAATTAAAATGACAATGAGGTACCACCTATAAGAATGGCTATCATCAACAAATCAACAAAGACAAGTGTTGGTAAGGATGTGGAGAAAAGGGAGCTCTCATGCACTGCTGGTGGGAATGCAGACTGGTGCAGCCTCTGTGGAAAACAGTTTGGAGTTTCCTCAAAAAATTAAAAATGTAACTCCCATTTGACCCAGTGATCCCACTTCTAGGAATATTTCCCAAGAACTCAGAAACACCTATCAGAAAGAATATACGCACCCCTATGTTCATAGCAGCACAATTTACAATAGCTAGGATTTGGAAACAGCCTAAGTGTCCATCAGCAGATAAGTGGGTTGAAAAACTATGGTACATATTTACAATAGAATACTATGCAGCTGCTTAAAAAAGAATGAACTCTTACCATTTGCAACAGCATGGATGGACCTAGAGAACATTATGCTAAATGAAATAAGCCATTCAGGGAAAGATAAGTATCACAGGATCTCACTCATATGTGAAATCTAGTGACCAACATAAATTGATGAACAAAAGTAGACCCAGAGACATAGAAACATGGAACAGACTGTCAAACCTCAGAGGGAAGACAGGGGAGGTTGGAAGGTTGGGGGAAGAGATCAACCAATGTATTCATATGTGTATATGCATAACCCATAGACACAGACAATAGGGTGATGAAGGCTTGGGGGTGGGTGCCGGAAACCAATTACTGTTTCACTAATAGAGAGATGTGGACAGGAAGCCAGGAAGGCTGTCAACGACATCAATTGCTCTAACCACTCACCCTTTAGTTGAGTCATTGTTAGCTGAAGAACCTCCACCTCTGTTTATCTTGTGTAAATTTCTGTTATTTCCTGCCTAAGCTCTATGGGTATTTTCCCCATAGCCTCAATAAAAAGGGGAGCAGGGCCAGAGCAGTGCCAGAGCAGTTCTTCCACTAGAGTTGGACTACCGCCTGGCCCCCCATATCGCCAAATTAAATTTCTTCTAGTCTCTTTTCATTTGTGTGCGGCCCTTCTCCAGAACTCGAACCCTGAACGGGAACCCTTAACCACGCGGGACATGGAAAGGGATTTCCACAGGTGGGGTGGGAGAGGGTAATGGGGAAAAAAAAGGACAAATGTAATACTTTCAACAATAAAGATTTATTAAAAAACCTAAGTTGACAGAGACGTGGACAACGGGGAACTTTCAGACACTGATTATGAGAGCATAAATTAATAAAACTATTATGCATTTAAAAAACTATGGGATGTTGCAAAAGCAGTTATGAAGGAAAATTTATGGTGGTAAATACATAAATATTTTAAAAATTGGAAATAAATAACCAAACTGTAAACCTCAAAAATCTAGAAAGAGAAGATCAAGTTGAGCCCAAAGTTAGACAAAGGAAGGAAATAATAATGAGCAGAAGTGAAATAAATAAAATTGGGGCTACCTAAAGAAAGAAAAGAACCAATGAGTGTCAGAGCTGGTTTTTCTAAAAGATAAACAAAGTTGACAAATCTTTAGTCAGACCAAAAAAAAAAAAAAAAAAAAAAAAAAGCGAGAGACTCAAAAAATCAAATTACAAATTAAGTAGAAAAGTAATAATTGTTATTACAAAAATATACTGGATTGTAGAAGACTGCTATGAACAATTATATGACAAAATATTATATAATCTAGAAAAGCTGGGTAATTTCCTAGAATTATACAGCCTACCAAGACTGAACCAAGAGGAAATAGCAAATATGAAGAGACAAATACCAAGTGAAGAACTGAATTAGTAATCAAATAAGCACAGAGTTTCTACATTTAAAAAAAAAATCTTAACACAAAAAAGCGCAGAACCAGATGGCTTAATGGGTGATTTCTACCAATCATTTTGGGATGAGTTCGTGCCAATCCTTTTCAAATTCTCACAAAAAATTGAAGAGGAGAGAACACATCCATACTCATTCTATAAGATCAGCAACACCCTAATACTAAAGCCAGATAATGACACTACAAGTAATGAAAACTATATGGTAATATCTGCAATGAACATAGATGCAATTATTTTCAACAAAATATTAGCAAAAAATTCAAGAACTCATTAATAGAATTATACACCATGACCAAGTGATAATCCTTGGATGCTAGGATGATGCAACATACTCAATTTAGTATTTGTGATACAATACACTTACAGAATGAAAGAAAAATTTATATGAATATCTCAATAGATGCAAAAGTTCTTTTGAGAAAATATAATATCTGTTAATGGTTAAAATTCTTAACAGATTGGGTACAGAAAGAACATACCTCAACATAATAAAGGTCATATGTGACAAACCCACAGCTGACATTTTACTCAATGGAAAAAAATTGAAAAATTTTCCTCTAAAATCAGGAACAAGACAAGGGTGCCCACTCTCTCTATTCATATTCAATATCCTACTGGAAGTACTACCTAGAAGCAATCAGGGAACATAAATAAATAAAAAGTATCCAAATTGGAAAGAAGAGTAAAATTATCATTATTCACTGATAATATGAGCTTACATATTGAAAATCCCAAAGACTCAACTAAAGAACTGACCTTGGATCTGATTAATGGATTCCATAAAGTTTCAGGATATAAAATCAATACACAAAAATCAAGTACTTTTCTATTCACTAACAATAACACATCTGAAAAAAAATAATGAGAAATACCCTATTAACAATAGCATAAAAAGCAATAAGATATATGGGAATAAACATACCCAAGGAGGTGAGAAATCTGTACAATAAAAAGTATCAGACTTTGCTGAAAAAATAAAAGAAGACATAAACAATTGGAAGAACACCCTGTTTCCATGGATTCGAAGAGTTAATATTGTGAAAATATCCATGTTACCCAAAATCCATCTATAGATTCAGTGCAATTCCTATCAAAATTCCAATAGCATTTTTCACAGAAATAGAAAAAAATAATGAAACCTAAAATTTGGATGGAATTCCTTTGTGATTCCCCAGAAAATATAGGCTTAGCTAATTAAAGGACATGAAGAATAATCCATCCAATATTTTTGATAGTATGTTATGCCAAGAACAAAAAGATCTGTTATCCAAGTGCTGTGTGCTCTAGGACAACTGACCTGATACTCGTGAAAGTGTCACTATTTCTGGAATCTAGTGGTGAATAAGTATACAAGAATCGTTGAAGAAATGCCAGTGAAGGGGGCAACTAGGATTACTTTACTCTGAAACAGCTGGGAAATAGTGCCTATCTTCTTAATTTTAGAATTAACTTTACCCTAGAAAAGGGGCCTTGACTGAGGCATGTCGTCACTTGCTAGCTATATATTGGATAATTATCAATAAACAATTATTATCACCCTTTAATTCCTGTGGCACTTCAGAACCTGGCACGTTTGCTTAAAATTAGTAAATATTGGGATTTGTCTCAATAGTCCCAGGTCACTATTGTCAATTTATAGATGAGTCCTCTAAGGAGAAACAAGGCTACTTGTTTTTTTTCTGCATAGTAATATAGACATGATGGTGATGGTGATGATGGTGACATATAACATTTGTTGAAATTCTGACTATCTGTCCTCAGACCAGATATGTTTATTATTTTATTAAATTATCATGTGGCCCTGTGAGGTGAGATATGGGACATTACTATAACCATTTCATAGATGAGAAAGTTGTGGTAAAAAGAAAAAAAAGGTTAAGTAGTTTTCCCATGTTGCACAACTACAAAATTGCAGAGTTTAAATTGATATCCCAGGCAGTCTGACTCCTAAAAGCTGTGGAGCCTCCTTGGTTATGGCTATTAATTGGGTGGACCAGGACTTGAGAACTATAATGCTAATATTCTTTCCATCCTCTCTTATTACCCACTACAGAAGGCTCCTTGAGCTACCAAAGAAGCCGGGTGGCCACACTTATAAAAGATGATAGTCAAAAGGATTGTCTTTGTGGAAATAGGTAGCTAGAGATTGCAGCCAGAAAAATTGGCTTATAGCATGAGTACTCAGAACTACCTTTTTAATCCAAGAGAAATGCTGTAGCCTAGCACCTGAGTCTGTTTGAAGGATAATTTGAAAACGGTCCTCCTAGCCCCAGTTGCAATAATGCAAATAGTTATCACTTGTAACTGCTGGAGGATGCTGGTGCTAGCAAACTCCCTTTACAAGTCAGTTTCTTTATGTCTCATCTCATAATCACTTAGGCGGCTGTTTCCATAGACACCCACACTTCAGTTTCCCAGCTTAACCGCATTCACACAAGAATGCAGACCTTGGTTGCAGCAGCTGTGAACTGTTTTACCATTTGTTTAACAGGCACTGCTTATCTACTTTCCTCTATATGTGCAACAGGATGGTGGTTTGTTAAAAAAAAAAAAAACAACAGTAATGAAACATTACCTGAAAAACCTTTAGGAGTTTCAAAGCTAAATAAATATATTTTGATCTATGAAAGAAGTCAAAATCAGAAAATAAAGAAGGAACAAATTTTTTTCTGCTCTAGACTTTTGGGGGACAAGGGTGGAGCAATAGTGACTTGTGCTGGGCTGTTTCACAAGTGCGAGATAAATGTACACACCTTTCTTTCTATGAAACAGAGATGTGAGTCTCTGGGGACCCATAGAGGATGGTAGTGGGGTGTGGAAGTCTATGTGGACACTGAAGAAAACCTAAAAATAAGCTAATAATACTTACAGGTCACTAGGCTATGCTTACTTTTGAACATGTACTAACAATAAGCAAAGGAAGTAATTGAATTAAATTATGTTTAAAAGCATGTTCCTGCTGAGCATCTGGAAAAAGAACATTGCAGTAGAATATTCCATAGAGAGAGAAAAGATAAGAATCATCTTAAATATTAACTCTTGTGAAAAAAAATAAATAGTAAACTTTGTCAATTGGCCTAGAACATCAGGTATAGACATGCTAAGGGAGTGCACATTCATATATGCAAACAAACACACATATATCGGTTCCTATATGAAGCCTTTGTATATACCCAGTACACAAAATTTTCTGCTTTAGCATATCCCAGTTGAACACAACATATATACAACCATGCCTCACATCAAGGAGTGCTTTAAATTTCACTGTAATCAATCAGACAAATATTCTGGGCTTAGATGAAACACTATTTCACCTCTCTTAATCATCACAACAACTCTATGATATATGTTTTATTATTGCATTATATGAATGAGGAAACTAAAGCAAAAAAAGCATTAAATGACTTTTTAAAAGTCAGATTGCTAATAAGAGTTTGAGCCAGGATTTAACCTTAGGCAGTCTGTATCAAAGTCTGTTCTCTTCACCATTGTAGTTAGCAAGTGGAAAGAAGTGCTGTTAATCCAGTAGGAAAAAGTAGGTGCTGAACCACCCCCACTGTTTTCCTCTTCTAAGCTTCTAGGTATTCTTTGTGAGTTACTGCTCTAAGTTAGTGGGTGGGTGGTGGGAATTGAAATCGTAGAGATATTTTAAATTGGAAGGGACGTGTGATTTGAAAAGTAATTACTATTTGATGAGAAAATGAACTCTTTGTAAGGAACTCAGCAGAGACTCTTCCTCTCCCTTAGCCTCTTACTGGTAAAATTGTACATGGTCTACATCTTGCTTTAGATTACTTTTCCTTAAAAAGAGAAAATACATGTTCACGATGACTTTGGGACAAGAATATTTCAAGCAAATATTGAAGGCTTCCCTCTACTCACTCAACTATTATTTCCTGGTTCATAACAAGAACTTGGTCATCTAACACCTTTTGTTATAATTTGCTGAAACTGGGATTTTACTGTAATATTATATCCATTATTAAAATGGTTGGTGCATTACCATTCATGTGGACAGATTAAAGCAGTGTTTTAGCCAGTGTGTTACTTATTCTTCTGTGCTCAAGTAAGCTTTTCTCAGCTAGTTGAATATTTACAAATGGTCATCTTTTCACTTGTAAGACTTTTGACAAGAAAAAGTTTTTCACCTTTCTTTAAACTCCTTTTCCCGAGAGATTTGATTTCACTATGTAGACTATGGACATTTCGAAATGTGTGAATTAAGCACACAAATGTTTTTTCTTTAAATACCCATCTACATAAATATAGTAAAATAATGGATTAGACAAAAAATACATCACTCCAAAAATAGGCAATTCTGGTAGTGCTCTTGCACAAAGTAGTTAGTTTTGTCTAAGGGCCAAATATATTATTATTAATATTAATTCTTTGTTCACATTCTTTGTTTCATTTTTATTGCAAGGAATGGAGATAACTAAGAAACTATTGAGAAATTGCTTTGTTTTTTTATATTCATGGGATTTTAATTGGGACCTAACAGAGGAAAAAAGAGGAAGGATTTTAAAGGTAGTATGATCTAACTGTTGATTAAACATAAGAGCTCAATAACAGGCATATATAAGTCAATAGAGTTGAGCCATGGCTTCAGTACAGGGGGCAAAGGAAATCCTTCCATCATTTTTTTCTGAGTGCAGCCCTGGACCTGCTTATAGGTGCTGAGAATTAGTAGGTGAGATAGAATCCTGGTTTTGCAGGTTAAAGAGCCTTGCAGTTACCAAGGAGATTTGCCTTCAGAATAACTAATACATGGAAGTGGATACAAGGGTTCTTATTGAACAATTTAAATTTCCAATATTAAATGTTTAGAATATTTCCTGTAAAAGATAGTAAATGCATTAAATCATTATATGGCAAAGTAATATAATAAGGTTAGAGTTAACTAAGCAACAATAAAAAAGTTAAGGCAAATATTACCATTTAAAAAATACCTAGATATGAAGCAGAATAATTGCAAATATTAAAATGTAGGACCAGTGGTTTACAGATGATTGGAAGTTTGAACATTAAGTGAAATTATTGAGGTGCTTGAGTAGCAAATGAATTTCAACAAACAAGTGCCAATAAATAGCATTTGAGAATTACTAGTAATGTGAAACACATACAATTTTCTAATGAAAACAAGCCATTAAATCCATGGAGGTTCCACTTATAAAATTCAAGCTAAGATGAAGGTAGCCTCTTTATGAGTGAATCACACTCTTGAACGCTACCCACTGCTGCTGATGAAGTATAACCTGATCAACTGCTCAGGCCATGGACACATTTCACCCTAGGTTGGGGGATTCTGTATATTCATATTGCAGCCACACTTAGGAAAGGAATGGGAACTGGCAGACATTGAAAGACTATGATTCAACTAGGGGATTAAACCTGAAAAAGAAGACTGGGAAATTACAAGGAAGAGAAAGGGGAAGGTATGAGATGGGAAGGGAACTTGAGACCTTGCCAACAGTGTTATTCAGACTTTCCCTGGGTCCTCATGATGAATAGGTTGCTATTTTGAGATTCTCTGCCACTGAGTACTACAGAGAGAAGCTTTTATGAAAATATTCTAAAAAATAAAGGCATACACTGTATATGTATATACATATATGCAAAGGCATGAATTTCTAAAGCAACTTAGGATATTTGGTCTCAGTTGGACATGACTATTAGTGTCTCTGGACTATTCATTAGTCACATCAGCACTTACTATTTCTTTCTCTGAGCCGCTTGTTTTCATTGAAACTTGTAAACAGAGAGAAAAACAGAAAAACAGGGTTAAAATTTTTAAGGGGTGACATACATGGCTAGAACATTCACAACAGTTTTTTAAATGGTATAATTTGAACTATTAAAATCTTTTCATAGAGTCACAAAACATTGTGGGTGGCAAATGAGGGAGGAAATACTGGGATATATAGTTGCATGCCACCCTAAGGTGCCAATGAGCTCACTTCTCTATTCCCCTATGTTATAACCAAATGCAAAATACATGCTTAGGCGTTTTTGTTTACTGACTTAAATTTACTAACTTAAAGATAAACAAATATAAGCTATATGAACACTGTTGCTTCATCTAACTACCATTCTGTTTTGATTTTTAAGGTAATAAGTCTTTATTTAACATAGCATAATTCTTTTCACCAACTTAAAATTCTATTTTTATACTTTTCCACACTCAAAATTTTACTACAAATGAGCTTTACATGCTATATCCATATCTTTATTTCCCAATCTCTCTCAAAACCCAGATTCCTTATTTTCTAATGAATATATTATCTTGAATGTCATTAGTGACCCGATCAATACATGAAATAATTTCTCAAGTCCTCATTGTCCTTGACATTTTAAAGTGTTTGACACACATCACCACCACTTTTTGAAATTTTATTTCCTTAGTTTTCTTAAGCCAATAGCTATCCTGATTTTCTTCCTACCTTTATGTCTATTTCCTTTTTAAAAATAATACTTTTATTGATTTCATAGAGGAAGGGAGAGGGAGAGAGAGAAACATCAATAATGAGAATCATTGATCGGATGCCTCCTGCACACCCTCTATTGGGGATTAAGCTTGCAACCCATGCATTTGGACTGACTGGGAATTGAACCGTGGCCTCCTGGTTCATTGGTCTATGCTCGACCACTGAGCAACACCAGCCAGGCATGTCTATTTCCTTTTGTTACAACTCTCCCCTTGCTCAGCCATTAAATATTGTTCTTTCCCAGGTTACCTCTAAGACTCATTGTTCTTCTCTTCATGCTGTCCATTCATGCTAGACAAGCACATCTACTTTTTAAAATTTATCTTTATTGTTATAAGTATTACAGGTATACCCTTTTTATCCCCCATTTATTCCCTCTACTTTTATTATTTCAATTGCTGCCTCTACACTGATTAATTCCTAAATCTTCATTTTTGGCGTCATCTTCTCTCCGTTTTGGTTCTAGTGATATTCTGAAATCTGTCGTGATTAGAGACAGAAGAATTGCTACATATATAATGTTCTTAGCTCTGTTGCCTTTATCAATGTTTAGAGGAAATGTATTGCCATGTTAAATGTTATTTTAATAAGAAAACCAGAAGTTTCGTCACTTGAAGACAAAAGAAAAAAATCAATTTAATGATTGATTCAGTTTTATTCTAACTGGGCAGGTAAAAAGTTATGCATATATAAACATACCTCAGAATGCTTCCTTCTACCAGTTTACACCAGGGCACTAGAGCATATTCTTTCAGGGATGCTCAGCTCTTGGGAGAATTTAGGAGTATGAGTCCATGCCAGCTTTATAAGATATTTCTGGACATTGAAGGGAGAGCTTAGGACCCCCACCCTTACCTTTGCCTCATCATTTAAAATGCTATATCACTGCTACCTCCAGTGACAACCTAGTCTAGATAGAGGCCAAAATGCCTTGGATATATAATTATGCTATCTACTCTAATGCATAATGTAGATGGTATACGGTAGATCAGAAGTGCCTCTGCTGCTAGTTCTCAAAGATCTAAAGTGGGGTGATGCCGGCTCTACATACTTTCTTAGGTTGTTTGAAACTCAAGAAGTTAATGAAAGTGTAGGTGCTACTTACATAAAAGAGAACTTTATTAATCACTATAACATATGTGTATATGATCCTGCTTTGTTGCTTACTTTGAAGGAAATTTGAAATTGCTTTTGTATGGTGACCATAATAGAGCTTTTGTTTTTTTGGTTTTACTCTGAGTTGCAAATGCTCAAATAGTTCATTGCCATTCATGATGCCCATATCCCACAATAGTAGAGAACCTACACTTCAGCTTGTAAAACACCATGCAGTCCAAAAGTCTAGTCTCTTGTTTGAGGCTTTTATTCTGACCATAAGCTGCATATGGCATTTTTTATGAATGTTTATGGTGAAACAATAATCTAGGGCTTGCCCGGCTGGTATGGCTCAGTGGTTGAGTGCTGACCTATGAACCAGGAGGTCATGGTTCAATTCCTGGTCAGGGCACATGCCTGGGTTGTGGACTTGATACCTAGAGTGGGGTGTGCGGAAGGCAGCCAATCAATGATTCTCTCTCATCATTGATGTTTTTATCTCTCTCTCCCTCTTCTTTCCTCTCAGAAACCAATAAAAATATATTCTACAAAAAGAGTCTATTGTTTATCTCTCACTGTTTGATACCTTTTAAAAAAGCATATGTGTTTATAGACTTAAAGTAATATCTGAGAAGAACAATGTCGACATATGGTAAGACAAACTTTCATCTAGTAGGCAAGCTGCTCTTGGTGAAGATGATCAAGGCAATGCTGATGCTTTTGAAGCAAATGAGCATTCAGCAGACACTAAATTACTAAAACACTTGGCACTGACTGGAAAGAGGAGAATAAAGAGAGAGAGAAAATAATTTCATAATTTAATTATTCTTTTAGTTAACATTGATGAAATCATAGAATCTAAGGGCTGACAGAAATTTTGAGGTTATCTGGTCCTGGGCTTCCCAAATTTCAATCATTCTTTTACCTACCATATGATTTTTCCATACCTGCTTTTCCCCATTTAATATATAAAATAGTATGTACATTTCTTTAATCTATTTAAATTTAATTTTATGTACAGTTATTTAACTGCCTTTATTTCTTATTTAAGAAGAAATGTTACATTAATATATGATTGGAAAGCAAGTCATATCTGACATAAAAATATGGTAATTGCAAAAATAAATGGTAATCTATTATAAATATTAATTAATTAGTATAAAAATATTGGTCCATAAATCTCCAAAAATTATTTGTATGTCACTTGTGGCAAATGGGTTCAGTTCTACACCTGCTTTGTATCCATAGAGTACATAGAAAAGAACTTCCCTTACAGAGAAATGCTGGCTTCTCTTTGAGGTCATAGAACAAAGCTGTGGCAAAAATGAGACTGATCTGGTTACAAGAATATTTCACTATCTGAAAGGTAAATTATTTTCTGTATATTTCATGGAGATGAGGTCCACATTAAACTTTCCTTTGAAAGAAGAGCTATTACTTGAGGATTAATAGATTGTCACATAAATTTTTCTTCTTAAACTTACTGGCATACTTCTATTTGCATTCCCAATTATGAGAGTTTAACAGAGGAATTGAAATATGAGAAAGAACATCCCCACAAGGAAAAAATATTGATATGGATGGATTCAGATGGGCAAAGCCTCAATCTCTACAGACAGAAGGGAGAAATTAAACACTGACCATATCTCCTAACTGCTGCATAACTCTCAGGGGCCCATGAAAGAGACAGTACAATAGCCAACTAGGGCAGGCACACCAGGTTTAACTGGAAATCCTAGTGACCAAGCAGTTTGGAATATATACGTAAAAAAAAAAATCCTAGTGGTCAGAAATGCAGAATTATAAAGGACTTGGAAAGCCATTTATTATAACCATCTTAAATAATAAGATGAAGAAACTAAAGTCCAGAGAGGGATAGAACTTGCAAACAGTAGCAAGTTAAGATTGCAAATGCAGTTCGACAGGTAGCAGGATACAAAATTAACAACCATAAATCTATGGCATTTTGATACACTAATAATGAACTCTTATAAATAGAAACAAAACAAACAAACAAACAAAAAAAAAACACACATACACACCAAAAAAAAAAAAAAATCCCATTTACCATTGCAACAAAAAAATTAAGATGCTTAGGAATAAAGTTAACCAAAGAGGTAAAAGACTTGTACTCAGAAAACTATAGGACATGAAAAAAGAGATAGAGGAAGATATAAACATAAGTGGAAGAATATACCATGTTCATGGATTGATAGAATCAACATCATTAAAATGTCCATACTACCCAAAGTAATCTATAGATTCAATGCAATCCCCATTAAAATACCAATGGCATATTTCACAAACCTAGAACAAACCCTCCAAAATTTTATATGGAATCCAAAGAGACCCTGAATAGCTGCAGAAATCTTGATAAAGAGGAACAAAGTTGGAAGAAGCACAATATCAGATATCCAGTTATACTACAAAACAGCCTGTACTCCAGTTGTACTCAAAACAGCCTGATACTGGCACAAGAACAGGCATATCGATCAATGGAACAGAACAGAGGACCCAGAAATTGACCCATGCCATTATGCTCAATTAATATTTGACAAAGAAGGCAAGAGAATACATTGGAGCAATGACAGTCTATTCAATAAATGGTGTTGGGAAAATTGGACAGATACATAAAAAAATAAAATAAAACTAGACCATCAACTTATACCATACATAAGAATAAACTCAAAATGGGTAAAAGACTTCAATGTAAGACATGAAACCATAAAAATCTTAGAAGAAACCATAGGCAGCAAAATCTCAGACATCTCTCATAGAAATATGTTTACTGAAAAATCTCCTAGGACAATGGAAATTAAGGAGGAAATAAACAAATGGGATTACATCAGAATAAAAAGCTTCTGCACAGCAAAAGAAACCATCAACAAAATAACAATAGAGCCCACTTTATGGGAGAACATATTTGCCAATGATACATCCAAAATACTTAAGGAGCTCATAAAACTTAACAAAAGGAAGACAAACAATCCAATTAAACAATGGGCAAAGGACCTAAATAGACACTTCTCCAAAGTGGACATACAGAAGGCTAAGAGGCATATGAAAACATGCTCAAAGTGACTCATCATCCAAGAGATGCAAATCAAAACAACAATGAGGTACTACCTCACACCTGTCAGAATGGCTATCATCAACAAATCAACAAACAAGTGTTGGGGAGGATGTGAAGAAAATAAATCCCTCAGACACTCCTGGTGGGAATGCAGACTTGTGCCGCCTCTGTGGAGAACAGTATGGATTTTCCTCAAAAAATAAAAAATGGAACTCCCATTTGACCCAGTGATCCCCCTTCTAGGAATATATTCTAAGAAATCGGAAACACCAATCAGAAAGAATAAATGTATCCCTATGTTCAAAGCTGCACAATTTACAATAGTTAAAATTTGGAAACAGCCCAAGTGCCCATCAGCAGATGAGTGGATAAAAAAGCTGTGGTACATTTACACAATGGAATACTATGCTGCTGTTAAAAAAAGAACTCTTACCATTTGCAATAGCATGGATGGAGCTGGAGAGTATCATGCTAAGTGAAGTAAGCCAGTCAGAGAAAGATAAGTATCACAGGATTTCATTCATATGTGGAATTTCATGAACAAAATAAACTGATGAACAAAATAGATCCAGAGACACAGAAGCATGGAACAGACTTGCAACCTCAGAGGAAAAGCAGGGGAGGGTGTGTGGATGGGAAGAGTTCAACCAAAGAACTTGTATGCATATATGCATAACCCATGGACACAGACAATAAGGTGGTGAAGGCCTGTGGTGGGGGTTGTAGGTGGGCTAGAAGAGGTCAATGGGGGGAAAAGAAGACATATGTAATACTTTCCACAATAAAGATTAAAAAAACACTTTGAAAATGGGAAAGGGCGTCTGTGAATGGCAGGTATGTCTATTGATATTTTACTATATTGGGAATGAAAACTTAAAACAATTAAAATATTTAGTTAAGAAAAAATAAATTATGAACACAGTTAAAATACAAATGTCCTGAATGTGAGTATAATCCTATTTCTAAACAGCATATTCTGTTTGGACATCAGTTTTTTTCTCTCTTTCTCCCACTTCCCACTTTCACTTTTGCTTTAGAAAGCATTTATTCTTTCAAGTGCATAGCATTTTTAAGTGAAAAGCCTCTTTTAAAACTGAAATTGCAGTTTTGCATTTAAAACATTAAGGTGAGTTTTTATAAAAAATATAACTCAATTCCTAAGTTCATCAAACTCATTTAGCTTTTTCCCAGCCAAGACTTTGTATTTTGGCTTTATGCCCTCATACCAACTCAAATCTAAACCAGGCTCCTTAGTTAGTAACTCAACTCTAACTCAGATCTGACATCAGTCTTTCTTTCATGCACCTGGCTTCATTTATCTTTATACATTTCAACGTGTTTACACTGTTATGCCCAGTGTTCAGGATCCCCAAAAACCCAGCAGGAAGGAGCCGAGCCCAATGCAAAAGCAAGAGAACTTTTATTCATGCTAGCACGAGCTCCCATCTCCAACAATCACCGCAGCTGTGGTGGGAGAGAGCGCGCGCTTTGGGAGAACAAAGGCTTAAAAGGGGGTCCAAAGCAGTGGGCGGGGGGAACGTTCATGGCCCCGTTGATTGGTCAGGGGGCAGGGTCAGGGGTCTGGTTACACGGGGGTACTGTGCAGCTTGCCTAATTTGGACTGAGTCCACTTCTCTACATTCCTATTGGCAGGTTTATACAACTGTTATATTCTCGCGGTTTATAGGGAAGGGCAGCAGGGAGAGTTGTAGAATGGCCGGTAAAGAAACATTATAAAAGTAACAGAAAGGGCTTCATGGAATCAATCTAGTTTAGCTCTATCATACACTGTCTGCACAAGCTAGGTATTCTAAATCCCTGTCCTCCCCATGACCCTTACTTTCCCATATCTAGACATTTTTCTTAAAATATTTTCAAAATGTCAATTGTTTGTCCAGAAACTTCTTACAAGGGCAGAGAGCAAGCCTTTATAAAAACAATTATTGTTTGCAAATACTCAGTGCTAAGTTTCTTTCATGGCAAATTGCCCTGTATGCCTCAAGAAACAGAAATAAAAATTTACAATGTATGAATGTTGAAACAAAAACTCAAGGTGAAGAAATAGAAATCCAGATACAAATAGAAATAAAAAATAGTGTCAATATGTTTGAATCTTAATATGCTTAGGCCAAATTATCTATTTATCTTGAAGGTGAGAAGTACATTGCATTTTATGGAGTGGAAGCCATTCTTAGTCACTCTCCTATCCACTTCTCTTATGTACCAGAAAAAAATCACAGAAAAATAATTCCAAAAATGATTTGGAAAGTATGATCCTCTCCCACTTCTAAATTCCATCTTTTTAATGTGTTTTGCTTGTTAGCATATTTACTTTACCAAATAACTAGGGGAGTTGCTTATTTATTAGTTTGTGTTTATTTATTTATGCTTTTTTCTTAAGGGGCTTCTGTTTGTTACATTAGCTTACATATGGTGTTTCTTTGCAGGTATTAAAAGGTAACTTCTCTTCCAGAAAAATTTATTATATTTTTATGTAGCCAGAATCTCAATGGCTCTCACCTTGATCCATTTCATGATCCTCCCCTGGTCCTTTTCCCCTGGCTCTTCTCCCCTATTAATAATTCATCAATATTCTATATATATGTATCTTAGAGTAGGTGACAATAGAGAAATTTATTTTTAAAATTGATTTGTTATCCTTGGAAATTATAGTTTTAATATACAGTTTATCAAATTGTTTTGAAAATGCCCTTTCAAATAAATTCTTGCAGAATTGAACTGTATTGAGAAGTATCCTGCAAATTCCTCTCCCCACATTCACAAACATATATATACCCTACTGTATATTTGTTTGTTTTGCTAAATAAAGCTAAAGGAATGAACAGATGAAATATAGTGCAAATAATAATAGTCTCCACAATTATGATTTATCACATTTCTCTTAAAAGCAAAAGCCCCCATTTTAGCACATGATAGTGTATAGTATCATAGACAGGCACACTCTTTTTCATTGGTGTAAAGACATCTTTTATAGGAAATTCTTGGTCATGTTCATGACCATGAATCATTAAAATCTATAGATTATTCATAATGGTTTAATTTTCTGTTACATAGCCTTTCCCCAACACATTACTTTAAAATATTCTTTATTATAGAAATCATACGGAATTTTTGGACTGGAACCCGGATTCTTTGTCCGCCGGAATCGAAAAATGAATCCACGGAAAGGCTGCAGATCCTGATGCCTTGATATCCCCTCTGATTGGTCACTATTCCCTTAGACTGGTTACTTTAGTAACTCCTGGGCTCAAAGGTTGAACCTCACATGGGACATGTGCGGTTTCCCCCCCACCCCCCCCCCTCCTTCCTTATTGTTTTCCTATTCCCTTTGGGCTTTCTTCTCCCTCTGAATGAAGGGCTTCCTTCTCTTTATTCTGTAAATATAGACCTTTTGCTGTTCCCAGCTTCCTCATTCTATGGAAATGTACCTGTTTCAGCTTTCCAGCTCCCCCCATTCTATGGAAATACACCTTCTTCTGCTCTGCAGCCCTGTGTCCTTCATAGTCCCCATAATTTCCAAAATTTCTAATATTTCCTAAACCTGTCCTATCTTACCCCTAAAATTCATGTTTCAAAAGCAAACATTAAAGACTATAGGAGAGGAGTGATTCATTTCTTGAAAGGCATTTGTATTTGCTGAAAGAGCCACCTCCTGGTTGAATTTTGCACTGGAGCCAACAGAATTTTTCACCAGTTTGTTTGGCAAGATGAAATGGAATTGTCAGGATAGCTTCAAAAGGAGAATGCAAAGTAGAAAATTGAAAATTAATGCTAAATTGTTATTTTACAATTAATTCAAATGCAGGATGAAACTGAGTAGGTCCTTGCCATACATCTGCCATATTTGTGGAAATTTTATCTTTAGTATCCAGGCTCTGATCTTGACCTTTGCTATTAAAATAGTACAAACAGTGTTCAGAGACACTGAACTTTTATACAAATTAAAGACTGACAACAGGTGGAATATTTTGCTATTTGAGAAGGCATACATCTGAGAAAATTTTATTGTAAATTGATCACTGATGCCTTATGTTTGTATGATTGGCATTTATATGTTAGAGAATTCGGGCCCAGGTGATCTATTTTGAAGGTATCTCATTCCCTCCCTTGAATAGTTATTTTGTTTAGCCTGAGCCTGTGGAAATACTGCCTCAGTGCCATGCACCTTACCTCCTTTCTGCTCTGTGACATGTTTGCCTTACAACCATCTGTACTGATGCCCTGTTCCTTGTTTCTAAATGATCTGCATCATTTCCTTTATGTTCTCTTTAGCAACTCTCTTCATTACTTCATGTCAAATGATCTTTCAAAGTTTAGTGATCAAGCCTCATGCCCAGCTCATCCTGATATTCTTTCCCAAGGTTTCTCAATTATAGCAGGGAAAAATGAAAAATAATCCAAGAAACTAGAAATTACCAGTTTACTAATTTGTGGGGGGTGACATTTCCTTAGATATTAAAAAAAAAGCCTAGCCCAGCTGGCATTGCTCAGTGGTTGAGCATTGACCTATGAACCAGGAGGTCACTGGTTCGATTCCCAGTCAAGGCACATGCCCAGGTTGCAGGCTCCATCTCCAGTGGGGGAGCGGGGGGGGCGCGTGCAGGAGGCAACCAATCAATGATTCTCATCATTGATGTTTCTGTTTCCCTCTCCCTTCCTCTCTGAAATCAAGAACCCTAACATGCAAATAGACTGAACAGTGGAACAACTGAACAACAGAACAACTGGTCACTATGACGTGTGCTGACCACCAGGGGGCACGTGCTGAGCATGGCGGGCATCTGTAGCAGGCGGCAGGGAGTGGAACATGGCAGGCATCAGCCTTGGTGGGATGGTAGAGCAGGTGAGTGGGGGCACCAGACAAAGGTGGGGCACCGGTCACTGTCATTGGGGCGAGCCTCTGGTGGTTACTGAAAATTCTTTGCTGCTGCGTGCCACTGTCCCACCTGCAGCTCGCACCTGCTGCTGGCACTAGAGATACCATTCGAACTTGTTGCTGGTGCCAGGCGCCGGCCCCGATTGCCACTCAGGGCTTCTCCACCTCCCCCTGCTCCTGAGGGGTGATTGGGGCAACAGTCTCAGCTCACACCCTCCGGCCCCAATTACTCTTCACCATTAGTGAGTGTGAGCAGGGCCCTCAACGCATGGGAGTGGTGGTGGGAGCTGGGCTGCCTGTAATCAGGGGACCTGGGGTCGTAGTGGGAAGGGCCAGGTGGGGGCACAGAGGATGGGCCAAGACCCACCCCTGTGCCTGCCTCAGCCTGAGGCCCACAGTTCCTTTCAAGGTACATGAATTCATGCACTGGGCCCCTAGTAAAAATATATTAAAACAAACAAACAAACTAGGGCACTATTAACATGTTGAATAGATTAACATCTAAAAAACATTTTTCATTACACTGAAATAGCTTTCATTCATTTATTCAGTCATGCTTACATTTGTTATTGGGTAGAGTTTTTGAACACTTACCATGAGCCAGGTAATGTTCTGAGTAGTAATAATATAGTAGTGAACAAACTATGAGTCTGACTCTTATGGACCTATAGTCTATTGATAGAAGACAGAGATTAAAAATAACCTAAATAGCCATGGCTAGGTAGCTAAGTTGATTAGAGCATTGTCCCCATATGCCAAAGTTGTGAGTTTGATCCTGGTCAGGGCACATACAAGAATCAGCCAATGAATGCATGTATGAGTAGAACAACAAATCAAAGATATTCTCTCTCTCTCTCTCTCTCTCTCTCTCTCTCTCTCTCTCTCTCTCTCTCTCTCTTTCTCTCTCTTTCAAATCAATCAATAAAAATAATTTTAAATGCCTAAAATAAATATTTATATTTTCAATACATGACTTTTATTGCATCTTTAAAATGTTGCAGATAAGTCTGAGGTATCATTTGGCATCTTGCTGTTTCTATAGCTGGACAACTTAGATCTTATTCATCAGCCTGCTGAACTCTTCCTTTTTCAAAAGCATTAGATACCATCCAAAATTTTTCTGATATCCTTGTTTTTAACTGCTGTGACTTGCTGAATCAAAAAAGCTGAATTTTGTTAAAATTCAATGCTGTTTCATTCAAGAATCTGCTCATCTTCCTGGGCTTTAGATAATGAACAAGCAATGCATGATCCCATCCAAACCCTGCAGATGTATTTTTCACTCAAGAAATTTCTGATTTCAACAAGAGAACCATTCTCCTGAATAACAACATTGATGGGGGAAGTGAGCTTATTCAGATTTCATCTTGTATCAGAGGCCGAGTGTAACACCCTTGATCATAACTGCAGATAGTGTGAACCATGGCCAGTTCCTTTCTATTTCCCGTCATCTGTCATCCTGAAGCCTCTTCTTTTTCTTTCTAAGGAGACTGAGTTCTACATTGATGTGGTTGAAGTCCCTCCGCAGGGTGCTTCTGGGCCCTTCACAATAACTGTGTATCCCTTCAGAGTGATGTTCACATTTTCTGGGATGGCAACAGTCTGATTGCTGAGAAAGGTCTTCATCCTTGCAGTGGATGTGGCAAGGAGAGCCTACAATAAATATTTAAATTAAAAATTGCAACCCTGAGTATCTGCCAACTCCAAGCACCTGCGATGAGGTCAGTTCCAGGCCAGGAGTTCAAAGCCAAGTGTGAGACTGGGAGCAGAGCACAGCCTCTTTGTGCACCCAACTACCATGACCCACTTCAACAAGGGCCCTTCCTATGGGCTCTCTGCTTGCAGAGGTTAAGAACAAGATTGCTTCCAAGTATGACCATCAAGCAGAGGAAGATTTCTGCAATTGCATATAAGAGGTGACAGGCATAATCCTCTGCAAACTCATAAACAAGCTACAGACTCAGGGAAAGTCAATGAGTCCTCATTAAACTGGCTTTGTGGGAGAATTTTGACAACTTCATTAAAGCTATTCAGGCTTATGATATGAAGCCCCATGACATATTCGAAGCAAATATTCTTTTTGAGAATGCAAACATGACTCAAGTTCAAATGATGCTGGTGATTCTGACAAGTCTGGCTAAAACAAAAGGATTCCATATCACCATCGACATTGGAGTGAAGTGTGCAGAAAACAAACACCGTGTTTTGATGAAGGAAAATTAAAAGATGGCCAAAGTGTCATTCGTTTGCAGATGGGAACCAATAAATGCGCCAGCCAGGTAAAAGGGAATAAAACCAAAATATGAAGTCTTGGCTGGGCAAAAGCTAAATGAGTTTGATAAACATAGGAATTTAGTTTTATTTTTAATAAAATCTCACCTTGCCCTGATCGATTATCTCAGTGATTGAAGGGTCTCAGGTTTAATTCTAGTCAAGGGCACATATCTCAGTTGCAGGCTTGATCCCCAGGTGTGTGCAGGAGGCAACCAATCAATATATCTTTATCATATCAATTTTTCTCTCTCTCTGTCTCTCCTATAAAATTAATGGAAAAATATATCTTTATTTCCTTTTCCCCAATTTATATACCTTTTATTTTATTTTTGTGTCTATTGCATTATATAGAACTCCCAATAAAATGTTGAAAATCATTAATGAGAGTGGACATCTTTGCCTAGTACTGTATATGTTGTTAGCTATAAGTTTTTGGCAGGTATTATTTACCAAGTTGAAGAAGTTTTTATCATTAATGATTCTTAGATTACTGAGATTTTTATCAAAAATAAATGTTGAATTTTGCAAAAAGCCTATCCTGCTTCTATTGATAACAGCATGTGATTTTTTATTTTTAGCTTGTTGGTGTGATGGATTACATTAACTGGTTTTTAGTGCATACTTGAGATGAATCCCATTCTTTTGTAATGTATAATTATTTTTATACATTGTTGGACTCAGTTTGCTAAAGTTTTGTTGAAGAATTCCATACCTATACTTATGAAAGATATTGGTCCACAATTTTTTTTTCTTTAATGCTTTGCCTGGTTGTAATATTAGAGTAATGCTGGCTTCAGAATGATTTAGGAAGTATTTCCTCAGCTGTAGCCTCTGAAAGAGATTGTAAAGAATTGCTATAATTTCTTCCTAAATGTTTGGTAGAATTAAACAGTGAACCTATCTGAAGCTGGCACTTTCAAGTTTGGAGAATTATTGATCATTGATTCAAATTTCTTTATTAGTTACAGGTTTATTTAGACTATTTATCCTTCTGTGATTTAAGGAAAATTATGAACTTAAGGAGTTGGTCCATTTCACCTAGGTCAGTGGTCGGCAAATTCATTAGTCAACAGAGCCAAATATCAACAGTACAACGATTGAAATTTCTTTTGAGAGCCAATTTTTTTAAACTTAAACTTCTTCTAACGCCACTTCCTCAAAATAGACTCACCCAGGCCATGGTATTTTGTGGAAGAGCCACACTCAAGGGACCAAAGAGCAGCATGGGAAAGTGGGTTTTTGATGTCCAAATCCAGCCTAGAACCAGGAATGCTCAGGGCCTACTCAAGAAGGCAAATAATTCTTTCCACTAATATACACAGGGTAAAATAAGATTGTTGTTAGAGTGTTGAGTTTGACAGTAGAATAGTAGTCAAGTTTTCAGAGTAATTTAAATTGGCTAAATGAAACAAGCGAATATTCTAGAAAAACTGAATGTACTGTACCAAAAGCTGTTCTTAAAGTGTTAACAAAAATTTTGATTGGCAATTCATCTCAGGGTAAAATTGCATAACAAGTAATGAACCTAAAGCAGTCATAGTTTAGTGTAAAAAATTAAAATGTAAAAGCTATCAAGACTACATTATAAAATTCCCAAAAGCCTCCTAATATTTAAATTTTTAAAAAAGGGGTGATAGTGGAAGAATATCATGTAAGGGAAAATATCCTGTAAGTAAATTACATCTAGAAAATTTTTACTTTAGAAATGGGAAGCACTTTAATTGAAGCATCCATTTTATATAAAAACTGCTGTTTGAAATTTTAACCCTGCTATTTGGCTTCTGTAAATGCTTGCTTGCTTGCTTAAATAATAAGGAAAATAAGACTACTCCCACTTCAGAGAGGCCATTAAACCTTCCCTGGATGAAGTTATCAGTGCTGACACCAGGCCAAGCCTTTGGTTGAGGTCTCAAGGCCCTAGCACATAGGAGCTCTTTAAGAACTTGCAAAAGGGGGCAGAAACACCTCATATTTGGGAGACAAAGAAGGTAAAAACATATAAATCAGGAAATTTCCTCCACTTTGGGGCCCAGAATTTGAGAGACATTTTCCTCTGGACCTGCACGTAATAAATGTAACTCCATCTCTCTAAGTGTTGTTTGGTTCTTCTCCGGTTTTCTGTAACATAATTAGCTTTCAAATTTAAATGATAGATTTTCTGAATAGAGTTATTTTAGTTGTAGATCTTTACTTTTCATCACTTTGAATATGTCATGCCAAACACTTCTGGCCTGAAGTGTTCCTGTTAAGAAATCAGCTATCAGCCTTGTGGGAGCTCCCTTTTGTCATCTCATCCTCAAAATTACTGACTTGATTTTCTGCTTCATCCAACCTACTGTTGATTCCTTCTAGTGTATTCTTCATTTCAGATAATGTATTTTTTTTTGTTTATTTTTTTTCTTTATTGATTAAGGTATTACATATGTGTCCTTATCCCCCCATTACCCCTCCCACCCCCCCACACATGCCTTCACCCCCCCGCCTGTTGTCTGGGTCCATTGGTTAAGCTTATATGCATGCATACAAGTCCTTTGATTGATCTCTCCCCCTTACCCTCACACTCCCCTTCCTTCCCTCTGAGGTTTGATGTTCTGATCGATGCTTCTCTGTCTCTGGATCTGTTTTTGTTCATCAGTTTGTGTTGTTCATTATATTCCTCATAATGTATTTTTCATTTCTGTATTTTTCATTTTTTTCTTGCCTATATTTTCAATGTCCTTTTAATGCCTACTATCTCTTTGTTTAAATTCCCACAAGATCTCCTGTTCTTCCCCTAAGTTCCTTGATCACCCTTATAACTTGCTTTAAACCTTGTATCTGTTATCTTGGTTGCTTCCCGTTCATTTAATTCTATTTTCTGGGGAATTTTCTTGTTCTTTCATTTGGTTTCAGACTGGGTGCAGCCAGCTGTCCCCACTGCAAGAACAAGCTCAGCAAGGCAGAGCTACCAGCACTGGAAAGGACAGGTCAAAAGAGTTTTTCCTATGGTGGTGGGACTATCCAAGCCTACTAAGGAGCAAGAACATCCCCTCCATTCATGCCACCACCACAGAATCCAATGCCTGTCCGAGTTCTGGACAAAAGCCTCTGACAGAGACATGTTGCAATGTTCTCAGCTCTGTGTAACATTGCTTTTTCCCTGTGGAACTGAGCTTAGCAAGGTGGGGGTCACTGTGAGCCAGGAGTCAAAAGGATAAGCTAAGAGAATCACCCAGTGTGTGAGGGTCGGATGCCAGCTGCATGCAATAGTGGGACAAGGATGGCCCTCATTCCAAAGATACACAACTCAAAGACTGTCTGAGTGTCTACCAAGTGCTTACCCAACAAAGAAGCATCCCAGTGGTCCCTGCTGGATGCAGCCAACAGACCTTTCTGCAGGACTTGAGCTTCGAATAGTGGTATCACCAGTAGATGTAGGACCCAGTTAGTGCACTCCCCAGTCTGATACTGTAAGAATAGGAGTGCTTGATTCTGGGAAGAAGGTGTCAATGGACAGTATAGGATAGGGACTCAGTACAGGGACCTTGGTGGCTGACCCTCCATATTTTCTCTTTATAACTCCTGTATTCTCTGAGTTGCTTTTCCTCTACCAGAGCCCTGGGTGAGTGTCTGAGATCAAAATCCTGTGTTTTGACCTAATAAGGAAGCACCTGAGTTTCCAATAGACACACTTTTCTTCCAGGTGGACAGATTCCCTGCTTATTTTCACTGGCAGATGCTGTTCAGGCTCCTCTTCCTGGCCATGGTGTTCTGGGTGGGGGATCTCAGAATTGGGTTGAGACCCCATACTACTCAGGGGGCAGTTTTCCAACCAAGATATCCCTTTGAATTCTCAGCCACAACATGTGAGTGTGGGGGCCAGCCCTTTATTTTGCAAAAATAATATCAAAATAGATCAAAGACCTAAATATTAGATACCAAACTATAAAACTCTTAGAAAATAACATAGCTGAAATATTCTTTACATTAGATTTGGCAATTTTTTCTTGGATATTCTACCAAATGCACAGGCAACCAAAGAAAAGATAGATTGGACTTCATATTAAAAACTATTGCGCATTAAAAAACTATATCAAAAGAGTTAAAAGGAAACTTGTGGAATAGAAGTAAACACTTTAAAGTTATATATATGCATTAAATTCAGAACATGTAAAGAACTGCTACAACTAAACAATGGCAGCAATAACAAGTAACCTCCTTACTGTGGTCTGTGTCTCTGAGTTTTTGTTTCTCTTGCTTGTTCATTTGTAGTTTTTAGCAATACAACCCACATATAAGTGAAACCATATGATTCTTAACTTTTTCCATTGGACATATTTCACTTAGTATTGTATTTCAAGATCCATCCATGTTCTTGCAAATAGCAGTATTTCATCTTTTTTGGCTGAATAGCACTCCATCGTATATATGTACCACTTTTTTTTTTTAATCTAATCATCTATTGAAGGATACTTTACTTGTTTTCAGGTAAAGGGGGTCAAATATATGTTAGCTAGAAGCCCGATGCACGAAATTTGTCCAAGGGGCTTGGCCCTTGCAGCCACGGCTTTGTCCGGAATGTCGTCCAGAAGGTCATTCAGCTGTCTGGTCTAATTAGCATATTATGCTTTTATTATTATAGACTAGAGGCCCGGTGCATGAAAATTCATGCACTGGAGGGGGGGTCCCTCAGCCCGGCCTGCCCCCTCTCATAGTCTGAGAGCCCTCAGGGGCAGTAGGGTACGCGGCAATCAGGGGAAGGCAGTGCCCCCATCACATCTCTGCTGTTGCCACTGCCAGCAGCACAAGCCTCAGCTGGCCCTGGTTACCTGAGCCTCGGGCCGGCCCTGGATGGTTGGGGGACTGAGGGCAGGTCCGGCCACACCATGCACCTGCCACCCCCTCAGCAGGGCTGAAAGGACTGAGGGACTCTGGCGGGGATCAGGGGACTGGGCGCCGCCATCTTGTGGCTATGGGCGCCGCCATCTTTGTGACAGTGTGAAGGTCAAGTAGCATATTCCCTCTTTATTAGATAAGACTAGAGGCCCAGTGCATGAAATTTGTGCACGGGGTTGTGGGTGTCCCTCAACCCGGCCTGCACCCTCTCCAATCCGTGACCCCTCAGAGGATGTCTGACTGCCTCTCGTAATCTGGGACCACCAGCTCTTAACCCCTCGCCTGCCTGCCTGCCTGATCACCCCTAACCCCTCTGCTGCCTGCCTAATCACCCCTAACCACCTCTGCCTGTCTGCCTGATCACCCCTAACTGCCCTCCTACTGGCCTGATTGCCCCTAACTGCTCCCCTGCTGGCCTGATTGCTCCTAACCGCCTCTGCCTCGCCCCACACCCAAGACCCAGGATTCCCTCCTCCGGCTGGTTGCAGGCACCCGGGACCCAGGCTCCCCTCCCTCTGGCCAGCCACAGGCACCCAGGACCTGACTATATTTCTAATCGACAGATAATCAGATAACACATGCATTGTATATATATAATGAAATTTTGATACATGCTACAATATGGGTGAACCTTGAAAAAAGTATACTAATTGAAATAAGCCATATGTAAAATACTATTTATGTGACATACCTAGAATAGATAAATTCATAGATCTAGAAAGTATAATAGTGGTTACCAGGGGCTGGGGCAAGAGAGGAATGAGGGGTTATTGTTTAATTGCTACAGATTTTTTGTTTGGGATGATGAAAATGTTCTTGAAATGGATAGTTGTGATGGTGTCAAAACATGGTGAATAATTGTTAAGGATACTGAATTGAACACTTAAAATGATTAAAATGGTAACTTTTATATTATGTATATTTTACCACAACTTTGGGACAATCAAAGAATTATAAACACAGTATTTGAATAAAATAATTCTAAGTATTTTTAGTTATATAAAGGTATTGTATTTAAAAAGAAATATTGCCCTAGCTGGTTTGGCTCAGTGGATAGAGCATTGGCCTGAGGACTTAAGGACCCTGGGTTCGATTCCAGTCAAGGGCACATGCCCAGGTTGCAAGCTCGATCCCCAGTAGGGGGCATTCAGGAGATGATTCTCATTGTTGATTTTCAATGATTCTCAATGAGAATCAATGAGATGATTCTCAATGATTCTCATTGTTGATCTCTCTCTCTCTCTCTCTCTCTCTCTCTCTCTCTCTCTTCTTTCCTCTCTGAAATCAATAAAAATATGTTAAAAAAGAAATATCTTGATTCTTTTAAGATATGTAGTGAACTATTTGAAGATAGCATTTTCTTTAAAATATATTGGTATAGGCATATAGATGAATCAAAATTGGTATAAGTTCATGATAATTAAATTGAGTTTTAGATAAATAAGATTAACTATATAATTATTTCAATCTTTATATATGTTTGATATTTTCAATAATAATGAATTTAGGGAAAAATCCATTAGATAGTACAAAATAAATTTGGATTTTCTCCATTAGATTGCACTTTGAAAAAAACTAAGTCTTTACTGGGGATTCTAATACTCCAATTCTTATATTTCTTCCACTCCTTTTTTTTTTTCTTCACTAAAGTCTCCTGGTTTCATTTTGACATTACCCTGCATGATCAAAATGATCAAAACCTGGGGTTCTGCAGTTTATGGAAGGTAATAGTGATCCTTATATTTCTATTTGATTACACTTACTCTTTAATCTCCAAAGGAGAAAATGTACAAGAAAACACAATATTCTTATTGTTCTTATTAATACTTTCTGATATTGTTACTTCTTTGCATTATTTTGCTAGACCTCCTCTCACCTTGGTATGTAGATAAGAAGAAAAGTCTAAGATCAAGGGACAAGGTAACGCTCATTTTTGCAAGAAATAAATCATTGAAGAATGTGTGTTAAACTATCTGTGTGAATACCTGTCCTGAAAGTTACTAGCTGTGTGACTTTATTAAATTACTTAACCTCTATTATTCTCAATTTTCTGAACTATAAATAGAGATAATAAAAGCAACTATTGGGATTGATTGATTTGATATGATTTTTATTAGAGTTAAAGAAAATAATGCATGTTAATGTACCTGGCCTATATTAGGTACTCAAAATATAAATACTGTTATTACTGTATCTTCACAGATGTTGCATCACTGTTAATTAGTTGATGGGTGAAAAATAGTCTTGTTCTAATTTGCATGCCTTCAATTCTTGAATGAGTAGCTATTTGTGGGATTATTTTTTGTTGTTCTGTATATAATTTTTTCCAGTAATTTACTCAGTTTTATTGGACAAGTTTTAGTTTTCTTACTGATACATAATAATTAAAGGGAGTGATATGATCTCATTTAAGTGGAAATTGAAAGAACTCAAGTAATTCAAAATCAAAATTTATATGAACAATTCAGTATTGAGATAAGAAAAGACCTAGTATCAAGCCTTGACAAACTCCATCATATTTTTTTTTTTTTTTTTAGTTTTGGCTATCAGAATTGAAAAGTGAATTGGATGGTGTTGGCCACTTTAGAAAACAGCCTGGAAGTTTCTCAAAAATTTATATGCAGAGTATCAAATGGTCTAGCAATTCAAATCCTAAATATCTACTTAAGGGAAATGAAAACATTGCCTATACCAAAAACGTGTACATAAATGTTCATTGCAGCATTGTTCACAATACACCAAAAGTAGAAATAATGCAAATTCCCATCAGTTGATGATTCTATAAACAAAATTTTACATGTCTATTCAATGTAATGTTATTTGGCAAAAAGAAGGAATAAAGTACTTATGCTACAAACTAGATAAACCTTGGAAACTTATGTTATGTAAAAAGAAGAAAGCTACCATACTGGCAGTAGAGGCATATCTATGTAGGAACAACTCCTGTTGAGTATTCTATCTTCCATATTTTTAGTCTTTACTAGATCTCCTAAAACCATCTCTCCCCTGATCTTTTCTTTTATCAAAGGTAATTGATAAAATTTATGCCAGAGACCTTAACCTGGACAGAAATCTGAATAGCCTACAGGAGAAGGTATTATTTATATAAGGAGCTCTCATACTTTGTTATCATGAGAGCCCTATATGAAGAACTCAATGTTCTACAGTTGTTACAGTGTCTCCCATTAACTTCTTCCTTTTTATAAATTACTTCCTCTAACTTTGTCCAGTTTAGTTCATGCATGTCTGCACATACTGGATTGCAATCCTTTCTTTTCCCAAATAAATCATTTTGGTGATGGAATGCCTAGTCAACTTTTGTTTTATGGTTGACAGTAATGGCTTCATTCTGCTACTTGTCCTTGGGTATTTCAATATCCTCTGTTAATTTCTTTCATCCTACCTGTATGTCTGTAAATAGCCTTTTCATTAAACTTTCATCAGATAAAATATTTGAATATGCCATATGTATTTTCCCTGGACTCTGAGTAGGTTGAGTTTTGCAAAATAGTCTCTTATAATTTTTTTAACAGAAACACCTAAAAGTTTAGCTTTATTTTTCATTTTTGAAGCAACAATGAGAGCACAAAGGAAACTTTTACTCAACTTGACACAATCTGGCATCTCAAAAGAAGGTTAGTAAAACACATGCAAATAAATGGCCCATTGTCATGAATACAAATCACATCCTAAAGGTTGGCAGAACAATTCTTTCAAAATCCAGATGTTCCAAAACAATTTGTTATTCTGAAGAGTTATACAGGGTGGGTGGAAAGTGGGTTTCAGTTGTTCATATAAAAATAATACAAGAATTAATAAATAACAATACAAGAATGAACTCTGGATTTCATGTACTCACAACTGTAAACCTATTTTGCCCCACCCTGTATAGGGAAGAGATCATTCCCCAAAATATATTTTTTTTAAATTCTTTATTGTTGAAAGGATTACATATGTCCAGTTTCTCCCCCGCCCCTTTGTTTTCTCCCAGGCAGCCCCCTGCCCCTCAGCCCAGGCCTTCACCCGCCTATTGTCTTGTTATAGTAATAGTGATAAGAATAATATAGAATACGTATCAAAATGTGGAATTACAGTGTGATATTAAAGTATGATGTTAAAAGGTATTGAATGTAATGTAAACAGGTTGATTAAACACCCCTGAGTGGCCTGTATGTAGAAAATAGAAAAAGTGATCTGTTCCCCATATGTAAAACCAGATATGCAAGGCTCCTGGGACCCGCTGATAAGACACACTGAAGATGCCCATCTAGGCACATAAAAAGAGGAAGCCTCAGAGGAAGATCAGAGAGGCCTGCTCTGCTCCTCCACAGACGGTCACTCTCCACCCCGCTTCCTGCAATCTGCCTAAGCTCTGTCGTGGACCATGAGTCCAAACAGTGAGCCGGAAACTGAGGCCTCAAACAAGACGCCGAGCTGCAGCTGCAACGTCCAACGTCCAGTGTGTGTGTCTGTCGGTGAGGATGCCCGGGTGGCCTGCCGAGGTCTGGAAACCACCAGGACTCTGGTAAATAAACCGTGAGTGATTCGTGCATGGCATGTCTGTCTCCTGTGTAATTTATGCTCGGTCAATATTAAGTAAGTACCTTGGGTAGTACGTGTCAGTTTAGAGACTGGCTGAGGCACCCTTGGTCACCTGTGCTTACGTCCCTGAAGGAGAAATTGGGACATGTCTGTGTCCATTGGTTATGCTTATATGCATACAAGTTCTTTGGTTGATCACTTACCACTCCCCTGCCCACCCTTACCTGCCTTCCCTCTGAGTTTTGACTGTCTGTTCAATGCTTCTATGTCTCTAATTCTATTTTTGTTCATCAGTTTATGTTGATCATTATATTCCACAAATGAGTGAGATCATGTGATATTTATCTTTCTCTAACTGGTTTATTTCGGTTAGCATAATGCACTCTTGTCCATCCATTCTATTGCAAATGGTAAGTGTTCTTTTTTAACAGCAGCATAGTATTCCATTGTGTAGATGTACCACAGTTTTTTTAATTCACTCATCTGCTATGAACATAGAGGTGCATATATCCTTTCTGATTGGTGTTTCTGTTTTCTTGTGATACATACCTAGAAGTGGGATCACTACGTCAAATGGGAGTTCCTTTTTTACTTTTTTGAGGAAAGTCATACTCTTTTCCACAGAGGCTGTACCAGTCTGCATTCCCACCAGCAGGGTTCCCTTTTCTCCACACCCTCAACAGTACTTGTTTATTGATTTGTTGAGGATAGTTATTCTGACAGGTGTGAGGTGGTACCTAATTGTCACTTTGATTTTCATCTTTCAGATGATTAAGTGTTTTTTTAAGCTGTGTTTAAATCAGTTTTCCCATAAGTTTTTGTACTTTTCTACCCTTCAATTTAAAAATATCTTGATCCTGGCTGGTATGGCTCAGTTGGTTAAAATGTTGTCCCATGCACCAAAAGTTCATCGATTCCATTTCTGGTCATGGCACATATCCAGGTTGCCAGTTCAATCCCTGTCTGGGCATGTGCAGGAGGCAATGTGAGATGTTTCTCTCTCACATTGATGTTTCTCTTTCTCCCTCTCTCTAAAATAATTTTTAAAATAAATAAAAATACATTGAATAGTTTTTTCCAAAAACTTTGTATGGTTAATTGACATTTGAGGAATGAAAAATTAATTTTATAACACATTTTAATGTTTAAAATGTTTTTGTATTTATTATTTTTAAAAATATATTTCTACTACTCTCTGTTGATTACTTTGGTGGTTTTGTAAAACTTCTTGAATTAAAATTATAGTTTATCCCTTCTTGTAAATAATGAATATGTTTAAGTTTATGATAGTTTTTTAAGCGACACTTAGTCTAAAAGCTTTAATATTTATCATTACCATTGATTACTGAAGTTTGTTGCTTTTAGTTCCTTTTTTAAATGGAGTAAAAAGTGTTCTTTGATTCACTTTTTATAATATTGGTTTACAAAAAATTAATGCCTCATAAGCAAAGCTAAAATTTCATTTGATGCTCCCATTTCTAATTTATGTTCCTTCCCATCTTTCATACTTTTAAATATTTTTGTGTGGGTTTTTATGCACTTTTATGAACATGAAGAAAATATGTAGAATGCATAGGGAATTAAACAATAAATTTCATCCTACTATATTTCTGAAAATTATTTTTTATTCTATTTTGTAAGTTAAAGCTTTTTACACTAAGTTGTATACTGTTAAAGATCTTGTTGGATAGCTAAACTTAGCTGAACATCATTTTTTTAGCATCCATTGTAAATACACTACAGTCTATTCAGCCAATTCACCACAGAGTATCATGGTTAGAAACACCAACTCTCTAGTCAAATTGCTGGGCTCAAATCTTTGAGCCTTGGGGCAAATTACTTAATCTCTTTGTGACTCATTCTGTTTCCATCAACAAAATGCAAATAATAATACTTTCCTTATATGATTTTTGTTGGGTTTGAATGTGGTAGTACATATAAAACCCTTAGTCTAGTGCTTGCCATGTGGGAATCACACAACAAATGTCAGCAATTATCATACATAAATATTCACTTTATTACTAGTTTTTCACTTCTCAAAAACATAACTGATAATCTGATTTGATTGATATTTAGTTATTGAAGGCATTCAGTATATGCTTCTTTGTGCATGTGTATGAATTGGTTTTTTGAGTAGATACCAAGATGTGAAATTGCTGAGTTATGAAATATACTTATAGCTTATTTAGTTTTAATTTGTAATTCCTTGATAACTAGAGATATTGAGCATAATTTTAAAAGTACATTATTTCCTATTACTTTTTTTCTGACCTGTCTCTCCATATCCTTTGCCCATTTTTTTTTGAAATGGTAAAAGTTTATATATATATAATGCATATCCTCTTTCAGTCTGTCACACATTTTTAAGAAACAGAAGTTTTATTTTATTTTATTTTTTCTTTATTGATTAAGGTATTATATAAATGTCCTTATCCCCTCATTGCCACCCCCCCCACTCTTGCCCTCACCCCCCTGGTGTCTGTGTCCATTGGTTAGGGTTATATGCATGCATACAAGTCCTTTGGTTGATCTCTCCCCTTTACCACCACCCTCCCCTACCTTCCCTCTGAGGTTTGACAGTCTAATCGATGCTTCTCTGTCTCTGGATCTGTTTTTGTTCATCAGTTTATGTTGTTCATTATATTCCATAAATGAGTGAGATCATGTGATATTTGTATTTCCCTGACTGACTTATTTCACATAGCATAATGCTCTCCAGTTCCATCCATGCTGTTGCAAATGGTAAGAATTCCTTCCTTTTTACCGCAGCATAGTATTCCTTTGTGTAGATGTACCATAGTATTTTAATCCACTCCTCTGTTGATGGACACTTAGGCTGATTCCAAATCTTAGCTATTGTAAATTGTGCTGTTATGAACATAAGGGTGCATATATCCTTTCTTATTGGTGTTTCTGTTTTCTTGGGATATATTCCTAGAAGTGGGATCACTGGGTCAAATGGGAGTTCCATTTTTAGTTTTTTGAAGAAACTCCATACTGTTCCCCACAGTGGCTGCACCAGTCTGCATTCCCACCAGCAGTGCATGAGGATTCCTTTTTCTCCACATCCTCACCAGCACTTGTTCTTTGTTGATTTTTTGATGATAGCCATTCTGACAGGTGTGAGATGGTACTGCATTGTCATTTTGATTTGCATCTCTTGGATGATTAGTGACTTTGAGCATGTTTTCATATATCTCTGGCTTTCCTTATGTCCTCTTTTGAAAAGTACCTATTTAGATCCATTGCCCATTTTTTTATTGGATTGTTTATCTTCCTTTTGTTAAGTTGTATGAGTTTCCTGTAAATGTTGGAAATTACACCCTTATCGGAGATAACATTGACAAATATGTTCTTCCATGCAGTGGACTTTCTTATTGTTTTGTTGATGGTTTCTTTTGCTGTGTAAAAGCTTTTTGTTTTGACGTAGTACCATTTGTTTATTTTCTCTTTATTTTCCATTGCCCTAGGAGCTGTATCAGTGAAGATATTGCTTCGGCATATGTCTGAGATTTTGCTGCCTGTAGATTCTTCTAAGATTTTTATGGTTTCTTATCTCACGTTTAAGTCCTTTATCCATTTTGAGTTTATTTTTGTGTATGGGGTAAGTTTGTGTCTAGTTTCATTTCTTTGCATGTATTTCTATGCAATATACCACAAGAAAATAGAAACACCAATCAGAAAGGAGGATATATGCACCCCTATATTCATAGCAGTACAATTTACCATAGCTACGATTTGGAAACAACCTAAGTGCTCATCAGCAGAGGAGTGGATTAAATATCTGTGGTATATCTACACAATGGAATACTACCCTGGTGTAAAAAGAAAGAATACTTACCATTTGCAACAGCATGGATGGACCTGGAGAGCATTATGCTAAGCGAAATAAGTCAGTCAGGGAAATATAAATATCACATGATCTCACTCATTTATGGAATATAATGAAGAACATAAACTGATGAACAAAACAGATCCAGACAGAGAAGCATTGATCAGACTGTCAAACCTCAGAGGGAAGGCAGGGGATGGTGTGGGGAAGGGGGAGAGATCAACCAAAGGACTTGTATGCATGCCTATAAGCATAATCAATGGACACAGACACTAGGGGGTATGAGAGCACGAGACGGGGGAGGTTAGCAATAGGGGAATAAGGACACATATATAATACCTTAAGCAATAAAGAAAAAAGCCACATGTATATTGGAATATGACTGGTAATTACTAAAAGCTTAATCAGGGCATGAGGTTAATTCCAGTTACAGCTTTTCATGTGATGTCTTTATTAATGCAGATCAACACAGATACTGACAGTTATTATGCAGTAATTTCTGTGTCAAATCCCTTTCTCCTCCCTCATTTCTGTCAGCAATGAAAATCAGAGCCATTTGCCTTCATGTGGCTTATATTAGGGATATGTAATCTCTTCTGCTATCTGTTAAAATTTGGCTGGGAGAGACCCTAATTGTGTGGATATCCTATGTGAATTATCATGCTAGTTTATTATACTGATGAATTTATGTTAAGTGGATCTTCTGAGCAGTAAATAGCAAGCATTATAGGTGCTGTAGTAAGACACATGCATATTTAGAGACCTGCCACATCTTTGGTATTTTCTAGGTATCCAGTGGCATGAGGCCTATCAGGAAGTCCTCTGTAAAGTGGGAAAAAGTTCTTCAGCCTTGAATGTCCAACATGAAAAAAAAAGATACAATGGTTGGTAGACCTTATTAGGATTTTGGAGACAACATACACAATATTTGGGGTTGCTGTTTCAACTTATTTACCATGTATTACATAATGTTGTCAGTCTTGAGTATGATCTAGTGCAATAAAGTATATCTAGAGTATATCTGGACTCCAGTTTAAATTTCTCTGCTACATGGACCTTATGACCCAGAAGATACAATAGTATTGGAGGTTTCTGTGGCAGACAAAAATACTTTAGGATAATCACAGTGCCAACTCCTAAGATTATGGAGCAAGGCTATACCCTCTTCTTACAACTATTCCCAATTTAAAATATCACTCTCATCTTTTCAACATGCCTAGTAGAGACTAAATGCCTTACTATGGAATAACAAGTGACTATGAAACCCACACTATTCATCATAAAAATAGTATTATCTGATGTATTGTATCCTCGAAATCAGATATGAAGTATAGCATCCTGAATTTTCAATGATTGTGTTCATTGAGAGATACCATCAACCTTACAGCAGCGGTAAGTAAATGATGTCCTTTCCCTCTTAGCTAGGAAACAATAGATGGAGGTGGGAGTTTCACCTCTTGATATTATATCTAAGGATGCATTGAATGAATGCTTGCTTCCTGTTACCACAATATTGGGTTTGATGGACTACTCAAGTGAAGAATACTTCCCCAGGGAACAGAGTAATGTTTTCAATAAATTGGAATCTGAGACTAATTCTTAACCATTTGTAGCTCCTCATGAAATAATAGGCACAGACAGAATTATGGCACTTGCTTGGTACTTGATTCTGATTAAAAGGTAAAAGTGGGTTGAAGCTCCACAATAAAGTCAAGGATTGTAACTGGAACCCAATGAATTCACTGAGGTGCCTCTTTTACTCTCTTTCCAAATATCCATAATTAATGAAAAACTAAAACAAATATAATACTGTCAAAGACTCAGATGCAGCAGTGCTAAAAGTTTGTGATATTCCTTAGGCAAAACAAAACACACCCAGCCAAGATGATTAAGAGGGCAAAGGAGCACAATGAATTGGTTGCAAAAGAAAAAAACTATGAGAAGATCTAAGAAGGCCGCCGACAGGATGGCAGGCTACAAGATAGTGTGTGAGTGAAAGAATGAAAGAAGAGTGCGTGTACGTGCAGGGAGTGTCTGTATTTGTGAGAGAGGGACAGCTATATTACAAGGGACTGATGGGAACTGGCAGACCAGGCTCCCCTGGCTAGGCAGCCTCTATTGCTGCTGAAATCTTTCCCAGAGTGGCCAGCTCTGCCACAGAGACTGCGCCATCTTGAAGGGGAGACCATCTGTGATCAGAAGCCCAAGAGACCTCTGATACCTCCCGAGACCCTACAACCTCAAAGCCCAGGGACCAGCTGCTTCAGCTGTGAACCCACGAACACTGGAACTCCAGCCTCCCCAACTGTGGGCACCTAAAAAGTCTGTCCAGGGGGAGAAAAATTGGTGCCAAATATGCGGATGAGCCCTGCACCTTCTCACAGAGCAGATAGAAGGAACAGCTGAATCGAACAACACCTGCCCAGAATTGGTAAATAAACACAGCTGGTGAGGCAATCTGCAATGGAAAGGTCAACTATCGCTTAGAGAAAGGTGAGATCTGGGATCCAGGCTGGAGGGAAAAACGTGCACAGCAGGAACTAGAGTCTCAGAGGAAGACTGTGCCCAACAAAATCTGTGGCCATTGGGGTCAGTGAAGCCCTCGAATGTGGAAGGGGGTCCACAGGGCTGCTGGCAGAAGGGGACTCTAGAAATTAACCCATAGCTAGGCTGGGCACAGAAAGGCAGCCTGAGGTTCTACCAGTATACCGGCTGTGCGATGCCAGGGGAAAAAGACATGCATCAGTGTGCTTCCTCTGGCTTTTTTTTTTTTTTCTTTTTAAATCCTTGATTTTGATTGCTAAGTCCAGTACATAAGATCTTCCAATTAAAAATACTCACCAAGCCGAAACCGGCTTGACTCAGTGGATAGAGCGTCGGCCTGCAGACTCAAGGGTCCCAGGTTCGATTCTGGTCAAGGGCATGTACCTTGGTTGCGGGCACATCCCCAGTAGGGGGTGTGCAAGAGGCAGCTGATCGATGTTTCTCTCTCATCGATGTTTCTAACTCTCTATCCCTCTCTCTTCCTCTCTGTAAAAAATCAATAAAATATATTTTAAAATAAATAAAATAAAAATACTCACCAAGATTGCAGGGGAAAGTTGATTTTGTGAAACCTGGGGATCAGAGTGGGGAGAGACGAACAGAAAACCAGGTCTGGGGCAGGCTGTCCCCCCAACCCAGTATTAAGTGGGGCAGGGAAAGCAATCTAAACATTGGGTAGAGGGGCCTTTTAACCCCGGAAATTAATACAGAAACACTGCCACCCAGGGGTTGTATCACAAATTGACTCTTGTGTAAACACAACTAAAGGCAGGCTGAGAAACAAAGAGATCCCGCCTGCTTGAAAACAGGGTTGTGGCTTATGACACAGAGGAGCAGTGGATCACAGGGAACTTCAACACTGTGCTGACTACCTGACAGGAAACAGACTTGCCAAGCAGAACAGTAGAGGAAGTGAACAACCTTCACTACTCCAAATTTTTATTTTATCTTTTACTTAAGAAACTAATTTTTTTCTTACTTGATTTTACCTTTTTTATTACTATACTAGAGGCCCGGTGCACAAAATTCATGCACGAGGGGGCCCTCAGCCCAGCCTGAACCCTCTCCAATCCGGGACCCCTCAGGGATGTCCAACTGCTGGCAGTCGAACATGCCTCTAGCAATGTGGGACTGTGGCAACTTTGCGTGGGCCATGGGCACAGGTGTCCGGGACCAGGACGGGGGTGGGGTGGCTTTGCCTGGGCCTGGCTTTGTCAGGAAGGATGTCCAGAAGGTTGTCTGGAAGACATCTGGTCTAATTAGGATATTACTCTTTTATTAGTATAGATTTTTTAAAAAATATATTATTATTACTAATATTATTTTACCTGTTTTTAAAGTTTTATTTTATTTCTTCTTTATTTGATTTTATTTTGGGATTAGTGTTTTACATTCTATTTTTATTTTTCCTTTAGCATTATTTTACTCTATCTCAATTTTTCCTTTATGTCAACACCCTCTTCCTCAATTTTCCACTTTTTTGCCCTGTTTCTCTTACCCTGTTCCTGCTTAGTTTTTCGCTATCCTATCTCTTTACTCCATGTTAAAAATTGATCTTACTCATATATGTAATTTCTGTTTCCGTGCTCCAAGACCATATACACTTCTCTCTTCTCTTTCTTCACTATCCAAATTTCTGTTCTCTTCCTTTGTTTGCCTTTTTCTTTCTTTCTGTCTTGTTGTTGTACTTTGTTTTGATTAGTTTTTTCTTTTTTTGCTTCTGTTTTTCTGTCCTCACATGTTCTCTTCTACTATCAATAGCTTAATTAATTTCAATCACCAACTCAGGCCCATCTACCATCTATTCCCCTTTTCCAATAGTAAATGAATACATAGATAGATTAAAGAAGGGGGAAATTATATATATATATATATATATATATATATATATAATCTTTTTGTGTTTTGTTTTTCACTTTTCTTCTTATACACTCATTCTCTTTCTACCTCATCTATACTGAATTGTGGATATTTCCCCATTCATTCAGTTCCTTGACCTTATATTCTGGAAATAAACTATACTTCCTTAGATTTATCTGGGTATTTGTTGTTTACAGTTTTTGGATTAGTTGTTGTTTGTAGTTTGCATTCATCTCTGGGTATTTGTTGTTTGCATTTTTGGGTTTAGTTGTTGTTTTATTGGATTTTTCTCACCACATAAATATATTGCCCCCCTTCTTTTTTCTTCTCCTTCCTTTCTCTCTTGTATTTTGTCCTTTTTTCAATATCATTTTTGCACTCTTTTCTATCCCCTAATTCTCTTTTTCTGGTGATCATCTTTATTTTGGGTTATTAGTATCATTAATACAATTGTGTTTGGTGCCCTGTGCATTGTGTCTTATTGTGTTGTATTTTGCACCTTTAAGTCAATGCAGGAAAGAGAGAGCTACATAAACAGACACCTGGAGAAGAGCAATCATGAGGAGACAAAGAAACAGCCCACATATGAAAGAAAAGGGGGAATCACCATAAAAGGAAGTAAATGAAATGAAGGCAAGCAATATGTCAGAGAAAGAATTCAAGCAATGGTCATAAGGTCACTGAAAAAGATGGAAGACAAATTCAACAATATGTGGAAGAAGCAAGAGGAAATTAAGAAGAACCAAGAATAAATGAAAAATAACATCACTGCAATAAAGAACTCAATAGAAAGTATCAACAGTAGACTAATAGAAGTGGAGGACCACATCAGTGAGCTAGAAGACAAGGTAGGAAAATACATCCAAGCAGAGCAGCATCTAGGAAGAAAACTTAAAAAAACAGGAGGAGATCCTAAGAAAACTGGGACACTACGAAACAAAACAACATCCGCATAATAAGGGTGCCAGAAGGAGAGGAAACCGAGGAAGGAATAGAGTACCTATTTGAAGAAATAATGACAGAAAACTTCCCTGATATTGGGAAGAAAAAAACTCACACAAGTCCAAGAAGTTCACAGAGTCCTAAACAAGATGAACCCCAAAAGCCCAAAACCAAGAAACATTATTCTTAAATTGGCAAATACCAATGACAAAGTAAGAATCTTAACCCTTTGCACTCGCTTGCTTTTTTCTCGATTCCTTTATTCTACTCGGGGTTTAATTTTTTAAATACCCCAGATTTTAAAAAGTGCGGCAGCAGAATAAAAAACTGGAGTATCTTTTCATGCAAACTTATTTATTTGGATTTTTTATATTTCAAATACATACGAGCTGCTACCGATGCTAACCGTGTCGAGTCACACTCGACGTCCGAGTGCAAAAGGTTAAAGGCTGCCAGAGAGAGACAGAAAGTTATATACAAAGGATCTCCCATCAGACTATCAACTGATTTCTCAACAGAAACACATCAGGCCAGAAGGGAATGGAATGAAATATACAAAGTCATGCAAAGCAAGGGTCTGAATCCAAGAATACTGTACCCAGAAAGGCTATCAATCAAAATTGAGGGGGAAATCAGGAGGTTCACAGACAAAAAAGGACTAAGGGATTTTATTACCACCAAAACAGCAATGCAAGAAATGCTAAAGGGACAGCTGTAAAAATAAGAAATAAGAAGGGAAGAAGGAACACAGGCATAAGTAATAAAAATGGCGACAAACAAGTACCTATCAATAATAACTTTAGATGTGAATGGATTAAATGCCCCAATAAAAAGACATAGGGTAGCTGAGTGGATAAGAAAACATGACCCATATATCTGCTGTCTATAGGAAGCCCAACTCAGAAAAAAAAGATGCATACAGACTGATGGTAAAGGATGGAAAACATTTTGGTGAATGGAAATGAAAAAAAAGCTGGGGTAGCAATACTGATAACTGACAAATAGGACCTCAAAATGAAGGTCATAACAAGAGATAAGGAAGGCCACATCATAACACTAAAAAGAGCAATCCATTCTTCCCATGCCCATTCAAATAAAGAGTAATGGTGACAACTAACATTATGCTTTCCAGTGGAAATCTCATTGAATTGACACTAACTAGCAGTTAGATGGTAGCCAATGGGAATCTGTGTGTTCTTTATGTTGGGGACACACTCTTTTATTTGGACAATAAGTGGATGCTAAAGAGCAAAGGAATGGCTGTGCTGAATATTCCCTGTCTTGTTCTCTAGAGCCACTCTTTACTCTTACCCATTCTGCATATATCCAGGAGTTTAACTTTTGTGGACTGCATCAATGCACTCCTTTTCCTTTGGCTTGTAGCCAAGTTTATGGAGAAACCAGCAGAAGGTTAAAAGTCAAATTGACTGTATTCTTTAACCAAAAGCCACAGCTACTCTTAGAGAAATTCCTCATTTAGACTTTCTAATTTCTTGGAATCATTCTTTCCCCTAGCATCTTCAAAGCTAGGGGTTATAAGGGCTTTTGAATGTTACTAGTCCTAGTGAGCTTCAATGAGAATAATTGGTTTCTAGTAACTTTGTTACACCTTTATAAATTTTCCCTTTATTAATCTCTTTATATTATCCTACTAGAGGCCCAGTGCATGAATTTGTGCACTGGGGAGGTGACCCTCAGCCCAGCCTGCACCCTCTCCAATCTGGGACCCCCTCGGGGGATGTCCGATTGCTGGTTAAGGCCTGATCCCTGTGGGACATCCCTCTCACAATCTGGGACTACTGGCTCCCAACCGCTTGCCTGCCTGCCTGCCTGATTGCCCCTAACTGCTTCTGCCTGCTAGCCTAATCACCCCCTAACCACTCCCCTGCCAGTCTGATCAATGCCTAACTTCTCCCTTGCTGGCCCAATTGCCCCAAACTGCCAACCCCTGCCAGCCCAATTGCCCCCAACTGCCCTCCCCTTCTGGCATGATCACCCTTAACTGCCCTCCCCTGCCAGCCTGGCTGCCCCCAACTGCCCTCTCCTGCAGGCCCGGTTGCCCCCAACTTCCCTCCCCTGCTGGCCTGGTCACCCTTATCTGCCCTCCCCTTCTGGCCCGATCACTCTTAACTGCCCTCCCCTGCCAGCCTGGCCGCCCCCAACTGCCCTCTCCTGCAGTCCTGGTCACCCCAAACTTTCCTCCCCTGCTGGCCTGGTCACCCCTGTCTGCCCTCCCCCTGCTGGCCTGATCGCTCACAACTGCCCTTCCCTGCCGGCCATCTCCTGGTGGCCATCTGTGACCACATGGGGGCGGACATCTTGTGCGAGGGCATTATGGTAAATTTGCATATTACCTCTATATTATATAGGATTTGAGAGTGCCATATGTTTTCTGCCTAGACCCTAGGTGACACATCAAGTATTTTTTTAATTTTCTTTTCTTTTCTTTTCTTTTCTTTTCTTTTCTTTTCTTTTCTTTTCTTTTCTTTTCTTTTCTTTTATTAAGGTATTATATGTGTACATATCTTACCATTTCCACCCCCCCACCCCACTCCCATATATGCCCTCACCCCCAGAATTTTGCGTCCATTGGTTATGCTTATATGCATGCATACAAGTCCTTCAGTTGATCTCTTATCTTCCCCACCTCTCCATAACCTTCCTGCTGTAATTTGACAGACTATTTGATGCTTTTCTGCCTCTGTATCTATCTTTTTGTTCAACAGTTTATAATGTTCTTTATTATCCATAAATGAGTGAGATCATGTGGTATTTTTCTTTCATTGACTGGCTTATTTCACTCAGCATAATGTTCTCCAATTCCATCCAGGTTTCTGCAAATGGTAAGAATTCCTTCTTTTTTATGGCAGCATAATATTCCATTGTGTAGATGTACCATAGTTTTCTGATCCAGTCATCAGCTGATGGGCACCTAGGCTGTTTCCAGATCTTAGCTACTGTAAATTGTGCTGCTATAAACATAGGGGTGCATATAATCTTTCTTATTGGTGTTCCCAGTTTCTTAGGATATATTCCAAGGAGTGGGATTACTGGATCAAATGGGAGTTCCATTTTCAGTTTTTTGAGGAAACTCCATACTGTTCTCCACAGTGGCTGCACCAGTCTGCATTCCCACCAGCAGTGCACGAGGGTTCCTTTTTCTCCGCATCCTCGCCAACACTTGTCATTTGTTGATTTGTTGATGATAGCCATTCTGACAGGTGTGAGATGGTACCGCATTGTTGTTTTGATTTGCATCTCTCAGATAATTAGTGACGTTGAGAATCTTTTCATGTCTCCTGGCCTTCCTTCTGTCTTCTTTCGAAAAGATTCTATTTATGTCCATTGCCCATTTTTTTATTGGATCATTTATCTTCCCTTTATTAAGTTGTATAAGCTGCCTGTAGATGTTGGAGATTAAACCTTTATCAGTGATACCATTTGCAAATATGTTCTCCCATACAGTGGGCTTTCTTGTTGTTTTGTTGATAGTTTCTTTTGCTGTAAAAAAACTTTTTATTTTGATGTAGTCCCATTTGTTTATTTTCTCTTTAGCTTCCATTGCCCTAGGGACAGTATCGGTGAAGAAGTTCTTTTGGCATATGTCTGAGATTTTGCTGCCTGTGGATTCTTCCAGTATTTTTCTGGTTTCCCGTCTTATGTTTAAGTCCTGTATCCATTTTGAGTTTATTTTTGTGTATGGTGTAAGTTGGTGATCTAGCTTCATGTTTTTGCATGTATCTGTCCAATTTTCCCAACACCATTTATTGAAGAGACTGGCTTGACTCCATTGTATGTTCATGCCTCTTTGTCAAATATTAATTGAGCATAGTGGTTTGGGTCAATATCTGGATACTCTATTCTATTCCATTGATCTATATGTCTGTTCTTGTGCTAGTACCAGGCTGTTTTGAAAACAGTGGCTTTGTAATACAGCTTGAGGTCTGGTATAGATATCCCTTCTACTTTATTCTTCTTTCTCAGGATTGCTGTGGCTATTCGGGATCTTTTTTATTCCAGATGAATTTTTGGAGAGTTCTTTCAAGGTCTGTGAAATATGCCATTGGTATTTTAATGGGGAGTGCATTGAATCTATAGATTGCTTTGGGTAGTATGGATATTTTATTTTATTTATTTTTTTTATTTTTTAAAATTTCTTTATTAATTAAGGTATCACATATTTGTCCTCATCCCCCCATTCCCATCCCACACCCCTCCCCACGGATGTCCCCACACCCCTGTTGTCCTTAACCATTGGTTAGGCTTGTATGCATGCACACAAGTCCTTTGGTTGATCTCTCCCCCTACCCCCACCTTTCCCTACCCACCCTCTGAGGCCCAACAGTCCGATCGATGCCTCCTTTTTTCTGGGTCTGTTCTTGTTCATCAGTCTATGTTGTTCATTTCCCCTAGATGAGTGAGATCATGTGTTACTAGAAATATACTTATAAGAACTGAATGTGAGACGAGCAATAATAGTTATGCTGACAGGCAAATGAATAAGTCTGTAGTGAGTTTCTTTCTGGACCAACAGTTCTTTTGAGACCCAATTTCAGTGTCCACCAGTTCCTTATGTGTACATGTCGGCACTGACTTTACAGCTCTGGATGGTGGACAAATGCTGGTAATGCAGGTCCAACTCCCTCCGGTTTGGACTTGCCCAGACCCAGGGGCACGGCCTCACCGGACCCAGGGGCACGTGGTCTCACCCGGACCCAGGTGCGTGCAGCATCACCCGGACCCGGGACCCAGCCTCACCCGGATTTAGGGACGCATGGCCTCACCCGGATCCGGGATCCAGCTTCACCCGGACCCAGAGGCGCATGGCCTCTCCCAGACCCAGGGGCGCTCGGCCTCACCCGGACCCGGGATCCAGCTTCACCCGGACCCAGGGACGCATGGCCTCTCCCGGACCCAGGGGCACTCGGCCTCACCCGGACCCTGGGACCCAGCCTCACCCGGACCTGGGATCCAGCTTCACTCAGACCCAGGTGCGCGTGGCCTCACCCGGACCCTGGGGCACGCGGCCTCACCCAGACCTGGGGGCATGCGGCCTCACCCGGACCCAGGGGCATGTGGCCTCACCTGGGCCCAGGGGCGCGCAGCCTCGCCCGGACCCGGGACCCAGCCTTACACAGACCCAGGGGCGTGTGGCCTCACCTGGGCCCAGGGGTGCGCGGCCTCGCCCGGACCTGGGACCCAGCCTCACCAGGATACTGGGGCGTGTGGCCTCACCCGGATCCAGGGGTGCGTGGCTTTGCCCAGACCCAGGACCCAGCCTCACTCTGACCCGGCACCCAGTGGGGCTTCGTCTTCATCCCAATTCCTGTTGGTCAATTCCCTCTCAGCAATTCCTTCGGCCATTTTCTCAAAGCTCCGGGGCGGCTGCCGCGGAATTCGTTGGGCGGTGGGCTCGGCGAAGCTCCGGTGCACTCAGTGCGTGACAGCGGGCTGGTCCGAGGTCGTTGCAGCGGCATTCGGGTCTGCAACGGTGACCAGTCGCCGGGCGCGCGCTCCTGGATTCAGTACCCAGCGGGGCCTCCTCTTCCAGATCCCAACTCTCATTGGTCAATTCCTTCTCAGCAATTCCTCCGGCCATTTTCTCAAAGCTCCGGGGAAGATGCCACTGAACTCGCTGGTCAGCGGGCTCGGCGAAGCTCCGGTGTGCCCAGTGCGCGGTGGCGGGCTAGTCCAGGGTCGCTGCGTCGGCGCTCGGATCTGCAGTGGTGGCTGGTCGCCGGGCTTGCGCACCTGGCCGCTTCTGGGGCACTGAGATTCTCGAAGGATTCAGGGGTCAGCAAGCGCGAGGTCTCCCACACCATGTCTCCCAGGGGCTTGTTTGTTCGTGCTCGGCAGCGAGTGGAGCCATCCCCTCAGCTGGAGACCGCTGGGGGAACTACGCCGAGCACATTCCAGGCTGCCATTTTGTCGCCAGAGCCGTAGTTCTTAATGTCTGTTCTTTGTCTCACTGGCATCAGCATCATCCTGCGTACCCCTCTCTTTTATTCTAGTTGTAGAGCATCTGCTCAGCCAGCCCTTCGGTGGTTCTGGATGGTGTCTGCTCTGTTTTCCCGTTGTAGTTTCAAAATTGTTGTGGTAGGCAACAATCAGGCTTCCGCCCTATGCCTCCTTTGTGTAGTTAAGTCTTGATTGTTGCGGGTGTCAATGAGAGGAATTTTCCTCCAGGCCAATTTGCTGTGAGGACCCGCTGTGTCTATAAAGGAAGAGTTGCTGTGCAGGAGACACGTTTATGGGCCGGGACTTGTTGCAGCAAGGCTTTGGCGCTCACTGAGTCTGCCTCTTGAATGTGTTCCTTATGCCAGTGGTTGAAATCTGGTGTCATCTCACACCGACCACTAGATGCCCTCGTTTCTGGGTCTCCAATGGGGTGCAGGTCAGCTACTATCTGAGGCCACTCAGCAGGAGTTACAGCAAAAACTGCAGTTTTCTCCTGCTGCTTGAGTGGTTTTGGAGCAGACTGACTGGAACTGCAGTTTATTTGGTTAAGCTGCCACAGGGCAGGCCATTTATATGCAAAAGCTGCTGTTTGGAACCTGGGCAGGTTTGTAGAATGTGCGGGGCGGGTCGCAGGGCAGGGTGGGTCTCAGGGTGGGGCGGGGTCTGAGGGTGTCACTAGGCTAGGGCGTGGCAAACTGCAATGGCTACAAGTCTGCTTTATCTGCCTTTTCTGCCTTTCCGCGTTTCCAAGTCCCTGAGTCCCGTGCTCCAGCGCAGTAAACACTGATTGCTGGGCACACCTCTGCAAGAAAGTCACTCTCACTTTCCGACACGATTGCCGAGAGTCCAGCTTCTCCCCGTAGGTGTCTGGATCTCCCGCGCATCCCCAGAAACTGGATTTCAGAGTGATGGGGAGCTTATCTCCCTTCGGGTTGGAAAAAAAGCCGCGCGACCCTTCCCCCGCCACCAGCCTGACCCACGCGCCTCCGCACCTCAGCTCCTCCATGTTTGCTCTTTCCTCTTCCCTCTTAGTTGTAAATCTACCATTCAGCCAGCTCTCCTGTGGTTCTGGGTGGCAGACGCTCTGTCCTCTAGTTGTATTTTTGAAATTGCTGTGCGCGGCGCAGTTCATTTGTTTAATTTGCCGCCATCTTCTACAGCACCTGGACATTTTAATGATGTTGATTCTACCAATCCATGAACATGATATGTTCGTCCATCTGTTTACACCTTCCTCTATCCCTTTTTTCAGTGTCCTGTAGTTTTCTGTGTATTGGTCTTTTACCTCCTTAGTTAGGTTTATTCCTAGGTATCTTAATTTTTTTGGTGCGATGGTAAATGGGATTGCCTTTTTAGTCTCTCTGTCTGTAAGTTCACTATTGGTGTATAGAAAGGCCATAGATTTCTTGGCATTAATTTTGTATCCCGCTACATTGCCGAATTCATTTATTAAGTCTATGAGTTTTTTGACAGAGTCTTTCGGATTTTTTTATGTACAATATCATGTCGTCTGCAAATAAAGACAGCTTTACTTGTTTTTTTCCAATTTGGATGCCTTTTATTTCTTCTTCCTGTCTAATTGCAATGGCTAATACTTCCAGTACTATGTCAAACAGGAATGGTGAGAGTGGGCATCCCTCTCCTGTTCCTATTCTTAGGGGAAATGTTTTTAGTTTTTGCCCATTGAGTATGATGTTTGCTGTGGGTTTATCATATATAGCTTTTATTATGTTGAGGTATGAGCCTTCTATTCCCACCTTGTTGAGAGTTTTTATCAAAAAAGGCTGTTGGATTTTGTCAAATGCTTTTTTCTGCATCAATTGATATGACTATGTGAGTTTTATCTCTCAATTTGTTTATGTGATGTAACACGTTTATTGATTTGCAGATATTGTACCATCCTTGCATTCCTGGGATAAATCCTACTTGGTCATGGTGTATGATTTTTCTGATGTACTGCTGGAGCCGATTTGCTAGAATTTTGTTGAGGATTTTGGCATCTATGTTCATGAGGGATATTGGTCTGTAATTCTCTTTCATTGTGTTGTCTTTATCTGGTTTTGTTATTAGGGTGATGCTGGCTTCATAGAAGGAGCTTGGAAGTGTTCCTTCCTCTTGAATTTTTTGGAATAGTCTGAGGAGGATAGGTATTAGTTCTTCCTTGAATGTTTGGTAAAACTCTCCTGTGAAGATGTTAGACCCTGGGCTTTTGTTTGCTGGAAGCTTTTTGATGACTGCTTCAATTTCTTCCATAGTTACTGCCCTATTGAGCTGTTTAGATTCTTCCTGATTGATTTTGGGAAGGTTATATTTTTCTAGGAATATGTTAATTTCCTCCAGGTTGTCCAGTTTGTTGGAATAGAGTTGTTCATAGTATTTTGCAACAATCCTTTGTATCTCAGCAGGGTCTGTTGTTATTTCACCTCTTTCATTTCTGATTTTGTTTATTTGGGTCCTCTCTCTTTGCTTCTTGGTGAGCCTGGCTAGAAGGTCATCAATCTTGTTTATCCTTTCAAAGAAACAGCTCTTGGTTTTGTTGATCTTTTGTATTGTTTCTTTGGTCTCTATGTCATTTATCTCTACTCTGATCTTTGTTATTTCCTTCCTCTGCTTACACTGGGTTTTTCTTGTTACTCTCTTTCTAACTCTTTGTGTTGTAGGCTTAGATAATTTATTACCATTGTTACTTGTTTTTTGCAGTAGGCTTGTAGAGTAATGAACTTCCCTCTCAAGACTGCTTTCACTGTGTCCCATAGATTTTGGATTGTTGTGTTTTCATTGTCATTTATTGCCATGATGTTTTTTTATTTCTTCCTTGATCTCTCTCGTAACCCAGTCATTGTTTAATAGCATACTGTTTAATCTCCATGTGTTTGTTTTTTTGGATTGTTTTTATTGTAGTTGATTTCCAGTTTTATGCCACTGTGATCTGAGAAGATTCTTGATATGATTCCTATCTTTTTGAATTTGAAGAGACTTTGCCTATGTCCCAGTATATGGTCTATCTTTGAAAATGACCCATGTGCACTTGACAAGAATGTGTATTCTGTGGCTTTAGGGTGAAATGTTCTTAAGATGTCAATTAAGTCCATCTGGTCTAGTGAGTCATTTAGGATTGATGTTTCTTTGCTGATTTTTTGTTTATAGGATTTGTGCAATGGTAATAGTGGGGTATTAAAGTCTCCTACTATGATTGTATTGCTGTCAATCTCTCCCTTGATATCCTCCAGGAGTTTTTTTTATATATATATATTTGGGTGCTCCTGTATTGCGTGTGTATATGTTTACCAGAGTTATTTCTTCTTGTTGGATTGCTCCCTTTAGTTTCATGAAGTGGCCTTCCTTATCTCTTGTTATATCCTTCACTTTGAGATCTAATTTGTCAGATATAAGTATTGCTACCTCTTCTTTTTTTCATTTCCATTCGCTTGGAAAACCTTTTTCCATCCCTTCTCGCTGAGTCTGTTTGCGTCTTTTTTTCTGAGGTGGGTTTCTTATAGACAGCAGATATATGGGCCTTGTTTTCTTATCCAATCCCTTACCCTATCTTGTTTGGGGCATTTAATCCATTTACATTTAAAGTTATTATTGATAGGTACTTATCTGTCACCATTTATCTTCTTTACCCCTGTGTTCCTTCTTTACTTCCTATATATATATATTTTTTACAGCAGACCCTTTAGCATTTCTTGCATTGCTGGTATGGTGGTAATAAATTCCCTTAGTCCTTTTTTGTCTGTGAAGCTCCTGATTTCACCTTCAATTTTGATTGATAGCCTTGCTGGATACAGTATTCTTGGATTCAGACCCTTCCTTTGCATGACTTTTTATATTTCATTCCATTCCCTTCTGGCCTGGTGAGTTTCTGTTGAGAAATCAGTTGCTGGTCTGATGGGGATTCCTTTGTATGTAACTTTCTGTCTCTCTCTGGCCGCTTTTAAGATTCTTACTTTGTAGTTGGTGTTTTCCAACTTAATCATAATTTTCCTTGGCATTTGTGGTTCATTTTGCTTGGGACTCTATGAGCTTCTTTGATTTGTGTGGGTTTTTTTCTTCCCTATAGATATATCAGGGAAGTTTTCTGTCATTATTTCTTCAAACAGGTTTTCTATTCCTTGCTCAGTTTCCTCTCTTCTGGAACCCCTATTATACGGATGTTGTTTTGTTTTGTGTTGTCCCAAAATTCCCTTAGGCTCTCCTCCTACTTTTTAATTTTTTTTTTCTAGAAGCTGCTCTACTTGGGTATTTTTTTCCCACCTTGTCTTCTAGTTCACTGATGTGGTCCTATTCTTCTTCTAGTCTACTCTTGATGCTTTCTATTGAGTTCTTTACAACAGCGATGTCATTTTTCATTTCTTCTTGGTTCTTCTTCATTTCCTCTTGGTTCTTACTCTGTCGAATTTGTCTTCCATCCTTTTCAGCCACCTTATGACCATTTCTCTTAATTCTTTCTCTGACAGGTTGCTTGCGTCTATTTTGTTTACTTCCTTTTCTGGTGGTGCCTGCTTTTCTTTCATATGCAGGCTGTTTCTTTGTCTCCCTATCATCTCTCTTCTCCAGATGTCTGGATATGTAGTTCTCTCTCTCCTGTGTTGATTTAAAGGCACAAAATACAACACAACCAGGTACAACACACAAGGCACTGAACAGAAATGTATTCACGATATTAATAACCCCCAATAAAGGTGACCACCAGAGAAAGGCAAATTAGGGGATGGAGAGAAAGAAGCAGAGGAAAAAGAAAAAAAAAAAGGAGTGCCAAAATGAATTTTGGAAAAGGAAAAAAAAAGTAAGAGAGAAAAGAAAGAGAATAAGAAAGAATAGGGGAACAAACTATATATATATATGGGGAGAAAACTCCAAGAGAACAGCCACTAATCCCAGCAAATGCCATCAACAAGTACCTGGAGATTAATACAAAGTATAAACAACAACTAATATCAAGCGAGGCAAGGGAAAACAGAAGCAAAAAACAAACAACAACAAAGCAAACAAAAAAAAAGAAACAAAAAAAGAATAAGCAAAACAATCTCACAAAAAAGCATAAAGAATAGATATAATCAACATTCAAGCAAACAACAACATAAGGACAGAGAGAAAAACAATTTTTTGGATAGTGAAGACAGAGAAGAGAGAGGTGTGTATGGACTTGGAGCAGGAGATTGGAAATTAGATATATAAGTAGGGTGAAATTTTAACAGGGGGTAAGCAGAAAGAATAGGGAAAATCTAAAGCAGGAAAAAAGTAAGAGAAACAGGACACTAAAAGGGGAAAAGTTAGGAAGAGAATGATGGCCTAAAGGTAGAGTTGAGATACAGTAAAACGTTGCTAAAGGAAAGATGAAAATAGAATGTAGAACACTAATCCCAAAGTAAATTAAAGAGAAAATAAAATGACACTTTCAAAAAAAGGTAAAATAGTAGTAGTAATAATACTGATTGAAAATAAAAATATAATAATCAAAAAGGTAAAATCAAGTGAGGGAAAAAGAAAAAAATTAGTTTCTTAAGTAAAAGATGAAAAAAATGAAAATAAAAAATAAAAAAATAAAAAAATGAAATGTGCAGTGTTGAAGGTCATTCACTTCCTCTATTCTGTTTGGCATGCTTGTTTCCCAGTCAGGACAATATTGCAGATCCCTGCGTTCCACTGCTCCTCAGTGTTGTAAGCCAGTCCTGATTTTTAAGTAGGCGGTGTCTTAATTTCCTGTATTCCTTTATTTTTGATTACTCAAGAGTCAATTTGTGATTCAGCCCCTGGGTGGCAGTGTTTCTGGATTGAACTCTGGGTCTATATGGCTTCGCTCTATCTGTGCTTAGATCCTGCTTCCCTGTGGCATTCAATACAGGTTTGTGGGAATCGGCTGCCCCATAGCTGGCTCTCCGATGGTCACTCCCCACTCCGATCCCCAGGTTCCAGAAAAACAACTTTCCCCTGCAGTCTCCCAGGGTGTCCCCAACTGGGTGATACTATGTATTGGGCTTAGTAATCAGAAGCAAAGATTTGAAGAGAAAAAAGCCCAAGTGTTCGAACAATGGGGCTGCAGGCAAGTCAGCACAGTTCCTCTTTCCCCCTTGGGTCTAAGCAGCTGGCACACTTTTAAAATTTATAGGCTGTCCTTTTGCGTCAGATCAAAATGGGTTGCTTTTTAGAGGTCCCTTCTGTTAGCAGCTCTGAGGACACCTTTCCACATTCATGGATCACTCCAGCCCCAACAGCCATGGACTTTTCTAGGCTCTGACTTCCCCAGGTCCTCCAGCTCCCGCAGTGCGTGTGTTTCTCTCTCCCACTGGGAGCAGAGACCTCACCTTATCCCAGGCGAAATCTGACCTTTCCATGGTGGAGTGTAGAGCTCCTCTGAATCCGCGTGTTTGTGCCAATTGGGGACTGGTGTTCTAGGGCTCACAGCTTTTCGGTGGTTGCCACAGTTGTAGATTTTCAAGCTTCCTATAACATCCATTTTCCCCTTCACAATGGCGTGGTCTCTGCGTCCAAGCCCGTAGCTCTGGGAGGGGACCCAGCAGCAGTGGGGGCTGCCCGGTCAGGGGAACCCTGTCGAGCAGTCCCCCACCTTCTCCTGGAGTATAGCTGTCCCTTAACTCTCCAACAAATACTCCCCGTGTGACCCTCAGCTGTTCTTTCTTTCTGCTCCAGGACAAGTCTTGAGACCCGCCTGTCTATTCTGCCACCATTTTTCTTCCCCCCTGAACTCTAGTTTTTGCTCATGGTTGCACAACCAAGATGTGTCAGAGCTTGGGTTGGAACATAGGTCTCTTAACTCTAAGCTTAGTTTTCTATCCACCACACCAGGTATAACAGATGTCCCCTGCCTCTTACCATCGGTATCAAATATCATACATATCATCACTAGCAGTCTGAAAAATATGAACTCTAGTTTTTGCCGTTTGAGGCCTTCACCTCACAAAGGGATTTTATGTAAACCAATACCATGCAAATTTCTAAAGCAGACCATGAATAAAGTTTCTAAGAGAAATTTCACATAGGAGCATGAGAACACTTTTCATTACAGCATAGCTGTGCATAGAGCATCAGTAGTGAAGACAATTTTTTTTTTTGGTTTAAATAAAAGAGACAGCTTCAGTATTGCTGGATTTATCAAGAATAAAACCAATCATATCTTGGAAGAAGGATGCGATCAGTGCTCCTTATTTCTGTCCAATCTTTGAGGCATTGTAGAGTAAAGGCTATAAGCACAAACTGAATATTTCCCAGAGGTTTCTCAGCAGACTATTCCTGATGTCTCATTTAGCCAGACTTCATCTACTCACTCCTAAATCAATTATTGACAATGAAAATGAATGGAATTTCCATGATTGGCTTAGGCCAGTGGTCGGCAAACTCATTAGTCAACAGAGCCAAATATCAACAGTACAACGATTGAAATTTCTTTTGAGAACCAAATTTTTTTTTTACTGATTTAATAAAGGTTTATTTTTCAAAATGTACAGCTGGTGAGATCTCTTGTTCATGCATCTCCAGCAGCTGGAGCCGCGAATCTTCAGCCTCTCGGAGACCACAGCTGGGGTGATCAGTTTGTAGTTGGGAACTTCCTTACAGAGCTTGTCATACGTGGCTTTGTCAAACAAGACCAGGTTATTGAGCTTGTCCAGAACTTTGCCTTTGGGCCACTTCTTCTTTTTGGCCTTGCCCCCCGACTTGTTCACGGGGTCTTTGTCTTTCTTGGCCGACTTTCCAGCATCTTTCTTCTTCTTGTCGTCCTTGGGCGGCATTGCGGGACTGGGAGAGCAGGGACGCGCTTCTGCCTTGCCAAGATGTCGGCCTGAGAGCGAGAGCCAAATTTTTTAAACTTAAACTTCTTCTAACGCCACTTCTTCAAAATAGATTCATCCAGGTTGTGGTATTTTGTGGATGAGCCATACTCAAGGGGCCAAAGAGCCACATGTGGCTCACGAGCCGCATTTTGCCGACCACGGGCTTAGGCTATTAAAAATTTACTCTGGTCTGAGAGGAAACCAGGTTTTGTAGGATAAACAAAATTGGGTTTCCTGTAACTATGAAGAAGGGGAATATATACAAAAACCAATAATACTTACATAGTTCTTTCAAGAAAGAAATGTCTATACATTATCATCAGTGCAATCCTTTGCAGTTTTATCAGTATATTATTGCAACTTTGGGGCTTTTCAAAGCAGATAAACTATTCAGAAATCCTTCTTTTAGACATCAGCTTTAGATCTTTCCTTTTTTTTTTTTTACATAAGCCACTCTCATTGTAATAATGCCAATTTTAATTGACCTAAAATGCTTGGTTCTTCAATTCATTGGTCTTTGGAATTTTCTGCCTACAAATACAGCTACAAAAAAAAAAAAAAAAATACAGGCTCAGGTGCAAGATTGAGGAAATACAGTTGTGTTGGGCTTAGAAGAAAATCTCCAAATAAACCCTAGCTGAGGGTTCAGTTGATTGGAGGGCTGCCCTATACACAAAAAGGTTGCAGGTTCAATCCCTGTTTGAAGCATGTACAGGAAGCAACTGATCAATGTTTCTCTCTCACATTGATGTCTCTCTCTCTCTCTCTCTGACTCCCTCTCTCTAAAACATATCCTTGGCCCTAGTTGGTTTGGCTCAGTGGTTAGAGTATTGGCCTGAGAAATGAGGGGTCCCTGGTTCGATTCTGGTCAAGGTCACATGCCTGGGTTGCAGCCTCAATCCCCAGTGGGGTGTGTGCAGGAGGCAGCCGAACAATGATTCTCTCTCATCCTTTATGTTTCTATCTCTCTCTCCCTCTCCCTTTCTCTCTGAAATCAATAAAAATACATTAACAAAATAAAACATATTCTTGGGTGAGGATTTTTTAAAATCTCCAAATAATTTTGTTTTGGATTTTCAACAATTTTAGCCAAATGAAATCTCAACTTTGGATTCATCAGCAGTCATTTTTAAAACGTTGTTTCTTAAAGTATTTTATAAAAACCTTTAACAATGTGAAATTTTGATAAAGTTTTCCTTGGTTTTGTTTTGTTTTTTCCTTGAATGAAGAGTCAGTGTATTATTAACAACTACAAGTAAAACCACAAAAAGCTCTATTTGGCTTTAAATTCAGGAGGTATCAATTTCATTTCTAAGAGTGGCACCACTTCAACTACCTATAGCAGTGATGGGCAACTTTTTGAGCTTGGTGTGTCAAACTTCGCCAAAAAACTGAGCATAACTCGGGTAGTGTGTCACTTTGAGGAAAAAACATTATTTCGCAAATGTTTCATCCTCAGGAGCAGCAAATGTTTCATCCTTGGCATGCGGCCGCCTCAGCGGCCGCGTGTCATCAGAAATGGCTATGCGTGTCAGTGCTGACACGCGTGTCATATGTTCACCATCACTGACCTATAGGTAGCATTGATAAGAGATTCTATTTGTTCAATTTCATAATCCAGAAAACATAAGTTTGCTAACTGGCTCAAATTATATAACTTAATGTGAAATTTCCACCTTTAAGAGGAGTAAAATAATAAAACAAGTTAATTGACAAGGAATCCAATGGGAACCAAATCCCCCAAGGATTCACAATGCTTTTTGTAAGACAAATCATCCAGCATGGCATAATATCAATTTTACCAAAATTGGATGGTATCAAGGCTAAGACAGTCTTTGTGAGTGAATATTTAACTACATTAATCCTATCTAATAATAGACAAATATGCAAATTGACAATACCTCCGACACACCCACAAGCCACGCCCACAAGCCACGCCCACCATCCAATCAGAGCGAGTATGCAAATTAATCCAAACCAAGATGGCTGCAGCCTAAGCCTCCACTCAAGCTACAAAGTTTCAATTATAGAAGGTAAACAAATTCAAACAAATGGCGGCAGAACGGAGCTTGAGAGAGCAGGCCAGGGTTGCCGCCAGCAACAGGGGAAGCAAAGCTTTCCGCACACCCTGGCTGGGCCCAACTGCTTAAGGCAGCAAAGTTTCAATTATAACCCCAACACAAATGGCTGCCGGCCTTGGAGGGAGCCCCAGGCTTGGCTCCACTCCAAGCTACAAAGTTTCAATTGTGGAAGGAAAATAAATTCCAGATACCAGAGCCTCCGCTTAGGTTGCCAGGGGGCATGGCCGGCCTGCAAACCACCACAGGCCCCTCGCTCAGGCCACCCCACACCCCACGGGAACCCCACCCTGATCAGGGACACCCTTCAGGGCAAACAAGCTGGCCCCCACCCCTGTACCAGGCCTCTATCCTATCTAATAAAAGAGTAATATGCAGATTGATCATCACTGCAACACACATTATAGCTGCCCACATGTGGTCAAAGATCCTGCCCCCATGTGGACACAAGAAGGCCGCCACAAAATGGCCAGCAGGAGAGGGCAGTTGGGAGGCACCCGATCTGCAAGGGAGGGCAGTTGAGAAGGACCAGGCCTGCAAGGGAGGGCAGTTGGAGGTGATCAACCCTGCAGGAGAGGGCAGTTAGGGGTGACCAGACCGGCAGAGGAGGGAAGTTGGGGGCAAACAGGCTGGCAGCAGAGTGGTTAGGGGGAGATCAGGCTGGCAGGCAGAAGTGGTTAGGGGCAATCAGGAAGGCAGGCAGGCAAGCAGTTGGGAGCCAGCAGTCCTGGATTGTGAGAGGGATGTCCAACTGCCCGTTTAGGCCCGATCCCACCGGGCAGTCAGACATCCTTCAAGGGGTCCCATATTGGAGAGGGTACAGGCTGGGCTGAGGGACAACCCCCCTCCATGCACGAATTTTGTGCACCGGGCCTCTAGTATTAAAATAAGACATTTGTACAAGCTGATAAATTTAAATTTGGAAGTGAATAGCTGAAATATGCTAGCAAGAGCCCAGGTAAATACTGAGAGCCCAGATTTTAGGGTTTCTAACAAAAGCAGGTACTATCCTTTTATTATGAATTCTATGAGTTTGCCCAGGCCAGTATTCTACTAGTAACAAGATTATGGATGAATGATAGGTTACTCTTGTGATACCTTACCTATTAATTGGAGGAAAAGTACCTTATAGTATTTTCAGAATCTTATTTTGGATGGACAAACTTGCTAGAGCAGGACAGTGGATTTAGGAAGATTCCAAAGTAGACAATGGAAGCTAGAACATGTAAGAAAAATGTCAGAGGACTGAAATAGGAAAAAGAGGTCAGCATCATAGAAGCTTGGGAGTAATCCAAGAGGACTAGCTACTTATGTAAGTTATATTTTTCTTCAATCTGCATATCAACTGGAGTATTGAATAACAAGTCTTGGCCTCTGAGATTTATATGTTGCACTTTCCATGTGTAAAGTCAATACCCCCAAATATGAAAAAACAGAGTATTTACAGGAATAGGGGAATGAGATAAGGGCCCAAATTATGGGATGTAAAGGATAGAAGAAATGAAGAACAAGATCTCAGCAGGGTTACCAATAAACCTGCCTTGATGCTATTATACTAGATTCCAGTTATTAAATTGATCTGTTAAAAAATGTAAAGAATTGACTAAAACCTCCTGATAGACTATCGGTCATTTAAAAGAAGGGCCAAGGAACTAAGAAACTTTTCACTTCTTTAAGTTTTCTCTCATTAAACCATAACACCCTTGTTTTCCTTTTGACCTTGAAGCCTCCATGCCTAACATAAAAATGAAACTGCTTTATTTGTAACTCATTTAGGAAATGATACTTTTACTAGAAAGTTAGTGTCTTTTCTCCTCTATATACAGGGTGGGGGGAAAGTAGATTTACACTTGATCATATGGAAAATAATAAAATAATTAATAAATTATAATACCAAAATAAACTGTTTTGCATACTCACAACTATAAACTTACTTTTGTCCCGCCCTTGATATTTACCATTAGACACACTTTCCTATCCTTCCCCAACACCCAGGCTAGCAAATCTTGATTATTTACTGACATTCATTAGAAAATTAGTCATGTCTCTGGGTGAAAAAATGTTGGCCTCAAGGCATAATGAAATCCAACTTTCCACCTTTTTCCTCCTTCTTTCTATAAACATACTTTAAGGAGGAACCATCTTGTGCCCCCCTTTTCTTTCCAAACTTGCTTCCCCCCAGACACACTGCCTGTCTGGGGAGTGCATAAAGTAGGCTTTCTTCTTGTGTACACAAGCCTCATTTAAATCACTGAGGGCTATAACAGGATTCCAGGCCTCATTCCCAGCCTCCATTTGCATTTTAAGCAGCTTTGGCAGTCATGATGAGGAGCTCTCTTTCAGAACTACAGGCCTCTGCATTTGCTTTGGTGACATGCTTGATGGATGTTCTCTCTGAATAGAGACTGTGATGTTGAGTGGCAAACCTGGGCCCTACATTTCTTTTTATATATGCTGCTCTTTCCTTTATGGCAATAGTCAGCAGAGCTAAACCTCCATTGTATGGCCCTAAATGTAAAGAGTATGTTTGTTTAGCAATGAGGAATTTTCAGTTTTCCTATTGTGTACTTTCTGTTTTTTAAATATATTTTTATTGATTTCGGAGAGAAATGGAGAGGGAGAGAGAGATAGAAACATCAATTATAAGGTAATCATTGATCAGCTGCCTCCTGCATGCCTTACACTGGAGATCTAGCCCGAAACCTGGGCATGTGCCCTGACTGGGAATCGGACTGTGACCTCCTGGTTCATAGGTTGATGCTTAACACTGAGCCCTGCTGGCCTGGTACCAGTGTGTAGTTTCTTTTAGAAAAGCTGAAAGCAGATGCTTTGGCTTTATAAATGACAAGATTATTGTTACAAATATATTTGTCTCTTCCTATTGGGCCCCTAAAGAACATTTTCAAAATAGGTTTGTTTGGAGGATTTGTTCTTTTGAAAATGATCAGAAAAAGAATGGGACCTCATGGAATCGTAAAATGTCAGATATGGAAGGAATTTCAATAGTTTGGTTCAACTCCCTCTCTGGCTGCATAGTAAAGTGCCTTACTCAACGTTCAGTCAGTTAGCAGGAAAGGGAGACTGGAATCTCATGTTTGTTCAGCTCTTTCTACTACAATCTGCTACCTCCTGGGTTTAGTGTTTCCTCATACCCCACTGTTGCTGATGATTAAACTTCTATTTTTCCTCCAAAAAACCCTTACCACAAAAAAAATAATAAATGCCTTTGCAAATTCTATAGTGTTTTCTCTTTTCATAACCAGTTTTTATTTCCAGAAAAATCTTATCTTTATATAGGTTTTGATGTTAGTTATTTATCCCATCAGAATTTCAGACCACTGAAGTTTATAATCTGTGTGAAAGGTTTTTTTCTGTTTTATTTTTATTAACATTTGGTTCACCATGATTGATACACATAGTGTGGCAAACACACACACACACACACACACACACACACACACACACACACACACACACACACAGTTACCCAGAGTCTGACTGGTGACAAGAAATGAACAGGTGTGAGGGATGGTCATTAGAATCTGCAGGCTGGTCTTCAGGCAGATCCAATATCACATTGTGATGATTTACTCTGGGTAACAATTAACACAGGAGCTGCATCATCCAGTGTCCTTTTAATATTAATCTGTCTTCAGTTCTCAACAGAAAACATGTTTTGCCCCCTCACATCTTGATGAGTGCCCTCTTCAACACCTGTTTGCTCCCTTTACCACCACAGAGCCTGCTGCCTTCTTTTCTAGGTTAGGACATTCTGCCTACATGGTGACCATGTGGAAGTAGCTGTGATCATGTTAAGGTTAGCCTGAGGGTGTGTTCCAAGACTTAATTTCTATGACAGTAATTGATTGATCTTATAAATTAGACATTAATTCAAAGCTGTTCTTTGAATACTCACTGACTGCGCACCTATTTATTACTGAATTGTAACAGAAAATTTCACAGAAGTAAATGTTTTTGGTTTATATGTTTTTGTTTTTTGGGCCTGTTTTATGAAGAAGGTTTCATGAAGGAGGTTTCATAAATCATCATGTCACCTCTTTAAATGCCATATGGTCATATTTTAAAAAAAGACACTGTGACAAGGGGCCCCAGCACATTGAATAGAAATACTATAGAAACTTCAGAACACTTAACATAAAACTGATACATTATGTGGTAATGTTTCTAGTAGAAACCAGGACCTTATTCATTATAAAAGAAAAAAGTCTTTGGCTAAGTTCCATGCTGTATGCTAAAAAACTGTCACTTTCTAGTCACAATGCAGATTGTCACTCCTATTCAGAACTGGGCAACCTAGAAATTTTAGAGTAAAATACTGCTGAAAAATGAATTTTTCCAAACAATGAATATTAAGGACAAACTCAGGCAGTGAGGACTCCTCTTAGAGCCCTAGTTTTATCCTGTACAAAATGAGTATATGGGCCTATAAAAAAATAATACCACAAAAATTTTTTTTTCTTGTAGTAAAGAAAAAAATAAAGGATGAGGGAGAGAAGAGAGAGAAGAGAGAGACAGGGGAGGGAGAGAGAGAGAGAGAGAGAGGAGGAAAGAATAAAAGAAGGAAGGAAATATTTTAGTGGTTCTCCATTGCTTCTCAGAATAGAGAAACTCTTTTGTATTAAAATTAAAATCCCCTTACACTTTGGCCCAGCTTTCCTCTCCAGCCTTACCTTCCTCACACTGGTACCACTAGCTTTTTTTTTTTTTTTAATCCTCTGTAGTTCCTTATTCCCTTCACCTCTGCAACCTCCAGCAGTGTCTCCAATTCCCAGTCAAATCTTATTTTTTCCTTAAAATCGCCCCAAGCCACTTACCCTTAAGTAACTTGTACATGTAACATAAACACTCAGTAAAAGTTATATATAAGGATCTCAATCTGATTAAATTCTCAAAATGTTTTCAAAAGTAAAACATTTAGTTAGAACATCATATCTCCAAGAGGTATTTTTCAGACAATTTAGAATTTTCATATTATTGTTCACTTGGCAGAATAATTTAAATAATGCCCATACAATTCAGCATTTAGGCTGAAGACCAGGAGGGCTTTTTTGGAATGTAAATGGAATAAAATATGTAAGTATACCAAGTATAAAACAGTGCTATGGAAACAA